>NC_092713.1:66443442-67043442 GCF_047496885.1 Scyliorhinus torazame
ACACTTTGCATCATGCATATATACAGGCAATGAACTTTGTAAATTCAGCTGTGGTAGACTTTGATTAGCAGCTTCTTTAAGGTATGCTATCCTTCTGTGTCTGTTCTCAGGCCTTGCAGCTAATTCATGCCGCAATGCATAGCCATCTCCTCCTGACAGGCACGATGACCAGTCAGCCATCTTCCGTGAAGGCTGCCCTGAAAATTGGCAAACAGGACAACATTCCTGCTACGTATCTCATTCAGTAATGTCCCCACTTTACCAGGTGTCAAAAGTAACACAAATTCACCGCTGGCCCACAGATTCAGGCCTAGATTTTCTTATATGCACCAGGTGCATAGGGTCAGAGGATTTCCTGGCTATGCGAACCTGACTTCTAAAAATGCCTAATCAAAAGTTAGGTTTTTTGTTCCAGGTGGCGGATTATAATAGTGGTTGTGCTGGGTGACCATGGAATGAGTACAGAGGAGCAGGCTGGTTGGAAGGCCTGCCTCTGTGCACCAGCCCTCTAGCCCTCACCCCTCATTCCTCCTCCCACACTGTCCAAATCCATGCCAACTATGCCCCCACCCACCCCATGGTCCCCTTACCTTCTATGCCAACATATGCCCCTCTTCCCACCCCCATGGTCCTTTATATCCCCTTTGCCAACTTAGTGCCAACTCATGCCCCCATCCACCACCATTTGCCCTTACATCTGCCATAGTAACACCCAGTATCCACAATGTACCGATCTCAGGACGCATGCTGAGATTAAATAAAATTTTGTTCCAATTGTCTATTGCAGATGTCATTCTTTTTTTAAAAACTCTAATTCGAAAAAACCCATTTACTGCATTTATATTCCTACATTATCCCTTATAGCAAATATTCCAATCATTTGCACAATCCCTTATAAAAACAAGTAATTTAATTCATATTCTCTTGTCAAAGAGTCCATTACACTTGGAGCTGTCATTCAAACTGTGAAAAGGCAGGCCCCATACTGTGATAATAGATGGCTGTAAAATCAGTTCTGCAACACTAATCCAGTAATGGTAATCCTAAGGTTTATGTCAACAGAGTGAAATAACAAGCAACATTTTATTTTAAACAATTGAGACAATTCTTTCAAAACATTAAAGTATTAGATGTTTTGACAGCTTGACAGCTCCCTTTGACAGGTCAATTTGACATTTTTGACACTTTCAATGAGCTTCACAGTTCCAATGAGTTAATGCATGTTTTACTCACATTTATGTCTACCTTTAGAAATCCCAAAGGATGCCTGACCTTTCCCAAAGGGCACTTGACCTGCCCCAGAGGGCACCTGACCTTCCACAAAAGGCAGTTTAAATCACCCAACAGTGTTGAGGGATGATATCCTAAGGGGTACCTTACCTCTCCAAAAGGTTACTCTGGCTATCCAGACAAATCCACAAAGTGCAGCTCTGCTATAAACTGCACAAGATAGGTTTCACACACCTCCCACGCCAAAATCACGCGAGTGGAGGCAGCTACTGATTTCTATGAGCTGCTACCTCCCCGAAATGCACATGCTCAAATCCTGACCTGGGCCCATTCCCTCCCCTATGAAGATGGAAGGGGCCATGTATGGGGGCAGGACTTCTGGATTCAGGCCTCTGATGTAATTTTCACCCCAATGGCGAAGTTCTTTGTCCTGGCGAAAATTCAGGTCTTATTTTCCAGCTTCCACATTTATTGTGTCAGGCAGTGGACACTGCCATTCACTTTATTTCCTGAAAAAGTGCTTGGAAAGTCTTAAACATATTTTAAAATATTTCCAGCTTTTAAAAAGACTGACACAATTTTTGCTTGGTTTAGATTGTTTGGTTGTGCAATTGTCCACACTTGCTTCAGAAACATCTGTCTCTCAGGGTTTCATGCAATATTGCCCTTCTCTCAGCAATAGAGAGAGAGAGAGAGGGATTTGCTAAAAAGAAAGTCTGGTACCTACTTTTCTCACCTGAGCTTTCTCTATCTTTTGCCCACTGTTGACCTAAGCAACTCAGTTGCATTGTTATTTGGCAGTATTTCCACAGAGGCATTCAAGACCAATCATCAAGATAAAATGAAGTTTAGAACTATTTATTTCCATACAATTCACACACGATATAAATGATCATAACAGCATTTATGAAAATTGCAAGATTCAAGTATATCAGTACATATCGATTGTTGTTATAGCTTTGTATGGGAGGGGGAGGTCATAAACATTTACTTGAAGGCCAACTCCCCTTGACAGAGAGTAAAGGATAGAGGGTTACGAAAGCCATGACGCATCATGTATGAAAGGTCTTTAGAGCATTATTTTTGACAGGGTCATTCATTTTCCTCTGGCCTGAGTACTTTCTTTAATATAAATGAAAGATTTTACATTAACTATTTATTCCGCGGTCAGTCAGTTTATTTTTGAAAATATATCAGGTTGTGTCTGCAAAAGCACATAAAATATATTTTACTCATCAATATTAATAAGGGGTGGGATTTTCGACCCCTCCCTGTGGCGTGTATTGTGGTGGTGGAGCCAGCGCACCATTGGCCGGCAGTGGCATCTTCTGATCCCGCAGATGTCAACGGCGTCTCCTGCCGTCCGCCGCCGGGGTACCCGTGGTGGTTGGGGGGGGGGTCGCCGTCAGCGGGACCAGAAGATGCCATCGGCGGAAGCAGCCTGAAAATCCCGCCAAATGTCTTTGCATTAAAATGGTGATTGTACATCATTACAAGAAAACAACGATGAAGTCAAGGATTCTTTTAACATAAACTACTATGGACTAGTGATGTCACCGAAATGATTAAATTGTCATGCGAGTTAAAATTCTTACAGTATTTACTTTTTATTTTTCTATTCATCTCACATTTAGAAGCTTCATTTGTAAAAGTGAGGTACTACAGATGGGCCATTATAATGGTGGCGGCTCCTCATGGATCCCAATTTTAAAATATTCTTTTTAAACGTCTCCCCGTTTGTTGGCTCTGGTTAAATTAAGTTTATATGTAGAGTGTGTTGTCGTCTTAATCACCCAGGGGTAACATGGACTGCATCTGGATGCAGTTGTACTTGAAAGTAGACTCCAAACTTTTGGTTCAATACGCTTTATTGAACTTGTTAAGCAGTGCACACAGTTTGCTGTGGGTTTGACACTCTACTAATCTAAGCGTGCTTACTATAACTAACTAGACCAGACCAGCTCTGAGCCACATGTAGAAGGTGCTAACTGATATATACACCCTGACTGTCACTACAATTGTCACCAGTGGAAAGAGGCAGAGTGTTGATGCCGCATGTGTTTTATAGTGGGAGACCACCTTCGAGTGTTCTGCCTGGTGATTGGTTGTGTTCTGTCCTGTGTGTTGATTGGCTGTACTGGGTGTCTGTCACTGCCTGTCTGTATCTCATTATGTGCATGAGTGCATATCATGACATCTCTCCTTTTTAAAAAAAAAATGTTGGTTGCTTGGAGCATATGCGACTGTATTTACATGTAGAACTATTTACATAAAATGGCGAGTGGAGGAAAGCGAGTGGATGAATATATACATACGAGGTGTCTAGCGTGCAGATACAGAACAAACTTTACAAGATAAATGTCTATAAGTCCAATCTTTGGGGCTTGCGTCTGATCCTTGTAAACCACCTGAGAGGTGGAGGTGGGGACGACGGCGCCTTGGCAGGCGGGTGTGCTGCCAGATTGGTGGCCTCGTGGTGCGAAGTGTCCGGAGGAGGCACGACAACATATAGAAAAGTAGGATCTGGACGGGCAAGCAACTTTGCGCAGTGCCCTTCTGTTGCGCCTGACAATGGAGCCATCAGTCATACGAACTACAAACAATCTGGGAGCAGCCTGTCGAACAACGACAGCTGGAGCTGACCAGCCTCCATCAGGTAGCTTGATCCGAACAGCATCTTCTGGAGAGAGCACAGGCAAATTGGTAGCATAAGCATCGTACGTCAGCTTTTGCCGGTTCCTGAGTAGCTGCACCTTTTGCAGCACTGGGAGGTGATCCAGGTCTGGTAAGTGTATGGCTGGAACAGTCGTCCGCATTGAAAGGAACACCAAACCAAACGCAACCTCAAGCACAACTTCAAATAATCAGATCTTTACACTTTAATTCAAGCATTTTATCATTGACACAATAGTTCTACTGAAGGATATTCGGTGGGGACTGGCTAGGTGATTTTCAACTATTCCAAATCATACTTTAGAAGAGTTAACCCATCCCGAAACATAAACAATAAAAAAGCCTATGCACACATATACTGTCTCTGCAACAGTTCCAAAGGTTTTAATAGAGAGCCTTCACGGAAAATCAATGGCATGCAATTTAAACCAGTTGCCTTAAAAATAAAGACAAGTTTGAGTTTTATTGGATTTTTCCTCCTGCCTATTTATTTAGTGAGTCATACAATGTGTGAATGATGCCAGAACAAGTTTACTTTGCAGGATTCCATGCTAAATAAACTCCACAGCAAACCAAATGTGTTAGTTAGTGGACGCTAGTGTTTAAAGAACTATCTGGCAGCAAGATCTGACTCAGCTCCGAACAACACTGTAAAGCCTGACTCAGCTCTTTTTTCGAGAGTATCAATGAAGCTGATTTATCACATGCTCCTGGATTCAGTGTCTTTTTTTGTCCAGGTTTCACTACATGCAGTTGCTGGCTGCTTCAGTATAATTGCTTATGTCTGAAATTTCTTCTACCATTCAACAAGCAATGTCCGACATGGCTATTCCGTCTTCAATCCACTTTCTTGAATTAATTAACACAAGGCAGCATTTAGCTAGGATTTTCTTTACTTTCCATATACGGGCACACCTGAAACAACTCCCTCCTCCTCACACCTTACGGGCAGCACGGTACCACAAGTGGGTAGCACTGTGGCTTCACAGCGCCAGTGTCCCAGGTTCGATTCCCCGCTGGGTCACTGTCTGTGCGGAGTCTGCATGTTCTCCCCGTGTCTGCATGGGTTTCCTCCGGGTGCTCCGGTTTCCTCCCACAGTCCAAAGACGTGCGGGTTAGGTTGATTGGCCATGATAAATTGCCCTTAGTGACCAAAAAGGTTAGGAGGGGTTATTGGGTTACAGGGATACAGTGGAAGTCAGGGCTTAAGTGGGTTGGTGCAGACTCGATGGGCCGAATGGCCTTCTTCTGCACTGTATGTTCTATGTTCTACACAAACACGCATACATTAACTTGGATCTGATGTCTCCTCGGACTGCTTCCCCGTGGAATGTTAAACCAGCTGTGACCACCTACATGATGGGCTCCTCAACACTGGTGCTGTGGAAAGTTGCTGATCAGAGGCCTGGTAACTTTGCAATGGGAAAGGAACAAAAATGACCCCCAGTCACCGAGGCCATTTACATATATATTCTCATGGTTGCTACCATTTCATATCAGTAGAACCAATGGGGCAGATTTGTAGCTCATCTTTTCATGTGCAGAGGGCAGCACGGTGGCACAGTGGTTAGCACTACTGCCTCACAGCACCGAGGTCCCAGGTTCGATCCCGGCTCTGGGTCTCTGTCCGTGTGGAGTTTGCACATTCTCCCCATGTTTGTGTGTGTTTCGCCCCCACAACCCAAAGACATGCAGGGTAGATGGATTGGCCATGCTAAATTGCCCCTTAATTGGAAAAAATGAATTGGGTACTCTAATTTAAAAAAAAATATCTTTTCATGTGCAGAAATATAGCCTTCTTATTTGCCACCTAACTATTTTTAAGAAAAGACAATTTTGCCATATTGTACACTATTCATGGAATAATGCATTCAAAAATCTAATTTCCTGGAACATGCACCCTTTCAATAAAACAAACGGAATTAAAGTTTCATTGATACAAACTCCCACTGAGGTGGGTGTCCAAAACAAAAGACAATCTATGTCTCTTGAGATCAGAACTAAAAAATGTCAATGTCCCTTTTATATTTCCACAATGGCTGCATTTAGAAAAGTGAAACTGTTGTTATATCAACATGCATCTGACAATGCATCCACTCATCGCTACCACCAGCAGAGCTTCACTGACAGCAAAACATTACACTGCAACTTCACTCACACAATGAAAATAAGAATTAAACTTTTCAAAACTCTATTAGCTCAGATTTTGGCAGTCAGCAGATAATCAACAGCACTTACTGCTGACCTCGAAGAACATTGCCACAGGCGATCTCTCTGGCGTCGATTTCCACTTTCCTGGTATTGCTTTGATTCTCACATCAGCTCAAGGGTTCTCCAGCATCCAACAACAGCAATATCATCAAAAAAGCCAAACAACCAATCAAATTGAAGAATTGTCACAGACAACAAACCAGGAAACAAAACCCAGTGACTAACCTTCACTTTTTACTCAGTTTACAGATTGCAAAATAAGGATTGGAGCACACATATGGAATTAGAGTAGAAGGTGAAGTCTCATAAACTTTGAAAATATTATTTGAAAAATCTTTTAAAAATCATATTGGAAAACTTTGACACTCCAGCATACACAGAAATAGTTTTCCAGGGCCAGAGAATAATTGTAAACTTAATATGCGGATAAAACCCAGTTCTACCTCAGTCAACAAGTTGTAACATCTTCAAAGGGCTTCACAGTGAGACTAATCATGGAAATATGCAAGTTGATGTCAATTCAAGTGACCTCAGAAGATTTCATACCTGTAGGAAGTTCAATAACGCACCCTTTGGGGAAACAGCGAAGAGGTGACAGCAACCTCTGGACTTTCACATTTAATTGTGCATGGACACAAATGCCAGATGCCACTGTCAGTTTTCCAGTTATAATGATGATGGGTAGGGCCAGTTAGCTCAGTTAATTAGAACGTGATGCTTAATGATGCCGATGGCAGGGGTTCAATCCTGGCATCTTCTCCTGCAATTAATGCTGCCTCTGTCTCATGACCTACGCATCTTTGTTGCCATCTCTCCTCACTCCCACTCACCTTCTAGTCTGCTCCAGCTGCTGCATCCTCTCTTAAATGGTATAGAGTCCATCACATTTACCCCATTCTTTAGCTCTGAAAAGAGTCGTACGGACCCGAAATGTTAACTCTGTCTTCCCTCTACAGATGCTGCTAGACATGCTGAGATTTTCCAGCATTTTTCTGAGTTTTTGTTTCAAATTCCAGCATCCGCAATGTTTTGCTTTTAGTTCAGTCAGGTAGTTCTTGGAGCTTGCCTCTTCTACTTGCCCCATTGTGATATCATGACATCATTGAGCCATGATTAGCAACCCTCATACAACAAGGATACTACGTGTCAAGAGGGAATGATGCCGGATGCCGATAGTTTTGTCATTATTGCAACGTCAGAATTTCAGGCGAGTGTCGGACCCAACAATCCTGCCTCTGAAAGAGCCAAAGATGTCATTAATCAAGCTGAGATAGTATCTACAGAAAAAAAGAGTAATTGATGTTCAAAGACACAATACGGATTTTTTTTGCAACTGATGTGCCCCAATGGTTAGTTTAATATCATATTGCACCGGGTGGGAAAAAAATCCACTGTGATAGTGGCACAGCACAAATTGGTGCATTGTTGGATTATTACGGACAAAGTTATGCTTCTCAATGACCAAGTTGACACAAGCAAACTTAAGCACTGCTTTCATATTACAAATCATATACTCTGCATATTGGCATATGTCATAATTATTCAGCTTTTGGACATGACTGGACAACATAACCCTGACTTCATGATTAGAGTCTTATGTTTCCCACATAATATTGATTCTTTGAGGATTACTATTTGGCTTTTAGCCTTATTTCTGTCTTCAGTGATATGTGGAAGTCATCCAGAAGGTTTCAGCTTTCTGATTTGATTCTTCCTCATCTTAAAACCCAGATAAAATGATTCGAGATAGTAAGTCAAAATGCCCCAGAGGAATCTCTACAGGACACTGACAGGAGAAATACAACAGAAAGTCCTTCATTATATACTCTTTTCTTATTTATAAAAATCTGCCTCATTTGCATTTTGTGTTGAGATTTGCTGGGATGTTAGTGTGGGAGTTTCAAGCATAATTGCAGTCGAGTTGACTATGCTATATTTGTTCATAACCTGATTAATTTGCACATTTGTGGCAGCTGGCCGCGAGGAAGGGGTATTAGCATTAAGTTAGTATGACTAGAATTGATCAAGTTATATAACTTGATGGATACACATTATTTTATGGGCATAGTATATGCATCAACAATAATGTGCTATTTATATGGAGGAATCTGATGCATTTTGGTCAGCTGGGCATGGAATGCTCTTTTTAGGGCGGGACATCAACAACTGATTAGTTTTTATTTAGAGGTGATTAATGAAGGCATACATCACCAGATGGGAGACAAACTGGGACATAAGCCAGTGGATAACAAGGAAAGGACACTGACTGACGTAGACTCCAAAGTCTGGTCTCAATGAAGTTAATATATCTCTTATACATGCAGAAGTGTCGGAAAGCACGTACAGCTACAAGCATGTCTCTTATCAGCCTGTCACTAAAGACTGTTTGCAGCAGTCACTGTATCTTGATAGGAAAATGACCACAGAGGAAATAAAAGTAACAAATATCTTTTTAATGTGCATTCAGAACTCCACATTATAATGTTCATAATTAAAACATATATAGAAAATCTATTTTGCCAATTCTGTACTGCAATTAGAAATTAGAAAGCATTTTATTTTTTCCTGGGTCTTACTACGCAACATATTCTGACTGAGTGAGTGACTTGTTTCACAGCTGCTTTCACCGAGGGACATTCCTCACCATTGTTGCGATATTCAAGCCAAGGTGGGGGGGAAGGGAGGTCAGGGTTCATTTTGGGTGCCTCGGAGATCGGGACGCCATTCAAAGATGGCGTCCTGATCTCTTGCTACACTGTGGAGTTCCGGAGAGCAGAGCTCCCACTGTATACAACGGGTTTTGTATAACCTCGGCAGTGCGCTTCAGGCCCCTTATACATCGCAAGTCAATTTGAATAGCCATGTGTTTCTCGGCACTGTGAGTGGCAGGAAACACGCGGCCAGATGCACTCGCAAGGGGACTCTTTTAGGAGAATCGTACTGTCAACGTTTATCACAGTCCAGGATGCACGCGTGAGTGACAAATGTATACTTCCACCAAAAAAACTCAGAGCACCTATATTCAGGTGGTATATCCACCAATCTTTGGCACAACGCACTGGGCGCGATTCTACACTCCCACGCCGGTTGGGAGAATCTCCTGGGCCGCCAAAATTTCCGGGGACGCCGGTCCGACGCCCTCCCGCGATTCTCCCAAGCGACGGGAACGGCCCGGTCGGGTTTCGCGGGCCGCAGGCCGGAGAATCGCCGGAGACACCCAAAATGGCGATTCTCCGGCACCCCCGCTATTCTGAGGCCCAGATGGGCCGAGCGTCCAGGCCAAAACGGCGGGTTCCCCCCGGCGCCGTCCACACCTGGTCGCTGCAGTCGTGGGCGGTGCGTGAACGCTGGGGGGGCGGCATGTGGGGGGGCGAGGGGGGATACTGCACCGGGCTTCACCTGGAAGGTGGGGTGGCCCGCGATCGGTGCCCACCGATCGTCGGGCCGTCCTCTCTGAAGGAGGACCTCCTTCTTTCCGCGGCCCCGCAAGATCCGTCCCCCATCTTCTTGCGGGGTGGACTTAGAGAGGACGGCAACCACGCATGCGTGGGTTGGCGCCGGCCAGCCTGCACATGCACGGATGACGCCCATTATGCGGCGCCGGCCGCGTCATCTAAGCGGCGCCGCTTTAATGCAGGCGACAAGGCCTGGCGCGTGTAGATGACGCGGCTCCGATCCTGGCCCATTGTGAGGGCCTGAATCGGTCGGGACCGGGGCCGTTCCTCGCCGTCGTGAACCTCGACGGCATTCACGACGGCGCGGCCACTTCAGCGTGGGAGTGGAGAATCCCGCCCACTGTTTATCTTCCATTTATTAACTGATTTTTTTTCAGAGTCTAAGGCTGGAATTTTCCAGCCCCCTGTTACAGGTATTCCTACCGCAGTGGTGGTGAGCTATTGGCCGCCAGCGTGATCTTCTAGTCCCGCCAAAGACAATTTGCATGGCTCCCTGGTCAACAGGCAACCTGTCATGTGAGGTCAACTTCGGCAAACTTGAAGATCGTGTCAGTGGGAACGGCTGGTAAATTCCATTCTAAGTTGTAAATAGATTCAAAGCCTTCAAAGTTAAATGAATATATAGGCTGCGATCATCCCCCTCCCTCCAACCCCGCTATTTTCTGCAGGAATGGCAGAGAGCGCAGAGAATCAAGGGGGAATCCCAAAACGGCTTGTACGATGGCAGGACTTCCCTTGCCACTGATGTAACGGGGTTCCCACCATACAATGACAGGAACGCCATTTAAGTTAATTTAGATATAATAAGCCGGTCTCCCCGCTGGAAAATCCCACTGTGTACAAGGGTCCCCTCTTGGTGGTCTAACGTCAGGCCGTCGGGATGCCCAATAGGTTTTTAAAAACGGGGAACTGGCAGAGACAACCCTCCAGAGGCATGCAGGTAAATACAGCCCCCTGGGGCAGAGGGTCATGCCTGGGCAGTACCCTGGCACTGCCCCTTGACACTGTTAGGGGGCTTCCCTTGGGTAGGTTCGAGGTGGGGGGGGGGGGGGGGGGGTAGTGTCCCGTGTCCGTGGGAGGGATCATTTTCTTATTTTTTATTTCTGTCAGATTGGGGCCCCCATCAAAAAGGGTGTCCCAATCTGTCAGGGATTGCTGGTGGGATGGGCTGATTCAGATGTCCTGGGATTAATGTATCAAACAATATGGTGGGAAAAGCCGTCATTGCAGCTGGAGGGTTATACCACTTTCCCCACCTGACTTAACATATTGGCAGAATTCATCGGCTGATCACGCCGGCAGAATACTCCGATCCCACCGATGCCACACAGGTTTCCCGACGGCGAGGGGTGCAGTCAACGGGAAATCCGGTTGACAACGGCGGGACCAGAAAATCCCTGCCGAGAAACACGTGGCGGGTTAGTCGGTGAATTTTGCTCATTGTCAAAAACAGAGAATATTCTGCCCATAGAATGGAGGAATAGGGGCATTTTCACTTTAATTGAACTGGCCTGAATTTAGCTCAAGTTTCGCTTGTCCCTTTTTGATTTTTGTTCTGGAGTTGCAGCAGGTGAAGCATTTGATGATAATCTTTTGTCAATGCTTCTGCACATTGACTGATTTTATTGATTTTCTTTCCTCTCTGCTGCACAACAGAAAAGATCCGAGACCGACCCGTTTGAAATTACAGCCAATGCAAATGAGATGACATCATTCCTTATACAGCTGTATTTATAGCCTTTTTAATTTACTCATCCCTAATTTTCCTCATCTTTATGTAAGTCCTTTATCTTCTGCGTTTAGCAAGTCAATCAGCGAGTGGTGGCTGAGGCCTGATGCATTTAAGTCCATCTTTCAGTGTCACTGTGGTGTTATCAAAGCACTTTTCTTTCAGAGAATGCTTGCACAAGGGATTATCTGGGATGGGTTTTAGGGCTTTTCGTTTTGGCACCTGAGGAGTGAACTAACAAAAGCTGCCACAAGGATTCATTACAGATTGCAGCAGTCGGTCAGCATTCAGGGCTGTCAACAGACAGTTTCCAACATGTGCAAACTGCAATCCACAACCTGTATCTCAGCAGTACAGTAAAAAGGCAAGATGGAGAAAGTGCTTAAAATCTGTACCAACATTGGACCAGTGAAGAGAGAAAGAATCAAAAGAAATTCTGCATGAAATCATAGCAGTTGCACAGCATTCCAACGCACCATTTTGATACGTCTATAAAGTGTTGGGACATAGCAATTAGCCCCAAATTCATCCGAATAGTTGCGATGGAATGTTATGCGCTGGAATGAAGAATCAAGAAGCTTTCTACCCATTTCCAACCCTCATGTAAAAGGAGAAATCAATTACAGACTGAACCGCCTTAGCGCTTAAAGTCGACCAGATATATCTGAACTATCACTATGGCTCATAAACTCTGTTGCCAGACTGATTTCTGCTGTCACCAATCTCTTGCGTGTCCTGTGAGACAAAGTGTTTTCCCACTATTCTTCCACACCCTACTGCAGGAACACTGAATCTTATCACATAGGCTGACCTTATCCCTCCAGGACACTAGTGTAGTAATCCATTTGGCACACCCACACAATATCTGGATTTATGGAGTACAAATTCAAAGAGGACTCTGCGTTCAAAAAAAAGGAAGAATGGACATTCTGCTTTTAAAACAAAATGGAGTGCTCAGGTGACGTTTCCCTCTGGCAATATGTATATGGAACTGGAGAATGTCTGGAGAATACATTAAAATGCAAATGAATTTGTAGCATATCTCATGAGAAGGCACTAACATGCAACAGACCATTCCTGTGAATTAATTGCTGCCTTTATCCAAATTCTTACAGCAACCAGTTCACAATGAACTTTCAGATTTTGGGTTTTGGAATGGAATTCCACACAATGGGTGCGAAGAAAAATCCCATACTGTCACGAGGATCTGTGAATAGGTGAAATGCGAATATCACGAGTGTCAATGGTCAAGTTGTCAGATCAATGAAAAAACAGATACGATGGAAACCCAGGTTTCTGATAAGGGACATTTAACAAGACAAATGTTTGGGAACAGGATCCTGCCTAAAATCCATCGACTGGAATAGAATTTGGGTAGGCCTTTATCTACATATTTGAAGAACCAAATCAGTTTTGACTGCAGGGGTTGACTGCATCTTGATTGAAGTGAGGCTAGGGAAACCTGCGACTGCAAGCAGCAATCCACTGTAAATCCGTCTTCATAAACCTCCAAAATCAATGGCTGGGATTTTCCAGCCCCGCCTGCTGCTGAGATTATCCACTCTGCCGCATGTCAATGCATTTTTGGCTGGCCCGCGCCCCTGTGGTGGGTCCCGCCATGGCAGGGCCAGAAAATCTCAGCCTATTTCTTCAGTAATCACAGGCCTGCAATGCTTCAAGGTTTCATCACAAGAAAAGCAAAAGTGACAGTTATTGGTTTAGGTTTTTAAGGTCTAAGTGCATGCTACCTCTTTTGTAATCACCATCTTTTTGTGTAAGTGTGTGTATGCCTGTCAGTGTGAGTGGGTGCAGTTGCAAATACATTTAATGTGTTGAATATTCAACATTTATCCTTTTTATTACAAGAAAATCAGAAACTTGTCTGTTCTTAAGAGTTATAGCACCCAGGGGATTAGGGTTTTCTTTTAAACACATCTGTCTTCAATCAGTCGAGAGGTGGGAAAAAGGGGAAACCATCCCATCATTTCTCCCTTGCCCGTAACATTAAAATGGCTCTATTTTCCAAAAGAGTATGGTGTCACGGCCAATTATGTGCAAAAGCTAAGCTGGTTACACAATGGCTATTGCTTGCATTCTGAATTTAACAACATATTTTAGTTTATCCTCCTCTCCCATTCAAGCCTGTTAAAGTGTAGCCCAGTTCCAACAATATCAATGGAAATAAGCACTTGAAGAGAAATATATAATATATAAATAAACAATTAACATACAGGATGCGAAGGTTAACCTGAATTATTTGTAACTTGTTTTTGAAAGGGAATATTAAATGTGAAGCCTTGGTCCGTTCAACCCCCATGAAATGCCTATTTTTTGGGGGGGGAAATGTTGTGCTCGCCAGGGTGAGTACTGTCGCAATCAAATGTTTTTTTACTTTTGGGATCCATTATTAGTGTCAAGCCTCTGAGGTCAAGTGCAATGGAGGCAAGAGTAGCTTCTACTTTACTCAACAGTATGCCTTATTCTAGATTTAGACAATGCTGCTCATCATTCTTATTTCTTATAGGAGAATATCAACTTGGCTTCCTTTCAGTGAGATCTTTAGCTTCACATCAATTATTGAAGATTTAGGGACAGTTCATGCTGTGGATTTGAAGGCATCAGAATGTGGGTATGACTGATCTAAATCACAGAAGCCATTCCCTCTTTCCAGCCAGCACAGTTAGATATCCTAAATCAGATCACTGCCCAATCTATCTCACTTTATTGAGTCAGCAGATTTCTGTGGGATGTACTTTCCAAACTGCCCATTTCTCAATGTGTTTGTTTTATTGAACTGCTTCCCGCAGCAGTTTTATTATTCTAATCTCCACTCCCATTGTAGAATTTACTTCAAGGAGCGGTCCCCCCCACCCCCCCCAGATAACAAGATGTACTTTACACATGCTAATGCATGTACAATTATTTCTTCTTGGGGCCTATTACCTTTCTCAATAGCTGCAGAAGGTCTGAATAGGCCAGCAATAATACTTTGTTACCATGTATTGGCCAGATACGAGTGTTTTCATGATACAGCCCCCACTAACCATGCAAAGCACCTTCTCCAATTAATTGCTCGGCACTTCACATTTCTGCTGCCCAAGTCACCATTACCATCAATTAATCCTTCTTGAAGTCTGTGCTCCTGCCATTAACTCCATGCTACATATTTGCCACTGACTTTGGAGCTGCTGTTAGTGACAAACCAGCAATATAAATGTACTGTTGAGTGTTAACAGGGCAACTTTATGCTATAAAGGTTAATGCATGGAGTGCTTTGAATCGGAACAGTTCCAGTTAACAGTGTAACTGCTGGTCTTGCCCTGTTATTACTTCACTTTTTATAGGAGTGGACAGAATACAAAAAATCTTTTGCTCATGGGTTTCCTAGATTGATTCTAATGGAAAACATTTTCAATGCTGATTAAAGAGTGCCCAGAGAGTTTGTGGTTTGAATTTTTCTTCCAGCTAATTTTCTCTCAAAGCTTTTAGCTCCTCCTGGGACACAGTTCCAATGATTCCAGCTCCAACAGCCATCGAGTATCTCACCCAAGTGACCACGATCTGAATTTTGCACAGACAGACAGGCTCTCCATCTGCACCAAGTGACCCAAATCCAGAAGTTCAGTCCCCGAACTCAGCCTCCAACATTTTTGCAGGGGGTAGGGGCGGGATATAAATTGCACATCTGTGTTTCCCGAAGGCAGCTTCCCACATAAATTAGTAACTGTCTCCACTCATGTGTTATTTTAGTGAGGTAGGTACATGTCCAAAACCTGAAGTGTGCACTTTAAAGCCGATAGGAGCAAGTCTGAACCCATGTTGATTCATTTGGGGTACCTCTTTGGGAGAAGTGAGACACCCTTTGGGAGAGGTAAGGCATTTTTTGGCATAGCTCAGAGTCCCTTTAGGATTGTTAAAAGCAGACATGATTATGTGTAAAATATGCATAAATGCGTTGGAACTGTTGAGTTGTCAACGAACTGACAAGCTGTCAAAAAACTGTCAAAACACATGGAACTGTTGAAGCTCACTGAAATGATCAAATCTCACGCTGTCAAGGGATTTAACTCTGCCGGGCTTTAAATTGCAAACTAATGTGTGGAGTTTAAGTGTTGTTTCACTCTGTTGAAATAAGCCTGAGGGTTATCATTAATGGGTTTGTGCTACAAAACGCATTTTACAGTCTTACATTACGACAGTAGTGAATAGTTTGATTGACTGCTCCAAGTAGTCATAGGAGATTAGTTGAAGGAATTTCAATGTATTGATTTTTATCTTATCAATCAGAGTGTTATTTTTAAATAGTAACATCACCAATTGATACATAACTTTATTTTATGTCAGCGTGCCCCTCAAGATTTGTGAGAGTTGGTATGGAGTGGGTATGGGCAAAGGTGGTGAGTGGGAGTATGGATTGGCATCAGTTGGCCATATGTTATCATAAGAGCTATAAAGGGCAATAGGGATGGGTAGAGGAACATAGGTTGAAAGTGGGCATATGGGTGACCATAAGTATGGATATAGGGACATAGGGTAGCACGGGGGTATGAGGGGCCATGGGGGCACATGTTGACATGGATGCAGCAAGGGAAGTGTTTGAGGAAGGGGGTGATTTTGTTTTAATCATTAAAAATAAATAAATGCAACAAGTATTGGAGAACAGAGACAGGCTTTCCACCCAGCCCACTTCCAGCCTCTGCACTCATTCCGAGGATGGTGGGCCCATCTTCTAATCCAGCCCACACCTCCAGGACATAAATCCGATGGTCTCGGGTCTCCTTTTCCATCATTCGGCTGGCAGAATCAGGAAATGTTCCCAATTGGCCCATCTTTGGGCCTAGACAGTGAACAGCAAGAATCATTATCATCGAGACTGACCCTATACTCACTTGACCCTCAGGCTGGCTATGAAGAGCACAATTTATCACTAGGTTTTCCCTCTCCTTAATCAAAGGCACTGCAGCAAATGATAACATCTGAACTGCTGCCCTGTGTGAGATCAACTAATTTAGGAAAGACTGGCGGCACCACATTCCGTTTCTGAGACAAAGTGTTGACGCCAACGCAGAATTCGTGGACTTTCACGACAGCAAAACTTGGACTGATTCCGCCACTGTTGAGGGGCTAGCACTGGCGCCATGTAGAACACAATGGATTCCAATGAAAAACAGTGCAGGATTCACCGGGTCCGTGATTGACACTCGGGAGGTTGACAATCTGCAGCCACATATACAACAAGATGCCACTGGTTGTACTGGAGCAGTGCAGGTGCCATACAGGTGATGGGTTGGCTGGGGCCAGAGGGCATCCAGGATGGTGGCCTGGGGGGGTACCCATACGACCTGTGGCCAACGGCATAACCGTCAGCAAACTATGGAGATGTTGGACCCCCTCTCTCTCCCTCAGCAGCCGCAATGCCGCTTTCACGATTTTTAAAAGCACAAGTGAACCGCGCCATCGGGAACTTGGCCCAGCGGAGGAGGAGAATCACAGAGGCCCCGGAGAATACCAGGTCGGGCCTGCTAATGACATTCAAACGCTGTCCACTGCACGTGCGTTCCGGTCCGCATTGGCACCACTGTCGAGGTGACGGTGAATTGCGATTTGGCGTCAAATCAGCGCCCACCTCAAGTTTGGCATTGTAACCTATTCTCTGCCCAATCGCTTTTTGCGATTTTGGTGTCGGCAAACGAAGAATCCTGCCCTGGGACTTTCTGGTCTATAATACTTAGTGCTGGGATCAACAATCCTTTTATTCCCGAGGAACCTTTTGCAATAATGTTGCCTAAAATAAAAATAACTGGGAGCTGCAAGATGAAAATTAATGCTCTCTGTATTGAACATGTGCATAGAATTAAAACAATTCTTTCAGTTATTGATTCTCGTGATAAAAAATAGCTTCTATTAGCACATTCAGAATAATTTATCGTTTCAGTTATATTAAAAACCATTACGCTGGCAACCATAAAACCTGTTCCTTGATCCAAAGGCATTATCTATAACTATGGTGTAGCTAAACCTTGAACAGGTTTATTTAGAGCACAATAGTGTTTAGTGTTAAAATAATCGTTTGAAACTGTGATGTTCAGCTTCTTATCCCCACAATAAAAATACAGCTCTTACTTTTCTTGACTTAATTTTTTTAATAGCTTTTTTAACGTTAATGTGAGCCAATGGAAAAGGTTGAGAGCTGCAAATGAGACGCTAAAGAGCCGCATGTGGTTCTGGAGCCAGGGATTGTAGGCTCGTGGCTTGCTGCATGCATTACCTTTACTCACTAAACCAGTCGGCTCAATTCTGATTGCATCGACATTCGGTTATGTTTTATTTATTAGCCAGTGCACCTCAGTTGAGATCAGCTTGTGAAATGGATTCAATCCATTTTATGTGGAACTGTGGAAGAGGATTTCGGACTGCTTGCAGGTACAAAGTTAAACCAGTTCGATGAAGGAATGAAACCTTCACGAGCAGAATTTCATGAATTTTATGTTCCTCTGTTATCAGCTGCGGAGAGCCGGTATGATTCCTCAGATGGCATTGCGCCACCCTCTTGCCTGCCCTCATCACTCCGCTATTTTACAGTCGGACGGACAAGGCCTACGCCAGCCTGCCAGCATTCCCTTGTCACCAAATGAGGCCCATTTAACGATCATTTTAAGGCTGTTTCCCACCTGTGCTCAATTTTCAGACTGGCGGGTGGAACAATGTAGAGGGAGGGATGAGGAGGAGGGTGGTGAAGAAACGGGGGTGATTCTGGAAAATGCCTGCTCAGGCCTCAGACAGGAAGTGAGTGGGTGTCTCCATCAACAGCCTCCTTTCAACATCAGTAATCTCCCCTCGCCCCCTCCAATGTTGTCCGCCCCTTGGGGATGCTTGCTGCACCCCTCCAAGCCTTTCCATCAACACACCCAGTCCACTCTGCCTGTACCTGCAAGCCTCGCCTCACCTCCCCGCCCTGATACCCCCCAGCCCAATTTTACCTGATCCTGGACTCGGGGCCATAGGCCCAGATTTGTACCAAGTTAGGTTGACTCGGGAGCCGTTTAAAAATGGCGGGCTGGTGCCAATTCCAGGATTCCCGACCCCACTCCCGGGCTGCCTGAATTTTGGCAATGCCTTTAAAAGGTGTAGGTTGGTTCCTGTCAAGAGCACAAATCTGTCTCTCCTGACCTGGCCAGCTCCATTGTGGAGACAGGTATCAAATAAATAATCTTTATTCTTGTCACAAGTAGGCTTACATTAACAATGAAGTTACTGTGAAACGTCCCCTAGTCGTCACACTCTGGCGCCTGTTCGGGTACACTGAGGGAGAATTCAGAATGTCCAATTCACCTAGCAGCACATCTTTTGGGACTTGAGGGAGGAAACCGGAGCACCCGGAGGAAACCCACCCAGACACGGGGAGAACAGCAGACCATGCAGTCTGCAGACTTCGCACAGACATTGACCCAAGCGGTAATCGAACCCAGGACCCTGGCGCTGTGAAGCAACAGTGCTAACCACTGTGCTACCATGCCGCCTCCTACTTCTCTGCAATTTTCATAGAGTGGGGCCAAGTTTTTAAAGAGTTGATGTTCATGACCCCCTTAAGAGGAGTTTGTGAACTCTGTGTGCATGAGAGTTCCTTTTAAAAGGGAAGGTTCCCCCTCATGTCTCCCATGCCAGACTCTGCCCTTCCACCTACCACCTATGTCCCCTCATGTCTCCTCTGCCTGGCTCAGCACTTCAAACCTTTCTTTTGAAGCATATGCGAAAGTGATCAAAATTATCACATTTTGGTCAAGTACACCATGCAGAAAGTGTACAATGGGTTAATGGATGTGGAAGTACCGGAGCGTGGCATTGGGTGCACGAGGAGCCTGGGAGGTAGGTGGGGAAGAGTGTGGTGTTATGGACGGGGGATGGGGAGTGTTTGGAGGGTGAAGGGGGTGTGAGGGGTAAGGGCTGGAAAGTTTTTGTGTTGTTTTTTTACACTGGAACAAGGACCTTTTAAAAGGTCCTCCACCACACCCGGCAGTCTCTGCAGGTGCCTCTGCATTTTCTCTCAGGTCTGCTGACCCAAATCAACTTACACCCACGCCAGCAATGAAGAGCCCACCTGGGCGGGCACTTTCTCCTGATGAGGGCAGGTCGAATCGGGAACTTTTTTGACTCCCCCTACCCACCTCAAGGATGAAAATCCAGGATTTACAGTCTGGGGGCTGCTTGCAGTTGGGACTAGAGAACTGTTGGCCAATCGTATTGGCTGGCGGCTCTCTGAGGTGGGACGTCTTCCCAAGAAATGAGAAGAGCCCTAATCTACAGTCAATTAACACTCCTTGGAGCATTAAATGGCTGAGGGGCAGTATCTGCCGGGATGCATTCTCCACAGACTCAGGGCCCAGCAAACCCCAACATTTTGAAAACTGGCCCACACCTGTGAAGTTGGAATGCCATTTGTATTCTACTCTAATCAAAGCCTGGCCAGCAAATTTTAATTTGCATTTTAATGAAAACAGTTCAGGGTTATTGTTTGGAAAGTTTGAAACATAACTTACTTGGCTGTATCTGCAATAATTCAGCTGAGTACAATTTAGTTTAACAAGTAAACAACAGAAAATCAGTATCACAATGAAAAACTTTAGTAAAAATATGGAGGAATTTTTTGAATTTTTGATTACTATGTAAATAATGTGATCAAAATCACAATCTGTCGCCAACTAATAGTTAATGAGGTAATTTATTGAACCTCATTAAATATGTGGATACATTTTAGCTGCTTTTTAAGAGCTTAATGTACTTACAGTGTTTGCTTTGTGTTCCTTCATTTTAAATGTACTTGCATACTCAATGTCTTGGTGTGGTACTGAGCTATATAGTTCCATATTTCCAAGGTTAGAACTTTATGTTTAGTTGGTTCATCTCAGCTATAGAAGTGCTGATAATTAATGAGGCCTCCTGGCTCAGAATCAGTTTTAGTCTGATTCTGTTTCAGTGAAATGCAGCGGGGTGAGTTCTTACGTTGCAGGCGCCATATTAGTTCAAGTTGTTGTTATTCTGGTAGAATTTGGAATACAGCCTGATGAGTAAATATTAAACTTGCTTTGCTCAAATATTTGAGGTCATAAATGAGTCGAATCCTTCATGTAGTACTGAGGGAAGAGCTGGATCGTTGGAAATGTCATCTTTCAGACAAAGCATTATGATGCAGTTGCGCCTGAATGTCCTTGTAGTTTAGGTGGACACGAAAGATCACATGATCGAAGCAGTACTGAGATCCCTTTGTCAATATTTCTCCCTTGTCCATAACACTGAAAACAGATTGATTGTTCATTCATTTTGTTTCTGGAACCTTGCTGTGCCAAAAATGGCTACTCTCCCTTTTCTCCGGAACAATAGTGATTACAGTACGATTGTTTTGTGAAATGCTTTGAGATAACCTGATAGGGACTATTTAAAAGTCTTTTATTTGTTTCTTTCTTCAAATTTTTGGGTGTCTACCAGATGCAAAAGCTCCATTCAGTAGGCCGTGTGAAGATGTTACCTCGTGCAAAAAGCATCATTTGATATTAGTTGACTCATTTAAGCCATTCAGTCACTTGCAGAAACACATCAAGCTATATATCTTGTCACCGGTTCTAGACCATTCTTGAAGATCGATTTCTGCCTCTAAATATAAGTCTTTGTTTTCCAAAAATCAGGATCAGTACCCATTCAAATGTGTTAATTGAAATGGCCTCAGTCTGTGCCTTGAGAGCGTCATTATAAAACTGCTAGAGTTCTGTTACACTGGAAAGTAGTAATAAAGCAACCTGGTTAGAGGTCTGGGCACAGGGGCAAGTGTCCACCCTTCTAGCTAGGAAATGATTTGTGGTACGGGGGTGGAAAAGATGGAAAAATCTAAAGGGAGGAAAAATAATAAACGGAGTGGGGTGGAAATGCCAGACATTACAAGAATTATGTATGTAGGAGTCAATGTGCACCGGTTTGAATTTTTATGTTTTTAACATTTGGCCTTAAGGCCATAAATGCTCCGAAAGCTTAGTTAATTGAATGAGTTCATCTAAAAAGGTTTGTCCTTGTTGAAGTCAGATGAATTGGAAATAAAATAAAACAACTTTTCTCAGTGGTAGAGATAAGCAAGAGAGATCCCTAATTGTTCAGACTCGGTGTTGGCTTCATGCTTGCTTCGAGTCCACGGAGACAATTAATATCAAGCCTTCTCACTGTTATATTTGTCACCCAATATACCAATGACGCGTCTCGATCCTCAGACATTTACGAATGATCTTGGATCAAATAATGGCCTTTCTTAACTTGGCCAAAACCAAGACCAGTTTAACACAGTGCCCTTAAACTCTTTCCAACCTCTCCTCGGCTGAGGTGTGTAGAATGCAGGTAGAGATTCAATTTCCTGCAGGTCATTTCAGAGCAGAGTATCATAAATCACATCAGTATCTGTGTTGTCAGCCTACATTACAGCTGACAATGGATAAGGGCTGACTGGCTATCTGGACTTGGTCTCACCCTGTAGCAGATGCATCAATGATGCATCTTGATGCTTGAGATAGATTTCCAGTCCTACTGACACTGTGGAGAGTCAAACTTCATATAGTTTGCATTTATACCAACAACTACCAAGGCTAACAAGAGAGAGCTTTTGCAAATTGTGAATGCCTATTCTACTCCTTCAGCTAATAGTTCAAGCATTTGTCTTCCTTTGCAAATGTTTCAGAACTATTTTCTGTTGTACATTATCTGCAAGAATGATGATTGTACAAAATATTAAATATTGTGTGTTAATGTGAAAACATGGGGCTGGATTCTCTGATTTCCAGACTAAGTGCTGACGCGGCGTGGGAACAGTGCCGTTTTACGCCAGAAAAAACAACGCAACAGCTGCACCGATTCCGGGTCCGCTGGGGGGCTAGCAGCCGAGCCGGGTAACGCTTCCAAAAATGGCTGGAGAATGGCCGGGTCCATGGCCGCGTGCAGACCCGGCTTGCCAAATAATGACCGCTAGTAACCCCCCTCGCCACCCCTGGACCCCCCCCCCCAGCCCTCGCCGAAGCCCCCCTGGCCAGTGGAATGGCTCCCACCCTCGACTGTTGCAGCGCTGGACACAGTCCGCAGCCGCCACGTGAGGTCTATGAACATAAATAGCGTAAGTGTTCCGTGCTGTCGGAAACTCGGCCCATCGGGGGCGGGGCATCGGGGAAGGGCCTCAGGTGATGTCCTGAGGCCGCCCCGACGGCAGTACGCGAATTTGAGGGGGCGGACCTTTTAGTTGTAGAAGTAGCTTTGACGTAGAATTTGTACATGAGTAGTGATTACTGTGTATAATAAATGTGCTTTGATTTAAATCTTACTAATCGGTGGATTGGGTTATTGATCATTACTCGGACTTGAACCTCGTGGCGGTATCATAAAGATACCTGGCGACTCGACAGCAAAGGTAATAAAACAGAGCAATTGAACCAAGGAGAAAGTTAGCAACATAGACATCAGGATGTATAAGTCGAGCCTCAAGCCATTGGCCAGGTCAGGTATGGCAAAGGAGCTGCGGGTATTTATGGACCAGATCCAGGGCGGCTTAGGCATCCAGGTGAGAGGGAGTTTTCCTTTTTCTCCCATGTACATTAGGCAAAGTCCTGAATAGACTTTTTTGTGGTGGGGAAGTCAATACTCCCAGGGATTGTGGGGCAGAATATGCAGCAATTGTGATTTTGGACCATGCTCCACATTATGTGCATGTGAGATTGAAATGGGACGAGATCAGAGACCGGTGTGGAGGTACGATTCGGCGCTACTGGCAGACAAGTTGTTCTGTGAGAAGGTGGTTTCGGTGATAAAGGAGTATATGGAGTTTAACCAGAACAGGGAGATCTCACTCCCCACATTTTCGGAGGCCTTGAAGGCAATGATCTGGGGGCAGGTTATATCCTACAAGGCCTACAGGACAAGATTGAGAGGACGGAGAGACAGATGTTGGTGGATGCCATTGTAGAAGCAGACCGACGGTACATGGTAGCCCCGACTAGGGAGCTATTAGCAGAATGGAAGAAACTACAGGGCGAGTTTGATCTAATGGCGACAGGGAAGGCAGTGGGTCAGCTTCGTCGCTCAAGGGGAGATTTTAGGGGTATGGGAAGAAGGCCAGCTGCCTGCTAGCCCATAGTTGAGGTGAAGGTCACACGGGAGATTGCACAGGTGAGAGATGTGGGAGGAGGGTTGGTGAAGATGCCGGAGAAAATTAACAAGGCATTTAAGGCCTTCTACCGGGGGCTGTATTGGTCTGAGCCCCGAGGGGGGGTCGCGGAGATATTGCATTTCTTAGACGGGTTAGTATTCCCAGAGGTGGAGAGATGAAAGAGATAGGGATTGGAGGCGCCATTGCAGGCGATAATGGAGTGATTGGGGTTGATGCAGTCGGGAAGTTACGGAGGCCGGATGGCTTTCTGGTAGAATTTAATGAACAGTTTTTGGCAGAGTTGGCACCCCATCTCTTGGGGATGTATAATGATTTGTTGGCGCAGGGGGAGTTGCCACCCATGCTGGCACAAGCATCAATCTCAAAGAAGGATAAGGATCCAGCGGAATGTGGGTCGTATAGACCCATCTCCCTGATAAATACCGATGTGAAGCTGCTGGCTAAGGTGCATGCGAGGCAGCTGGAGGGGTGTGTGCCGGAGATGGTCTCTGGGGACCAGACGGGTTTTGTTCAGGGGCGGCAGATGTCGAGCAATATCAGGAGACTGCAGAGCGTGATAATGACTCCATCTAAGGATAAAGCCCCGGAAGTTATTATATCAATTGAAGCGGAAAAGGCTTTTGACCGGTGGTATAATGAGTGTACCTGTTTGAGATTTTAGGGTGGTTTGGGCCAACGTTAATTGCATGGGTGCCCCCCCCCCCCCACTGTTAAACCTTGAAGCGGGGGGGCATTTGAGAATTCGGTCCTTTATTTTTAAGGGTGGGTTGCAACGTTACACAACTTTACTGATTGGTGAGACACCAGCTCCATCATTCTTTTCCACTGAGTTTCTGATCCATGTGACATCACTTTGGAGAGCTACTGAGCCAAGATCTGAAAACTTTTGGAGAGATTCCTAGTCCACTCTCCAGCATATCTGAACACTTGACTCTGGTGGCACTGCAGAATAGTGAACTACTCATTCTCTCAATCATATTGATCAGGAGTTGGCAGGAGGGAAGGGGGAGCCAGGGTAGAAGAATACCACAGGATCCACTTTAGATCATTTCTCTGCCATTTTCCTTCAGCCGATATTTTTTCCTCTTTGCTATAAGTTTTGATTTCTTGTCAATAATGGTGCGATGGCCGCCAAACTCATCTGGTACTTCATCTCGGTGCCCAATCATGCTGTGAGCCTTGAGAAGAACCGACATATTATTTGATGGTGAGGAGAACAAAACAACGATCCTATTCTTATCTGATATCTCTACGTGCACACTTCACAGCAACAGTCAGAAGCAGGAACCCAAGATTCTTTCCCCTCCTCTAACCCAGGAGCTTTGAAACAACCAAATGCGCTCCATCTTCAATGAGCTGACTCAGCAATAATCAAGACTTAATCCTGGATTTTTTCTGGACTGTATGGCTCACCTTCTCACTCAATAACGTGAGGGTATTGGCAAAAAACTTCAAAGGAAATCAGTAGGTCTAGTTTGAATATTCAGAAGACATGAAGCATTATGCTTCTACTTAACATTTTCAGACGAACAACTGCACGCAAAGCGTGGGCTATCTTTTCTGGAGACGTCAGCAAAAGCTACCGATCCTTCTTTGTAAGGCCTCCGTGAAAACACAGCAGCAACACAGCATGGCCTCTGTTTGTCATTTAATCATCCAAACTAGCACTTTGCAACTTTAATAACAGAGGAACTCCTTTGTCTCTTTTTAAATTTCCTTTGTTAACGCAGCACAACAGTTGGATTCAAAAATAATCTGTTTGTCATGCAATAACGTCCAGATGGTTCCTTAACTGCATATTATCGACAATCATGGAACTGTATCATAGGTCAAAGAGTTCCTTAGTCATTCCACACAACACAACAAAAACTGAATACAGCACAAAGGAGCGAGCAGCAGAATTCAGAAAACGTATCCCTACCGAGAAAAGATTATGGGGAGCATCAAATAGGAATTTTGAAAGGCTGGAAACAATTACGAAATTTTAAATAAAGCGGAGGCTTCACTTAGTTCCAGCCACTGACAACATCATGTTCTTCTGTGTTAACCACGCAGGCGTACCTCATATGCTGATGTATCTTGGATGGCTACTCTGTGAAAGTGCCCGGGACCCATCATTTTGCAGGGATAATACTCTTGAAAGCCATTATTGAAATTCAAAGGGAAGAGTAAAAAAGATTTCTCCTCCTAGTGTGAGCTTGTCCAACATAATGTTGTTTCAAACATGGGTGGGCCATCAAATACGTGACAAAGTCAATGATCTTTAGTACAAGCAAAAATCCAGGAGAGTATCACATATGGCAAGTGAAAAGAAGCAACAGCTGTTCAAAGAGGACAAAAGGTTTACTTAAGCTATTATTCAACATTGTTTTATCTGAAGTCCCTGGTCCAGGAAAGCTATTCTAACTGTGCAACTGAAAGCATCATGTTAGTACTTAGCAAACAAATTAAGAAAGTTATGGGTCCTTCCTTCTTACAGAAAACAATTATCAGCTTTGTTTTGCTCAGTTTGTGTATCTTTGCTGGATTTATCACACAATTCATGCTATGGATGTATATGTGAAATAAAGATATGAATGGGCTTCTTCAAAATAAATGATTGCACAGAGTAATCTAAAGTGACCTGGGTGTCCTTGTTCAGAAGTCACTGAGAGCCACCATTCAGGTGCAGCAAGCAATGAGAAAGGCAAATGGAATGTTGGCCTTTACTGCAAGAGGATTTGAGCAAGGAGTAAAGAAATCTCGTCGAAATTGTATACAGCCTTGGTGAGACCACACCTAGGCAAGACTTTTTCGTTGCAAGCTTGTTAAATCGCGAGAGCCGATGTCAGGCACGCTTCCTGACATCATTGCACAATCTTGCAATATTTCAGTCGGCGGGCGTGTGCGTGAGAGTCGGAAGCAAGCCCATCAACAATCAAGCAGCTAATTTAGCCCATTAAGGGGCGGCACGGTGGCGCAGTGGTTAGCACTGCTGCATGACGGCACCGAGGACCTGGGTTCGATCCTGGCCTGGCCCAGGGTCACTGTCCTTGTGGAGTTTGCACATTCTCCCCGCGTCTGCGTGGGTCTCACCCCCACAACCCAATGATGTGCAGGGTAGGTGGATTGGCCAGGCTAAATTGCCTCTTAATTGGAAACATAAAAATGAATTGGGTATTTTAAATTTTCTTTAAATTTAGCCCGTTAAGGGGCCAGCTGAACACAATTTGCGTTGGCCCAGCTGCCATTACGGTTGGCGAGTAGGCCGATTGGCCAGGCGGCCTTTATGTTTTCAGCCTTACTCCAGGGCGGGATGAACTGTCAGGACTGAAAAGAAATGAAGCAATGTGTCCAGGGACCGAGGTCTGTGTATGATTGTGCTGCCTGAACACTGATGGCATTTTTTTGTGTTTGATATTTATTTTTCATGCATCAACAGCTCTGTGAGACAGCTCTGTAGTGGCTGTCCCACTGAGGGAGCACATTATAAACACCAGGCCACACCCTCCCTTTTCTTGGTGCCTGCCCTTCCCCGCAGTGCTTAGCCTCCCCGAACAGGCGCCGGAATGTGGCGACTAGGGGCTTTTCACAGTAACTTCATTGAAGCCTACTCGTGACGATAAGCGATTTTAATTTTCATTGTGTTTCATGCTGGGTGGTTGTTAATTGGCCAGCCAATGTGAAATTGCACTCCAGGGCCGACCACGGCTGGGAACGGTGTTTGGTGTCCTCTTCCAGGCCTACTTAGCACGTGTGTCCAATGGACCAAAACTTAAGGCCCTAGACAATTGCATACATTTTTGTTCTCCTTAACTAAGGAATGATATACTTGCCACAGAGTGAGTGCTCACTCGACAAATCCCTGTGATGGCTGTCTTGTCCTATGAGGGGAGGTTAAGGTGATTGGGCCTGCATTCTTTAGAGTTTAGAAAAATGAAAAGTGGTGTCACTGAAGCATACAAAATTCTTACAGGGCTCGACAGAGTACATGCTGGAATGATGTTTCCCCTGGCCCGGGACACAGCCTCAGAATAAAAGGCAAGCCATTTAGAAGGAAGATGAGGAGGAATTTCCTCACTCAGAGGGTGGTGAATCTTTGGAATTCTCTAATCCAGAGGGCTGTGGCGGATCAGTTATTGACCATATCGAAGAGCGATTTTGATAGATTTCTAGGTATTGAAGATATCGAGAGATGCGTGGATAATGCGGGAAAATGGTGTTGAGGTAGCAGATTAGCCTTAATCTAGTTAAATGATAGAGCAGGCTCAAGGGATCAAATGGCCCACTCCTGCTGCTATTTCCTTTGTTTCTATGCACTTCTGACTGGCCTCCCACATTCTACACTCACATTGCAGCAAGTCCTGCTCTCCTATCACCTCTGCACTAGCTGACTCACACTGGCTCCAGGCCAAACAGAACCTGGATTTAAAATTTTGCATCCTCATTTTTAAATCCATTTTATGGCCTTGCACCACCCTATCTCTGTCATCTCCTCCAACTCCACAACTCTCCGAGTATCTGTACTCCTCTAATTCTTGCTTCCTGTGCATTCCGAATCATAATGCTCCACCACAGGAGATCATGCTTTCAGCTGAAGTAGGCCCTTTGGGATATCCTCCCTACATCTCACTGCCACACTTTTTTCCTTTAAGACACTTCTTACAACCTACCTCCGTATCCAAGCTTATGGTCATTTGCCCTGATACCTCTTAATGTGGCTCAGTGTCATACATTGTGTTGCGCCTTGGGATGTTTCAGTATATTAAAGATGCTTTATGTACTTCTTATTATTGTTGCAGTCATGTACATGTGCTGAAATGCAATATACAAATTAAAATGAAAACTAGTCTAAATAGAAGTCAAACAACAAAAACTGATTCTCTGGAAGACATAAATCGCTTGAAAATAAATAATTACATGTAATTACAGCCCTCTGTTGCTCAGCTTTATTGGTCACCCTTACACAATAGAATAGAATCTGTGGTGCAGAAGGAGGCCATTCAGCCCATCGAGTTTGCACTGACCCTCCGAAAGAGCACGCTATCTTGCTCTATCCCTGTAACCCCATATAATAAGAGGCAATTACCATGCCAAATCCACCTCACCTGTGCATCTTCGGACTGTGGGATGAAACTGAGCACCCAGAGGAAACCCACGCAGACACAGGGAGAACATGCAAACTCAACAAAGACAGTCACCCAAGGTCGGAAGCGAACCGGGGTACCTGGTGACATGAGGTAGCAGTGCTAACTACTGTGCCACCATGCCACCTGGTCCTATGTGACCCAAAGTATTCAGCATTTTAAGGTTTCTTCACCTATTCCCTACAGTCACCTCTATTCTCCCAAAGAATTTATCCATGTCGCCCATCACTTCCCCATTTATATACCACACCTCAACTGGCATGGTTCAGCTTCTGATTGTGTGTTAATGACACTCATCTCTACCGCTCTACTATTTAGTTCAAATCCTCATCGAATTCTGTGCAATAAAGTCCATTTGGCATTACGTTACGGACTTAAGCAAGATAATGGGCGGGATTTTCCGGACATGCCCGCACCAAAACCGACCTTTAATGGACTTCCAGACTTTCCATCCCACCCGCGATGATTCATGTGCCAGACGAGATGGGAAACTGTTGGCCAGTATTTTAAGGCCTTGAATATCAAACAATATATGACCTCTGCAACAATGTGATTGTCTAGAGAGAGCTCAACGCAATGCTGTGATGGGAAGAATTGAGGAGGTGGGGGGGGGGGGGGGGGGGTTGCATGGGGTGGTGCAATGTGGTGGTTGTTAGGTTTTTGGCAACCACATCTCCTAAATCCTTGAAGATGGATGGTCAGCAGAGTCTCAGTTGGCAGGAGGTTGGCAAGTGACAAAGAAATGTCATGAGATGCGGGCATCGCTGGCTGGGCCAGCATTTATTGCCCATCCCTGAGGGCATTTAAGAGTCAACCACATTGTTGTGGGTCTGGTACTTCTGCCCACTGATCCTACACAAATGACATGCTTTATAGTGACATTGGAAACATTGGAGGGCATTCCATCATGACAAGTAGAATTTTGGAGTGACTCTATACAAGTGACTGTGACCATAACTGACCACATGCTTTATGCTACTATCAATAAAAATAACTTTCTTAGCTTCTCTTAATCCTTCCAAGTGAAGTTGCAATATTTTTCTCCTTAAAATATTGTTGTTTTATTCAAATCTCACTCTTGTGGCCATCTGTATATTTCAACCAAGGTAAATAATGGAATGTGGCACAGAAGGAGGCGATTTGGCCTGTCCTGTCTCTGCTGGCTCTCTGAACGACCAATTCACCCACTGACATTCCCCTTCCTTAACCCTATGGTGCTGCAATTTTTTACTTTTCTGATAACGATACAATTCCCTTCCGGAGGCCTCGATAGACTCTGCCTCCAACACACTCTCTGGCTGTGCATTTCAGATCCTAATTAATCACTGTATGATTACCTTAAATCTGTGCCCTCTGATTCTTGATCCTTCTACCAATGGGAACAGTTTCTCCCTGTCTACTCTGTCCAGACCCCTCATGATTTGGAATACCGCCACCAAATTTTCTTTCAACTTTCTCTTCTCCAAAGAAAACAGTCCCAACTTCTCTAATCTTTTTATGCAACTGAAGTTCCTCAACCCTGGAACTATTCTCATGAATCTTTTCTGTGTATTTCCTTAAGCGTTCGCATTCTTCCTATAGAGTGGTGCCCAGAACTGGATGCAATATCTAGCTGAGGTCGAATCAGTGTGTTATACGGGAGTAACATAATTTCCTTGCTTTTGTACCTATGCACCTATTGATAAAGTCCAAAATATCTTATGCTTACTAATCGCACTCTCAAGCATATGCATACATAAGGTCCCTCTGCCCCTGAATCTCCTTTAGGGTTGGACCCTTTATTTTATATTGTCTCTCCACATTCTTCTGACCAGAATGAATCACTTCACACGTTACTGAATTAAATTTCATCTGCTACCTGTCTGTCCATTGCACCAACCTCTTCATGCCCTTTTGAAGTTCTAAACTATCCTCCACAGAGTTCACAATACTTCAATGTTTTGTATCTTCTTCAAATTTTGAAATTGTGCCCTGTGCACCAAGGTCTACATCATTAATACAAATCAAGAGCAAGAATTTTAACACTGATCCCTGAGGAACTCCACAAGAAACCTTCCTCCAGTCTGAAAAACAGCATTCACCACTTCCCTCTGTTCCCTGTCGCTCGGCCAATTTTGCATACACTATGCCAAAAGCCATTGTGCCATTTGCAGATATTTCTGCATTTGAAATTTTTCAAGTTGTATGACTGATATAAGTCAGCATTTTAACTTCCAGACTCACATGAGTGAGCTTGGCAACAGGTCGGGAAACTGGAAGTTTCAGTAGCAAATTTGTTAGTCACAGAATACCTGCCCATCCTTTAGTGGTAACATGTACAACGGCCTGAATTTTAAGCCTGATATATAATTGGACACGTTAAATTAAGAATTGGACATTTTAAATCACATCCATGTTCAGTCCACAGGCAGGCCTATGGGTATTTTGAACAGCCAAGTTCAAATACACTGAGCAGAGACAGACAGTCGGGATAAATCTGGGCCTGCCCTGTAAACAGGATATCAGGAGATAAGCGGCCCCATTCAAATCGATCGATTGTGCCCAGGTGAAGCTAGACCTTCTGGCACCCAGATTTCCTGCCGTTACCATATATGGAGTAAGGTTATGTGCGGACAATTTACCTGGAGATAGACCCTGGTGGTGGGTTCCAGGTCTCCTGCTGAGTTGCAATCAGCAACTCCACTGGGTATTGTGACCCCCCATCCCAAGACCTCATTGGCTGACAGCCAGAGAACTTTCTGAAAAGGCACGAAGAGGGAGATAAGAATCGACCACCAGGACCTTTCCCAGCGAAGACTCGGCGCAGAGAAGATTCTAAGGAGGACCAGAGGATGGCAGGAAGCAGTGTACGAGACCCACCTTCGTGGATGGAGACCCTGAGATGACAGAGACTCAGTGAATTGGACACGCAGCTTGACTGATATTGTCACAAGTAGACTTCAAATGAAGTTACTGTGAAAAGCCCCTAGTCGCCACATTCCGGTGCCTGTTCGGGGAGGCTGGTACGGGAATTGAACCGTGCTGCTGGCCTGCCTTGATCTGCTTTAAAAGCCAGCGATTTAGCCCTGTGCTAAACCAGCCCCAATCTGTGGAGTACCCTTTCTACTTTGAGCAGGCTGAGCAAGGGAAAGCAGAAGCGTATTTCCCAACATCAAATAAAGTTACCAATCCAACATAAACTTAACAACAGGAAAGTGTCTGCTGTTTCCAGCTATTAAGTGCCCGACCAAAATTCATTTATCAATGGGCTACAAATTGCTTTAGTCTTAATGCACCATCACAAGAACAAAGCCAGCAGCCAGCAGAGAATAGCAACTCAAATGATTTTTCAATTAAGAATTATCATATAACAGTGAATGGACACAATCCTGTTTTATCCCTGGGAAAGGATGCTATAGAATAATGGGAAATGCAGTTCTCAGATGTAGGTTATTTCTTGAAGCAAACCTAGTTTTAATGCTCAAGTATAATAAGATGATAGAGTGAAAAATGACTACGGACAAAGTATTCCATTTTGGCACAGCTTTGTCTCTATACAAGTTGTGCTTCATTCATTTCAGATAAATTATTTCACTCATTCTTCCGCAATGTACATAATATAAACGATATAAGGTTGACGCATTTGTTTCATGTACCCTCAGTAATAGAGCAAACCTGCGAAACATTTTTTCCAGAACTAGTCCATTGTCCATCGTGAGTGTTTCATTTATGGGAGGTTTTTAAAGCAATTCATTGTGAAAATTTACTACCTCAATATCTTTCATGTAATACACATTTAACACAGAAAATGCATCTCAATAAGCATCATAAAAATGTACCCAGGCAAAAAGATAATGGATGCTAACTCAAATCAGAATTGGAAGGATTCTATCATCTTGCAAAATCAGAAAAGGGCCTTTTCGTTCATTCCATTCACCCCTTCTCCCTTTCCTTTGCCACAAGTACTAACATCTGCTTGGCATCCACTGCCCCCATCTGTATTTTACCAACCAGCCATGAAAGAATCAATGTGGTTATTCTTTGCCAATTAAACATATAAATGTGATGATCTACATTAGGTGAGCTAAAGTGCACTATCTTCACAAATAGGTGTTTAAAGACAAATCAGCAATGCCGACAACTGATACCATGGTGCACATTTAAGTATCAAACACATTCCAATGCCATTTATGTGTGATGCTATCATGCCAAAATTGTCCCTTCCTAAATATAAATTGCATTGCTGAATATTTTCTCAAAAAGCAGTATCTCTTAGGTAAGTTGAAATGCCACGTTGACACGCACCATCTCATAAAAGTCTTGCATGACTTATACATGCTCCTTGAAATTTAAAGAAGGTTGTTATACTGAATATAGCTTCTGTATCTAAATTGAATCTGTGTAAAGGCCAACAAGGAGTCTATTGTAACCATCTGCTATCTAAGACATATATGGAAATACCTCAAAGCATTGGATCACGAAATAAAATGAATCTGCCAAGGACATTTCATAATACAGAACAAGAATATTGGCTTCCTACCTGGTGCAGCTTGCATTTCAGCCAAGCCTCCAGTCATGATAAGTGCCTCAATGATCTTGATGTGGTGCTCTGGATTTACATCAGCACTGAAAGCAAATATAACCAGCATTTAACATTTTTGTACACATTCATCCTGGCAGCATGTCTGGTTCAAGCACAATTTACAACATTTGGCCTGACGTAGGCATTTGAAAAATTCTTGCCACAGACTTAAATTTCCCAAACAGAGAAGTGTTTAATAAATAACGAGCGAGAGTTAGACGTGGAAACACTGCAAGTCACGGACTGAAATTCAAATAAACCCATTCTTCCCACAGCTTCCTCTGCTTTTTCAGAGCTGCTGACAAAAGCTTATAATCTCACGCCAGCTCAGAACTGTACAACAAGTACATTTCATTAATCTATTCTGCATTCTGAAGTGTACCATACCAATGCTAAATTCTACTGAAGGCCGCATGGAGGTAGTTGGCCCTTGAAGGTAGAATATTTGGCCACTATCTCCTTAACTGCAGCAAGTTTATCTCCGCCTATCAGTTAAACAACAGTGATTCGAAATGAAAATGTACCAAATTTAACTTTGGTTAACTTCTCGTGGCCACTACCCCACCAGCCCCTCCACCAACCTCCCGCAACCAAACCACTCCCTCACAAGTCTTCCATTCTTCCTACAAACCAGAGATTTTGACAAGCTCATCTTAGCAGCACATTTTGATTTTTACCTTGTATTCTCTCCCAGCCTTTTCAGACTTCATGATGTTCTGGGCCTCACCTTTGTTTCTCAATTTTAAAATGCACTTATCCAACCATAGGACCCTTTTCAAAGCTCAGTAAAGTTGCTAATGGGCAGCACAGTGGCGCAGTGGGTTTGCCCTGTAGTCTCACGGTGCCGAGGTCCCAGGTTCAATCCTGGCACTGGGTCACTGTCCATGTGGAGTTTGCACATTCTCCCCGTGTTTGCGTGGATTTCGCCCCCACAACCCAAAGATGTGCAGGGTAGGTGGATTGGCCATGCTAAATTGCCCCATAATTGGAAAAAATTAATTGGGTACACTAAATGTATTAAAAAAAAGAAAAGTTGCTGATGGCCTGGAACATAACATACAATACTTTGTGCAACTGATGCAGAGAGATATTCTTTATAGATAAAATGATGTTCTTACGCTTCAGTTAGCTTAGTGAAATACCTCCTGCCCTGACTGCTGCAGGTTTTTTTTGCCCCCCCCCCCAAAATGTTTACGGAAGATAAGATCACTGCAGCATCTGCTGTCAATCCCCTTGTCCCTCAGCAACAAGACAGAAGTCAACCCACCCAGGTTAGCCTCTTTTCGACAGATGTGCGGTAGAGTACAGCACAGTCTTATTACCATTGCTGCAAATCTAGAAACATCCAGACATAGATACTGTATACAACCCCGACAATTAATAAGGAACTAATTTGAACTGCCAGAGGAGATTATTTGCTATTTACCTTGTCTGATACACAATAATCCTCCAAATATACAAAAATATTGAGAGCCAGTCACACAACTAATTTCAAAAGAACAGTATTCCTAAAATGTGTTCAACAGAATGGCACATTACCAATTCAAATGTCTGTCATTGCACAATACACGATAAGCACTGTGAGCAGATTAACCACTGATAAATCATCGCATTCATTTGCAGCTCCATCATTGATGCAAAGCTTCCACAAAGTGCCTTCCTTGAAATTTTTCCCTCAGCACTACATTTTAGCTCCGAGCAGCAGTGCTATAGAGAGAATTTACTATATTACCTCACAGTACCAAGAAAGCACGATGGATGCATGAGTGTAAATCAGGGCATCGAGGAAAAGTTGGCCCATTGCATGCAGTTTGAATCAAGTGAAAATCCTCAGCAAACAAATGTAATCAGAATGTGCAATCTCATAAAACATCGCATGACTAACACCTTGTTCTGTTGTCTGGATGTGGCTATATCAGTCAGCATGCACCTAATGCATCAGACAATTGGTTAGAATTTTCCAGGCCTTTCCCCAACACTTTCCTGACATCTGACCACGTTAGGTGCCAATGTTAGGTGCTGTTACTGAGATAAACTAAATCGAATTCAGCATAATTGAATCATTTTACTTTAGTGGTCTGACTCAATAAAATGCAACTGACGGAGGCTGCAACGTACACTCTGTTCCTTCATGAATTTTTATATTCTGCGAGATATTAAAAAGGTTCTCACTCTTGAACCTCGTGTTAACCCACTATTGACACATTAATCTAATGATGCCATGGATTTGGAGTGCTATCAAGACTATGACCTCCACTCATGAAAAGAATGAACTAAATAAAATGTCTGCTCTTCAACTTCAAAGTTTAAAAGAAAGGTATAGAAGGCCAAGGGTGGAATTCTCCGACCCTCCGTGCCGAAATCGCGCTCGGCGCGGGGGCGGAGAATAACCCAAAATAGGCTCCCACAATAGGCTCCCACGCGATTTTCCGGCGACCAGAGAATCAATGCCAGTCGCGCGTGCGATCGACGTGGCGCCAGTCGGGGGCCGTCGAATGTGGCCCCGGCGGCGATTCTCCATGCTCAACGGGCCATGTGCCCGCCGAGTACCGCCGGGGTGGTTCACATGTGGTCGCACCCGGCGGGACCTCGGCGTTCTGCATGCGGGGGCCGTCCTGGTGGGGGGGCGGGGGAACCCGACTCCGGGGGGGGCTTCCACGATGGTCAGGCCCACGATCGGTGGCTACCGATTGGCGGGGGTGCTCATTCTCGGGGGGGGGCTATGTTCCTCCGCGCCGGGGCCCTATAGGGCGCCGCCATGTTGTGCGGGGGCCGGCGCGAAGACGGCCGCCGCGCGCAGTCGGTACAGCAGGGCCCCCCCCGGTAGCCGGAGCTGCAGGAAGCACGTCGGGGCCCTGCTGGCCCCCTTGAGGACGGGGAATCACCCCGGACTCTCTGGGAAAAAGTCCGGAGTGATTCCCGCCCGTTTTCCGGCGGGCGTGGGGACTTAGTCCCCAGAAGGGAGTATCCCGCCCCATGTGACACAGATCTCCTCGACATTCATGATTCCATGACATTTGATAATATGTTATCAAATGTGGAAATTATGTCTGCCCCATATATGTGATGAAATCATAAAAGTTATGTACAGGAAATTAATTCTTATAATTTCACGACAGTCTCATCAGAGCAACTTTGAATTCAACCAATTCTCTCACTCTACAGCACAGCCCTGATAGAAACCTCTTTATTGTTTCTTATACTTCAATTGTTCACCTGATTAGTAAATTCAGAGCATTGAATAATAAGTAAAATACTGCGGATGTTGGAGATCTGGGGCGAAATTCTCCGTTATCGGCGCAAAGTCCGCCGATTGGCGCAAAAAACGGCGCAAATCAGACTTGCGTCACGCCGCAAAAATTGTCGCGAAGTCTCCGGCCCGAAATGGGCTAGCAGCGACGTGACGGGATCCGCGCTTGCTCACGTGGTTCACGCCGTGCAGCGTCATACACGCCGCACGGTGTGACGGCTCATATCGATGCACTGCTCCCCCCCACCCGACCGGAACACCCGACCGGAACACCCGACCGGATGGCGGGCCGCCGCTCAGCCCCGAGGTTCCAGTCACGGGATGTGGAGGCGCTCCTGGACGCAGTGGAGCAGAGGAGGGAGGCCCTGTATCCCGGGCACGGCCGCAGAGTTGCCCCACGCCACAGCCGGCGTCTGTGGACGGATGTGGCAGAGGCCGTCACCGCTGCGGCCCTGACACCATGGACAGGCATCCAGTGCCACAAGAAGGTGAACGACCTCATCAGAGCAGGCAGGGTGAGCCTCCCCCCCTCCCCTGCCTGATATCCATATCCCCCCTCCCCCATATCCCCCCTCCCCATATCCCCCATATCTCCCCCTCCCCCATAGCCCCCATATCCCCCCTCCCCATATCCCCCTCCCCCATATCCCCCCTCCCCCATATCCCCCCTCCCCCATATCCCCCATAGCCCCCTCCCCATATCCCTCATATCCCCCCTCCCCCATATCCCCCCTCCCCCATATCCCCCATATCCCCCCTCCCCCATATCCCCCCTCCCCCATATCCCCCATCCCCCAAGTGAATCCAGCCCTAACCTTAACCTCTGCAATACACGCGCAACCGATGGTGTGCATTCATATACCTGTCTAACACTGTTGCCTTTTACCCCTGCCACCCCCCCCCCCCCCCCGCCACAGGAGAAACGCGCACACAACACCAGGGAGCATTTGAGGACTGGAGGAGGCCCCGCTGATGAGAGGCCACTGACCGAACACGAGGAAAGGGCCCTGGAACTGGCTGGCGGACCTGAGGACCGGGAGGTTGCTGATGCAGAGGTCGGGGGCGTACTAGCAAGTGAGGCACCGACAGCCCGTCCTCATATCCCCCCTCCCCCATATCCCCCCACCCCCATATCCCCCCTCCCCCATATCACCTGATCACTGTCTGCGTGTCTAACCATGCATGCTTCATTGTGTGTCGCGGGGCAAACGTCAAGGCACCCATCCCCGCAGATGCAGACCGCCCGCAGGATGCCCCTCGGAGGCCACGGGCGACGGAGAGACCCGGACCCTCTGGCATGCGACGCCCGCAGGATGCCCCTCGCACACCACGGGAGACGGAGAGACCCGGACCCTCCGACATGCGACGCCCGCAGGATGCCCCTCGCACACCACGGGAGACAGAGAGACCCGGACCCTCCGGCATGCGACGCCAGCAGGATGTCCCTTGGAGACCACGGGAGACGGAGAGACCTGGAGCAACAGGGAGACGATGCCCCCGTCACGTGCGGGTGCGACGGCGCAGGCGTGTGCCACCCAGCGACGAGAGGGGCAGCCACAGGCCCCCGTCACAGCCGAGCCAGGACACCACTACCCAGGACACCCCTACCCAGGACACCCCTACCCGGGACACCCCTACCCGGGACAGCGCTACCCAGGAAGACAAAATACCGGACAGTGACACAGAGTGGATGGGTGGAGACGAACCCCCACCCCAAAGTGCCATGGACTCAGAGTGGGACGAAGAGCATGACACAACGCCACTGCTGTCACCAACACCCTCCACCATCGCAGAAACACTCACCTCGGTTGGGTACTTTAGTGATGAGGCGTCTGGTACACTCACTGGTGCGCACAACACAGCCGTCCCGGTACAGCAGGTGGAGGTAGGAGCAGCAGAGGGGCCGGGCGGTCAGAGGGCAGCCCAGCCCAAGCGAACATCTGCCGCCCAGATGGATCCCGGGTTCCTGGAGTTACCACACCCACCCATAGATCCGATGCAATCACCGACACGGAGACGAGCGAAGAGGGTGACGGCCGGCTTGCGGCGGCTGCAGTCGCAGGTGGAGGAGTCCACCCGCGTCCAGGAGCTGGGAGTGGTGCCGGTCATACGTGCCACCCAGGCCGACACCGCACGGGTGGCGTCCACGGTGGAGGCAATGGTTGCGACGGTGTCAGACATGGGGAACGGTTTGCGAGGCCCGGGGCTTTCCGTGCAGGCGGCGTCTGTGGCCCAGGACATGGCTGCCCTCTCACAGGAGGCCATGAGCCAGTGCCAGCGCTAGATGGCAGAGGCGCTCAACGCCATGGCCCAGTCTCTGCAGGCCATGGGCCAGTCTCAGCAGGCCATAGCCCAGTCTCTGCAGGCCATCGCTGAGGGCATCGGCACCATTGGCCATGTGCGAGCCAGCGTCGCACAGTCACAGACAGGGTTTGCCAATCCCCTGGGCTCCATGGCTGCAAACCTGCAGACCCCTGTCGATACCAGCACGGGCCTCCAGGACTGGCAGCGCCAGATGTCGGGGGGGCGTCGGATGGCCAGTCCGTACACATCCCCCACCCATGTAGAGGCTTGGGGGCCATCGGGCACCCCGAGGGAGGAGGAGGTGCTGTGGTCCGTCCCGGCTCCCCCTGTAGGGGAGGTCCCGGTACACCGCGACACCTCGGACTCCCCCCCTTCCGTCCCAGGTGCATCGGGTGGGCAACGGGCAGGACAGGCTGGCAGCTCGCCACCCCAGTCGCCCGGGCCGCAGCCTGGCCCATCTAGGCCAGGACGCCCCAGGAAACGGCTGCCAAAGGGATCCTGTGTCAGAGGGCAGGAATCACAGGAGTCCACCTCCAGTTCTGCTGTACCGTCTGGGGAACCACGTAGACGTAGTCAAAGGGCCCGTAAGGCCAAACAATTATACACTGAGTAAGTTGGCACGGGTGCAGGGCACAGATGAGTTTTAGGGGCTAGGGCACTTGCATGAACTCCTTTGGTTATTAAAGTCAATGTTACACCTACAGAAGCTGCCTTTGTGCTCTGTCCAAAGCATGCGGGGGTGTCATGTACGTTGAGCGCAAGTGTGTATGTGAGGGGTGGTCTTACCTCAGCCCTAGGTGAGTCTGCCCCTTCCCCCTGGGCCGCCATCAACATCCCCCCGGGCAGAGGACGGGACCGTGCGCTGCAGTGTCACAGCCGCATGCAGGGATGGTCCGGGTGGATGGTGGTATTGTGGCCATGCCGCAGGTGGATCGGCAATGGGGGGGGGGGGGGTGCATGCGGGTGGTGTGGGTGGGGTTGGGGAGTGTGGTGAGGGTGCTGGGTGGGTGGATGGGTGGGGGTGGTCGGCTGTTGCCATGGTGTGCGGTCTGTGGCCGTACTACCCGATTCCCACGCCCATCTAGTCAGTGAAGCGGGCGGCTATCAGCCTGTCCCGTGCCCGCTGGGCCAGCCGGTAACGGTGGACAGCCACCCGCCTGTGTCTCGACCGTCTGCCCTGACCATTGCCCCCATCCCCCTCATCTGGGAGGACTGCGCCTCTTCCTGCTGCTCCTCCACTCCGCCCTCCTCTGCCTGCGGCACATCGCCCCTCTGCTGGGCTATATTGTGCAGGACGCAGCACACCACAATGATGCGGCCGACCCTATCTGACCGATACTGGCAGGCGCCCCCAGAGAGGTCCAGGCACCTGAAACGCATCTTCAGCACGCCAAAGCACCTCTCTATCACTCCCCTTGTCACTACATGGGCATCATTGTAGCGGTTCTCCGCCCATTGCGTGGCCTCCGTATAGGCGTCATCAGCCACGATCGCAATGGGTAGCCCCTGTCGCCCAGCAACCAGCCCCTCAGCCGGGGATGGCGTCCCTCGTACATGTCGGGGATGGATGACCGCGACAACACGTATGAGTCGTGTACACTGCCCGGGTAACGGGCGCAGACGTGCAGGATCATCATGCGGTGGTCGCAGACCACCTGTATGTTCATCGAATAGGTCCCCTTCCTATTGGTGAACACGGCCCTGTTATCTGCAGGTGGCCGCACGGCGACGTGCATCCCATCAATCACGCCCTGGACCATGGGGAACCCGGCCACGGCAGAGAAGCCCACGGCCCGGGCATCTTGGCTGGCCCGGTCCACAGGGAAGCGGATGTAGCGGTGAGCCATGGCATATAGGGTATCTGTCACTGCCCGGATGCACCGATGCACCGATGTCTGCGATATGCCGGACAGGTCCCCACTCGGTGCCTGGAATGACCCCGTTGCATAAAAGTTCAGGGCCACCGTAACCTTGACGGACACGGGGAGAGGGTGTCCCCCGCGAGTGCCACGCGGTGACAGGTGTGCCAGCAGGTGGCAGATGTGTGCCACGGTTTCCCGGCTCATCCGGAGTCTCCTCCTGCATTCCCGGTCCGTGAGGTCCTGGTATGACAGCCGGGGCCGGTACACACGGGGCGCCCTCGGGTGCCTCCGTTGCCGTGGGGCCGCGACGTCCTCCTCCCCCTCCTCGCCCTGTCAGTCAGGTGTCCCTCCAGCCTGGGCGGCTGCCGCCTGCCCCTCTGCGGCAGCCTGCGCCGCCTCTCTGGCACGCTCCTCCTCCTCAACCAGGGCAACATAGACATTAGCGGCTGCCGCCACGGCGGCCAACATCGCTGGATGATCAGAAAACATGACGGCCTGGTGGGGGGGGGGGGGAACAACGACATGTCATCATTGCCCATATCCCCTCCTCCCCCCAGCCAGGTGGCATGGACCGCATGGGTCCAACTGTTGGAGGCTGGCACCTGGCCAGGTGGACCAACTCACTTGCCCTCGCATCCCCCTCCCCGGCACGGGCCCCCCATCCCCCTCCCTGGCACGGACCCCCCATCCTCCTCCCCGGCACGGACTCCCCATCCTCCTCCCCGGCACGGAGCCCTCATCCCCCTCCCCGGCACGGACCCCCCATCCTCCTCCCCGGCACGGACCCCCCATCCTCCTCCCCGGCACGGACCCCCCATCCCCCTCCCCGGCACGGACCCCCCCATCCCCCTCCCCGGCACGGACCCCCCATCCTCCTCCCCGGCACTGACCCCCCTCCCGGCACTCCCCCGGAGCCGAGCCCATTCTCACCACCCCCCCCGCCGCACACACACACACACAACCCGAGACACACCTCTCCCCACACATTCAGACTGCGGCCACGCCATCGCCTGCCCAGCGGCCAACCCCCCAGGCCGTCACTCACCTCCACGCTGGTCGGCGTGAACCTGGAGCACAGGTTTACGCCGATTAAAAGGAGGTTTGATTTACGTCGACGTGACCCGTCATCACGTCGACGGGACTTCGGCCCATCCGGATGGGAGAATATCGGCAGGCCCAAAATCCGCTGCCTTGCGCACACCCGTGCCATTCTCCGACGTCTGCGGCGCCATTAACGCCCCGCCGACTTTTCTCCCTTCGGAGACTTCGGCAACCGGCGGGGGCGGGATTCACGGCGGCCAACGGCCATTCTCCGACCCGCTGGGGGGTCGGAGAATGACGCCCCTGAAATGAAAGCAAAGAATTCTGGAAAAGCTCAGCCGGTCTGACAGCATCTGTGAAGAGAGAAAGAGTTCACGTTTTGAGTCCATGTGAGTCTTCTTCAGAGTGTGTAGCTCTGAGCTGATGAGCTCTGAAGAAGATTTGCACAGACTTGAAATGTTTACTCTGTTTCTCCCTCCACAGCTGCTGCCAGGACTGCTGAGCTTTTCCACCACTTTCTGTTCTTCATTACTAAATAATCGGCGTTCAACACTCCTGAAGTAAACACAGCAAATTACTGTTAAAGATGCTATGCCCATTAATTATAAAGTCAATAACAGGCTAAACACATGCATTGTTATCTTCTATAATTCCAATGCCATGTATGATTCTTCAATAGAAAACCACAATCTAACCACAAATGTATTCCATGTTTGGTGGAGAATGCCAACACAATCAAATCAATCTTAAAGTTCTCGGAGATGTCTCAGCATTTTTACAAGCTTCTTATGAGTTTGAAATGTGGAGTGAATCAATGAGTAAATGGGCTCTTGTATACAGATGAAGATATTTACTTGTATTTATATGGAAGAGGAGGGGAGATTTTTATCTGCCAACTGCCCCATTTAAAATGTCTTTACCGTTTTGTTATCGCCCAAGGCCCGACCAACTCAATGGGCGAGATCTTCCTGCTGTTTAAGGCGGCGGGATCTTTTGGTCCCGCCGATGGCGCACCCCCATCATGGGTTTCCTGGCAGAGTGGGGTGGATTCAATGGGAAATCCCATTGACAGCGGCGTGACCAGAATATCCGGTTGCCCTCCCACCGCCGGGAAGCGTGCCTCAGGGGGGCCAGAAAATCTCCCCCACTTTCTGCCCAATGGAACTAGTTGTTTTGCAGTCAAGCCAACTATCCATGAATGGTCTAACTGTAGGTGGTTTAGAAAAGTCACTAAATTGCAGGATGCTTTCCTGGCCCCAAGAGAAATTTTCTGACCTATTTTCGGTCGTTCTGTAACCATTCTTTGGATTGCCTCCCCATTGACTTTTAAAGATTTACTTCCAGCTCTGTGCAGCAACCAATGGATTTACTGCCCCCCCCCCCCCCCCCCCACCACCACCACCACCACCACCACCACTCCCTCCCATTAGTTTTCTTTCTGTGCTGGCAGCTCAACAATCAAATTAAAGGCACAACCGTGAAAATGTTTCAGCCCTCTTGCTGGTTCCTCTGGGCAGATGATGCCATTGTTCCACCCACCACCTCATTTTATTGTGCGTCCAAAACAGAAATCAGCTCAGTGGGATTTACAGAAAGCATGATCCGAACAATATTCTGACCAAAAACCAAAATCAGCAGACAGAATGAAGTTCAGATTGGGCGTTCTGACCTCCAAGTCTGAGTTCCCCAAATGCTCCCCCATTGCACACCATGCTAAGATTCCAGTAAATAAAATATATCCCGACATTTTTTGGCAAATCAAAGGTCAAAGAAAATTACAGCACCATGCTTATCAAGACTCAAGTTGCATTGCAAAAATGCCACCCTTAGGATATGTTACAGAAGCTATTCTACAGTCCTGATAAGTTTCCATTAAAAAAACAAGCCTTTGACAAAACATCTTTTTGTGCATGTTATTTGTTTCCAAAGTCATTTACCTTGATAATGAGTGCCTGAAGAAGACGTCACTGAAGATTTCGCCCAGAAGCCTTGGGGTGAGATGGTTTGTGCCTTCATACTGACACACTTTACAAAAGTGCTTCACCAGATATTGCAAAATAAGGCTGTGTGGCTGAGGCAGGCTGGGAGATTCCACAATTCTTCTGATTTGTTTGACGCAGTCATCAAGGTTCTGGATTTCTGAATAACAGAGATCAGATTATGTTAGGGCCTACTTTCAACATTGGTAAATATAAGAACCTCATGGCCATGTATTGTGCAGCATACAGGGGCTGCATCACCCCATAGTGTAGGATGGCATAGGTACCTGTAATTTCATGCAATCACAAAATTGTTATGCTGCAGAAGGAGGCCATTTGGCCCATTGTGTTTGCACTAGCTCTACAAAATAGCATTATGACTTAGTGTCATTTTCTTGCCTTGTCCCAACTCCTGCACATTGTTTCTATTCATATAATCGTGTAGTGCCCTCTTGAATGCCTTCATTGAACCTGCCTCCACCACACTTACAGGCATTGCATTCCAGACTCTGAACCACTCGTTGGGGGATTTTTTTTTTTCTCACATCATGGGCGTCATTCTCCGACCCCCCGCCGGGTCGGAGAATGGCCGTTGGCCGCCGTGAATCCCGCCCCCGCCCCCGTCGAAGTCTCCACTCCCGGAGATTGGGCGGGGGTGGGAATCCGGCCGCGCCGGTTGGCGGGACCCCCCGCTGGATTCTCCGGCCCGGATGGGCCGAAGTCCCGCCCAGGAATTGCCTGTCCCGCCGACGTAAATCAAACCTGGTATTTACCGGCCGGACCAGGCGGCGTGGGCAGGCTCCGGGGTCCTGGGGGGGGGGGGGCGCGGGGCGATCTGACCCCGGGGGGTGCCCCCACGGTGGCCTGGCCCGCGATCGGGGCCCACCGATCCGCGGGCGGGCCTGCGCCGTGGGGGCACTCTTTCCCTTCCGCCTCCGCTACGGCCTCCACCATGGCGGAGGCGGAAGAGACTCTCCCCACTGCGCATGCGCGGGAAACTGACAGCGGCCGCTGACACTCCCGCGCATGCGCTGGGAAACTGACAGCAGCCGCTGACGCTCCCGCGCATGCGCCGCATTTCCACGCCAGCTGGCGGGGAAACAAACGCCATTTCCGCCAGCTGGCGGGGCGGAAATCCCTCCGGCGTCGGCCTAGCCCCTCAATGTTGGGGCTAGGCCGCCAAAGATGCGGAGCCTTCCGCACCTTTGGGCCGGCGCGATGCCCGTCTGATTGGCGCCGGCTTTGGCGCCAGTCGGCGGACATCCCGCCGTTGGGGGAGAATTTCGCCCCATATCAGCTTCTTTTGCAGATCATTTCTGACTAAATGCAGTACTATGAGAAGGTGCAGAACAAAAGGTCCAAGGGTGGGAGAAAATTAAAATCAAGAGAGTGCACCAGACAGAAGCATCTTCTTAGACCTCCTATTGGTATTTACAAAGACTTTGGATCAGAGTTGTTGTCCATCTTCTGGAGGAGGTAAAATGCAGAGTCCAGAGTTGAATGGAGGGAGCAGAAAAAACAACAAAAGAATGTAATTTCCATTATCTCTGCTTCATTATTTCTTTTTATAAATTAGAGTACCCTGCGGTGATATACATCACTGTAAGCACACAAAGGGTTAATGTACATACACTACACGTAGCTAGACACTAGAGGGAACACCAGAGACATGCACACAGGCAGTCAACCAATAGGTCAGTAAGATAGGACACGGCCAATGGGCAGTCACGATACACACAGAGGTGACACTACCACAGGAGGGCATTACACCAACCCATATAAAAGGACACATCACACATGCTCAGTCTCTTTCCAGTGGAGACACTCAGTGAATACAGACACAGGGTTGATTGAACACCACACCCACCACGTGGATTGTAGCAGACTTGTTCGTCAGTCTGAGTAACTATATCAGGATTAACAGTAGAGTCGAATCCAAGTAGGAGAATTGTTAATAGTTTACTAAACGTGTTAAAGCTATCTCCAAGTCTGAACCTTCCTTTGTCAGAGTGCACATCAAGGAAGCAGCTTATGCAATGTCAAGAGCATAACAAAACATACCCAATTCATTTTTTCCAATTAAGGGGCAATTCAGCATGCCCAATCCACCTAGCCTGCACATTTTTGGGTTGTGGGGGCGAAACTCACGCAAACACGGGGAGAATGTGCAAACTCCGATCGAACAGTGACCCAGAGCCGGGATCGAACCTGGGACCTCGGCGCCGTGAGGCAGCAGGGCTAACCCACTGCACCACCGTGCTGCCCTCTGCTTCATTATTTGTTATAATGCACAGAGTACAGTATTGAATGAGATGTTGCACAACCAGCTGACATTAATTTACCCCTTGCTGCCAGAAATCACTTGGATTGTTCAACAGAGATTAAGTTCAATATGTATAACTTGTATCATAATTTCCTTCATTCCTGTAGCTATGATATTGGTGTTTTTGTGTGCTGGGAGAATCTTGAGTGTCTGATCATTTAATTATTTATAAAAGCAGTTAGCTTTTGATCGGTTCACTCGAAAGTGGGCTTTTGCCAGATTTTCACCTTTATTTTTCATGTGGTTAGCAGCAGTAGGAAATTGACAGATCTCCCAGTGAAAATGTATCCTGTTCATTTATGTAACATAAGCCAGTTTGTAGAGTCATGTGTGAAATTGTAGTGCCAAGTAAACTCAGCAATAGGGCTACAGAACAATCTCTGAATTGTGATTTTGATTAACTAGATATTGAATAGTGTCATCTGGATTGTAGGGGGAAGCGAGGTCTATTTACTGGGTGACCTCGATGCTGAACCAGAGATCTCCTATCCAAGCTCTCTGTGACAGAGAACTATCCATTGGACCCCAAGGCCAAAAGTTCTGTCCCCACCTGTTGGAAACCAGGGGCGCGATTCTCCACAATAATTTCTAAGTTATTTTGTGGCGGGTTTGTTAGGGTGTTTCCCGCCGGTTCTGCCGGTGAGTTCCCCACCGCTGTTCAACGGGTGGCACAGTGGCTAGCACTGTTGCTTCACAGTGCCAGGGTCCCAGGTTCGATTCCTGGCTTGGGCCACTGTCTGTGCGGATTCTGCACGTTCTCCCCGTGTCTGCATGGATTTCCTTGTGGGTACTCCGGTTTCCTCCCACAAGTCCCGAAAGATTAGGTAAATTGGACATTCCGAATTCTCCCTGTATACCTGAACAGGCGCCGGAATGTGGCGACTAGGGGATTTTCACAGTAACTTCATTTCAGTGTTAATGTAAGCCTAGTTGTGACACTAATAAAGATTATTATTATTATGACACTTACACCTTTTTCAGCCCTCGAGAGTTTCTCACCAGTTTAGCCCACAGTTAGAAATTTTTTTAACACTGAGGAGCTGAACTCAGGATCGGGCCGTAATTTTGAAAGGGTGCCCCGATCTCTAAGTCCCCTCCCCCCACCCCTCACTCATGGACAATGTCACCCCCCACACACATGGGCACTACCCCACACCCTCAAGTGAGTACACCCCACTAGAGGGCGCCTGGGGGTCCCCCCTCTTCAAGCCCTCTTACAGCACCCCCTCCCTCCTAGGACCACCACCAAACATCCACCCAATCTCCCAGAGGCCCCTACTTACCTTCCCTGCATTCCCCCACCTTTCAACCTGCCCTCCACCCTCACTTCATGGGCATGACCCCCTCACTCCCTGGCCCTTGGCAGTGCCACCCTGGCAGTGCTCCTGCTGGCTTGCAGTGCCATCCTGGCATCTGGAGTACCCACAAGGACCAGCACTGATCGGCGCCCGGCTGCAGCGTCCATGGGGAGGGCGAAAAATCGATGGAGGCCACTGGACCCCGGGCAGGTTGGTCGTAAGTAGGTTTACGACCTACTTCCGAGAGCGTCATTCGGTCCTGCCCATTTGGGGCGGGGTTCTGACTCCGACATCGTGCGGGACTTCAGAGAATCTCAGGAGTACGGAGCCTGTCGGGAGGCTCGCTGCAAGCCTCTCCCAACATTCTCCGGCCGCGTTGCGCTCAAACAAGAGCACAAGGTGGCCGGAGAATCGTGCCACAGATGTACGACTGAAGATGTATACCGGGATCCTCTGGAAGTTGTGACCCACTGACCTCCGTGGCAAGTACCCAGGAAGTTTCAACTTCCATTGGGCAATTCCCCTGCTCCCTGAGACCCTCTGCGAAAGACCCTGAGAAGGATTCTCCAATGCCCGACGGCGATATTGTAGTCGACAATCAGACGGAGAATTCCTTTTGACGCCGAAAACGGGGTGCTGCCTGTTTTCAGATGCTCCGCCTCCTCCAAAACGGCATTCACGGTGAGTACGCCGCACACCGTTGGGCCGACCTCAGGATGTCACCTGAAGGCCCTCTGCCAATGCTCCGCCCCCGATGGGCTAAGTTTCCGACGGCGTTGGACACGTGTGCTCTGAGTTTTCGTCAACCTCGTGTGGCTGCTGTGGACCTTGTCTAGCGCCACCACAGTCGGGGGGGGGGGGGGGGCCATTCCGCTAGCCAGCGGGGCTTCGGCGGGGACTGGGGGGACTGGTAGGGGGTGGTCCGGGGGTGGCTAGGGGGATACAGGGGGGCACTATCTGGCAGGCCGGTTCCGGCCGGCGCCATGTTGTACAGCGTGACCGCTGCAGGTCATCGCCGCGCACATGCACGGCCACGGACCCGGCAATTCACCGGCCGTTTATGTCGGAAGTGCTGGGAGTTTTACATGGCACGGCTCCTAGCCCCCCACCGGGCGGAGCATTGGTGCGCGGGCGGCGCTTACTTTTTCATCGTAAAACTAGACACTTCCTCCGGACATAGCCTCAAAATCGGAGAATCCAGCCCCCTGACTCTGAGTTCTGGACAGTTCTGTGGGACTGACCTGAATAGTTACCCCAAAAATGTTGGACAGATTAAAGCCTAATCTAACATCTGGATAGCTACACCACATATCCAACCCCCATCACCACCCCTGACTTTTCTACATCCCCCCAGAACCAGCTGACTACCCTCATGACCCAACCCGATCCAACTATCCACCCGACCAACCGACTATCCCGACCTGACGTGACTACCCCTCCGACCACCTCATTAGTCCACTGACCCAACCCTACTATCCCTCTGATCTAACTACCCATTCAGCTTTCTACTCCCCAATTAACTTATCCACACCCTCACTTCACCTACCTACCCACGTCAACCACTTACCCACCTCACCTACTTATTCACCTGACCCATCACTTACTCCATACCCACCCTCACCCACCTAGACCCTACCCACCTACCGAGACGCACTTGATGAATTTACCCAGATAGCCCCCTGCCCATTTATCCACTTACCCATTCACGAACATTCAAACTGGACCTTTGAACTTACCATACAGCAACTAGTGCCGTTAACAAGGGAGCAATTCCTGTCTTCCTTCAACTCTGCTCTGACAGATTTCCCCAAGGGACGCTGAGCTCTGCATTTCTGTCAAAGGCAAACTCAGAAGATCTTGGCAGAGATGCTCAGCTGCATCAAGTTAGGGGAATTTTCAAGTGCAGCAGCAATCAAAGATCGTCTCCGCTGCTCAGAAGATCCACGCCCAGATAATTCATGGCCAGAAAAATGACTTTGACTGTAATCATATATAACCACCAGCCCACACAGTTGTGTCATTGCCTGTACCTGTCATTTACTACGACCCCAAATCAAAGTCTGGTTTTGGTTTTCTTGCTGTTAATTAATTTATTAGACTAGACTTAGTTAAAAATGTTCTTCCCATTTCAATTCCCTGCCTTCCACTCAAGGTATTCCCCCTTTACTTGGTAATTGTTCTACACCTACGAGTTGGCCTGCACATGTGGCCCACGGTAATAGGATTCCACTCATTTTTTCAAGAAAGGAAGGAGATAGAAAGAAGAAAGCTACAGCGCAGCTAGCTTAACATCTGACGTAGTGAAATTGCTGGAATTAGGAGGTTATAACAGGGCACCTCAAAAATCTTAATACCATCAGGCAGGGTCAACATGGTTTTGTGAAAATAAATCAATTTTAACTAATTTACTGGAGTTCTTTGAGGAAGTAACAAGCAATATAGATAAAGGGGAACCTGTGGATATCCTGGGCTGGATTCTCCGCACTCTGACCCCGAAATCGCGGCCGGCACTGGGGCGGAGAATCCATTTCCCCGCAAGGAATCGGGACCAGCGTCGGTTCCCAGATTCTGCGGGCCCTGAAAAGCGGCATACTTGGAGAATACGCCACGCCTCCAAGCACCTACCTGGGGCCATTGCTGGAGGCCCGCTCCGTCATTCTCCGCCCCCGACTGGCCAAAGTCATGACTCAACCTGCGGCCGCCCTGTTCGGGGGCGGGCCGATCAGAGGGCGGGGGGCCTTACACGAGGCCGGGTAATGTTTGGACGGGCAGTCAGGGTCGGGTGCGCGGCTGATCGTGGGGTCTATTTTTAGTGTCCAGCTCCGCGATCTGAGTCCGCCATGGAGCACGGCGCGGCTGCTGGAGCACGACCCGGAAGTGCGGGGGCCTGGATCTGCAGCAAAAGCTGCTAGATTTAAGCCAGGTCCCTGCTAGCCCCCTGCAGGGCTTGGAATATGTGGCTGTTTCACGGCAGTTTTTCTGGTGTGTAAGTCCACAGTTTTTACGACGGCTTGGGGACATAGTCCCAATCACAGAGAATCCAGCCCCCTGTACTTAGATTTCCAGAAGACATTTGAAAAGGTACCACATCAAAAGGTTACTATGCATAAATAAGAGCTCATGGTGTAGGGGACTCATGGGTAGAGGATTGGTTAGCAAACAGAGGGTAGGCATAAATGGGTTATTTTTTGATTGAGTGGAGCGCCACATATCAGTGATGGGGCCTCAATTATTTACAATTTATATCAATGATGTGGATGAAGGGACCGACTACATGGTTGTTAAGTTTGATATTGACATAATGGTAAGAAGGGAAGTACGTTCTGAAGAGGGCATAAGGGGCGGGATTCTCTCAGCCCATGCCGGTTCAGAGTATCGCCGGGCCGGGCGCAATTCGCGCGCCGCCGCCCCAATGTCGATCTGCCGATTCTCCGGTGAATCCATTCTCATTGACGCTGGCGTGGTCAGCGCGGCGCCGGCCGGGGGCCGCTCTATGCGCCCCTCCCTTCGATTCTCTGCCCGGGATGGGCCTAATGGCCATCAAAAAAGCCCGAGTCCCACCAGCGCCATTCACATCTGGTCTTACCCGGCTGGACCTCGGCGTCCATCTTGTCGGGGGCGGCCTGGTGGGGGGGGGTCCGAACCCGGGGGGCGCCTCCATTGTGGCCTGGCCCGCGATCGGGGCCTACCGATCGGCGGGCCGGACTCTCCTGGTGGGGGCCTCGTTTACTCCACGCCGGCCCCTGTAGCCCTACGCCATGTTGCATCGGGGCCGGCGCGGAGAAGGAAATTACCGTGCATGCGCACATTCGCGCCGGTCACGGTGCGCATGCGCAGACCCGCGGCACACATTTGAGGCCGGTATCGGCAGCTGGAGTGGCGTGGGTCACTCCAGTGCCATGCTGGCCTTCTGTAGGGCAGAGGATCGCTACACTTAGCGGTCCGATGATGCCGTTGTTGAATTCTCCAGTTTTTATGACGGCATCAAAACTCTGCCGTCAGAAGGGAGAATCCCACCCAAGGAGTCTGCAAAGGGACAGAGATAGGGGGCGGGATTCTCCGACCCCCCCGCCGGGTCAGAGAATCGCCGGGGGCTGGCGTGAATCCCGCCCCCAGCTGGTTGCCGAATTCTCCGGCACCGGGTCCCCCCCCCCGGCGATTCTCCGGCCCGGATGGGCCGAAGTCCCACTGCTGGAATGCCTGTCCCGCCGGCGTGGATTAAACCACCTCTCTTACCGGCAGGACAAGGCGGCGCAAGCGGGCTCCGGGGTCCTGGGGGGGACGCGGGGCAATCTGGTCCCAGGGGGTGCCCCCACGGTGGCCTGGCCCGCGATCGGGGCCCACCGATCCACGGGCGGGCCTGTGCCGTGGGGGCACTCTTTTCCTTCCACCTTCGCCATGGTCTTCACCATGGCGGAGGCGGAAGAGACCCCCTCCACTGCGCATGCGCGGGGGTGCCGTGAGCGTCCGCTAACGCTCCCGCGCATGCGCCACCCGGCAATGTCATTTCCCCGCCACCTGGCGGGGCACCAAAGGCCTTTCCCGCCAGCTGGTGGGGCGGAAATCAGTCCAGCGTGGGCCTAGTCCCTCAAGGTTAGGGATGCGGAGGGTTCCGCAGCTTTGGGGCGGCGTGATGCCGGACTGATTTGCGCCGTTTTTGGCGCCGGTCGGCGGACATTGCACCGATTACGGAGAACTTCGCCCAGGTTAAGTGAGTGAAGCAAAATTTCGGACTACAATGTGGGAAAATGTAAACTTGTCTACTTTGGCAGCAAGATTAGAAAATCAGTGTATTGTTTAAACGGAGGAGCGATTGCAGAACTCTGAGGTAGAGGGATCTGAACATACTGGTATGTGAGTCACAATAATTTAGTATGCAGACACAACAAGTGATTAGGGAGGCAAATGGAATATTCTCATTTATTGCAAGGGGGATGGAATATAAAAGTAGGGATGTTTTGCTCCAGTTGTACAGAGCATTGTTTGTATCGGTACTGGAGTACTGTTTACAATTTTGGTCTCCTTGTTTAAGAAAGGGTATAAATGCGTTTTGTGCAGTTCACGGAAGGTTCACTCAACTGATACCCCTGGAGTTGGAGTTTAGGAGAATGAGAGGTGTTCTTATTGAACATATAAGATCCCGAGGGGACTTGACAGGGTAGATGCTGAAAGGATGTTTCCCCTTGTGGGAGAGTCTGGAACTAGGGGGTCCTCCACTTAAGACGGAGATGAGGAGAATTTTTTTCTCTTGAGGGTTGTGATTATTTGAAACACTCTACCCCAGAGAGTGGAGGAGACAGGGTGATTGAAATTTTTTAAGATAGAGGTAGATCTATTCTTGGCTAACAGGAAAGCTAAAGGTTATCAGGGTAGCTAGGAATGCGAAGTTCAGGCCATAATCATATCAGCCATGATCTTGCTTAATGCTGCAGCAGGCTCAAGGGGCCATCTAACCTACTCCTCCTCCTAATTTATATGTTCGGATGTACCTGTCTCTGTGGAGGAGACAGCTGATCCCAATCATAGCTAACCCCTGGGAAAGTTCTATGGGAACAGGAATGCCAAGTGGCCATCCCAGCTCAGCCCCTTCCTATTTTCCTAGTTCCACCACCGTCAAGCCATTGCGGGGAGCGAACGTTCAGCCCATGCTTTGCGGGACATATTAGCAGAATTGTTAGCTTGTTTTTGACCCTCTCAAATACACCACACACAATAATTTTAACATCAACGAATTGCCTTCAGATAACGTCTTTAAGATAGAAAAATGCTTCAAAGGGCTATGAGCCAAAGGAAGAAATATTAAGGTGGGTGATCAAAAGGACTTGTGGTTGATTTTAAAGAGAATTGTAAATAAAGTGAGGGAGATATGGAGGAGAAGGGATTTAGGAAGGAAATTCCAGAGTGTGGAGTCCAGGCAGCTGAAGTAGAGCTGTCGAGGAGGAAGAAATGAGCTCAGAGTCAGAGCAATGAAGCCCTCTTGGGATGAGAGATGAGGTAGGGCCAGAGAATATCACAGAGAAAGGAAGAGGTGAGGCCATGAAGGGGTTTGTACGTAGGATGAGAACTTTAAATTTGAGGGATGATAGATGGTGGCAATGTAGGTTAGCAAATTCAGGGGTCTTGAGTGAGTTGGACTTCAAGCAGGGTAGGATATAGCAGACACGATTTGGATCAGCTGAAGTTTATAGAGGATGACCAGGAAAGCACTGGAATAGTAATCTGGAGGTGATAAAGGCATGGAAAAAGCAGGGACGGATGTTCCTGAGGTCAAACATATGTTCTGTGTGTGAGGATTCCAATAAAAGAGAATTCAAAACAACAATATAATAGACAGATACATTTTTATTACAACTTCAATAATTCAACAATGAGTCATCCCCGTTAGTGACCTCTGGTGGCATCACAAGTCAAACTGCATCAGTTGAAGCCATTGAATGAATTGTTAACTTCAATATTGAACTAAAACTGCTCCCCCAATCATACAAACAAAAAACAATTTGAGCACATCCCAATTACACTATGGATGGATTTGGTAACATGCATGAGATTCACAACTGCACAATTTGAAACTGCTTACGTATGATGCTGAACCACTCACAATTAATTTGGTCAGGGCCCTTTCCCGTCTGGCTATGACCTAAATTGAGGAAGCTCCTTTTGAGGGCAATAAAGTGGAAACCAACCTGTAAAGAAATATTGATCAATCCGTGGCAGGTCCATGACTGGAAATGTAAACCAAGTATTACCAGCAGAAACTGACCAGCTTTGGTTTTTAAAAGCAGTTTCTATTGGAGGTCCCCAAGGACATGCCTACCTGAGGAGGACTTGATTACCTCCAGCAGAAAATTGTTGACTAATGTCCACTTTACATGACAGGATTGTTTCTGTTGCCATTCTTGCTATTAAAGATGCCCCGATAAAGAGACACATGGAGATATTCCACACAAAATAATAGTTCCAATCATATTTATCTCCCCTGCCCCCATCTCACTTCTAAAATGTTCCCTCCATCCACCTATCCAATCTAACTATTAATGTTGGTATGGTATTTGCCTCAGCCACTAAACCTTGAAGTGAATTCTACAATCTCACAATCAGGATAAAGAAGTTTCTCCTGCTCTCTGTTCCGAGTTTCTTTAATTTAATCTTGTATCTACACCTCCTTGTCTTTAAATCTTGCAGTGTTAAAAGGTCAGAGTCTATCGCAATCTCGTCCTCCACTTAGTTGTTTTTCTTTTGTATCTGTTGGCAATGCATATTTATTAATACCAGATGCAGGTATTAAACAGCACATTTTACAATTACTGTGTAGAAAAACAGTGTTGGTTTGGCTTCAGCTGATTTATTTATTTAATGATTTTCTCAGATAAATGTTTGATGCATAAAGTCAAAATGTTGTCACTGTTAAACACTGTACTTTGATAAACTGCTTTTGTAATGTTGCAGAGCAAACATGATAATTCTGCTGCCTCTGCAGTTCATGTGCACGGTCATAGACTTCTCTGAGGTAGTAACATCCCCTGTGGCAACTTAATTGGAAATCAGACTAACTAACTGACTGTCGGACAGTTGCTTTCTCAGCCCAGTTCCACATTGCCATTTGGGAAGGTATGGCGGCCAGATGCATGGTTAAAAATAACTGCACATGTGCGAGCTTGTGCATGAGCAGCTGTCTTTGTGTTGTTCTGGCTGCTGTGGAATCTACACCACATTAAACAAAGACAATTTTCAAGTACCAGGTCCTGTGCTGGTATTACAGAAATGCTTTCTAAAACTGTTCTAAAATATACACATAAGATTTAGTTCTGCTCGACCAGTCTGGTGCTGCATCCACATCTGGTAAAGGGGTCAGAGGTACCATGCGTACGTTGAAGTGGAAAGGCTTGGGATTGCCATTTAGTAGGGACAAATGATGTAAAATTATAATGTACAAGGTTAAACTGTGAGTTAAAGTTTGAGTTCTGAATTGAAGTATTGGCTAGCAAAACTAGTCACAGCTAATTGTGGCACTCTAGTCTCTGGGTCAGTAGGTTCAGGCCTCACTCCAGAGACTTCAGTATATAATCTAGCTGGAAACGTCAATGCAGTACTGAGAGAATGCTGAGCTGTCAGAAATGCTGCCTTCTGAATGTTAAACATTGAATGTCTGTTTGCTAAGATGATTGTAAAATACCTCATGGCATTATTTGAAGAAAACAAGAGAGTTCTCCCAGTGACTGGGTCAACATTCATCCCTTAACTAATACCACTAAAACATTTATTATTTCAAAGAGAACAAAGAAAAATTACAGCACAGGAACAGGCTCTTCAACCTTCCAAGCCTGCGCCGATCCAGATCCTCTAACTAAAAGTGTCGCCTATTTTTTAAGGATCTGTATCCCTCTGCTCCCTGCCCATTCATGTATCTGTCTAGATACATCTTAAATGATGCTATCGAGCCCGCCTCTACCACCTTCGCCGGCAATGCGTTCTAGGCACCCGCCACCCTCTGCGTAAAGAACTTTCCACGTATATCGTACTGAAACTTTTCCCCTCTCACCTTGAACTCGTGACCCCTAGTAATTGAGTCCCCACTCTGGGAAAAAGCTTCTTGCTATCACCCTGTCTATACATCTCATGATTTTGTAGACCTCAATGAGGTCCCCCCTCAACCTCTGTCTTTCTAATGAAAATAATCCTAATCTACACAACCTCTCTTCATAGCTAGCGCCCTCCATACCAGGCAACATCCTGGTGAACCTCCTCTGCACCCCCTCCAAAGCATCCACATCCTTTTGGTAATGTGGCGACCAGAACTGCACGCAGTATTCCAAATGTGGCCGAACCAAAACATTTTATTGTTTATTGTTTGTGGGATTTTACGATGCACAAATTGTCTACCATCTTTGCCTACATCATCATGGTGATTGCATATCTGAAAGTGAGATATTGGATGCAACAAAATTTGTGAAATCTCAGGCACATGATATATCAATGCAATTCTTTCTTTTTTTGCATGCTATTTAATTCATATCGGGGCTTTAAACATCTTTGAAAACATTGCAGCTACACATCAACATCGCTCCACTATTCATATTGAAAAGCATCAAGCCTGACTATAGCTGTAACAAAGTGCAATTTATTCTCTGACTTTTGTAATATTTGTATGAGATTTCTCAATTGAAAAGCTGGTCACATTCATTCTAAGCCCGAGCTACTCCTGGATACAAATTTCAGGTAGCTGAAGGTAACCTCCCGGATAATTAATTCAAGCAATCCTCATACCTCGATAACAAAGTAACACTGCCATTATTGCAGCTAGAACACTCCCAGGTAGAACAAAAATGACAATTACTGGCTTGGTTGTTTCTAGGCAGACAACAGGCAACGCTGTAAATTTCTAAGCAAATTTTTAACACAATTGAGGTCTAGAATCATGGAAGTTGCAACTGACAGTTGCAATATAATTTAAATTATTTGTGGAGTTTGCATCTAGCACTTCTAAGGCAATGCAAGTGACTTGTTTCTAAGTGATTTGGAAGTCTGAAAATCTAACCAAACAAATTTTGAATGAAAATACAGAGAAAATGATGAATAGAGGTTAGAGAGCCTCTTCACAAATCAAAATCCATTCCAGTTAGCTAGGTGTTAATTACATTAAGATAAAGTTGCCATAGTCCCAGATGACCATAGACTGCTTTCCCCTTTGAGGGGGAGAGCTGACTGGTCATGATTTAACCTGAGGATCACTACACCTCAGATGAGGGGCAAGATTGAGAAGGTGGAGCCTTTATGAATAACGCCAGCCAGTACGGGAATTGAACCCACAATATTGGTCTTGCTATGCTTCGTGAACTAGCAAAGTGAGCTGAACCGGCCCCAGTGGATTACTTAGGTCCTCACATCAAGACCTTCTTAATCAACCCATTAGCTGCTGTGGCATTCATTTTAAAAACTGCAACATCTAGATTTAACTAGAATCACAAATAACAATGTATGATATAGAAATTCTTAGGAGTTACAAATCATCTTTTAGCTTAATTCAATTTAGCTGCTTAATGTGTTTATGGAAGTTAAGGTTGAATCATCCTGTTCACTCCTTTCTGTACCCTTTTTCAATGCATCTATTTCTATTTTAGGTATGATGACCAAAATATTCCTCCCAATTCCAGAACTGGACAGATTATTCAGGAAGTAAAGAAAGATCATGCATTTTTTTCTAGCATCGTTCATGACCTTTGGGAATCCTCAGCCGGTAATACTTCTCAGAGGCTTCTCTCTTTGGTAATGTAAAATATATTGATAGATATGACAATGTAGGAATGTTGATAAACAAGGGAGTCAAGGGTTGCAGCGGTGGGGCAGAGGGGTGCAGACAATAAAGTGGAGTTAAGACCACAGCAGATCAGCCTTGAACTCATCAAATGGTGGAACAGGCTCGAAGGGCCGAATAACCTCCTACTTCTAAGCCCTATGCTATTCATTTTTTAATTCATTTCATTGGATGTGGGCATCACTGGCTAGGCCATCATTTGTTTCCCATGCCTGATTGCCCTTGTGAAGGTGTGGTGAGCTTCCTTCTTAAACTACTGCAGTCCCTGCAGTGTTGGGCACCCACAGCACTGTTAGGGAGGAAGTTCCCGGCTTTTGACCCAGTGACAATGAAAGAACGGCAATATATTTCCAAGTCAGAATGGTGAGTGACTTGGAGGGAAACATCCAGGCAGAGACGTTCCCATGTGTCTGCTGCCCTTGTCTTTCTAGATGGTAGCGGTCGCGGATGTATAAGGAGCTTTGGTCTGTTCCTACAGTGCATCTTCTAGATGATACACATCTTTCTAGATGATGCACACTGCTGCCACTGTGCATCAATGGTGGAGGGAGTGAATGTTTGTGGAAGGGGTGCCAATCACGCGGGCTGCTTTGTTCTGGATGGTGTCAAGTTTCTTGAGTGCTGTTGGAGCTGTACATATTCAGGCAAGTGGAGAGTATTCCATTACACTCCTGACTTGTGCCCTGTAGATGGTGAACAGGTTTTGGGCAGTAAGGAGGTGAGTTACTCACCGCAGGATTCCTAGCCCTTGGAAATTACCCTAAACACCTCCTTCCAGTACTCCCCTAGCTTTGGACAGGACCAAAGCATATGAATGTGATTCGCGGGTCCCCGTCCCCCCCCCCCCCCCCCCCCCCCCCCCCCGGCAACGCTCACACACATCATCTACTCCTTCAAAAAATCAGCTCATCCTCGCCCTCGTGAGGTGCGCTCTATATACCACCGTCAGCTGTATCAGCCCCAACCTCGCACATGAGGTGGAGGCATTCACTCTCCGGAGCACCTCACACCAGACCCCCTCCTCTATAACCTCTCCCAGCTCTTCCTCCCACTTTGCTTTGATCCCTTCCAGTGGTGCCTTATCCTCTTCCTGAATAGCTCCGTACACAGCTGACACTGCCCCCTTCTCCAGTCCCCTTGTCGTCAACACCTCCTCCAGCAATGTGGAGGCCGGTTCCTCTGGGAAGGACTCCTACCAATCTTTGCAGGTGCACCATAGAAATCATTCTATCTGGCTGCATCACAGCTTGGTATGGCAACTGCTTGGCCCAGGACCATAAGAAACTGTAGGGAGTCATGAACACAGCCCAGTCCATCACGCGAACCTGCCTCCCACCCATTGACTCTGTCTACACCTCCCGCTGCCTTGGGAAAGCGGGCAGCATAATCAAAGACCCCTCCCACCCACGTTATTCTCTCTTCCAACCTCTTTCATTGGGCAGAAGACACAAAGTATGAGAACGCACACTAACATGTTCAAAAACAGCTTCTTCCCTGCTGTTACCAGACTCCTGAATAAACCTCTTTTGGACTGAACTGATCTATTCACACATCTTCACTGCTGAGTAGTACTAGACTCCGTATACTTCACCTGGTGCCTGTGTCTATGTATTTGCATTGTGTATTTACATGTGTCCTATATTTTTGCATGTATGGAACGATCTGTCTGGTCTGTACGCAGAACAATACTTTTCACTGTACCTCGGTACACGTGACAATAAATCAAATCCAAATCCATGTTGTTTTGCGTATTAATTGCCCAACAGTATCATTGGCCCTGGTCTCTCTAAAGTCTTTTGAACCACAGGTGACCCTTCTTAATATGTCCTGCTTTGACTTGTCATCCATTTTATGTATCATTTCATCTCTGTGAAGTACTTTGAGACTTTTTTTTACATCCAAAGATATGCAGGTTAGGTGGATTGGCCATGCTAAGTTGCCCCTTAGTGTTCAAAGATGTGCTGGTTAGGAAGGGAGTGGGTCTAGATAGGGTGCACTTTCAAAGAGTCGGTGCAGACTCGATGGGCTGAATGGCCTCCTTCTGCACTGTAGGAATACTATTAAAAGCTCTAGACAAATTGTTGACCAAGATAATTAATGCCTTTTGCTTCTTAGCTGCTCACATAGCTTTAGGCCACAAACACGTTTAATAATTTTCCTAATGATACACCGCTGTGCTATTTAAAAATGTTGTGTGAATAAAAGTTTTGTAATAGACCAACAATTTCTTTTGGAGGGAATGCTTTCACCATCCTAACCCCTGTTGCTGAACCAGTTCTCAAACCAGTTGTCAATTTAAAGTTGGTCTCACTTGGAAAGCATCAATGCTAAATAAATGCTAACAATATATAAAGCATAATATACAATCAAGAAAATAAGCTGAAAGATGTATTACAGGATAAATTCTACACTCTCGTGATTATAATTCCCAATTTCCTTGACTTCAGATTTTGTCTCTACATGCATTTAAAAAAAGCTTTCTGACCTTTGTGAAAGAAACAAAAAAAAACCGGAATTAAGGACCTGTTTTTTTATCAGGGTAGTCTAATGATGTAATTTTCTCCATTTCCATTTTAATGGACAAAAAAAAACTAATTTTGAGCTGCATTTGTTCGAACCTGAGAAACTCAATCAGCGCAATTGATGAAACACTCAATGCTGCCACATCAAATAGATTTTATCATCACTATTTCTGCTGGCAAGACGGGCTTAATCTCAGTTATGCTTTCTTGTGAGTCATTCAGTCAGCTTTCGTTGTGCAAAAGATCATCTTTCACTGATGTGCACTGGATGTTCCGTATATATGATCCTATTTATCAGGTAAAATTTGCAAGGCTCTTCGTGAATCTAATTTACCAGAATTTGGTCAGCGCAGATGAATGCTACCCATTCCATATTCCTACAGTGATAGGAATGAAAACCACTGAAGTTGCCGATAAAACTGACTGCACATTAAAAAAGCACAGTACAATTTGGATTCAACCGACTTTATAAAGCCTCTGTATGTGGAAGAAACATCGGGGAAGCAACAAAGGATAAAATATAATGAAAATATTCAGGTGCTGACTGGCGTATGAGCCAATGAGGCCTCAAGCCAGGCTCCACAAGTAAATAAGGAGCCCCTTAGAGCACGGTATCATGTCGACCTACTGTATTATGACATAATTCATTTAATAAAGAGCCTATATGTAAACATTCCACAGGCCTATTTCATCAGGTACAATTGATTTTTTTAAATAGATTGGGAGAGGGGAGTGAATTGTTTTTTTGTGTAATGGGTTGGGGGGGGGGGGGCACATATTCTTGGAGTCCAGGGTCCCAAGATTTCTAAATCCAGCTCTGAAAATGCTTGACTGCAGGGAAAGAAGTATTGAGAAAGATTATAAAAACATAGAAAATAGGAGAATGAGGAGGCCATTCGGCCCTTCAAGCCTGCTCCGCCATTCAGTATGATTATAGTTGATCATCCAACTCAATAGCCTAATCCCACTTTCCCCCCATATCCTTTGATCTCCTTCGCCTGAAGTGCTATATCTAACCGTTTCGAGAAAACGTGCAATGTTTTGGCCTCAACTACATCATGTGGTAACGAATTCCACAGGCCGACCACTCTCTGAATGAAGAAATTTCTCCTCACCTCTGTCCAAAATGGTCTACCCTGTATCCTCAGACTGTGACCTCTGGGGCGAGATTCTCCGACCCCCCGCCGGGTCGGAGAATCGCCGGGGGCTGGCGTGAATCCCGCCCCGCTGGTTGCCGAATTCTCCGGCACCGGATATTCGGCGGGGGCGGGAATCGGGCCGCGGCGGTTGGCGGCCCCCCCCCCGGCGATTCTCTGGCCCGGATGGGCCGAAGTCCCGCTGCTGGAATGCCTGTCCCGCCAGCGTGGGTTAAACCACCTCTCTTACCGGTGGGACAAGGCGGCGCGGGCGGGCTCCGGGGCCCTGAGGGCGGCGCGCGAACGGGGCCCACCGATCCGTGGATGGGCCTGTGCCATGGGGGCACACTTTTCCTTCCGCCTTCGCCACGGTCTCCACCATGGCGGAGGTGGAAGAGACCCCCTCCACTGCGCATGCGCGGGGATGCCGTGAGCGGCCGCTAACGCTCCCGCGCATGCGCCGCCCGGCAATGTCAGTTTCGCGCCAGCTGGCGGGGCACCAAAGGCCTTTCCCACCAGCTTGCGGGGCGGAAATCAGTCCGGCGTGGGCCTAGCCCCTCAAGGTTAGGGCTCGGCCGCTCAAGATGCGGAGGATTCCGCACCTTTGGGGTGGCGCGATGCCGGACTGATTCGCGCCGTTTTGGCGCCTGTCGGCGGACATCGCGCCAATTACGGAGAATTTCACCCCTGGTTCTGGACACACCCACCATCGGAAACATCCTTCCTGCATCTACCCTGCCTAGTCTTGTTAGAATTTTATAGGTTTCTATGAGATCCTCCTCATTCTTCTGAACTCCAGAGAATACAATCCTAACCGATTCAATCTCTCCTCATACGTCAGTACCATCATCCCAGGAATCAGTCTGGTAAATCTTTGCTGCACTCCCTCTAGAGCAAGAACAGCCTTCCTCAGATAAGGAGACCAAAACTGCCCAGAATATTCCAGGTGTGGCCTCACTAAGGCCCTGCTCCTATATTCAAATCCTCTCACTGTGAAGAACAACATACCATTTGCCTTCTTTACCGCCTGCTGTACCCTGCATGCTCACCTTAAGTGACTGGTGTACGAGGACATCCAGATCTCGTTGCACATTCTTCTCTCCTAATTTATGGCCATTCGGATAACAGTCTGCCTTCCTGTTTTGCTACCAAAGTGGGTAACCTTGCATTTCTTTAAATTATACTGCATCTGGCATTCATTTGCCCACCCACTCAACTTGTCCAAATCGCACTGAATAATCTCTGCATCCTCCTCACAGCTCACCCTCCCACCCAACTTGGTGTCATCTGCAAATTTGGAGATATTACATTTAGTTCCCTCATCTAATTCATTAATATATATTGAGAATAGCTGGGGTCCTAGTGGTACCCCACTAGTCACTGCCTGCCAATTTGAAAAAGACCATTAATTCCTACTCTTTGTTTACTGTCTGCCAATACATATATATATATATATAAATATATATGTATATATATGTATAGCAATGTATATTTTTAGAGCGGTATTCATAACATACAACGAGACAACTCAGAGTGCTTTATAGGACGATGGTTAGAAAATGCACACAGGCAGAGTGTAAAAGGAAGAAGGTCTGAAGAGACAAAGGCATGGTCAAGGCAAGCATTGTAGTGATTCTATGATTCTAAGTAATGAGCCTGTGGAGAAATTTGATGGTGAGGGTGATAATCTTAAAGTTATTAGATAACGCCTGGGGCACAAGTTGACATGCATTTATTTAGCACTTTTCATGAATATTGGTTGTCTCAAAGTGCTTCACAGCTAATTAAGTACTTCCGAAATGTAGGCACTTTTGTGTTGTAGGCCAACATGGCAATCAATTTGTGCACACACAGCAAGATCCCACAAACAACAATGTGATAATCTGTTCTATTGTGATTTTGATTGAAGGAGAAATATAAGTCAGGAGACCAGGGATAACTCTCCTGCTCTTCTTCAAAATATTGCCATGGTATCTTTTAAATCCACTTCAGCTTGCAAATAGACCTCAGTTCAATATCTCATCCAAAATATGGCACCTCCGACAGTTCAGCAGTCCTTCAGTACCAGACTGGAGTGGCAGGGTAAATATTTATGTTCAAGCCTTGGAGTCAAACATGAACATGGAACATCAGCAATTACCTAGTGAGCCGCAGCTGGTACTCAGGACTGAATCTTCTGAGAATGGCAACCATCGTTGGATTTTCACTCTGCTCCTTTTTGGTTACACAGTGCCGAAGCTTTGTGTTTCTCGCCTGGACTTCTGAAACAGGCGTCTTCAGAAATGCAGAACAACCCATTCTAGGAATCCTCCTTCACAGGGCAGAAGCTAAGCTATACCGCATTTTTACAGCTCGAGCTGCAGAATTTTGGTCAGTCTTCATTCACGAACACTTTGGGATATTAAATAGCTTTTACTGTGTTAGTGAATGAGTGTGAGAGAACTAAGTGGATAGAGTAGCTAGGGTGCCAGCTGGGTTAGGTAGCAGGGCAGCAGGGTGATGGGTAGGGTGGTAGGTTGGGTTGGATGACCTGGGTGGTAGGTGGCAGGCTGGGTAGGATGCCAGCTGGGTAGGATTGTAGATGGCAGCATGGGTAGGGTCACAGGGTCGTAGGGAGCTGATGTCGAGTCAGGTGGGCTTGGGTGGCGGGGGGGGGGGGGGGAAGAGAACCAGCAGTTTGGGGAGAGAGAGTCAGAGGGTGTTCAAGGATGGAGGGTGTCCGAGGGAGAGTTAGCGGGTCAGAGCGGAGTCGGAGAGGTGGGGCAGGAGTCAGAGGGTTGTGTGGGAGACAGAGAGTTATGGGGGAGATGGAGGGTCAGTGGGGTGTCCAAGGGTTGGGGGATGGAGTCCGAGGGCCAGGGGGGAGTCTGAGGGTCAGGAGGGACTCCGACGGTCAAGGGGGAGACCGTGGGCCAGCGGGGAGTCCTTGGTTCGGCGGGGAGTCCGAGGGTCGGCGAGGGTCGAGGTGGGGCCAGTGGGAGTCTGAGAGTCGGGGAAGAGCCCGGGTATCAAGATGGTATTGGAGGGTCAGGTTGGTCAGAGGGTGGAGGGCAGTCAGGGGCATCAGTGGGGAGTTGGGGGAGGTGCAGTTGTATAGTTACCCAGGAGTTAGGTATGGTTTTTTTCCCTGTCTACCATTCCTGCATAACTATTCTGGTAAGTGTGATGGACCCCTCTGAAGTCTCTGACTTCAGATCAAATTTGGAGGGTTCAAACATTCTCCAGTCCTGTATAGGGACTCCCGAGTGGTCCCCCAGCACATCTTCCAGGCTACCTCTGGGATATAACCATCAGGGGACCAGAAGATTTCGGCCTCACTGTCAGTTCATAACACAACAAGCAGAAGATCTCCCAACAAAGAGAAACACGCCCTGAAAACCTGTAAGATGGGATAGAGGGTTGCAGAACTGTCCCCTGCTGAAATTTACAGGGGCAGGAGAGGGCTTATGAATATTGCAGCATTTGGGCGTGCTTGGACCCCCCCCACCCCACCACCACCCAGCTCCCAGACTCCGCCCACCAACCCTCGAACTCCCACCCAAAACTCTCAGACTCCCCAATCACACACACCCCGCTCTCTGCCCTCGACCCTCAGTTTGAGTGCATCACATTCATGTCCAGTAGAAGACTGCTGTCCAAGAGTGGAGATTGGCTGTTCCCCCAATGTCAGAAGCAAATTCTGTTGCCTCCTGTGACCCACTAACACTAGCCTGGACACCGAGTTGGATCTGATCAGAAGTATTACCGATCAGCAAAGCATATTGAGCATGCTCACAGGAATAAAGTGACACGCTTTGAGAAAAGTTAAGAAACAGTTTAGAATTCATATGGATTCTATTCTCAAAATATCTGAAAATCAACATGAGGAAGACAACATCATGCTTCAGGATGTGGCCATACCACCATCTATCAGCATTGAGAATATGACATTGGATGTTGTTGATAGTTTCACATATCTAGGCTCTACAATCACCAACAATTTGTCATTTGATGTTGAAATCATGTTGAAAACATGCATTGCAAAAACTGCAGCTGTTATGCCCAAGTTGACCAAGAGAGCAGGGGCTGGTTTAGCACACTGGGATAAATAGCTGGCTTGCAATGCAGAACAATGCCAGCAGCGTGGGTTCAATTCCCGTACCGGCCTCCCCAAACAGGTGCAGGAATGTTGTAGCCACCTAAAATGGCTGATTCCCTATTAATTTGGCCAAAACCCAATATAAAATGGCTAACCGAAAAGGCTGATGGGAAAAGCAGCCAACAGGACACAAACGGACAGCTGCAGACAAAATAGCGTATTCGGCTCTGGGGAAGTCGGCCCAAATCGATACCTACGACTATTAGCAGCACATCAACACAGACATCTGCAGTTTAATCGGCTATCCCCGGGTACAATTGCAACATATTAGCAATTGAATGCCGGGCCAGACCTCTCGGCGCCTGCAGTGGCCGAAACAAAGACAGGTTAACGACCACCCCTCGATCGAGGAATCGCCCCATTATTGGAGCATATCGAACCCAGTGATTGGGAACAAGCCCAATCACTTGGGACTCAGGGTCAAGGGCCGCCCCGAGAGGCGGGAAGCCCCTGGGCCCTATAAATTGAGGGGCCAAGTTCAGATCTCTCTCTCTCTCCCTTCTTCTCCTGCTCGCAACCTTCACAAGAACATCGACCAAAAACAGTAAGTTTGACTCCAGCGATCGCTACCCGATAGAGACTCCTAGCCATCGACCCATATCAGCCTTTTGAATCCTGCAGGCCAGACCCGATTCGATAAACCATTTGTTTCCCTGACCTGGTTGGCCATTCCTAAAGTTAAGTATTGGCCAGTAGTGGTAGGTTTTGATATAGACAGTAGGATTATTGTGTAAGTATTTATTGCTGTACATAATAAATGACCGTTGATTTCAATCTTACTAAGCGGTGTGCTGACTTATTAATCATAACTCGAACTTGAACCACGTGGCGGTATCCGAAAGATACCTGGCGACTCGTGAGCAAAGGTGACATAATCAGAGCTAATAAAACTAAGGCTAATAAGAGCAACATAATTGGCGACTCTGGTGGGACCCGACATAGAAGTGGAAAACCACTCCGGGAGAACCCCAGAAATTTGAATAGAATCCAATTGGTAACAAAAACAAGAAAAACCCACAAGTGTTCAAGCGGTTCTGGTTAATAATTCACAATTCAGAAGTGTGTGTATGCATGCGTAACTAACAGGGTTATAAGGTAAAACTGATAGATTTTGTTGCGTCAAAACTGTCGGACGTCAGTATTTTCGGAAATTAGCGCAAGCCGTACCCGCATCTATGACACCACCTTAGCCCCCTGTTCCAAATTCGAACTAAGCAAGCAGATAAGAGAGATGGCCATGCAGGCAATGCAACGCCTCATGAACCCCGAAGAATCTGCGGTCGCACCGATCAGCAGCATTAAAGTGGGACAGTGTCCCATTTGGGAAGTGGAAATTCGGAAATTTCTACAGGGCAAAGGATGGCCCGTGTGGAGCGGTTTCTGCAATAATGACGACTCAGGTCCCGGAAGTATAGGGCATACTTGGTGGGAGAACATAAGTGAAATTCATAAGAAAAGCTTAGCAAAAGTGCGCAAGCCGATGGCAATCGTGTCCTGTATGGCACAATTGCCAGGCACAGAGGAGGTCGTCAGGACGATCCGGAAAGAAATAGAAGGCATACATCGTATGAGTAAAATCGATGTATGCGAGATGGAGAAAGAGAACCTGGAATTGAAAGGGCAGTTAGAAGTCAAGGACGAAGAGGTGGCTGACGCCAAACGGGGTCACCAGTCTTGTCTGGCGCATTTAAGCAGTTTTCAGTCCCAGTATGAGAAGGCTTATCAGGACACGCAGCGTGCAGTCCTGGTTAAGAAAGAGACAGAGAAGCAGGTGGAGACGCTACAGAAGCAATGTAGTGATCTCAAGGCAGCCTTGAGAGCGCTCCACGCTGCAACCACGGAACAAAGGCAGAGTACCTTAGACCACGCGAAGTGCCGAAAGCAAATTGCAGACCTGCAATCAATGCTTTCTGTCCAAAAAGGATTCCAAGAAACCTTTGGGGAAAGTTTAGAACAGGAAGACGGCTCTGGTTGGGAAGAATTGCAGGAGACAGCGCAGAGATATGTTCAGGGGACATGTGCGCAGGGAAAGCCCCAAAGGAGGAAAGCACCCCCACCCCCCACACAGCAGGTAGTTCAGGCTCCCATGAAACCTGTAACAACCCACCGCACAGCCACAGCAGACTAGTGGGAAGTCCTATATTCCACCCCCTCACAGTGACCCAATTACGGGACGCGTGTGCTAAAATCACACCGTTCCTCCCCGCTTCAGACCCCCACCATTTCTTTGCCACCGTCAAACACCAGGCGACCTTGTACGGCCTGGATGAGAAAGAGCAGGTAAAGCTCACGGTCCTCAGCTTAGACCCATTGGTCGCAGCAGCCCTCCCTGACCCACAGAACATAGGAGGAGGCACCCTTGCAGAAATGCATACCGCGATCCTGGCTAAGACCGGGTATAACCGGGGCGACCCCGTAGATGGCCTAAACAAGTGCAGACAGAAAAAGTTGGAACACCCCACAGCGTTCGCAGGACGCTTGTGGATTCACTTTGAAGCCGTTTTCGGAAACGTAGACTGTGCCCATTTGTCCACAGACAATATGGCCAAATGGACCCGCACCCTTATCTCCCATGCCACGGATGCAGGACAGAATGCCTGTAGTAATTATGACCCCTCGGAGGAGGCTCATAATGAGAAGTGGGTGGTCAAAAGATTGTCCCGCGTTTGGGAACAGTCGGCTCACAGTAAACCCACCGCTAGAACCCTCGAGGAAAAACAAGCCGCCGCAGACGTGCAGGCAGTAAGAACCACTCTTCACAACCCCGCTTGGGTAAACGAGGGAAAGAGCAGCCCCCCAGAAAAACCGCAAGAATGCTACAATTGCGGACAGTTGGGACATTTTGCCAAAGAATGCAATGGCCCTAAAAAGCCACAGAGAGCCCAACAGACAGGCACTCTCAATAAGAAAAAGGCAGAGCGCATACATAGCGTTGCGCCCAGTCGGATCAGATAGACTTGACCGCAACAGACTGACGGTGTACACCCTCCCCCAGTTGGGTCTGCGATACCCTTTGGGATATGTCAGGACGACCCGTAGTCGCAGCGAAAGTTAGGGGACAGCCGATCGAGCTTCTCTGGGACACAGGAGGGTCCCGCACCACCTTAAATTCCTCCACCCTTGGTAAGGACACATGGCCCACTACAGCCACTATCACCCTCAGCAGCTTTACAGGCCACTCACAGCAGGGACACATCACAACCCCTGTACCCATCCAACTCGGAACCATTAACACAAAACACCCCGTTGTTTTAGTCGACCTGCCCCCAACAGCAGAGCACATTTTAGGAATCGACTTCATGAATTCCCACCACCTATCTTTAGATCCAGTCAACCAGTGTGTCTGGAAGATGGCGAAGTCCGCTAGAGCCCCCGCAACGCTCACCATAGGGGACTATATGAACAAAATTAGCGCAGTGGGCGAGTTTTGGTTCAACCCCACCACACTCAGCACGGACCGACAGGTTAGGGCAGTCCTGCAAAAGAACAGGGCAGCATTCGCGATCCACAAGCACGACTGTGGACGGATGACTGGCTCCGTACAAATAACAGGACCGGACCCTAAACCCCAAAAGCAGTACGGATTCCCCCTAGAAGCAGAGGGAGAAATCCTAAAGGTTACAGAAAGTTTATTAGAGCAGGGCGTCCTAAGATCGGTAGCCTCAACTAATAATGCCCCGATTTGGCCAGTAAGGAAGCCCGACGGATCATGGCGCTTGACCATCGATTATCGGGAACTCAATAAAGTCACCCCCGTAGCAGCCCCCACCGTTGCAACAAGTCCTGAGACCATGCTCAAACAGGGACTCCATGCCCGATATTTCACGGTTTTGGACGTCAGTAATGGATTCTGGTCCATTCCATTGGCAAAGGCGTGCCAGTATAAATTTGCCTTCACTTTCAGAGCGCAGCAGTACACATGGACATGCCTGCCACAAGGCTTCCACAACTCCCCCCCCCCCCCCCCCCATTTTCCACCGACAGCTGGCAAATGGACTAGCGAAATTCTCTTGCCCCGAATGTCTGGTACAGTATGTAGACGATCTACTACTGCAGACAGACACAAAGGAAGAGCACATTGAGCTTCTGTCCGAACTCCTGGAATTACTACATTCCATTGGCTGTAAAGTAAACCCCAAAAAGGCCCATATATTGGAAGAGAAAGTGGTATATTTGGGTACTATTATCACACACGGCAAACGCAAGATTGAGCACAAAAGAATTGACTCGATCGCTAAATTGCCCCTTCCCCAACACGTTACAGCCCTCCGGTCGTTTTTAGGACTGGTTGGCTACTGCCAAAACCACATTGACGGTTTCGCCAGCAAGGCAGCACCCCTCCCAGACCTCCTAAAGAAAGGAGCCCCCTGGGAATGGCTTCCGCAGCATACGGATGCTGTGGAATCATTAAAACAGGCTCTCATAGCCGCCCCCGCACTACAAGTTCCAGACCCACTTTCCCCTTACGCAATAGAGGTAGCGACCACAGACCGCACCCTTTCAGCCGTGCTCCTGCAGGAACGGCATGACACTCTAAGACCCGTGGCTTATGACTCCCGAATTTTAGATGCTGTGGAGCAGGGATTCTCAGCCTGTGAGAGGCACCTGCTCGCAGTTTTCTGGGCAGTCCAGTACTTTTCATACATTACCGGACTGAACCCCATCACCATTTTGACCGAGCACACCCCCACCCAACTTTTACTAGACGGACGACTTAAAGACGGTACCGTCAGCCACATCCGAGCTGCTTGGTGGACTCTTCTCTTACAAGGACAGGACATCACAGTCAAATGGACCAAGACACACACATACTTAGCGTACAATCGACAGTACCCCGGAACCCCCCATGAGTGTGAAATCATCTCGCCCCACCATAATACAGGCCCCTTTATCGCAAAAACACCCCCCAGGAAACTAGCCACTCCATCTCAAAGCCGCCCTCACCCAGACACGTGTGATCCCATTAGGATCTATGTGGATGGATCTTCCACAGTCCTGGATGGGCAACGCATAACAGGTTGTGGGATTTATGTGGAGGACGCGCCCTCGAGGAAATCGCATTAAAATTACCCGGACACTTAGGCGCGCAGGCAGCAGAGCTTGCGGCCATCGCTTACATTATAGAGCACCCCGATTCCTTCCCCAGCCCAGCAGACATATATTCAGACAGCCTATACGTTTGCAACAGCCTCACCGAATTTCTGCCCCTCTGGGAAACAAGAGGATTTGTTTCCGCGGATGGGAAACCCCTCCCCTCAGCCCCATTACTCCGCCATATTCTGAAAAAAGCCAAGGACAGGACCTTTGGCATTATAAAGGTCCGCAGCCACTATCGTTCCTCCCCCCCTGGAAATGTAAAAGCCGACGCGCTGGCTAAGGCATGGGTACTTTTGGAAGCCCCCCGGGAGCGCCCCAGTGAGTGCGCCAGTGAGTGCAGTTCAGGTCGCGCAGACTAGGATCGAAGATCTAGTAGAGGCCCAGAAGCAGGATAGCGCTCTCACTGAGATCGTGAAAGGGAAGTTTCCAGCCCCATACGAGAGGTTCAGAAATACGATAACCACACATGACGGTGTGGTGTTGAAAGGCACCCTTTATGTAGTTCCGAAGCAGGATAGGAACCAATTAATCTGTTTATTCCATGATGGTCATGGACACCAGGGAATCGATCCCACCGCAGCCCACCTCAAACAGCTTTGTTGGTGGCCAAATCTCAAAGAGGATGTATCCCATTATATTGAGAATTGCCTCATCTGCGCTCAGAACAACCCAGATAGATATGCCAAAAAGGCACAACTCAGCCACACCCGACCCGTTAACGGCCCCTGGACTAACCTCCAGATCGATTTTATAGGTCCATTGCCCCCTTGCAGGAATGGGTATAAATATGTTCTGGTGGTCATAGACACTTTTACAAAGTGGGTGGAAGCATTTCCAGCCCGCACCAACACCGCGAAAACCACAGCCAAAATCCTAACCCACCACATCTTTACAAGATGGGGACTCCCCCGCAGTATTGAATCGGACCAAGGTTCTCACTTTACAGGACGGGTCATGCAGAACGTCCTCACGATATTTGGCATAACCCAAAAATTTGCCCGATCTGATTTGACGGTAGAATCACAGCAGCAACCCCACCATGATGACTACATTTTTGCCCGTTCTTGTTGGTTGCTCAGGCAGTGGAGAAACGGCGTGAGACCCGCCCTGCCTGGGAACCCCCCGCTGGTCAAAAACGCTCGGGTAGGGGACATACGGTATTGGTAGCCGTCCTACCCGGGGACTCCATCCAAATCTTACCCATCGCGGCCCATACGCACCTCATTCACCCTTTTCCTTTCAAAACAGTTTTATTTATTTAGGCGACCCTTGGGTTGCTGCCTCATGCTATTTACATCCAGGAACATTTGGATGATAAACTTAGCACTGGTCCACCATTGGGAAGTGTGCCTAACATTTGTTTTGAAAAAATAAATAAAAAATGAGCGTGTCACATAGAGTGACCAATTATAAGGGAATAATTGGCCCCAAGAAGGACAGACACACTCACATACCGGATATTATACCAAGGTAGTTACAGATACTATGCTTGTTTTACAGAACTCCAGAAGCTCCAGGACCGGAGAAAACAGAGAACACAAAGAAAGAAAAAGAACGAGGACAGCCATGAGGACTTCTTTCATCGTGATCAAAATTTTTATGATGAACATTTGGTTGCGTGGGAACGCGGACCCCATTACTCCAAACCCCCCTGCCGTTAATGTTTCACTGCCCCGCAGTACCGAGGGCCCAGTCACCAGCCACGCTGCATTATACTGGTGTGCCAAGTTCATAACTTGGTACTCCCTGTCGTACGTAAATGAAGCACTATTAGCGTTGGCAATACTCTGCTTTGCAGTGCAGACTATGCGCCTCCGCAAGTGGAGAAGGAGAGCGTACAGCGCTCGAACCCTGGTATATCGGATCCGATCCCTTATATTCGGGTATGACCAGACCCCAGACCCCCGCGACCTATGAAACCAGAATAATAAAACATGCACTTGAGTTTTTCTGTAAATACAAAAATGTACAAAACCCCATCAACAGAAAATGTATGATCCTGAGCTTGACTGCCAAGTCAGGAAAGAGTATATGGAATGTTGTAATTGTTGTTGTATGTTTAGAGAGATAGGATGATGCAAGGCTTGATGAGTGTATTTAGGTAAGATTAGAGGTTCCAAGTTTTTATTTTTTTAGAGACATGCCCCTGCCTGACATAGCGCCCTCAAGAATTGTTTAGGTAAATTTTTGTGCATAGCTAGGGTCAGAGTAGTGGCCATGTAGGAGGTGTCCCTCCGGTCAGGGAATGGAAAGGACAAAATTTATGTGATCCTTCACGCTTCGCGTTAGGATCACAAGGAGGATCTGTAGCCACCTAAAATGGCTGATTGCCTATTAATTTGGCCAAAGTCCGATATAAAATGGCTAACCGAAAAGGCTGATGGGAAAAGCAGCCAACAGGACACAAACGGACAGCTGCAGACAAAATAGCGTATTCGGCTCTGTGGAAGTCGGCCCAGATCGATACCTACGACTATTAGCAGCACATCAACACAGACATCTGCAGTTTAATCGGCTATCCCCGGGAACAATTGCAACATATTAGCAAGTGAATGCCGGGCCAGACCTCTCGGCGCCAGCAGTGGCCGAAACAAAGACAGGTGAACGACCCCCCCCCCGCCGATCGAGGAAACGCCCCATTATTGGAGCATATCGAACCCAGTGATTGGGAACAAGTCCAATCACTTGGGACTCAGGGTCAAGGGCCGCCCCGAGAGGCGGGAAGCCCCTGGGCCCTATAAATTGAGGGGCGAAGTTCAGATCTCTCTCTCTCTCCCTTCTTCTTCTGCTCGCAACCTTCGCAAGAACATCGACCAGAAACTGTAAGTTTGACTCCAGCGATCGCTACCCGATAGACTCCTAGCCATCGACCCGTATCAGCCTTTTGAATCCCGCAGGCCAGACCCGATTCGATAAACCATTTGTTTCCCTGACCTGGTGGGCCATTCCTAAAGTTAAGTATTGGCCAGTAGTGGTAGGTTTTGATATAGACAGTAGGATTATTGTGTAAGTATTTATTGCTGTATATAATAAATGACCGTTGATTTCAATCTTACTAAGCGGTGTGTTGACTTATTACTTATAACTTGAGCTTGAACCACGTGGCGGTACCTGAAAGATACCTGGCGACTCGTGAGCAAAGGTGACATAATCAGAGCTAATAAAACTAAGGCTAATAAGAACAACAGTGTGGCGACTAGGGGCTTTTCACAGTAACTTCATTGAAGCCTACTTGTGACAATAAGCGATTATTATTATTATTAGAGTGGGGAACAACAGCTGACTGACTGAGAACACCAGATTGTGTGAGTCTATCAAGTCCGCATCCTCAATGTGCTCCTCTACAATGGTGAGACCTGGACAACGTCCTCTAGGCAGGTTTACCCTCAGCACCACTTGGCAGGGCAGAATCATCAACTCACAGATCCTGGAATGTGTTAAACCATTAGCATATATTATTATTCAGCTAACCACATCTCCACTGGCTCAACACACTCATCAGAGATACTTGACGGCTGACACCCAAAGACCTCCTGTACAGTGAACTAGATACTGAATCACAACATCTGGGTGTCCACACCCACTCTACAAGGAGATCTGCAAGCGGGATATGAAGCAGCGGACGTTGGCACTGACAACAGGGCAACAGTTGCTTACAGCCCTTGTTATGTTGGGCGGGATTCTCCCCTCCCCGGCGGGGTGGGGGATTCCGGTGTAATGGAGTGGCGGGAACCACTCCGGCGTCGGACCGCCCCAAAGGTGCGGGCCAAGCCCTCACCTTGAGGGGCTAGGCCTGCGCCGGAGTGGTTTGCGCTCCGGCAGCTGGCGGGAAAGGCCTTTGGCGCCACGCCAGCTGGGGCTGAAAGGTCTTCGCCGGGTGACGCATGTGCGGGAGCGTCAGCGGCTGCTGACGTAATCCCCGCGCATGCGCAGGGGAGCGGGGTCTCTTCAGCCTCTGCCATAGTGAAGACCATGGATCGGTGGGCCCCGACCGTGGGCCAGGCCACCGTGGGGGCACCCCCCGGGTCCAGATCGCCCCGCGCCCCTCCCAGGACCCCGGAGCCCGCCCGCGCCGCCTTGTCCCGCCGTTCAAAAGGTGGTTTAATCCACGCTGGCGGGACAGGCATTCCAGCAGCGGGACTTCGGACCATCGCGGGCTGGAGAATCGGCGTGGGTGGGCCCGCCAACCGGCGTGCCGCGATCCCCGCCCCCGTCGAATCTCTGGTGGCGGAGACTTCGGGACACGGCAGGGGTAGGATTCACGCCAGCCCCCGGCGATTCTCCGACCCGGCGTGGGGTTGGAGAATCCCGCCCATTATCTTTTTCTGGGGTAAACAAACGAGGCTGAAGGGCAGGCAGGGAATTTGAAAACAGAGCTGAAATGTTGTTGCTTCAGCTTACATGCTAACTGACTGTGCAAGAGAACTGAATCATGTGATATTGCATCAATTCCTGCGATGGCATACTTATTAGAATCATAGAATCCCTACAGAAGGAGGCTATTCGACCCATTGAGTCCAAAAGAGCACCCTACCTAGGCCCACTCCCCACCCTGTCCTCGTAATCCCACCTAACCTTTGGACACTAAGGGGCAAGTTAGCATGGCCAATCCACCTAACCTGCACATCTTTGGATTGAGGGAAGAAACTGGAGCACCTGGAAGAAACTCATGCAGACAAGGGAAGACTCTGCAAATTCCACACAAACAGTCACCCAAGGTTGGAATCAAACACGGGTCCCTGGCGCTGTGAGGCAGCAGTGCTAACTACTGTGCCACCGTGCCACCCCAACAATTAGCATAAGCATATATTTAAGTTATCATATTTAGCATACTAGCAAATGCATTACCGTAACCTATCTGGAGTTTGACTGCTTGGAAGGACATTGGAAGGGGAAAGCTGAAATGAAAATCTCAATTGCTGAGAAAAGGGTACAGAGTAAATAGAAGCCAGTGAATCATGTACCTTCTTAACCCACTGTTTTCCTCTGCAGCAAACCCTGAGCCACATCAGACAATGCTTAACAGAGCTGAACACCAGGGCACAAATCATTGTATTATGAGACAGAAGGCTGCCATAAAGATGTTACTCTCTGTCCATTCATACATCATTTGTAAAATATATTGGCCTATTTTAGAGCTGGCCTTGCTTTACTAGAGTATTGATTAGCCCACCAGTCGTAAGATAAGATATAAAATAATTGTGTCATGTTCACATTGAAAGTTTTCATTATTGTGACCCACACATCGGGCACTTACAGGAAACTCTTGATTACGAAGGATGTCATTGGGTCCATTTAAAAGAAAGTGCAATGAATTTGAACTCAAAGCAATATCCAGCACAGCCCCACCATTTCAAACAAACTTCTTCCAGGAAGGGGAATAATGGAAAGTTCCCCTCTTTGAGAAACAGAACATGATTTGTAAAAAAAAACAAAGCGGACAGAATGAAAACAGTTAATATGTAACTCAGGGAGGGTAAAATGCTGTGATTGGAAAAGTTAGCAACAAAGGCCTATTGGCCTTAACAATGTCTAATGGTTGTTTGCTGACACATATGTTGGTTTGGACTCAACATCTACCTTACTTGAGCACGTATTTAACTGGATATTGCATAAAAATGCACAGGATTAAAAAAATAAAAATCTTTAGATATTTTTGTGACAAATTCTAATGGAAAACATTGGTGTGGTAAACCTTAAGAGATGATTTGGAAATAAAAATCAGAGGCGTTGCAATGGAGACCATAATACATGCCATATGTTGTGTGTACAGACTGGATTGGATATACAGACAATTTTCATGATATCTGTGCTGACAAAAGCCATTGATGGATCTATATCTTATTGAAGTATTTATAATAATCCAAGCACTTAGAGTTCATAGGTCACCACCGGCTCATTGGTAAACTGGTGGATGATGAATGGGTTTAAAGCCTATCTCAGCAAGTATGGATTAATTAGAGCTCGAAGACTTGCCCTTGATCCAACATGGTTGGAACATTACTTACTCCCTGCTGCTTTACTTGCAGTGATTACCAATGATGCGTGCCCCACAATGGAAGCTCCAAATGAACTTTAAACTCAGCCAGCTGCCGTTCCAAATGACCTTATCCTTCAGGAGGTTAAACCTGTCCGTACAATCTCAGGCCCAGATGGACCCTCATTCCTACTCTTAGCAACACAGATATTTTTTTTTAAAGTCTATTATGAATCATTAGCATGTATTTAATCTTTTTAATCAAAGCCGTTTTAACAAACAGCAAATTACCATTTTTGTTGAGCAAAATAAATGATTACAACTTATTTAGTGAATTGACACAGATCAGAAAGCAATGCGATCATCTTTACAGCTTATAGTTACTTACAGTTTTAAATGCTACTGAAAAGATTTTATACATAAAGATGATGCAGTAGAGGGTGATACAATTCAAAATTAAATATGCATAATACATTACATAATGAAACTACCCTCAGCACACACAATGAAATGGAAATAGAACCCAAATTATGTACAGTATAAACTGACATTATAGGGTTATTGACATCGTAGGCCAGATTTTGCCACCAGAGGTAGGTAGCTCATATCTGGGAAATTTCCAACTGACCCTAGAAGCAGCACATAGGCGGCAATAAGAAGGGTGGAGTTGGGGGAGTGCTAAGGTGGGCTGGTTAGAAAGCATGCCTCAGTTGTTTTAGAAGCTGTTAAGTTGTTAAGTCCTCTAGCCTTCACCCCTCTCATCCCCACCAACCCGCTTGCCCTCCATGTCAATTCTATGCCCCTCACCTATCTTCCCCATGGCTTTGTAAACTCTCCATGCCACCTCCATAGCTACTCACTCATTATCCATCATGGGCAAACCATAGGTGACATGTGGAGATGAAAAAAATAAACTTTCAGCAAACAATGAAGCTCTTACTCCTACACAGTTAATAATTAAAATAATTTCCATTCGTAAAATTCATTCAAAGCTTTTAACTCTCCTCAAGTGCTTAATCCTTTAGAAAGGCAAACTTCTACTCTGACCTCACAGTAAAGACGGTCAATTCTTTAATAGTCTTTTTAAACTGTTAACCAAACTGTAAACTCAGAACCCCTTGCTAAGATAACTGTAGCATTTGAAACCCAGCTAAACATTCATAACCACATAGTGAAAACTCTTGAAGATATGCCAACAAAGAGTTCAATGGAAACTGCACACAAGATGCTATTGTTTTTTCCTACCTACACATTAGTCCAACAGAAGGGTTTTTAACTCTCACTGACACGTGCAGTGTGTTTTTTTAAAGTTGAAAGGAGAAGGGCATTTAAAAAACTTCAGATCATAACAGTTATATAGACTTTGGGTGCGGTTCAGCGACTGGTCGTGCCCAACTTGGTATAGGCATGAGGCCGTTGAAACACTTTGTGAGACTCACCTGGGGCCCGGGAGTCACCTGCCTTGCCAGGCCTCAGTCATGATGGCGCCTAAGGGATATTCTGGGGCGTCGAGGGCCCCTAGGGTCAGGCACTGATCATGGTGGCACCCTAGCATTCCCCCTAGCACTCAGGAACCTTGGCACATCCAGCCTGGCACATTGGCACTGCCACCTGGACACCCTGGTGCTGCTACCCCAGCAATACCAGGGTGCCTGCGTGGCACTGCCAGGCTGACAGGGGCACTTCTAGGGTGCCAGGCTAGTGGTGCCAAGGAGCCCAGATGCCAGGTTGGCCACGCCAAGGGTCTGGCCTGGGGGATCTTGCCCATAAGAGGTGGGGTGAGGGGGCTTGAGGAGCCCGGAAGAGATAAGTTGGGTGAACTGAGGGGGTCCAGAGGCTGCGGTGGAAGCATTGAGGGAGGAGGAAAGACCGGGGCTGCCTTTAAAAACACTGCCCAACCAGTCTTCCTGCACTGGCCAGCTGAGCTCGCCAGTACAGGTAATGACTTAAAGATTTGCCTCGATGGCGAGATCCTTGCTGAGGCCCAAAAAATGGTAAAGTGCTGTTGAATAGCGGGGTCTTTCACAGCAGCGCAGGCGCCGGGAAACACCCTGGCAAATGCACCGCTTAACGGACTTTAAGTCAAGCCCGCTGAATTACGCCCCTTACCTGTCTTTCAAGAGCCTTAATGTCTACTCCATCATTTTTTGACACTGCAAATCAAGGCCCTTGCAATTGCTAAAGTGGGGTCTGAAATCAGCACTGAGTTCAAATAACCCTACTGAGTTCAGGTTCAGGGTGTAAATCACACCCTGCCCCTTTTCCCCCACCACCAAGAATTGGATATATTAGAAATGAGGGCAGTACTTCCACAACCGGTCCCACTTTCCACTTTCCAAAACTCTCTGCAGTCTTCTCAGCTCTGCAGAAATATGGTCCTATATAATGACAAATATTGATAACCCCAAACCTACACAGAGGGTAAAGATATAGTGGGAATGCATTTGCTTGCCTCGTTTCATTTCGAGTAAATAGTGTCATGCCAGTGCAGGCATGAAAACATTACACATTCTTAAAAACTGTATTCTGTTTAAAATGGACACTGATGAACTATTCAGATGGATGTCAGAAGGGTCAGGTGATATTTTGTAACTTAAACAGACTAACAAACTTCTGGAAAGTTCTGAATTGAATTATAATGGGCAGGGGTCTCCCCCTTGAATGGAGATTTTTGTATTCGTTCTTGGGATGTGGGCACTGCGGGTTAGGCCAGCATTTATTCCCCATCACTTGAGATAATGGTAGTGAGCTGCCTTCTTGAACTATTGCTGTCCATGTGCTGGAACTAGTAGTGCTGTTAGGAGGAAGCTTCAGGATTTTGACCCAATGACAATGAAGGAACAGCGATATATTTCCAAGTCAGGATGGTGTGTGACTTGGAGGAGAACTTCCAGGTAGTAGTGTTCCCATGCACCAGCTGCCCTTGTACCTCTAAGTGGTAGAGGCTGCGGGTTTGGAAGGTGCTGTCGAAGGAGCTTCAGTGAGTTGTTGCAGCGTAGATGGCACATACTGCATTGTGGGTAGCACACACTGCATTGTGGGTGGTGCACACTGCTGCCAGTGCTCATCAGTGATGGAGGAAGTGAATGGTGCAGTTGATGGATGGAGTGCCAATCAAGTGGGCTGCTTTGTTCTGGATGGTGGCAAGCTTCTCGAGTGCTGTTGGAGCTGCATTCATTCAGTCAAGTGGGAGTATTCCATCACACTCCTGACTTGTGTAGCCACCTAAAATGGCTGATTCCCTATTAATTTGGCCAAAACCCGATATAAAATGGCTAACCGAAAAGGCTGATGGGAAAAGCAGCCAACAGGACACAAACAGACAGCTTCAGACAAAATAGTGTATTCGGCTCTGGGGAAGTCGGCCCAGATCGATACCTACGACTATTAGCAGCACATCAACACAGATATCTGCGGTTTAATCGGCTATCCCCGGGAACAATTGCAACATATTAGCAATTGAATGCCGGGCCAGACCTCTCGGCGCCAGCAGTGGCCGAAACAAAGACAGGTGGACGACCACCCCCCGATCGAGGAATCGCCCCATTATTGGAGAATATCGAACCCAGTGATTGGGAACAAGTCCATTCACTTGGGACTCAGGGTCAAGGGCCGCCCCGAGAGGCGGGAAGCCCATGGCCCCTATAAAAATAGGGGCCAAGTTCAGATCTCTCTCTCTCTCCCTTCTTCTCCTGCTCGCAACCTTCGCAAGAACATAGACCAGAAATCGTAAGTTTGACTCCAGCGATCGCTACCCGATAGAGACTCCTAGCCATCGACCCGTATCAGCCTTTTGAATCCCGCATTCGTTTCCCTGACCTGGTGGGACATTCCTAAAGTTAAGTATTGGCCAGTAGTGGTAGGTTTTGATATACAGAGTAGGATTATTGTGTAAGCATTTATTGTTGTACATAATAAATGACCGTTGATTTCAATCTTACTAAGCGGTGTGCTGACTTATTAATCATAACTCGAGCTTGAACCACGTGGCGGTATCCGAAAGATACCTGGCGACTCGTGAGCAAAGGTGACATAATCAGAGCTAATAAAACTAAGGATAATAAGAGCAACACTTGTGCCTTATAAATGGTGAACAGGCTTCGGGGAGTCAGGAAGTGAGTTCTCCTCTGCAGAGCTCCCAGCCCCTGACCTGCTCTTGAAGCCATGGGCTGGTCCAGTTCAGCTTCTGGTCAATGATAACTTCCAAGATGTTGATAGTGGAGGACTCAGCGAAGGTAATGCCATTGAATGTCAAGGTGTAATGATTAGGTTATGCCTTGTTGGAGATGGTTATTGCCTGGCACTTGTGTGGCATGAATGTTACGCGCCCCTTGTGAGCCCGTGCCTGGATATTGTCCAGGTCTTGGTGCATTTGGACATGGACTGGTTCAGCATCTGAGGAGTCACGAACGTTCTCACTTCTGACTTCATGGTGGAGGGAAGGTCATTGATGAAACAGATGAAAATGGTTTGGCCTAGGACACTATCATTTAAAAAATAAATTTAGAGGACCCAATTCTTTTTTTTTTCCAATTAAGGGCCAATTTAGCGTGGCCAATTCGCCTACCCTACACATCTCTTTGGGTTGTGGGGTGAGACACATGCAGACACGGGAGAATATGCAAACTCCACACAGGCAGTGACCCGGGGCCGGGATCGAACCCGGGTCCTCAGCACTGTGAGGCAGCAGTGCTAACAACTGCACCACCGAGCTGCCCGCCCATGACACTATCCTGAGGAGCTCCTGCAGCGACATCCAGAACTGAGATAATTAACGTCTGACAGTCTAAAAATTGTCCTCTGTGGAATTTCACACCTGTTATTCTCCAAACTTACTCCAAAACAGAGAGACATTGGTCTCCTTGACTCTTTGACTCCTGTTTTGCGATGTAACAAAGGAAATTGAGACCAGTTAACCACAAGTGAAATGTGAAAGACCACCATTTTACCTTCCATTGGATATCAATGGCCTTTGACCATGTGACTGAAACGAAATCTTTACTGAAAGATCATTGTTTGCCTTCTATTGAATATCAATGACCATTCATCATATCATTGAAACAGATACTGAAAATATTTTTTTCCAAAACCCTGCAGAGCAACATTAACAATACCACAAATGCAGAGAAAGGCTGTGACATCTTGCCTTTCAAGAGCTGTGAGGCTCAAAAGTCTTTTTAAAAGCCTCCTTCATCACATATCAAAAAGCTCCAAGTTCACCTGTAATGAAATTGGACCTCTGGCTACCACAGCAACCAATGCCTGTCTACAGGACCTGCTGAACAGGCCTCCCTTTGCAGGAGGCCTGCATTTAATCTGGATCTGACCTTAACTGTCTAAACATACCTGAACTACAATTTCACAGTGGGGAAAGCTCCCTCCATCACTGCACTCTCAAAAGACACATACACTGCTAACCATTCTGTTTGTTTTTAATACTTGAAGGAACAAACTATTATCTTTACTTAAATGTTTCCTGTGTGTGTAATATGTGATTGACATGGCAATATACTTTCCGGGGTGAGTGAGAGAATAAACAATTCCCCGAGTTTGAATCCATGAAAGTCTGCTGTTGTTGATTTTTATATTGACCGCAATGGTCAGAACACACACAAGAGCCTTTTCAAAAATACCACACTGGTTACAACAGAGGGCAAGGGGAACTGGGGGCTTCAGTTAATGTCTCTCCCCTGTCTGTAACAATAGTTACTAGTGCCATGATTCAGATATCCATTTACCACAGAATTTTTGATTTAGACAGCAACTTAGATTTATCAACATTTGTCACCAAATCTATTAATGATTAAAACTTAATAACTACAATTTCTAACTTTAGTTCAAAAGAGCATGTCGTACAAAAACAATTAAATATTTTGGTTTGAAGAGTGAGTATACCACAGGACATGGTAATAGGCTACATAAAACTGCAGGAGTGAATGTAGAGAATATAAAACTATTTTGCTTTAAAAGAGTGCAACCCTCTTTTTGAGCATCTGGGGACATGCTCCCCCACCCATCCCCATCCCCGCCCCCCAAAAATGAATACATGCTAGATTTTGTACACACTTTTAAAATTCTCAATCGGTAGAGTTTTCGCCTAAAGAAAATAGGTAAAGCAGGTGAAAATTTCTTGTTGTTTGTCCTGGTTGAATTCCTACCTAACTTTGGGATTCTTTCCAGTTCCCAACTCAGCCCAGCAGGCAGCAAGTTCTGCCTTATCTAGGTAGATCCTAGAATGAAGGAGCCTCAGATAACAGAGACCAGTAGCATGCCTGCTAACTGAATGCAAAGGCAGCTGACCAAACAGTTTTACAAAAAAAGGTAATGTCGTAATGTCGGACTTTTCTTTCACCGGCACTCCACACCACAAGTTCATTCTCAAAAGACTAGTGATGGTCCTGGTCCCACAGTTACAAGTGGAATGATAATTACTTGCTTACCGTAACTAATTAGGCTGGTGTTCAATTGGAACCAAAGGAACATTCTCCCAATTTGTGCCATAATTTGAAGAATATACGAAAATTTGAAGAGGAAATGAAAATTTGAAGAGGAAACCGGCATGGTGACACAGTGATTAGCACTGCTGCCCCACAGTTCAAGGACACTTGTTCAATTCCAGCCTTGGGTGACTGTGTGGAGTTTGCACTTTCTCCCCATTTTTTGTGTGGGTTTTCTCCAGGTGCGCCAGTTTCCTCCCACGGTCCAAAGGTGTGCAGGTTAGGTGGATTGGCCATGCAAAATTGTTCCTTAGTGTCTAAAAGGTTAGGTAGGGTTACGGGAATAGAGTGGGGGCATGGGTTTAGGTAAGGTGCTCTTTCCAAGGGCCGGTGTAGACTCGATGGACTGAATGGCCTCCTTCTGCACTGTAGGGATTCTACGATTCTATGTGGAGACTTTCTTTACAGCTTTCGAGAAGCTGGCAACTCAGTTACATCAAGCACCAGAATTTTGGACACTCCTAATACAGGGTCAGCTGATAGTGGAAACCTCACAGGTTGTCCCTATGCTGTCTGCTGTTATCTCCGCCAGGTAGTTATACAAAGGATGCTGCCCTCAGTGCTTATGAACTAATATCAGGGGCATTCAACCAACAATTCTGGAATTCCAATGAAAAGCCACATAGATTTATCTGGAATTCGGAAAAATTGAACAGCTAGCTTTTGACTGGTGGGTCTGAGCCGAAAGATAGAAGGTTCTTATGAAGGGTTAAGAGAACTGGTACTGTTAGACAAAATTAAAAACGGTCTCCGACACAGCCTTAAAACTCACATCGGAACAAACGGTTTCCCCTGTCAGAGCTGCAGCAGTCATTGCTGATGACTACGATGTGACCTCCAAACCTCGAAAACAAATCAAGTTTGGGTCCGGTAGCTCTTATCAGCAAAGAAATGATAAAAGGAAGATAGTGAGAACGGAGGATATGAGAGTTGAGAAGACAAGGAGAGTCAATCACTAACTTTTAAAAGAAAGAACCTGCAAAGCAAATTAACAGGATCATACCCTGCATGCTTAATTCTGGCATGCCAGCCCATATGAAAGAAAACTGCTAGCATGCTATTATAACCCCCAAGGAGACGACCCAATTGATGTCTCCATGGGGCTCGTGGAGTACGAGTTCCCCCGCTGAGCGGCGGAGGTCCAACAGCGGGCTCGTTAATTAATTCCCCAAGATAAAAGCCGACCCAGGAAGGAGCCGGAGTCTCAGGATGGTCTCGGCTGGGACTCGGACTGTTACTTTGTTATAGTATTCCTAGCATGAGTAGGAAATAAATTATTTTTGGCTATCCTTTTTTGGGACTCCCCATTGAGTAAAATACACGCATAAAGCCTCACAGAAGGTACTGCAGGCAAGATAGAGTTTGTATGTTCTCCTTCTGTCTGAGTGGATTTCCTCCGGGTGTTTCGGTTTCCTCCAACAGTCCAAAGATGTGCAAATTAGGTGGATTGGCCATGCTAAATTGTCCCTTAGCATCCAAAAAGATTAGGTAGGGTTAGGGGGATAGGGCGAGGGAGTGGGCCTAGGTGGGGTGCTCTTTCAGAGGGTCGATGCAGTCAGGATGGGTCAATGACCTCCTCTGCGCCGTAGTAAGTCTCTGTTCAAATGAAACTGAAGGCCCAGAAATCGATTAGGATTTGGCATTTTAGGGGAAAGTGCCCCCTAGTTTTTCAACGCAGCAGGAGAAGTAGATCAACTGTTACGATCCCAGGAGCTTGAAAGCTGACGTGGTGCTGCTGCCAGAGACCCATTTGAGGGTGAAGGACCAGATGAGCCTTCGGAAGGGTTGGGTGAGTCAGGTGTTCCACTCAGGCTTCGATAGCAGGGCCCGGGAGGTAGTGATACTGTTGGGTAAGAGAGTTAAGATTCAAATGGGAAGGTGATGGCATTGGATTTGAATACAGTGCTGAATCTGAAGGTGAATTGGTCTAAGCTGCGGTCGCTGATCCCCTTGGGGGGGGGGGAGCGAATACTTTGGCTACGTTTATGAAGGAGATTGGGAGGACAGACCCATGGAGGTTTCTGCAATCTGAGGGACAGGGAGTATTCGTTCTTTTCGCCAATACACAATGTGTATTCAAGGATCGTCTTTTTTATTATGGGGAAGGCGTTGTTGGCAGGGGTGAGGAAAATTGAATACTCGACAATTGTTATCTCGGACCATGCTTCGCAATTGGTGGATGAGGTCCTGGAGAAGGGATTGGCACAAAGGTCGATTGGAGATTGGATCTGTGATTGTTGGCGGAGCCGGATTTTGTGCAAAGATGGGAAAGGTGTTTGAGGATTATGTGGAATTTAATAGACACATGGAGGTTCTGTCGTCAATGGTGTGGGAGGCATTAAAGGCAGCAGTAAGGGGCAAGATAATCTTGTTTAAGACTCGGGTGTACAGGGAGACAAGAGAGGAGCAGCAGCGACTGGCAGAAGAAATTTTAGAAGTGGATGGAAGAAGGATCCCTCCCCGGATCTTCTGGTGAGGAGAAAGGAATTACAGGCAAGTTTTGACCTTCTGTCCACAGGAAAGGCAGGCAAAGAGGGCAGTATATGAGTATGAGGAGAAGGATAGTTGCTTGCTAGCTGGCCTGCAGGTGTCTGAGGGAGAGATTGTTCGGGTCTGGGATGGGTGGTAGTGGTGGCGCTGTAGCAGGTGAACAAGCCATTTGAGAAGTTCTATAAATAGTCGTATAGGTCAGAGGCCCCAGAGGATGAGTCGGACATGAGGAATTTGGTTTGGGCGGTTGGAGTATCCTAGAGTAGGTATGGGAGAGAGGGCAAGGCTGGAAGAGCCAGTGGGGATGGAAGAGGTTCCGGCGGCAATAAAGAAGATGCAGACGGGTAAGGCACCAGGGCCGGATGGGTTCCCGGTGGAATTTTATAAAATATTTCTGGATACATTGGCACAGCTAATGGTGGCTAAAAAAGGGTAAGGACCTGGTGGCGTGTGGGTCGTATAGGCCAATATCTCTGCCAAATGTGGATGTCAAGATTTTGGCTAAGGTGTTGTCGCTTAGATTAGAGAGTACCCCCCAAAAGTGATTGGGGAAGATCAGCTGGGGGTTTGTAAAGGGCAGGCAGTTGTCGTTGAACGTGCGCCGTCTGTTAAATGTGGTTCTTTCTCCGGCAGTGGGAGGGAGTCAGAGTTGGTGGTGGTGCTGGATGCAGAGGAGGCGTTTGATCATGTCGAGTGGAATTATTTGTTTGCAGTGTTGGAGAGGATTGGATTGGGCCCAAGTTGTGGTATGGATTAGTGTATAAGGAACCGAAGGCAATTGTGTGCATTGTCGACACGAGTTTGGGTATTTTCGGTTACATAGGGGAACATTGCATTGGCGATAGAGCCCTGAGGTGCTCGCATAAATGGAAGGGGATTGTTCAGGGGAGGGGGATGTTGGTGGAAGTGTCTCTGTATGCTGATGATCAGTTGTTGTCTATCTCCAACTTGGGTTCTTCGGTGGGGGATATAATGGGACTGCTTCGGAATTTTGGGGCGTTTTCAGATTACAAACTGAATCTGGAAATGAGTGTGTGTTTGGTAGTGCCTTCTCCGGGGGTTGCCATTTCGGCAGGCAACTACTCACTTTAGGTACTTGGGAGTGCAGGTGGGTCAGGGCTGGGCCCCACTCCGTAAGTTGAATTTCACGAGTCTGGTGGGTAGGGACAAGGCGGTCCTATTGAGATGGCAGACCGGTTGCAGGTGATCAGGATGAATATTTTGCCCCGGTTTTTAGTTCAATTTCAGTGTCTGCCGGTATTTTCGCCAATACGCTTTTTTACGGTGGTGGAACGGTTGATCTCGTCATTTGTGTGGCAGGCAAGCTGGCAAGGATTAGGAGGATGGTGCTTCAGAGAGGGTGGCAGTCAGGCGGACCTTCCAAATCTGATATATTATTATTGGGCGGCGAACACGAAGAAGGTGCGGCGATGGAGCAGGGAGCCGGAGGCTTTATGGGTAAAGATGGCGACAGGCTGTTGTCAGGGGTAAGGGTTGGGGGTGCTGGCAACGGCTCCACTCCCGTTTTCCCCAGGGAAATACTCAGGGAGTCCAGTGGTGGTGGCCATGTTGAGAATATGGAGGCATTTTCGACAGCACTTTACGTTAGGGGCAGGGTCAACATGGATACCGATCCAAGGGAATCATGGGTTTGAGCCAGCGAGGTTGGATGCCAGGTTTCGGGGATGGGAGGAGCGAGAGGTGATAGAAGTGAAGGACTTATTTCGAGATGGGCGGTTTGCGCGTTTGGAGGAGTTGGGGATGAAGCCTAGGATCCCGCGAGGGAATGTTTTTAGGTATATGCAGGTGAGGGATTTTGCGAAGGTTTGCCCGACTATTCTGGTGGCACCACTCTCCTCACTGTTGGAGGGGGTGTTGTCAGTGATGGAGCTGGAGGGGTCAGTGATGGGGCTGTGGAATATATTGCCACAGGAAGTAGTTGATGCTAAAACATTGAATATATTCAAGAGGCACCTATATATAACACTTGGGGCGAATTGAATCTATGGGGAGAAAGAAGGATTAGGCTTGTTGAGTTGATGATCAGCCATGATCGTGATAAATGGCGAAGCAGGCTCGAAGGACCAAAAGGCCTCCTCCTGCTCCTATCTTCTATGTATGTATATATTTATGAGTCCAAGACAATCCAGAGAGACTGGGATAGCTGGGAAAAACCAACAGAATTCAGCACAGGTGCAGAGAGCTGAGGGAGAGACAAAAGTCCTGCAGGAGGCGATTGAGCCTTTCAGAACTAAAGGCACAAAAGTAAAGCCAACAGAATTGGAAGGGGCCAGGTTCTGGCAGAACCCGGCCGGTAAACCACGTCCCTAGTCTGGTGATTCTACTCCTAAGACACCTCATGGGCAACCAGCTCCCAGTCCACACCAATGCTCCCTGTTGACAGCTTCTGCAAAGCCTGAGGTATTGCTCAGGAAGACTGTCCTCCTCTATTGGAATGCACCGCAGGTCACTGAAAGGGGCAACACAGGTGGAGAATGTAGTCAAGAAGTCATATGGCATGCTTGCCTTCATTGGCCGAGGCATTGAGTATAAAAATTGGCAAGTCATTGTGATAATATACACACAAGTATATGATGGTGCACAGACAGACAGTAAGTGACACAAAGGATGACCAATGAACATACAGAACACAGCAGCCAATCACCAGACAGGATACGGCCACTATATAACCAGGGGGCACTAGTTTTCCCGCTCTCTTGTGTAGCCATCTGGGATGGCCATGTCCCGATTACAAAGTGGACACCCGCAAAGAATGCAGGGAAAATTGGACAATGCTAAGAAACAAGCAGGTGCAAGCTCTGTCTGTTGATTAGAACCTTAAACTCTCAGACAGGACAGAAACAACCAAGCAATCTACATACTAATGAGCCATCTCCGGGGATAAAAGGGAAACATTTAGATACACAATGTTAAGGCAGACTCCCCGGCGCCAGAAGAGGCTAAGACAAAGCAGACTAACAGTCACCAGGACACGCCCAGCGATCAGGGAACCACCCCTCTATTGGATGAAAATCGATACGACTGATTGAGAAAGACTCAATTAGTTGAGGCCAAGTTCAAGGCCCGCCCAAAAGCGCGCAAAGCCCTTTTTAGTATAAAAGGTATTCCCCAAGGGAGAATCTTTCTCCTTTGGCTTTGGCTCTCAGCAAAGAGAGAGACCAGCTGAGCAGCTACACCAGACCAAGTAAGTTCCAAGTCAACGCACGCTACGAGATAGACGCTCCTATTCGCTACACTGTACACAGCTCAACCCAGCAGCCTCAGAACCGAGCAACGGCCATTGTTCCTCTGACTGAGTGGGCACCCGAAGCTAAGTATAGGCTTAAGTAATAGTGGTAGTTTAGTTTGTAGAGTTTATGCATGAGTAGATTTGACTATGTGTAAATAAATGAACACTGCTTTTAAACTTACTAACTGGTGTGTCGAGTCATTGATCAGTATTTGGTTCTGAACCTTGTGGCGGTGTCGAAAGATACCTGGCGACTCTTGAGCAAACATGATTAAACAGAGCCAAATTAAGAGCCAACCAAACATTAGCAACACTTGGAATGCAGCCTCTGAGACAGTCAGAGCCTGTGAGCAACAACTAGAACATCCACCATGTGGTAGTAAGATAGTCTGGTCAGGTTAGCCTCAGGTCTCCAGTCAACTCAGCATAGTGTCAACCCACAGTGCAAGCATGTTTAATAGTTAAGAGTTTAATAAAATAGAGTTGCATTTCTTCAAGTGTTGGAAGCCTGTCTCTCTCTCTCTCTGCTACAGTAAACGCAGTCCTCGCAGACCCAGCTTACCCAACACATCATGGTGCCAGTGAGTCATGCTCGACGGACCCACCTTGAGATAGTCTGCCTTTGACCAGCGATCAGCCATCCGGTAACATGGACAGCGTCCGCTCTCCCCCGCCGCTCCGCATCGCCGGCAATCTCGGTGCGAACTGGAAGATTTTTAAGCAGAAGTTTCAGCTGTATCGTGAAGCCATCGACCTCGAGGCCGCATCGAAGGCCAGAAAGATTGCCCTCTTCCTCTCTACAGCCGGGGACCACACTATCCACATTTTTAACTCCCTCACCTTTGCTGAAGGTGAGGACAAGACAAAGTTCAAAACAGTCCTGCTGAAGTTCGACAGCCACTATGACATCAAAGTCAACGAGAGCTTTGAACGCTATGTGTTCCAGCAGAGGCTTCAGGGTAAGGATGAACCTTTTCAGTCCTTCTTAACCCACCTCCGTATCCTTGCGCAACCCTGCAACTACGGCTCCACTTCCGACTCCAAGATCCGCGACCAGATCGTTTTCGGGGTCCATTCCGATCCCCTTCACCAGCAACTCCTCAAAGTTAAGCAGCTCACCCTCACCATCACCATCGAAACCTGCGTCCTACATGAACACGCAAATGGCCGGTCCTCCCATATCAAGGCGACAGAGATGGCTCGGCAAGGCCCCCACAATGCGGAGTGGGTGCAGGCCGTAAAACAGCTCCAGGGCCTGAGTCTGGATGAGGGCAGCCATTTTGCATGCTTTTCCCAGGCTCCTGCGCATGCGCACAACGACCGAGGGGACGGCAAGGCTGAGGATCGAACTGCGCATGTGTGCACATCTTTCAACCGCACCGCGCTTGCCCAACGCAACGTCCTGACGCCGGCGTCATGACGTGCAACAACTGTGGCTCCGCCCACTTAAAGCGGCAATGTCCTGCAAAATCTCGCGCTGTCTCCAGTGTGGCAAGCTTGGCCACTACGCAGCCCTGTGCAGATCTGCTCAACTGCCCACCACACAGCAGTCCCAGGCATAGCGCTGGAACGTCCGGTCAGTGCAGCAACCCATTGCAGACGCCGACTCCGACATGGTTCCAGATCCAGACACCGAGGATCTCACATCCCCATCCCGGGTGGGCATCATCACCAAGCACACAATGCTTTCCAAAAAAAAGGCTAATCCACTCCCAGTGCTGAGCATTGAACCGGACGACAAGTGGTGTGCCACCTTTACGGTCAACGAATCTCGCATACGCTTCAGGCTGGACACCAGCGCTTCAGCGAACCTCATTTCGAAGTCTAACCTGGATACCATCCACGTCAAGCCAAGCATTCTTCCATCGGCCTGCCAGCTCATCGACGACAATGGCAATGCCATTGCTGCCAGTGGCTCATGCCAGCTTGTGGTTTCTCATCGTTCCTCAAGAGCCACCCTGCGATTCGAAATAGTAGCGTCCAACAAAGCTTCCTTGCTCGGTGCTCGGCCTGCAAAATCCTGAATCTTGTGCAACGGGTTCACTCCATGTCGCCCGCTGAGGCATCAGCCTCGCCAGATGCCACCTTTCAAACTCAATTAGATGACATCATAGCACGATACCACAGCGTCTTCGAGAGTATGGGCACACTCCCCTACACATACAAGATACTTCTGAAGCCGAATGCCACACCCATGGTTCATGCACCACGTCGGGTGCCGGCACCCCTTAAGGACCGCCTCAAGCAGCAGCTGCAGGACCTCCAGGACCAGGGCGTCATTTCTAAGGTCACGGAACCAACAGACTGGGTTAGCTCCATGGTTTGTGTCAAAAAACCATCAGGGGAACTTTGCATTTGTATCGACCCCAAAGATTTGAATCGTAACATCATGAGGGAACACTACCCCATCCCTAAGCGAGAAGAGCTCACTAGCGAAATGGCTCACGCCAAGTTATTTATGAAGCTGGATGCCTCCAAGGGGTTTTGGCAGATACAGCTAGACGCATCTAGTCGAAAGCTCTGCACTTTTAACACCCCATTCGGTCGTTAATGTTACAACTGGATGCCCTTTGGCATCATCCCCCCCTCGGAGGTGTTCCACCGAATAATGGAGCAAATGATGGAAGGCATCGAGGGGGTGCGAGTGTACGTCGATGACATCATTGTCTGGTCTACAACTCCTCAGGAACACATCGATCGCCTCAAGCGAGTGTTCCATAGGATCCACGAGCATGGCCTCAGACTCAATAGAGCCAAGTGCTCGTTCGGTCAAGCAGAAATGAAGTTCCTCGGCGACCAGATTTCACAGTTCGGTGTGCAGCCAGACACAGATAAGGTGTCGGCGATCACTGCTATGAAGACACCGGAGGACAAGAAGGTGGTCCTCCGCTTCCTAGGGATGGTCAACTTCCTTGGGAGGTTTATCCCCAACTTCGCATCTCACACCACAGCTCTTCGCAATCTTGTAAAAAAAACACCGACTTCAATTGGCTCCCCGCTCATGAGCGAGAGTGGTGTGAGCTCAAGGCGAAACTCACCAAGGCCCCGGCCCTGGCGCTTTTCGACCCTGCCAAGGAGATGAAGATCTCCACCAACGCGAGCCAGGCTGGCATTGGGGTAGTACTCCTCCAGCGTGACGAATCCTCCTCCTGGGCCCCAGTTGCATATGCATCTAGAGCCATGACCCCCTACTGAGCAGTGATATGCTCATATCGGGAAAGGGTGCCTGGGCCTCCTCACGGGGATTGACAAATTCCATGATTACGTGTATGGACTCCCCAAGTTTACGGTTGAAACGGACCACAGGCCACTGGTTCACATCATACAGAAGGACCTCAACGATATGACGCCACGCCCACAGTGCATCCTCCTCAAACTCCGACGCTATGATTTCAACCTGGTCTACACCCCGGGCAAGGAGCTCATTGTGGCCGATGCACTCTCTCGCTCCATCACCACACCGTGCGAGCAGTCGGACTTCGTCTGCCAGATCGACGCCCATGTTGAGTTCTGCGCATCCAACTTTCCGGCCACTGACAAAAGGGTCGTGCAGATTCGTCAAGAGACGGCCAGGGATCCTTTACTCCAACGGGTCATGCGCCATCTCACAGATGGTTGGCAGAAGGGCCAGTGCCCACAGTTCTACAATATAAAAGGCGACCTGGCAGTGGTCGATGGCATACTAAAGAAACTGGACAGGATAGTAATACCACAGAGTATGCGAGAGTTCGTCCTCGGCCAACTCCACGAGGATCACCTGGGGGTGGAAAAGTGTCGCCAGCGAGCCCGAGAGGCAGTATATTGGCCTGGCATCAATGACGACATCGTCAACACTGTCCTAAATTGCCCAGCGTGCCAACAGTTCCAGCTGGCTCAGCCGAAAGAGACTTTGCAGCTGCATGAACTGGTGTCGTCCCCATGGACCATGGTTGGCATTGATCTCTTCCACGCAAAAGGCCGGGACTATGTCCTCCTCGTGGAATATTTTTCAAATTACCCCGAGGTGGTCAGACTGCATGACCTCACATCAGCAACAGTCATCAGGGCGTGCAAAGAGACCTTTGCCCGTCATGGCATTCTACTTACGGTCATGCCAGATAATGGTCCGTGCTTCTTCAGTCAGGAGTGGACGGATTTTGCCCGACGGTACAATTTCACACACGTCACTTCAAGCCCCCACTACCCCCAGTCAAATGGGAAAGCAGAAAAGGGGGTAAAACGACTGTTGTGTAAAGCTGCTGATTCGGGTTCAGATTTTCACCTGGCACTGCTAGCCTATAGGGCGACTCCTTTGTCTGCTGGCCTGTCCCCAGCACAGCTGCTAATGAACCGCACACGACGGACGACGGTGCCAGCTAACCACGTCCCGGACCTTGACAATTTTCCGGCCCTGCAAAGAATGCAACTGTCTCGGGCCCAATGCAAGTCGGTGTATGATGCCCATGCCACAGAACTCCCTGCTCTGGTCGCTGCTGACCGACTTCGTGTTCAGCTTCCTGACGGTGGCTAGTCTGCCACAGCTGTGGTGGTCAAGCAAGTGGCCCTCGTTCGCATGCATGATGACTCTTTCTTCGCCGTAATAGGCGGGCACTGCAGTTGCTTGCACGCTCGCCACCTGAACGTGATGTCCCGCCTCGCCTGCTGATTCCTCAGGACCCACCCTTCCAAGAGGTCACCGATCTGCCGCTTCTGTTGCCACCGTCTACGTTGGACGCAGCTCCGCCCATTCCAGTGCAGGCGGCCCCTGACCCACCCTTGAGGCCGTCAACCAGAATTCGTTGCCCATCCACAGAGACTGAACTTATAGACTGAATGTTGCATTGCCTTGTGCTTTGTTTACACATCTGTACATATTGTTTCTTCCTAATTTGTTGTATGCCCTCTATCTGCACTAGACACCTTCCCATGTAAATACGTTCACGTATTTTGTATATAGTTCAGCTCCTACTCACGTAAATACGCTCACATACTTTGTACATAGTCAGGCTCATACACACACCCACTATTTATTGACACATACACACATTTTTTGAAAGGGGGGAGATGTCATAATATACACACAAGTATATGATGGTGCACAGACAGACAGTGAGTGACACAAAGGATGACCAATGAACATACAGAACACAGCAGCCAATCACCAGACAGGATACGGCCACTATATAACCAGGGGGCACTAGTTTTCCCGCTCTCTTGGGATGCAGCCTCTGAGACAGTTAGAACCTGTGAGCAACAACTAGAACATCCACCATGTGGTAGTAAGATATTCTGGTCAGGTTAGCCTTAGGTCTCCAGTCAACTCAGCATCGTGTCAACCCACAGCTCAAGCATGATTAATAGTTAAGAGTTTAATAAAATAGAGTTGCATTTCTTCAAGTGTTGGAAGCCTGTCTCTCTCGCTGCTACAGTAAACGCGTTTTTTAACCTGGTGTTGTAAGACTTCGTACAGTAAACGCAGTCCTCGCAGACCCAGCTTACCCAACACATCAGTCATGTTGCAGCTGTATAGAACCTTAGTTAGACCACACTTGGGGTATAGTGTTCAATTCTGGTCGCCACACTACAGAAAGATGTGGAGGCTTTAGAGAGGGTGAAGAAGAGATTTACCAGGATGTTGCCTGGTATGGAGGGCATTAGCTATGAGGAGAGGTTGAATAAACTCGGTTTGTTCTCACTGGAACGACGGAGGTTGAGGGGCGACCTGATAGAGGTTTACAAAATTATGAGGGGCATAGACAGAGTGGTTAGTCAGAGGCTTTTCCCCAGGGTAGAGGGGTCAATTACTAGGGGGCATAGATTTAAGGTGTGAGGGGAAAGGTTTAGAGGAGATGCACGAGGCAGGTTTTTTACACAGAGGGTAGTGGGTACCTGGAACTTCCTGCCAGAGGAGGTGGTGGAAGCAGGGACGATAGTGACGTTTAAGGAGCATCTTGACAAATACATGAACAGGATGGGAATAGAGGGATACGGACCCCGGAAGTGTAGAAGATTGTAGTTTAGATGGGCAGCATGGTCGGCGCAGGCTTGGAGGGCCGAAGGGCCGGTTCCTGCGTTGTACTTTACTTTTCTTTGTTCTCCACATCATCTTCCAGCTGGTACTTCAGTTGTCACAACACACAAAAGTGTGAACTAATCCAGCTGTTTGAATTTGCACTAAGCAACAAAATTATTATAGGTGTACGAATAGGATCAATGATAGATTGCAGACAGCTGGATAAAGCCTCTTTTACTCATGAGCTGACAAGTTCCTGTGTTTCTTATCTTGAAAGAATCTTGCTCTGAGTTAGTTGCAGCCCAGTTTCTGGCTGTAATAGCTATATAAATCCAAATACCTTCTGGGTAGAGATATTATTTCATAATTTCATTACTTGCTTCTCTAGAAAACCCTGGAAACTAAATCTTACTGTGAGTTTATAACCATGTATAGTTCTGTGTGAAATATTGTGAAAGTACAACAGCCTGGAACTTAATGCTCTGCTATATTATACTTTGTTGACAGCATCTGGTCGGTGTGAGGCAGCTATTAATAAGACAAATCAGGTACTCGGGTGTATCTGGACAACATTGGACTACAAGTCAGAATGAGATACACTGACATTGCTCAAATCATTGGCGGGGCTATTTTTGGAGTCTGCAATGCAGCTTACTCTGAAAATCATACAAGTACAGCAAGAAAGGTTTAAAGAAAATGAATCCACAACTTAGGGGTATTACGTTACAAAGAAACACTCATTGGAGAAAAGAGGGTTGAAGGGAGATCAGTCTAGCATAGAGCAGATAGAAATAAATAGTCTGGGGAGTGCGGGGCAATTAATATAGAATTAGAGGACTCAGCTATAATATACATAAAATTCATGAGCGAGATAGGGAATTTGAATTATCCTACAGAATAGTGGATTAGCTCCAAAGAAGGTATTTGATTAGAGGTCACTTGGTACTTTTCTAATAAAATGGGATCAATATTATGTTGAGAAGAAAGATTGAGGGTTCTAGAGAAGATTTATTCAGTGATTATATTTTTCAGGGAAGCCAGTGAAGGAAATGAGCATTCCTTGAAGTAGGAAATTAATAAGTGATGTGGAAAATAAATCCACAACGGAAAAATCATATTTGGACTTGGGAATGAGCTGACTTAATAGTCTGAATAGGTTGCTCACATTATGGATGGGATTTTGTACCCCTCCGGGGTGTATTTTCCAGTGGTGGGCAGCTTGCCATTGGCCAGTGACGGGATCTTCTGGTCCTGCCAATGTCAAGAGCGTTTTACGTTGTTTGCCGGCGGTGCCGGAAGATCCCGCTGGCTGGATGGCTGGAAAATTCATCTTGCAGATTTTAAAAATTCTTTGATGCAAATGCCAAATCTGAAGAAAGCGAGAACAAATTCCTGTTCAGCATTCAGACAAAATAACCCAGATTCCATTACAGCTCATGTGTCCTGGTTGTCTATTTGGTTTCTAAATATATGCAAAGCTAAAGACAGAACGGGACAGGAACGAGTATGTGTTGCACCCAATTTTTAGATATAAACCAGAAGCAAAGGATACCAACGTACACTGAGCTGGCCTGTGTCCAATACACTCAGGCATTGGTCCCCATGCTAAATTCATCAATTGTTCTTTTAGGCCCCCAGAACAAGAATGAACTCAAAGTAAAATCTACCTCAAACTAAATTCCAATGTTCCGGAACGGGCAAGTGAAAGCATGAACAACATGTGCACATGCAGTGGAGTTAAAAGCCCCATTTATTCCAGTGTGTATACAATTGTTTTACATTCAGTAACTCCAAAGCCTGAGTTCCACAGAATGCTGAGATACAGGTTTGTAAACCATGGTGTACCTTTCACTCGGAGTTTGAACGAGGGAGATTTATGGCCATTTTGTAACAATATTATTGCTTTACCTTACACGCAGGACTAAATATATCCCAGCTGGAGTTAACATTTTCTCGCAGCTGCAAATGAACTCACCAAATTAAAAAACTCCTGCAGGATTTTCCTGCCAAGAGATTTTTAATGGTAAGAACTGTTGATTACACTTCTGCCTATTGTGATTGAACATATTGTAATTGATGCCGAATGTAAAGCAGGAAATTAAAGGAGTCAGGTGCCATAAATGATGAGATTTGTAACTGTCACCTGAATACCAAGATTAGCACCTTTCAATTGTTCTAAAAGCATCTGTTATGCACACAATTAAGATACAATTGTAATTCGTTTGAACTAGTAGCAATGGGCTCCATAGTGATCGTGTGGAATAACAAACACAAATGGCGGCACAGTGGCACAGTGGTTGCCTCGCAGCGCCAGAGGCCTGGGTTCGATTCTGACCTCGGGTGACTGCCTGTGTGGACTTTGCACATTCTTTCCGTGTGTGCGTGGGTTTCCTCTGGGTGCTCCAGTTTCCTCCCACAGTCCAAAGATGGGCAGGTTAGGTGGATTGGCTATGCTAAATTGTCCCTAGGTGGTGTTATGGGGATAGGGTGGGGGATTCGGCTTAGGTAGGGTGTTCTTTCAGACACGATAGGCCGAGTGGCCTCCTTCTGCACTGTAGGGATTCTATGATTCTATGACTGTCAGGTTAATAATAACCACATTATCCCTTCATATGTCTTAATAACCTTCTTTTCTCTCCAATCATTTTCCTGCTTTACACTTTTCTTAACATTGTGATTTATGTTGGGTGTGTTATTATAGGCAGGGACATATCTCATCCAGTGACAGCTTAGTGAATGTAATGGGTTATCAATGGTTGAGAACATCATTGCCTTACCCTCAGCCAGTGTTTAGACCAGCCTAAAGACAAGTAATGCAATTAACTTGTACTTTTTACAAAACAAAGGTGGGCAGAGATGAATACGATGAGATTGTGGCATTACGGTGAAAACTAACACAAATACTGCCATGGGCCTACCTAAGCAGCAAGGGGGTTTGAATATTCATCTATCAGCGCCAAAAACAACTTCCCAACAAATAAAGTTGCCCTTTGTAGTAAAGTCGAGTACAATAAAAGTTAGCCCATTTTTTAGTTGAGATTAGTTCCGCTATCAGATTGTGCATTCAACAAGTTTATTATGTGTGTAATATTTATACAGAATGATTGATCACTAAAACTACAAACTCCCTTTTGTTGCATTGCCCAACCCGATAGCATTATGATTCTCTGATTAAAAAAGGTCGCTTGATTCTACTCATGCGTGTGATATAATGCCGGTTATCAGTATCAATTATCTATACACCTTTCCAGTAAATTGTTATGCATCTTGTCCATAAAAGATAAGCTGCCATACCTGTTATTTTCTTTCTAAAGCTAACTTGATATCTTGGCTTCAGTTATAAATACCAAATACTGATGATTAGAAGAAATGAGAATACCTTTCAGAACCAGGGGGTGGAATTTTCCTATATTTTTTCCAGAGTGTCAGGCTCTGACTGAAAACCGGTGTGCAGCTCTCCAGCTGCACGGCTGAGATTTTAGTCTAGATCTTGAGCCCCTCTGGAAAAAATAAATCAGTGGTGGTGTTTTAACACCTTCACAGTGTTAGAGCGAGGCCTGATAAAGCTGGCAGATTTGCTAGAAGCCTGTGGTGTGTGTGTGGGGGGGGGGGGGGGGGGTCCATCGTCCTTATTGTGGAACCCGATATTGGGAAGTGGGAGGGCCGCTGAAAGTCAAACTGCTACTCTTACCACCAATCACCCCTCCCCGTGACCCTGATCGTGCGAACCCCATTCCACCTTCACTCACATTTGGCCCAGAATTCCATGTCACCCTGGACCTCTGGTGGGTGCACTGTGGTCAGTTGCCACTATTCCCACTAGCACGAGCAGCAATGGACAGTTGCCAGCCTCCAATTAGCCGGCAGCTCTTGGCAGGCTGGACCTCCGCTGCCAGGCACCTTAATTACAGGAAAGGCCCGACAGTGGCCACTTAAGTATCCGAAGGGCCTTCCCCATGGAACTAACCGGGTTCCCCATTGTTCTCCAACCGGTGGGCAAGACACCTGTTGAATCCGATGGCCACGCTGCATTCGAAAAGCAGCTTGCCATGGCGCAGCATGGCCAATAAAAGCCGGGAGACTCTGTTCGTGGGATCTACACAGCTCACAACGCCTCGCGGGATGTAATACAATCTTGAGAGACGTTGCACTGTAAATCCAGCCCATTGTGGGCGGGATCACTTTTTAGAAAATCTGCATAATAGAGCAAGACAGCTAGACTCACTCTAATGTGCAGTTTCCCCAGGTACCCTAGGCATTAAGATCTCCCCTTTGCTTTGGACGCCTCAGGTGAGCGTCAATCAGCACTAGGCTCCACAAACGGGGACCAGATGGAATGGCACTGGTGGGGGTCTCCCAGGGGATAAGGGGCCCCAGGTGCATGTCCTTTGGGCAGGGTGGTACTCTGGCACGGCAGGTGCCACCCAAGCACCTGGCAGTCCCAGCCTGGCACCCTGGCAGTGCCAAGATACCAGGTGGCAGTCCAGCTGACAGGGCCACTGCAAAGGTGTAAAGCTGGCATTTTTTGTGTGGGTGCAATTGGGCTGGGGATGCCCTGCTGGAGGGTTGTGGGGTACAGGGACCCTTGCGGGTGGTCGGGTCAAGTCAGGGGCCTCAGCGATTAGGACACCATTTAAAAATGGCATCCTGATCTCTCTGTATACTGAGGGGTGGCCAGCAGAGCTCCTCAGTATAGAAAACGGGACTATGTGCGGCCTCGGCCGCGCGTTCCCTGCTGAGGCCCCAATTTAATGCGAGTGGCATTGTATAGCCATGTGATTCTCGGCGCAATGGGACAATGTTCCCATTTAGTTGAATCGCACCCATTATTTCTGTTTATGCAATTAAAGGGCAGGCGCATCTAAATTCAAACAGGGTTACATTTTGGAATTCAGAAATCAACCCGATTTGAATCATTTTGAACTATAAATTTGATTGAATGGTAATATGAACCTTATTTATTTTTCATCAGCTGTGAATATCTGAAGAATATTTTTGACCATTTTTTGTGTGAAATGGTTGCTCTATCTTAGAACATAGAACATAGAACAATACAGCGCAGTACAGGCCCTTCGGCCCACGATGTTGCACCGAAACAAAAGCCATCTAACCTACACTATGCCATTATCATCCATATGTTTATCCAATAAACTTTTAAATGCCCTCAATGTTGGCGAGTTCACTACTGTAGCAGGTAGGGCATTCCACGGCCTCACTACTCTTTGCGTAAAGAACCTACCTCTGACCTCTGTCCTATATCTATTACCCCTCAGTTTAAAGTTATGTCCCCTCGTGCCAGCCATTTCCATCCGCGGGAGAAGGCTCTCACTGTCCACCCTATCTAACCCCCTGATCATTTTGTATGCCTCTATTAAGTCTCCTCTTAACCTTCTTCTCTCCAACGAAAACAACCTCAAGTCCATCAGCCTTTCCTCATAAGATTCTCCCTCCATACCAGGCAACATCCTCGTAAATCTCCTCTGCACCCGCTCCAAAGCCTCCACGTCCTTCCTATAATGCGGTGACCAGAACTGTACGCAATACTCCAAATGCGGCCGTACCAGAGTTCTGTACAGCTGCAACATGACCTCCTGACTCCGGAACTCAATCCCTCTACCAATAAAGGCCAACACTCCATAGGCCTTCTTCACCACCCTATCAACCTGGGTGGCAACTTTCAGGGATCTATGTACATGGACACCTAGATCCCTCTGCTCATCCACACTTCCAAGAACTTTACCATTAGCCAAATATTCCGCATTCCTGTTATTCCTTCCAAAGTGAATCACCTCACACTTCTCTACATTAAACTCCATTTGCCACCTCTCAGCCCAGCTCTGCAGCTTATCTATATCCCTCTGTAACCTGCTACTTCCTTCCACACTATCGACAACACCACCGACTTTAGTATCGTCTGCAAATTTACTCACCCACCCTTCTGCGCCTTCCTCTAGGTCATTGATAAAAATGACAAACAGCAACGGCCCCAGAACAGATCCTTGTGGTACTCCACTTGTGACTGAACTCCATTCTGAACATTTCCCATCAACCACCACCCTCTGTCTTCTTTCAGCTAGCCAATTTCTGATCCACATCTCTAAATCACCCTCAATCCCCAGCCTCCGTATTTTCTGCAATAGCCTACCGTGGGGAACCTTATCAAACGCTTTGCTGAAATCCATATACACCACATCAACTGCTCTACCCTCGTCTACCTGTTCAGTCACCTGCTCAAAGAACTCAATAAGGTTTGTGAGGCATGCCCTACCCTTCACAAAGCCATGCTGACTATCCCTGATCATATTATTCCTATCTAGATGCGAGTCAATCTCTCTGTGCCACAAAGCACACATGGGTAGCGGTAATAGGCGGTTGACATGTTCACACAAGTTCTCCAATTTCCAGCTGGAGAAATTATAGGAAACTATAGTACTCTTCGGGAGGGTTTAAACTAATTTGGCAGGGGAATGGGAACCGGATTTGTAGTCCAGCAACTAAGGTAGCCGATATTCAGGACGCCAAAGCATGTAATGAGGCAGTGGGGAAGGGAACACTGACAAAGGAGAGTATTTGCAGGCACGGAGATGGGTTGAAGTGTGTATACTTCAACGCAAGAAGCATCAGGGATAAGGTGGGTGAACTTAAGGCATGGATCGGTACTTGGGACTACGATGTGGTGGCCATCACGGAAACTTGGATAGAAGAGGGGCAGAAATGGTTGTTGGAGGTGCCTGGTTATAGATGTTTCAATAAGATTAGGGAGGGTGGTAAAAGAGGTGGGGGGGGGTGGCATTATTAATTAGAGATAGTATAACAGCTGCAGAAAGGCAGTTCGAGGAGTATCACCCTATTGAGGTAGTATGGGTTGAAGTCAGAAATAGGAAAGGAGCAGTCACCTTGTTAGGAGTTTTCTATAGGCCCCCCAATAGTAGCAGAGATGTGGAGGAACAGATTGGGAAACAGATTTTGGAAAGGTGCAGAAGTCATAGGGTAGTAGTCATGGGCGACTTTAACTTCCCAAATATTGAGTGGAAACTCTTTAGGTCAAATAGTTTGGATGGGGTGGTGTTTGTGCAGTGTGTCCAGGAAGCTTTTCTAACACAGTATGTAGATTGTCCAACCAGAGGAGAGGCAATATTTGATTTAGTACTGGGTAATAAACCAGGGCAAGTGATAGATTTGTTAGTGGGGGAGCATTTTGGAGATAGTGACCACAATTCTGTGACTTTCACTTTAGTAATGGAGAGGGATAGGTACGTGCAACAGGGCAAGGTTTACAATTGGGGGAAGGGTAAATACGATGTTGTCAGACAAGAATTGAAGTGCATAAGTTGGGAACATAGGCTGGCAGGGAAGGACACAAGTGAAATGTGGAACTTGTTCAAGGAACAGGTGCTACGTGTCCTTGATATGTATGTCCCTGTCAGGCAGGGAAGAGATGGTCGAGTGAGGGAACCATGGTTGACAAGAGAGGTTGAATGTCTTGTTAAGAGGAAAAAGGTGACTTATGTAAGGCTGAGGAAACAAGGTTCAGACAGGGCATTGGAGGGATACAAGATAGCCAGGAGGGAACTGAAGAAAGGGATTAGGAGAGCTAAGAGAGGGCATGAACAATCTTTGGCGGGTAGGATCAAGGAAAACCCCAAGGCCTTTTACACATATGTGAGAAATATGAGAATGACTAGAGTGAGGGTAGGTCCGATCAAGGACAGTAGCGGGAGATTGTGTATTGAGTCTGAAGAGATAGGCGAGGTCTTGAATGAGTACTTTTCTTCTGTATTTACAAATGAGAGGGGCGATATTGTTGGAGAGGACAGTGTGAAACAGATTGGTAAGCTCGAGGAAATACTTGTTAGGAAGGAAGATGTGTTGGGCATTTTGAAAAACTTGAGGATAGACAAGTCCCCCGGGCCTGACGGGATATATCCAAGGATTCTATGGGAAGCAAGAGATGAAATTGCAGAGCCGTTGGCAATTATCTTTTCGTCCTCACTGTCAACAGGGGTGGTACCAGGGGATTGGAGAGTGGCGAATGTCGTGCCCCTGTTCAAAAAAGGAACTAGGGATAACCCTGGGAATTACAGGCCAGTTAGTCTTACTTCGGTGGTAGGCAAAGCAATGGAAAGGGTACTGAAGGATAGGATTTCTGAGCATCTGGAAAGACACTGCTTGATTAGGGATAGTCAGCACGGATTTGTGAGGGGTAGGTCTTGCCTTACAAATCTTATTGAATTCTTTGAGGAGGTGACCAAGCATGTGGATGAAGGTAAAGCAGTGGATGTAGTGTACATGGATTTTAGTAAGGCATTTGATAAAGTTCCCCATGGTAGGCTTCTGCACAAAGTAAGGAGGCATGGGATAGTGGGAAATTTGGCCAGTTGGATAACGAACTGGCTAACCGATAGAAGTCAGAGAGTGGTGGTGGATGGCAAATATTCAGCGTGGATCCCAGTTACCAGTGGTGTACCGCAGGGATCAGTTCTGGGTCCTCTGCTGTTTGTGATTTTCATTAATGACTTGGATGAGGGAGTTGAAGGGTGGGTCAGTAAATTTGCAGACGATACGAAGATTGGTGGAGTTGTGGATAGTAAGGAGGGCTGTTGTCGGCTGCAAAGAGACATAGATAGGATGCAGAGCTGGGCTGAGAAGTGGCAGATGGAGTTTAACCCTGAAAAGTGTGAGGTTGTCCATTTTGGAAGGACAAATATGAATGCGGAATACAGGGTTAACGGTAGAGTTCTTGGCATTGTGGAGGAGCAGAGAGACCTTGGGGTCTATGTTCATACATCTTTGAAAGTTGCCACTCAAGTGGATAGAGCTGTGAAGAAGGCCTATGGTGTGCTCGCGTTCATTAACAGAGGGATTGAATTTAAGAGCCGTGAGGTGATGATGCAGCTGTACAAAACTTTGGTAAGGCCACATTTGGAGTACTGTGTACAGTTCTGGTCGCCTCTTTTTAGGAAGGATGTGGAAGCTCTGGAAAAGGTGCAAAGAAGATTTACCAGGATGTTGCCTGGAATGGAGAGTAGGTCTTACGAGGAAGGGTTGAGGGTGCTAGGCCTTTTCTCATTAGAGCGGAGAAGGATGAGGGGCGACTTGATAGAGGTTTATAAGATGATCAGGGGAATAGATAGAGTAGACAGTCAGAGACTCTTTCCCCAGGTGGAACACACCATTACAAGGGGACATAAATTTAAGGTGAAAGGTGGAAGATATAGGAGGGATATCAGAGGTAGGTTCTTTACCCAGAGAGTAGTGGGGGCATGGAATGCACTGCCTGTGGAAGTAGTTGAGTCGGAAACATTAGTGACCTTCAAGCAGCTGTTGGATAGGTACATGGATTACGGGAAAATGATATAGTGTAGATTTATTTGTTCTTAAGGGCAGCACGGCAGCATTGTGGATAGCACAATTGCTTCACAGATCCATGGTCCCAGGTTCGATTCCGGCTTGGGTCATTGTCTGTGCGGAGTCTGCACGTCCTCCCCGTGTCTGCGTGGGTTTCCTCCGGGTGCTCCGGTTTCCTCCCACAGTCCAAAGATGTGCGGGTTAGGTGAATTGGCCAATGATAAATTGCCCTTAATGTCCAAATTGCCCTTGGTGTTGGGTGGAGGTGTTGAGTTTGGGTAGGGTGCTCTTTCCAAGAGCTGGTGCAGACTCAGGGGGCTGAATGGCCTCCTTCTGCACTGTAGATTCAATGATAATCTATGATTAATCTAGGACAAAGGTTCGGCACAACATCGTGGGCCGAAGGGCCTGTTTTGTGCTGTATTTTCTATGTTCTATTAGTAGGGTTTGGGGGTGAATTTCAGTCAGGTATCTCCTTCCCTGTGGAGGATGGAAGCTGCCAAGGTGCCATTTGCTGGTGTTCAAATATCCATTCAAACCAGAGAAACCTCTTAGCTTTATTGAAGCTATTAGATTCAGCAAGGGTTTTCCTTTGGATCAATGTTGAACATTTTGACCTGCTCCAATTACATTCTATAATATTCTTAGGAGTTGATTGATATCTTTATTACTTCAGTAATATTTTATGAAGATTGAGGCGATGCATGTCGCAGATGATTAGCCCAGATTTTGGCTCCAGGACTGAAAAAATAATGCTACTACACATCAGCATCTTAAAAACTGGATTGGAATGATCACCAAATCCTATATCTTGTAATTTAGTTATTAAAAAGCAATAGTAAATTAGTTTTAGTATCAATGTTGCGATCATGTTTGATTTTAATAAGTGAATGATTCCAAATGTTTGCACTGAAGACAATATGCAGTGTTTTTTTTAGAAATCATTCATGGGATGTGGGCGTTGCTGGCGAGGCCAGCATCCATTGCCTATCCCGAATTGCCCTTGAGTTGCCTTCCTGAACCGCTGCACTTTTTGTGCTCAACATATTGCTTTTAAAATCTATATATTTTTATTGTTTTTTGCATTTGCTTGTAACAATATTGCAAACAGAAAGACAAAAACATAAACAGAAAAATAAAACAAATAAAGGGAAAACTGAGTAATCAGGTGTGAATACTTATGAAACATATATACAGCTACGAAGCCTGTTAGGATTGGGCTCCCAGTGATCGGTTACTCCAACTGTATTATTTGGCTATTTACATGTGGATGCATGGTGTTAAAACATACCAGGGGCATGTTTGCGGCAACCCTGATGTACCCCGTTGGTGTTGCCATGGCCACACCCATGGGCTCGCCTTCCTTCGCTGCCCTTTGGTTCCTCTGCCCTGCTTCCTCTGTACTCTGGGGCCTTCCCTTCTCTTATCCCCCCTTCTGTTCTTCCTTTGTCTGTTTCGGTCCCCCTTCCCCCCACCTTGAACCTCCCTCTCTCTCTTATTGGTTGCCAGTCATGAACAGGACTTCAAACAGGTTGGGAATTTGCTTCCACGTGTTCCGGAGGCCTTTCTCTGATCCTCTGATGGAGAATTTTATCTTTTTCAATTTGAGGAATTCTGCTAAGTTGGACAGACAGTCTGCGGCCTTGGGTGGTGTTGCTGACCTCCAGCCAAGCAGGAGGCTCTGGAGAGCAAACAGGGAGGCAAAGGCTAGGGCATCTGCCCCTCTCTCCAGAGCCAGAGCTCTGGCTGTTCTGATAATCCGAAGACCGCCACTAGTGGGCATGGCTCCACCTCATTCCCACAATGTCAGACATGGCCTCGAAAAAGGCAGTCCAGTACCCGACAAGTCTGGGGCGAGACCAGAATATGTGGCACCATCCACATTTGTCCTCCACCTCTGAGAAGAACCTGCTCATATATGTTCTGGTCAAGTATGCCCTGTGCGCTAACTTTAGCTGCATCAGGCTCATCCCTGTACACGAGGAGGTGAAGCTAACTAACCCTATGCGGTGCTTCAATCCAGAGTCCTCCCCCTATATCCGGGCCTACCTCTTCCAGCATTTTCCCATGTCTCATCCAGCGGTCCCCTTACCTTCTCTAGCAGTCGTCCGTACATGTTAATTCAGTTATCGTCCCCTAGTTCGTCCGATGCCAGTAGTCTGTCCAGTAGGGTGTGTCTGGGTAGCTAGGGGATCGTTGCAGTCGCCTTGTGGAGTAAGTTCCTTAGTTGCATGTACCAGAGCTTGTTACCTTTTGGGAGCTGGGTTAGTTTCCCCAGGGTCGCTACTCTGTTGTCTATGTATTGTGGGCAACACTTTCAAACATTGATTTTCTTATTTTAATTTTAAAACAGGATGAAAGATGATTGAACGTTTCCAAAAGCAGAACAAAATGTTATCAGGCTCGTGTGCATTTTAGAAAGTACTCTTATTTAAGGAATGGTGCTAATCGGAAGCCATCTGCAGGATTTTACCTTGGGCAGTGTAGACCAGCTCACTGTAAATAGCTGGCGGAATCACAGGTGAAGACAACCCTCGTAAGTAATGCTTCAGTGCATCAGCAATGATGTGGATGTCATATTGATCGATATCAACAGCTGCCATATCTGTAACACAATGAAAGGGGTTAGAAACCAGATAGATTAGCATAATTCCTATGCTTTCTTATTGCATGTATGTTGTCGGCAGCAGTCTTGTCGACTGTTGTGGCTTTCATTGCCCGACTTAGGATAAAATGATATTTAGCTTGCCCATCTCTGAGGTGATACACCATCAATAACACATGACGAGTGATGAACGTAACTGAGGCTTTAATACACTAAAGAGCAAGCCTCCTGCCTCTGGACCAGAGGGGAGGAGCCACAGGCGGAGCCAGCCTGGACAAGCCCAGGCATGCACAATACAATACATATAATGCAATAACATGGTTTACCACATTCACCCCGTTTTTAAAAAAGAGTCCTGCGGGGGTGAAGTGGTCTTAAAGGTCAAGTCTGTCAGTGGCCTTGACCTCCTCCGTGATTGCCTCAGTCCCGGCTGTGGTGTGGGCTCCGGCGTCGGGACCTGCGCGTCCGGGAGCGTGCTGTCTTCTTCTTCTTCAACCAGATGTTGACTCGGTGAAGGGGGGGGTGCGGTGTATGGGCGGTGGTGGTGGTGATTGTCGCCGGTGGGCCTGTGGGTGTCAGTTCGTGAGGGAGGTGGGCAGGGGTGGGGGAAGACGGTGTAGGGTGGGGTTGGTGGTGATGGTCGCCGGGGAACCTGCAGGTGCTAAATCCCGAAGGGAGACCGTGTCCTGCCGCCCGTCCTGGTGTGCCACGTAGGCATATTGGGGGTTTGCATGGAGGAGCAGGACCTTCTCGACGAGGGGGTCAGTTTTATGGCTCCTCGCATGCTTCCGGAGAAGGACGGGCCCCGGGACTGTCAGCCAGGTCAGGAGCGAGACCCCAGAGGTGGATTTCCTGGGGAAGGCAAACATACGTTCATGAGGAGTCTCATTAGTGGCTGTACATAGGAGCGACCGGATGGAGTGGAGCACATTGGGGAGGCCCTCCTGCCAGCGGGAGACTGGGAGACTTTTCGAGCGTAGGGCCAGGAGGACGACCTTCCAGACCGTCGTGTTCTCCCTCTCCACCTGTCCGTTTACCCGGAGGTTATAGCTGGTCGTCCTGCTGGAGGCGATGCCTTTACTGAGCAGGAACTGACGCAACTCATCGCTCATAAAGGAGGAGCCCCGATCACTGTGGATGTAGGTGGGGAACCCGAACAGGGTGAAAAGACTGTGCAGGGCCTTGATGACGGTGGCAGACGTCACGTCAGAGCATGGGATGGCAAAGCGGAATCTTGAGTACTCGTCAACGAGTTGAGGAAGTACACGTTACGGTCAGTGGAGGGGAGGGGCCCTTTGAAGTCCATGCTGCGGCGCTCAAAGGGGCGGGAGGCCTTTACCAGGTGTGCTCTGTCCGGCCGATAGAAGTGCGGTTTGCACTCCGCGCAGACCTGGCAGTCCCTGGTCACGGACCTGACCTCCTCGATGGAGTAAGGCAGGTTGCCAGCCTTGATGAAGTGGAAAAAACGAGTGACGCCCGGGTGACAGAGGTCATTGTGGAGGGCCCGGAGTCGTTCCACCTGTGCGCTGGCACATTTACCGCGGGACAGGGCATCTGGGGGCTCATTGAGCTTCCCAGGCCGATACAAGATATCGTAATTATAGTTGGAGAGCTTGATCATCCACCTCAGAATCTTATCATTCTTGATCTTGCCCCGCTGTGTGTTATTGAACATCTAGGCAACCAGCCGTTGGTCAGTGAGGAGAGTGACTCGCTTGCCGACCAGGTAATGCATCCAATGTCTCACAGCTTCTATGATGGCTTGGGCTTCCTTTTCGACAGATGAGTGTCGAATTTCGGAGACATGGAGGGTACGGGAGAAGAAAGCCATGGGCCTGCCCGCCTAGTTGAGGGTAGCAGCCAGAGCAAAGTCCGACGCATCGCTCACCACCTGGAATGGGATGGACTCGTCCACCGCGTGCATCGCGGCTCTGGCAATATCTGCCTTGATGCGATTGAAGGCCAGTCGGGCCTCAGCCATCAGGGGTAAAATGGTGGATTTGATCAGTGGACGGGCCTTGTCTGCATAGTTGGGGACCCACTGGGCATAGCACGAGAAGAACCCCAGGCATCTCTTCAGCGCCTTGGGGCAGTGGGGAAGGGGGAGTTCCAGGAGGGGGCATATGCGGTCGGGCCGGGCCCTAGGACTCCGTGTTCCATGACGTTGCCGAGGATGGCTTGGCGGGTTGTGCGGAAAACACATTTCTCTCTATTATAGGTTAGGTTCAGGACTTCAGCAGTTTGGAGGAAGCGCTGGAGGTTCTCGTCGTGGTCCTGCTGGTCATGTCCGCAGATGGTGATGTTGTCTAGGTACGGGAACGAGGCCCGCAGCCCATACTGGTCAACCATTCAGTCCATTTCCCTTTGGAAGACCGAGAACCCGTTGGTGAAGCCGAAGGGGGCCCTGGAAGTGGTGGAGGCGGCCATCTGCCTCGGCGGCAGTGTATTGGCGGTCCTCCGGGCGGATAGGGAGCTGGTGGTACGCGGACTTCAAGTCGACTATAGAGAAGACTCGATCCTGCGCAATCTGATTGACCATGTCAGATATGTGGGGGAGGGGGTACGCATCGAGCTGCGTGTACCGGTTAATGGTCTGGCTGTAATCGATGACCATCCGGTGCTTCTCCCCAGTCTTGACGACCACCACTTGGGCTCTCCAGGGGCTGTTATTAGCCTCAATGATCCCCTCTCGCAGGAGTCGCTGGACCTCCGACCTGATAAAGGCCCTGTCCTGGGCACTGTAGCATCTGCTTCTGGTAGCGACGGGCTTACAGTCCGGGGTGAGGTTTGAGAAGAGGGAGGGTTGGGCGGCCTTAAGGATCGCGAGGCTACAGACGGTGAGGGGGGGCAGGGGTCTGTCGAACTTTAAGGTAAGGCTCTGGAGATGGCACTGGAAGTCGAGCCCCAGTAATAGGGCAGCGCAGAGATGGGGGAGGACGTGGAGCCTTAAGTTAGTGTACTCTACGCCTTGTACAGTAAGGGTCGCGACACAGTACCCCCGGATTTCTACTGCGTGGGATCCGGAAGCCAGGGAGATTTTCTGGGTCGCGGGTAGGATGGGGAGGGAGCAGCGCCTTACCGTATCTGGGTGTATGAAGCTGTCTGTGCTCCCGGAGTCGAAAAGGCAGGCCGTCTCGTGCTCGTTGATCCGGACGGTCATCGTGGACTTCGCGAGGTGGTGCGGCTGGGACTGGTCGAGTGTGACGGAAGCGAGTGTCGGAAGGCGGTTGGTAGGCCGGTTGGAGGTAGCAGCGGCCAGCGTACAGTCGCGTGAGCTGGGCTCCCGGGAGGCTGCGGAGTGGTCCCAAGATGGCGGCACCCATGAGTCGCGCGTGGCGGGTGGCATCTGCGATGGTGTCCAAGATGGTGGACCCCATGACTCGCCAGTGGCGGGTGTCAGCGGCGATGGCGTCCAAGATGGTGGCCCCCGTGGATCGCACGGCCGAAATTAAAGATGGCGGCGCCCACGGGTCGCACATGGCGGGTGGCGCGGCAGCTGGGGGCGGCCCCGACAGGCAGCAGGAAGCGCTGCTGGGCCTAGAAGATTTAGGGGGGGATCCGGCCTGGCAGGCTTTTGCGAAGTGGCCCTTCTTCCCACAGCCATTACAAGTTGCGTTCCGTGCCGGGCAGCATTGTCTGGGGTGATTACCCTGGCCGCAGAAGTAGCACCTCGGGCCTCCAGCATTGGCGGGCCACTGCACGGCGCAGGCCTGTGTCGCACCCGGGTCGGTTGATGGTTGCGTGCACGAGGCCCACGAGGGTGCCGCGCGGTCGGAGGTGTAGGCCCCCATGTACTGGGAGGCCAACTCCAGCGAGTTGTAGAGTTGTACTGTCTCTGGGAGGCCGAGTGTCTCCCCTTCTAGTAATCACTGGCGGATATAGTTAGAGTTCATGCCCGCGACATAAGCGTCCCTGATCAGTAGCTCCGCATGTTGGGTAGCCGATATCGCCCGGCAGTCACAGTTCCGGCAGAGGATGCGCAAGGCAGGTAGGAATTCTGCGAGTGATTCCCCAGGGCGTTGCCATCTCGTGGCGAGGAGGTGCCTAGTATATACCTGGTTAACGGATTTCACGTATTGTCCATTTAGCAGCGTTACTGCTTCCGTGTACGAGGGGGCATCCCTGATGAGGGGAAAGACTCTTGGGCTCACCCGTGCGTGGAGGACCTGCTTCTTCTGGAGTTTGTGAGGTCTTCGTTGAAGGATGCGAGGTACGCCTCGAAGCAGCTTAATAAAAACATACAATATTACAGCACAGTACAGGCCCTTCGGCTCTCGGTGTTGCGCCGACCTGTGAAACCACTCTAAAGCCCATCTACACTATTCCCTTATCGTCCATATGTCTATCCATTGACCATTTGAATGCCCTTAGTGTTGGCGAGTCCACTACTGTTGCAGGCAGGGCACTCCACGCCCTTACTACTCTCTGAGTAAAGAACCTACCTCTGACATCTGTCTTATATCTATCTCCCCTCAATTTAAAGCTATGTCCCCCCATGCTAGACATCACCATCTGAGGAAAAAGGCTATCACTGTCCACCCTTTCTAATCCTCTGATCATCTTGTATGCCTCAATTAAGTCGCCTCTTAACCTTCTTCTCTCTAGCGTATACAGCCTTAAGTCCCTCAGCCTTTCCTCATAAGATCTTCCTTACCATACCAGGCAACATTCTGGTAAATCTCCTCTGCACCCTTTCCAATGCTTCCACATCCTTCCTGTAATGCGGCGACCAGAATTGCATGCAATACTCCAAATGCAGCCGCACTAGAGTTTTGTACAGCTGCAACATGACCTCATGGCTCCGAAACTCAATCCCTCTACCAATAAAAGCTAACACACCGTATGCCTTCTTAACAACCCTATCAACCTGGGTGGCAACTTTCAGGGATCTATGTACATGGACACCGAGATCTCTCTGCTCATCCACACAACCAAGAATCTTACCATTAGCCCAGTACTCTGTATTCCTGTTACTCGCACCAAAATGAATCACCTCACACTTTTCTGCATTAAACTCCATTTGCCACCTCTCAGCCCAGCTCTGCAGTTTATCTATGTCCCTCTGTAACCTGCAACATCCTTCCGCACTGTCCACAACTCCACCGACTTTAGTGTCATCTGCAAATTTACTCACCCATCCTTCTACGCCCTCCTCCAGGTCACTTATAAAAATGACAAACAACAGTCGCCCCAAAACAGATCCCTGTGGTACACCACTAGTAACTGAACTCCAGGCTGAACATTTCCCATCAACCACCACCCTTTGTCTTCTTCCAGCTAGCCAATTTCTGATCCAAACCGTTAAATCACCCCGAATCCCATGCCTCCATATTTTCTGCAATAGCCTACCGTGCGGAACCTTATCAAATGCTTTACTGAAATCCATATACACCACATCAACTGCTTTACCCTCGTCCACCTGTTTGGTCACCTTCTCAAAGAACTCAATAAGGTTTGTGAGGCACGACCTACCCTTCACAAAACTGTGTTGACTATCCCTAATCGAATTATTCCTTCCTAGATGATTATAAATCCTATCTCTTATAAACCTTTCCAAGACTTTGCCCACAACAGAAGTAAGGCTCACTGGACTATAGTTACCGGAGTTGTCTCTACTCCCCTTCTTAATGTAGTTCTCTGATACTTTACGAACTCATGGGGAAAAATGTGTAGAGACTTTTGCAGTCAAGGTTACTAACATTGTGTGAATTTTATATAATTCTGATAATTATAGGCATGTTTAATAATAGGATAAAGAGGTTCTTGTTTGCAGTAATGCATTTTGAATAATGGCTCTATATAATTCCACATGTACTATGATAACAAAGGCTAAAGACCTTAGCCAGTGTTCAAACGTTTCTGTCGTGGCGGCTGTCTGTGGGTCCGGCTCCAAGCGATCAGGCTTGAGTATGAGTTCATCTTTAGGAGTTTAGTGTATTAAATTGATACACCATCGATAACACACGAGTGATTTCATAGATTTCATAGAATTCATAGAATTTACAGTGCAGAAGGAGGCCATTCGGCCCATCGAGTCTGCACCGGCTCTTGGAAAGAGCACCCTACCTAAGGTCCACACCTCCACCCTATCCCCATAACCCAGTAACCCAACCCAACACTAAGGGCAATTTTGGACACTATGGGCAATTTAGCATGGCCAATCCACCTAACCCGCACATCTTTGTGGGAGGAAACCGGAGCACCAGGAGGAAACCCACGCACACACGGGGAGGATGTGCAGACTCCGCACAGACAGTGACTCAAGCCGGAATCGAACCTGGGACCCTGGAGCTGTGAAGCATTTGTGCTATCCACAATGCTACCGTGCTGCCCGTGATGAACGTAACTGAGGCTTTAATACACTAAACAGCAAGCCTCCTGCCTCTGGACCTGAACTGGGTTGGAGGCGGAGACTTGCCACCTTTATACATAAGCCCGAGGGGAGGAGCCACAGGCGGAGCCAGCCTGGACAAGCCCAAGCATGCACAAGCATGCCCAATACAATACAATACATATAATGCAATAACGTGGTTTCCCACACGAGGTTAAAGCATAACCTTGAATTTAATGCATCAGAACTGCCAGGTACTTGAATCTGCCCCACTTCCTGTTAGGTTACTTCACTTCCTATCAGGTCATCCCGCAGCCTTTAAATAAACAACTTAACTTGCCTGGACCTACAATTGGGACAGCTATTGGTTCATAATACATAAGACAGCTCAGAAATGTAACCGCTTGATCCACTTCTCATTGGAGAGCCGGAGATTCATATCCAATAGTTAGTTGATACTTGGCCTTGCTACTTTGTTTCTACAGTTCTTGATCAGGGTACACGTTGGAGCACCACAAACTGATGAAAGCAAAATGTTCCCTCAGGAGAGGAATGCAAAGTTAATTTGTATCCTATGACTCTAAACCGGGTGGAATTCTAGCTATTCAACAATTGGCATCACTAAAAAGCCAACCATTTACTGAATAAGGGAAGAATGGGCGATAAGTGAGTTGGAAGACGAGAAAGTATGCTAAATGACACAAGGGAGAGATGTTTGAGATGAAAAAGTCAAGCTGACAAAAATGGAAGCGATGTGCCGCACATTAACCATCCCCAGTGGCCGGATAATGAGGGGATAATGCGAGATGTCTGGAGCACATTCTGAAGTATGGCATTTGATTTAGTGTGCTGGTAGAACAACTTCTTTGACATCATGGGTGTGCAATCGTCAAAAACATTATAGCCTTACCGAAGAGGTTTAATGGAGTCATTATTATTGCAAGGATTGTGTTCCAGCACAAGGTCTTCGACAATGTTAATTTAAAATTCATCCTCAAGATTGCAACTGTGAGAATATTTGTTTTGTTTCTCTATCTGTTTGCTTAGGTGAACAACTATTGTGCTATTGAATGGAATATTATCTGACCTTGTGCATGAAACACTTTCACTTTGAGTGCAGCATTTCAGCTGGTGGACAGAAGCAGAAAACCCCTTGCATTACCATTCCCTTCACTCGCAACATCAAGTCTAGGGTCCCTGCCCTCCTTGCTGCATCGCAATTAGGGCTCCATTCAAAATCTATGAAAATGTGATTTTTCACAAGTAAGTGTGGTTACAGGTGGAAACTTTGGCAGATAAACTGGAGCAAAGTTTAACAGCCACTCAACGTCAAAGGAGTTAGTTTATTTGAAAAACATAGGAGATTTCTGAGATATGATAAGGTGCTTATGTAATGCAAGTCTTTCCTCCAAAGCATATTTTTTAAGATCTGCATTAGCTTTATGAATACGAGCATTAATGCCAATTAGCACTGAAGGGTTGCTATCCTCATACTTAATGAATTTTCAGAGCACTGTTAATATGCCAAAGTGTACTGTGAAAATATATTGTTATATTAGCAAAACAGAGAAAGACAGGAAAAGTCATTCAAACTGGGCACTCTTGTAATAAAGTAAAGATTTATGCAATGTTTTAAAAAAAAAAAAAATTTTGAGTACCCAATTCATTCTTTTCCAATTAAGGGGCAATTTAGCATGACCAATCCACCTAGCTTGCACATTTTTTTTGGATTGTGGGGGCAAACACGGGGAAAATGTGCAAACTCCACACGGACAGTGACCCAGAGCCGCGATCGAACCTGCGGCCTCGGCACCGTGAGGCCGCAGTGCTAACCCACTGTGCCACCGTGCTGCCCGATTTATGCAATGTTGACATCCTATCATATGGTGTCACTTGCATTTAGTTCATCCAGGTTGCCACTGAAACACTCGCCTGAATTTCACAGTGGACGTTAGGTCCCCAACATCACAGTAAAATGCCGAGCCCGCACATACCTGTCGGAGGATTTCCTCAGGAATTTTACCACAGGTAATTTTGACCAACTGTAGGCCCACCATCCAATTAAAGGTGGTCAACAAGCTCCCGATGCTGAGAGCCCAAACAGAGGGCCTGCGGCCCTGAAGCCTCATCTGTGCCACAAGGGAACGTGGCCACTGCTGAGGTATGCAGGGAACATCGGTAGCTGGACCGGGTAAGTTTAAAAACAAAACTTTTTAAAAAAAATCATACGGCCAAATGTTGGAGGGGAAACCCGTGTGGGGAGATTGATGGGGCCATGGGAACTGCCTTCACTATTTGTGACCTTCTCTTTGGGCTATTCGGCCTATCCCTCAACTCCCCCAACCCCCAAGCTGCCATAGGAAGGCCACCAATATTTAGCTGACAGCGCCATAATATAGCCCACATTTGGGCCTCTTTATGGTGATTTGCTGCCGGTTCCATCAATAGGAAATGCCCTGGCAGCTGCAGAACCACATCAGCGAGCTGACCCAACGTGGCTCCCCACCTCTGAGCCCACCTCCTGTCGGCCAGTAAAATCCAGGCCGCTGAGTCTGCACTGAGCCACTGTAGCAAGAATATCTAGCTTAGGGAGTCCTTGTCCTTGACGTGGCATCCCCTAACCATCAGGAAAACAGTGGAACTTACATGGAATTTCGGGACCCCAACAATCTCGGGTATTAGTTTGCTGCAGATATCTGAAGGCAATCAGTTCCCTCAGGAACGCGAGCTAGGTTCAGACTTAGTCATGGTCACAATAACATTACTTATACCAGAGCAAACTGAACCTGTTGGCATGTATAAATAAGTTACCTCCTTGTCAGAGATACACTGAAATGTATAGAATTAGCAGAAAGTCAGATCTACGCTACAGCCACTTAGCAATTCAATCTGTTACTAAACATACAGCCTAAATCCTTTAAGCATTGACAGTCCCTTTCAGCGCAGATCTACAGAACTGATAACCGGCATGCTCCGATAATGAATCAGCACTCTGAGGACAGCAGTATAACTTTTCCATCAAAATTTGAAAGGAACAGTTGAACCTGGTCTTGCAACATGGGAGCATCATCCTCCACATCCCTTAACAGCTCACTCCATTTGCTCATAACTCCATTTGTGCTTTTTCTGCTCCTCTCCACCTCACACGGACAGTTTATCCATGCCCCGTCTGACACTTTTGTCAATGGTCACCTTCCCCATTTTCCATCCAACCCTCACTGCATCCTCCAGGATAAAAATGAACCTAAGGAGTAACTGGTGGGTTTTGGCACAAAACAAAAGTGACACAGGAGACTTACTGGAACATCTTTAAATTGTTTTTCCATTCACTGGGGTTAACTTTGAGCAACCATATAAAAATAGTGATGCCAATTAGGCAATCCCATTCTACGTAACGGGCTGCCTATTAACTTTCATCCACTTTTATACAATCATGCAAAGTCAGAATAACCTCAATCAATACTTGTTGTTGCAGATATTTCAGACTTTTTCCTCCTGATGTCAGTCTGAGCAGACTTGTGCACCAGAGAGTAAAATAACAAGGCTTAAAGTCCACACTCAGAACCTTGCAAAGAAAAGTAAGTTTTCCTGTTTTTCCTTTGAAAATACAATGCTAAACGACACTACATCCGCTCTATAATGGATACACCGTCACTGTTAAATCCAGGTGAGGATGGGGGCAAGGACTCCCATTCCTTGATTAATTCTAACAGGATTATTTGACATTTCTAAGGATAAACGGCTATTTCTGTGCATGCACTTAACCATTTGCACAGTGAGTGCAAAGTATTCAGTCTGACGGGCTTTCTTTAGTTTAAACATTGAGCTTTTATTGTTAGCTTTTACTTTGTGAAAAATCAACCCAGGTAAAGACATAAAAATATTTGAAAAGGCAAACACATGTCCCGACCATTGCAACACACACACAGGCATGCAAAAATGATAAGTTATAAAATGGAGGAAGTTAACTTTTGGCCAAATTAAGATTTGACGAGTGTTCATAGATTATGAGTCCTTCACTGTTGTTGATAACTGAGGAAGTCCCTTCAATGGAAGTCCTTGTTTTTTAATCTCCAGAATTTCTCTGTTTGTTGTCCCGAGTGTGATACAAGCAGGCACATTTCACTTTAGCTGAGAGAGAGACCCGCAGCTTTGTTGCTGCCTTCAGATGTTTCTTCGGTTGATTTTAACAGCTCCTGCTGCCTTTCTCGACACTTGGCACCAAAGAGTGTCGTGTTGGGTGTTCCGATGCACAAATGATCCAACATGGCTGGAGATGGTACAACTCTGTTTTATTGTCTTAAACAATGACAACTACTAACTGCTGGTTTAGGTTCGTGCTTCACCAGCTAACCTGTGGACCCAGCCCTATCACTATCTTGGTGAGGCACTCAGCACATGGTGCATGTCTGAGTGGCGCGCTGTGAGCTCTGTGCTCTGAGCTACCTCCTGGTAGAATGAGCGGGAACTGTGGTGTTGTGTGTGTGTGTTGGTTGGTCCAACTACCTGTCCATCAGTCTGTGTGTGATTGCACCATGATATGCTGATGTGGATGTCATGACAAAGATGTCTACTGTCATGTGATTGGCTTTCAAACTGCACAGTCATTGTCCCCCTCTGGAAGTGGGGACCCTCTCACACCTGTTGTTAGAAGCTTTATAGATCAATAGGTGTACAGTCCACAGGTCACTGAAAGGGGCAACACAGGTGGAGAAGGTAGCCAAGAAGGCATACGGCATGCTTGCCTTCATTGGCCGGGGCATTGAGTATAAGAATTGGCAAGTCATGTTGCATCTGTATAGAACCTTAGTTAGGCCACACTTGGAGTATAGTGTTCAATTCTGGTCGCCACACTACCAGAAGGATGTGGAGGCTTTAGAGAGGGTGCAGAAGAGATTTACCAGAATGTTGCCTGGTATGGAGGGCATTAGCGATGAGGAGAGGTTGAATAAACTCGGTTTGTTCTCACTGGAACGACGGAGATTGAGGGGCGACCTGATAGAGGTCTACAAAATTATGAGGGGCATAGACAGAGTGGATAGTCAGAGGCTTTTCCCCAGGGTAGAGGGGTCAATTACTAGGGGGCATAGGTTTAAGGTGCGAGAGGCAAGGTTTAGAGTAGATGTACGAGGCAAGTTTTTTTACACAGAGGGTAGTGGGTGCCTGGAACTCGCTGCCGGAGGAGGTGGTGGAAGCAGGGACGATAGTGACATTTAAGGGGCATCTTGACAAATACATGAATAGGATGGGAATAGAGGGACCCAGGAAGTGTAGAAGATTGTAGTTTAGTCTGGCAGCATGGTCCGCACAGGCTTGGAGGGCCCAAGGGTCTGTTCCAGTGCTGTGCTTTTCTTTGTTCTTTTGGTTCTTAGTTCTAATAGTGGCCTTCAACAGGTGAGACAATTAATTCCTTGTATTCTGTTAGCCACTGTGATAGCCAAATGTGATTAAATATCAATATCTCTGCTCTTAACTCCTTGAGTAGTCCATTTCCAACCGTGACAATGTAGAAAGGGGACTTTTACAGCTCCAAAGCAATGGCTTGTTTGTTTATTTCTACTTTGTTTTATTTTACTTTCACTGATGGGCGGCATGTGGTTAGCATTGTGGTTAGCACTGTTGCTTCACAGCACTGGCACCTCCTTTCCAGTGTATCACACAAACACACACCCGGCACGGACTTCTCCCAACATTTATCAGAGGGCGGAATCTTACCCGATTTTCTCAAAGTGTCAGGCTCAGACTGAAAACTGGTGTGTAGCGCTCCAGTTGTACAGACCAATTATCATTCCAGATCTTGAGCCTTTATAAAGAGCAAAAATAGTGGGCGGTGTTTACATCATCACTCTGGTGGGGCAGGGATTGACAGAGCCGGCATCTGACACCACAGAGATCAGAGCTGAAACTGAATGGCCTGCAGCCCCACCACAAAGGTATTGGGGGCTGCCATCACCCCCTGGCCAGCATTGCGGGCTGCCAACAATCATCGGGGTGCGGGGTGCTCCCCCCACCCCCCCCCCCCCGCCCACCAACAATCATCGGGTGCTCACCCCCCCCTCCCCAGTACTGCAGAAGTATAGCTAGCATTTCTCTCCCCCCCACCGACCAGTGCACGCTCCCCTCATGCCTGCATATTGGCTCCTCACTGCCCACTCTCTTCCTACTTCCCCTCGCAACACATTGCTGGAGCCCGCCCCATGGAGCTCCCACGAGGCTTGCCCTGGCATTGCCCGCTGGCACAGGTTGACACTGCCAAATTAGCATTGCTATGTTTGGCAGTGCGAATAGGGCAATGCCAACCTGGCAGTATCAACCTGTGCCAGGGGGCAGTGCCAGAGAAATGCCCAGGCATGACCCTCTCCCCCCACGGGCAACACTTAACTTTTTGCCCATTTTGGGGGAAGACACAGCTGCTAATGGAGCTCAGCAGTGTCACTGAAAAAGAGAGTATTCTCTGAGAGTCAGCAATGCCATAGAGAGTTCACTGGCGTAATATAAAAGTAATGGATATGTAAGAGTGGCTTCAACGTCACAATCTGACCTGAGGATTCGGAAAACCATTCATGAATTATCCTTGTGATTTGTGATGTAAGTGAACCTCTTTGAGATTCTTAATTATTGCTAAATATCCATCTTACTCACTAATATGTGAATGTTACATTTCTCTCACATGAATTGCAATATTTTTCAGTAAAACCTGACAAAACACACCTTTTTGAAACCTTTTCCAACCGAGGCAACAGCGAGACAGATATTCATTTGAATACACCCAATAATAATCAATCATGTGCAAAATGTTCATTGGGCTTCCAAATGCAAGAGGTGCCTCAAGGCATTGCCCATGCACGATTGATTTTTAATTTGGTTTAGAACTTTACTATCTTTCCTACAACAATTCTGCAAAGCCAAGAAAACATTCACAAAATACAAGTAATAGAAATCTGTAAAACATTCAGATTGGACACTGGCTGTAAAGGTGGCATTTTAACTGGGATTGGACAGTGCCAATTCAGGATTTGATAGCATCCAAAACATCCCAGATTTACTGCTAATTGACACCAAGATGGCAATTTCATGAGAACACGTGATATTAGGAACAGAAAGAGAGAAATATTATATTATATTATTGCAATAAGGGGTGCTTTTCTGATGCTTTTGGATGCCACAATGAAGGCAGCATTGCTCAGTGTTGAAAGATGCTGTGCTGTGTGTACAAATACACACAACTGAATTTTCCCAGCCCCGTGGAGATGAGTTTGGAGGCAGGGAAAGGCGGGTAATCCCATTGGGACAGCTCCCCGGCTCTGTACTGCTTCTGAGCAACTTGAGCAGGGAAAGGCTGCCACAAAAATCGACAGTCCAATCCACGAAGACGGGCAGGCAATGAAGTCATTTAAATCCCCAATCGAGGCCATTTTTCCACAGTGCTGCACCTATGCCGGCATTGCCATGCTGGGAGCCTGACAAGGTTTTGATTAATGACCTCTTGCTGGGAGGTTGGCGCTTCATGAGTGGTTGAACTAATTGGCAGCAGCTGGGAGCTGCAATACTCACAGGGACCCCATGAAAGACCACATATATTCTGCTGGAGGAGCCAATCTTCCACCCCGAGGTCCCTCAGAGTACTTTGTCACCTTCTCAGCATGGAAGAGGGATTTTATGGTGCCCCCGAGGCCTTCCTCTTCGCCAGCAGTGCTTAGCTTTTCCGGTGGGGCTGCAGTTTGGACATTGCTGGGCCTCCTACTGGGCCTCCCGCTTCCCTGGTCCACTTTCTATCCTTAATTGGATGCCAATTAAGAAACTGCCTTAATGTCCTATTTGCCTCGGTCAATAGCCTAATCTGGGATTAGGCTATTGAGTTGGATGATCAGCCATGATTCTAATGAATGGTGGAGCAGGCTCAAAGGGCCTGATGGCCTCCTTCTGCTCCTATTTTCTATGTTTCTATGTTCACGTAAAGTAACTCCAACACAGCTGACTGTGTGGGCTCGGGACGTACATAGGGGCCCAATATCATGGTTTCAATGACCACAAAGAAAATTCAGCCCAAAGTACCTAAAACGACACCTGAAACTTTGTTGCAGTCAGATAAACAGCCACATTGACAAATGAGCTTTACCTTTCTCAAAAAAGCAAATTGTAAAAAGAAAACATTTTGTTTGTATAAATGTTCAAGCTTTAAGTTGAACTAGAAATTCAGGGATCATTTGCTGGCACAAACAGGTTACTCCAGCAATTCCATAAATGAACCCTGTGGATAAAGCTGGCCCAATTCAAGTGAAAGTAAACTTCTTAAACATTTGCCTTTTTTTAAGGTATTTTGTTTTCTTCACCATTGAACTTCTCAAACGTGTACCATTCTTTAGACTTCCATCAATGATACTCAAATATGTTAAGTTCCGACGGTAACTCGTTAGTAAGAACTCAAAAGCAGATCTTGACTTCTTTGCATTTTGTTTAGCAATCACTTCTCCAACAACTGCACAGTACGACCTGTATTCCCTTCATCTATTTAACTCCTCTGCCATTTCTTTGATCCTGTAATTACATCCCCAGTTTCATTCTCTAAGTGGCCAATGCTTCCTTTTATTTCTCTCGTTCTTTTAATATACTTTAAAAAGTTCTTATTAACTGTTTTTATGTTTCTCGGTTACTGGCCCCTATAGTTTATTGCCTCCTTCCTGATTATTCTTTTGGTCCATCTTTGCAGTTCTGAATCTATCCCAGTCTTCTGGCTTACCAGTAATAGCACAGTGAATAGCACTGTTGCTTCACAGTTTCAGGTTCCAGGTTCCAAGTCCCTGGTTCAATTCCCGGCTTGGTGACTGTCTGTGTGGAGTCTGCATGTTCTCCCGTGACTGCATGGGTTTCCTCCCACAAGTCTGGAAAGACGTGCTGTTAGATAATTTGGACATTCTAAATTCTCCCTCTGTGTACCAGAACAGGCGCTGGAGTGTGGTGACTAGGGTCTTCTCACAGTAACTTCATTGCAGTGTTAATGTAAGCCTACTTATGACAATAAAGATTATTATTAACCTTTGCCATCTTATAAGTTTCCGCTTTCACCTTAATACGCTCCTCATAGCTGAATGCTAAATTCTATCATACTGTGATCTCTACTTATAATAATAATCTTTATTATCACAAGTAGGCTTACATTAACACTGCAATGAAGTTACTGTGAAAAGCCCCTAGTCGCTACCATGCCGCCCCTACTTCCTCAGGGATCCTTAACCTTGAAATTATTTATTAAACCTACATCACTACACATTACCAGATCCAAAATAGCCTGATCCCTGGTTGGCTCCATAACATATTGCTCCAAGAAACTGTCATAATATACACCAGTATATCATGGTGCAGACACACACTGATGGACACACAGTGGGACCAATCAACATACACAACACCGCAGCCAATCACCAGTGAGAGCACACGCACTATAAAGACAGGGGACATCAGAGTTCCCGCTCATTCGAGTAGCAGCTAGCTAGGAGCACAGAGCTCACAACCTGCAACACAGACATTCACCATGTGCTGAGTGCATCAACTGGTTAGGACAAGGCAAAGGCCTTTAGTTAAAGCTGGTATTGTATTTACCCACAGTTCAAGTATGTTTAAATAGTTAACCTTTTAATAAAATAGTGTTGCACTACTTCAAGTGTTGGTGACCTGTATGTGATCCAGAACACCCAACACATCATGATACCAGGTGTGGTTGCATACTAGCACTTCTTAGACCTACCTGCAAGTGATCTGCCTTCCGCCAGCATTCCGCATTCTGCAACATGGACAACATCAGCCCGCCGCCGCCACTCCGCATCGCCGGCAACCTCGAGGCCAACTGGAAGATTTTCAAACAGCGCTTCCAGCTCTACCTCGAAGCCACGGACAGGGAGGGCGCCTCGGACACCTGACAGATTGCTCTTCTCCTCTCCACGGCCGGTGACCATGCCATCCATATTTTCAACTCTCTCACCTTTGCAGATGACGAAGACAAGACGAAGTTCAAGACGGTTCTCCTCAAATTTGACACTCACTGCAGCGTAGAGGTGAATGAATGTTTTGAACGCTATGTGTCCCAGCAGCATTTTATAGGGTAAGGACGAACCTTTCCAATCCTTTTCAACGCACCTCCGCATCCTTGCGCAATCTTGCAGCTACGGGCCCACCTCCGACTCCATGATACGCGACCAGATCGTTTTTGGTGTTCAGTCGGACCCTCTACGTCAGCAGCTCCTCAAAGTAAAGCAACTCACCCTAGTGACCGTCATCGAGACCTGTGTCCTACATGAAAATGCCACCAGGCGGTACTCCCATATACAAGCGGCTGAAACGGCGCAGCAAGGTCCCCACGAGACGGAACGGGTCCAAGTGATTGAACACCTCCAGGGCCTCAGCCTGAATGAGGGCGGCCATTTTGCGCGCTTTTCGCAGACTCCCGCGCTTGTACGCACCAAACGTGGGGACTGCGACATGGAGGAACGTAATGCGCAGGCACGCACCACGCAGGACCGCACCGCACATGCACGATGGCGCAGCGAACGTGCTGACGTCACGACGTGCGGCAACTGTGGCTCCGCCCATTTAAAGCAGCAATGCCCTGCAAAATCTCGACAATGCCTACGATGTGGAAGACTTGGCCACTATGCTGCCTGCTGTCGAGCAGCTCAGCCTGCCAATTCATATCGCTTCAGTCAGCCTTGCAGGAATGTTCGGGCAATTCAACCCACGGTCACCGAGTCCGATTCCGACCTCCCACACAGCAGTGATACTGAGGACCCGAAGGCACCTTTTCGAGTCGGTGCCGTAGCGAAAAACAGGCTGTCCCCGAAGCAAAGACACCAGCCACTGTCGGTATACAGCATCGATCCAGACGATGAGTGGTGTGCCACCCTGATGGTCAACCGATCCCAAATACGATTCCGCCTGGACACAGGTGCCTCCGCCAATGTCATGGCGTGGTCTGCTATCCAAAGCCTTCGTGTCAAACCAACCAATCTCCTATCGGCCTGCCAGCTATTGGACTACAATGGCAACATCATTCCTGCTACCGGCTCATGCCAACTCGAAGTGACGCATAAGTCACGAAAAGCCATCCTTCCTTTCGAGATCATGGGCTCCTCGAAGGACTCTCTGCTTGGCGCACAGGCGTGTAAGTTGCTGAACCTCGTTCAAAGAGTTCACTCTCTTTCTCCTGATGACACATCTGCCTTCCAGGATGCTGACTTCAGGGCACAACTCAACGCCATCATCGACCAGCACCGCGACGTCTTCGAAGGCATGGGCACGCTTCCATATACTTACAAGATCATACTCAAACAGAACGCCACGCCTGTGGTGCATGCACCTCGCAGAGTCCCAGCACCCCTCAAGTACTGCCTCAAGCAGCAGCTGCACGACCTCCAAGACCAAGGAGTGATCTCCAGAGTTACGGAACCATCCGACTGGGTCAGTTCCATGGTGTGTATAAAGAAGCCTTCTGGCGAGCTCAGAATCCGCATTGATCCAAAGGATCTGAATCGCAACTTAATGAGGGAGCATTGCCCAATCCCCAAGCGCGAAGAGATCACATGCGAGATGGCTCGGGCCAAGCTCTTCACCAAACTTGATGCCTCGAAAGGATTCTGGCAAATTCAACTTGACAGATCCAGCAGGAAACTGTGTACCTTTAACACCCCTTGTGGCAGATATTGTTACAACAGGATGCCGTTTGGGATCATATCGGCATTCGAAGCATTCCACAGGATCATGGAACAAATGATGGAAAGCATTGAAGGTGTTCGCGTCTATGTTGACGACATAATCATTTGGTCCATCACCCCGCAGGAGCATATCAATCGCCTCCAGCGCGTGTTCAAACGCATACGGGAGCATGGCCTACGCCTCAACAGAGCCAAATGCTCCTTCGGTCAGACGGAACTCAAGTACCTAGGGGACCACATCTCCCAGTTGGGTGTGCGGCCAGATGCGGACAAGGTGGCTGCCATCACAGCCATGAAAAAGCCAGAGGGCAAAAAGGGGGTCCTTCGATTTCTGGGCATGGTCAACTTCCCAGGGAAGTTCAGCCCTAACCTCGCCTCTCATACCACAGCTCTCAGGAACCTGGTCAGGAAGACGACAGACTTCCAATGGCTTCCTGCCCATGAGCGCGAATGGAGAGAACTTAAAACCAAACTTACCACGGCCCCGGTATTGGCCTTTTTTGATCCAGCGAAAGAGACAAAAATTTTGACCGATGCCAGCCAATCTGGCATTGGGGCAGTGTTCCTGCAACGCGATGAGGCATCATCATGGGCCCCCATTGCATATGCGTCACGCGCCATGACCCCCACGGAACAGCACTACGCGCAGATAGTAAAGGAGTGCCTGGGCCTGTTGACCTGTGTCGTCAAATTTCATGATTATGTGTACGGCCTTCCCCAATTCACCATTGAGACCGACCATCGCCCGCTGGTCAATATAATACAAAAAGACTTGAACGACATGACGTCTCGCCTCCAGCGCATACTGCTCAAACTCCAGCGATACAACTTGCAGCTCGTATACACCCCGGGCAAAGACCTGATCATGACGCTCTGTCCAGGGCAGTCAACATTCCGTGTGACCCAGTGGGTTTCATCTGCCAGGTTGACGCCCATGTGGCCTTCGTGGCCTCCAATCTACTGTCCACGGATGAACGCCTCGTCCAAATTCGCCGCGAGACTGCGGTTGACCCCCTGCTACAGCGTGTCATGCGCCACCTACTAGATGGGTGGCTCAAGGGCCAATGCCTGCAGTTCTACAACATCAGAGACAATCTGGCGGTAGTTGATGGTGTCCTCCTGAAGCTGGACCGCATTGTCATCCCGCACAGCATGCGCCAGCTCGTCTTGGAACAGCTACACGTGGGCCATCTTGGTGTGGAGAAGTGCCGCCGACGTGCCCGAGAGGCAGTGTACTGGCCCGGCATCAATGACATAGCCAACACAGTGCTCAACTGCCCCACCTGTCAGCGGTTCCAGCCGGCCCAACCACGTGAGACCCTACAGCCCCATGAGTTGGTCACGTCCCCTTGGTCCAAGGTCGGCATCGACCTGTTCCAATCGCTGGCCAGGGACTATGTTCTGATTGTAGACTATTTTCCAAACTACCCGGACGTGGTACGTTTGCACGACATCACGTCGTCTGCAGTCATCCGTGCCTGTATGGAAACATTTGCTCGTCACGGCATCCCACTCACTGTAATGTCGGACAATGGCCCCTGCTTCGCAAGCCAGGAATGGTCCAACTTTGCCAGGAGGTACAACTTTTTGCATGTGACATCTAGTCCCCTGTACCCCCAATCCAATGGCAAAGCAGAGAAGGGCGTCCACATAGTCAAACGGCTCCTCTGCAAGGCTGCCGATGCAGGATCCGACTTCTACCTCACCCAGCTGGCCTATTGCTCGGCCCCACTGTCTACTGGCCTGTCGCCAGCCCAGCTGCTCATGGGTCGCACCCTGAGGACGACGGTGCCGTCCATTCGCGTCCCAGACCTCGACCACGTTCAGGTCCTTCAACGAATGCAACTGTCTCGTGCACAGCACAAGGCGGCTCATGATGCCCGTGCAGCTGATCTCCCTGCTCTGGCTCCAGATGACAACGTCCGCATCCATCTTCCGGATGGTGGCTGGTCTGCAATTGCTGTGGTTCTTCGTCTACCGGATGGTTCCATTCTGCGCCGTAATCGGCGTGCCCTTCGTCTCGTTCCGCGCTCGCTACATGATCCTCCGCCAGTGCCATGCCCTCCTGTTGTCCCTGACCTGGACTATGCAGAGATTCCGGTTACTCTGCATCCTCCTCACTCTGACGCAGTCCAGCCCGCTCCTCAGCTGGTGGCTCCTGACCCACCCTTGAGGCGGTCAACCAGAATTCGTCGCCTACCTCAGAGACTTGATTTGTGAACTTTGCACTAATGGACTCTCTGGTCTGTTCTGTTCTTCCGTTTAATCGTTCAAGTGGTTTGTATGTAGTGTTCATCTCGTTATTTGTGTGACACACTTTTTTTCTGCACCAGGCACCTTCCCATGTAAATAGCTTAGTTTTATGTACATAGTCCTGTAAATATTTCGCACACACGTAGTCAGGAACATTCACCACACACTATTTATTGTCACGCAGGCACATTTTTTATATAAAAGGGGGGATGTCATAATATACACCAGTATATCATGGTGCAGACACACACTGATGGACATGCAGTGGGACCAATCAACATACACAACACCGCAGCCAATCACCAGTGAGAGCACACGCACTATAAAGACAGGGGACATCAGAGTTCCCGCTCATTCGAGTAGCAGCTAGCTAGGAGCACAGAGCTCACAACCTGCAACACAGACATTCACCATGTCATAGAATTTACAGGGCAGAAGGAGGCCATTCGGCCCATCGAGTCTGCACCAGCTCTTGGAAAGAGCACCCCAGCCAAGTCCACACTACCACCCCATCCCCATGTAACCCCACCCAACACTCAGGGCAATTTTGGACACTAAGGGCAATTTTAGCATGGACAATCCGCCTAACCCGCACATCTTTGGACTGTGGGAGGAAACCGGAGCACCCGGAGGAAACCCACGCACACACGGGGAGAACGTGCAGACTCCGCACAGACAGTGACCCAGTGGGGAATCGAACCTGGGACCCTGGAGCTGTGAAGCAATTGTGCTAACCATTATGCTACCGTGCTGCCCAAAATGTGCTGAGTGCATCAACTGGTTAGGACAAGGCAAAGTTCTTTAGTTAAAGCTGGTATCGTATTTACCCACAGTTCAAGTATGTTTAAATAGTTAACCTTTTAATAAAATAGTGTAGCATTACTTCAAGTGTTGGTGACCTGCATGTGATCCAGAACACCCAACACATCAGAAACCATCCCGTGTGCATTTTATGAATTCATTCACTTGACTGGTCATTTCCAATTTGATTCGCCCAATCTATATGAAAATGTAAGTCACCTGTGATTAATTCAGTGCCCTTTTCACATGCATTTATTATTTATTGATTTAAACACTTTCCTACAGTATGGCTACTTTTTGGGGCCTACACAATACTTCCACCACTCTGTCCCTTCCTTTGGGATTTGTCACTTCCATTCAAATCGACTCCACATCCCCTGGGTCTAGATCATCCCTCAGAACTATACTTATGTTCTCTCTTATTAGCAGAGCTACCCCACCACCTTTTCCTTCCCACCTGTCCTTCCTAAAAGTCAAATAACCCTGAATATTTTGATCTCCTTGCAACCGTGTCTCAGAGATGGTTATCAGATCATACCCATTTAACTCTATTTGTGCTGGCAGTTCTTTTATCTTGTTGTTTATGCTCTGTGCATTAAGGTACAGAAGTCTTAATTTTGTTTTTCTACCACTTTTCCTTACACTAAGCCCATCTTTAGGGACAGCAGGACCACTGTTTGTTTTCTGAATTTTATTCCAGTGTCTTCCTCGTTTGTTTTACCCTTTTAATGCCATTTGTTTCTAACCCAGTTTCTTTCTCCTCTAACACCCTGCTCAGGTACCCATCCCCCTGCCATGCTAGTATAAAACCTCCCCAACTGCACAGGCAAACACCGCTGCTAGGATATTCTTCCTGTTTCTGTTGGAGTGTGACCCATCGTGTTTCTACAAATTCTACCTTCCCCAGAACCTTTCCCAATGGCTCAGGAATCTGAAACCCGTCCTCCTACACCACCCCTCTAGCCACGCATTCATCCTGCCCACCCTTCTATTTCTATTCTCGCCAGCACATGGCACTGGGAGTGATCCTGTGATTACGACATTAGAGGTCCTACTTCTTAACTTATCACCTAACTCCCTGTGTTCAGCTGTCAGGACCTCATCTTTTTCTTTAAGCTATATCATTGGTACCAATGTGTATCACAACCGCTGGCTCTTTGCCCTCCCTAGCAACAAAGTGAATGAGTGGCCTAAACTCACATGTTCTGCAATATTCCCTTCAGCTTCATGTATAATTGCCTCCTATTTTCCACTTACCCCTGCCTCCACAAACCGAGATTGGGAATAAGCAATTCACCAATGCCACACTAGTGTGGAAATGCCCAACACCGGCTGTTTTTTCATGCTGAGCAGGCTCCAGCCTGGTTGAGAGACCTGGGCATAGCAGGTCCAGTAATTGTTCGAGTATCAGCTGTTGCTCAAGTGAATCACAATATTCTGGGTTCTGATCCCAATCAAGGGCTTCAGCACAAAATTCAAAAATGGCTGACACGCCAGTGCCGAAGATACTGAGGCACCATCTGCGTGCTTGGATGGATGTGAAGGATAACATGGCACGATTTCGAAGAGGAGCAATGATGGTATCTCTGGTTTGCTCAATATTTATCTGTCAATTAACATCACAAAAAACCGAGTGTCTGTTTGTTATCACGTGACTCTTTGTGGAAGCTTGCTGTGCACATAGCCGCTGCTGCATTTCCAACATTGCAACTTCAATAAAAACACTTCATTGGCTGTAAAGTGCTTTGAGATGTCCAGTGGTCGTGAAAAGCACTACAAAAATGTGAATCTTTTCTTTCCATTTGCAATATCCTGGTGCTGATCTATCTCGTGTGATTCTGTGATTCAGTACTACTCTCAAAACCATTATGATCAACTTCAGTTTCAAATAATGGATGTAGATTGTTATCTTTGCTGAAAAAAAATCAGAGACGAACCCCGTTTCCACCCCAACAGCCCCATTTGCAAGAATGACAAACCAAAGCCTCAGTGTGAATGATTTACACCATCTTGCTATTTTCAAAGTATAGTACAACTAAACAGTTTGAAACAGCAGTCTTCTTCTATTTTAAATTACCATTTTTAACATGTAATTTTTGCTGACAGGTTGGGTCTGTTTAATATTAATTTTCAGAATCGTTTGCAGTTTTGTTTTTTACTCTGTAAAATGGATCTTGTTCTCATGTTGTCCCCGAGCTCAGTGTGAAAGTGCTGGGATTGCCAAATGAAAAGCGGTCACGAAAAAGCACTGGGAGTCTGGACAAAGTCTGTGATGAATTTATGAATGCGTTACTTTAAGCATTTTTTTAAAAAAAATGTATATCTGCTATTTCCTTATACATATATTGAATCCTTAAGCAAATTCTACTTCTTCCCTTAAGATTAACAGGGTTTAAAAATGCTTTTGATTCAAGGGGGATAATTCAGGAATAAAAACTAGTGGAGCACCAGCTGGCCCCCAACATGATGTGCTCCAGAGTGGTATAATGTGGCTTTGTCCTAATAGTGATTATGCAGCGATTTATCCATCTCAGCCATGTCCCATAAATAAGAGGTGTTCGTGTAGCCAATTGCTGTGAGATAGGTAGGTTGGAAATGATATGTTGATCAGGGAGAAATGAAGGAAAAGCTTTATTTTTTTTTTAAAAAGGGTTATTAAATTGCAAGCGTACAGATTTCCCTTAGTGCAATGGCAAATCCTTGCAACATCTTATGGTGACAATCTTTGGCCTTTAGGCTTTCTGCCAGCAATATCATTCCAGAGAAAGGTCGTGAGAGTCTATTATTCAGCTGCACCTTTTTAAAGACAGCAGAGCCTCCACATATCTCTTTTATTGGATGTTAATGGCAGATACAGTGATAAATAAAGTATAATGAGCAGCTGATCACCGCAGCACATTGGCATTCAGAGTCCTGGCAGTTTATTAAACAATTCATCAGTCTACGATCAATGTAATTAACAGTCTCTGAACAGATGGAAAAATGAGCAACTACATCAGTGTCACAGCTTTAGTTGCTGCACAGTGCAATAAGAGAAAAGGTTGATTACTTCTAAGAATATATGTGAGCCCTTTAGCCATCAAGGCCTTCTGCCTGCCTCGAACATTGTCAGTGAGGGACTGGAGGTTGCAGTAGGTTGCCATGTAATTATGTAGCATTATGCATATTTGTGTACCATATCAATGTGGAATAAATAGCATAACAGTTGTCCAGAGCACAGAAATGACTCCTTTTGTCAAACAAACCAGTTTTAGTTTGTGGCTTAAAGCACTAACAGCAGTTCCACAAGAATGAAGATAAATTCTGAATAAGTATGCTCACTGACAGGTATTAGCTAATACTCAGATGAAAGCTGGAGGGGGATGGTAACACGGAGCCACAACCAATAATTGTACGAGGCCAGCTGCTTTTCCATCAGTAGAATTGAATTAAGCAAAGATCCTTATTCACTGGAATGAACACATTGGGGGTGGTTTTCCGGCCGCATTTTGCCCGGCGCAAATCCCGCTATGTAGCAAAATACCAGGAGAGCCATGAAATGGGATTTGCGCCGGACACTAAACTGTTCACTATGTTCACGGGCCCTCCCAGCAGACATAATCTGGTTCATGCCCTCGCTGGTCGCAAACTAGATTAGCATATTTAAATCTTCATACAAATATGCAGGATGTGTTTTAAACCAGATTATTCCGGCTCCTGCAATTCTTCTACCTGCTGGTGTGGCATGAAGCTGGCGTGAATAACTACTGGACCAAACATGATGAACACGCTGGGGGACTCATAGGGCATGGTAGCCCCCACGTGGCATGGCAATGCCCTGGTAGTGCCAACAGCGCTGCCAAGGGGCAGGGTCTGAAGGGATGCAGCCTTAATGTGCAGGACCTGAAGGAGCGATGAGTGGCATTGAGGGGAGGGGTATGAAGGGTGACTCATTAGGAGGGCCCTGATACTGCCGATCAACGGGGAGGGGGGTGGGGGGGGGGGGTCCTGATGTCCGTCGCAAAGGGGTCTTTAATTTCACTTTGAGTTCAGGGCAGCCCCTGTGAAGCTGCGCTTGACGGCATGATTAGGACTTGCCCAGCCATGGGACAAAACTTATCCCCCTTCGAAAAAAATTGGCAAACTGTGAGAAATTCTCATAGGAAACCTGTCTGTTTCTCTGAGGAGAAACACTTTGATTTTTTGACTGAACCTGACACCTACCCATTTTTTTGAAAGATTGCACCCATTCAAATGAATCTCCTAGATATCAGACACATTAGACATATATATAACTCTTGATTATTTGTTCCTTCACTAGATATTTCTCTCAAAAATGTTTTTTAAAAATGCAGTGGTCCTTTTCTTTAAACCAGATTAAAACCTGTCACATTCTTCGGCTTAATTTATTCCGAATGTTTTCTCAACACTGTCAAACCTGTCAAACACTCCAAACAATGAATGTGGATCGCAAAATAATTTTCTATTTCTGTTCTATAAACCTCTATCTTCCTTGCATATGTTACAGAAAGGTTTGGGAGAGAATTGAAACTTTTGTCCAATTTTCCCATACTGTCCATAATCCGCGAGTTTTTGAAAGTGTAGATGTGTATGTTTCTCAACCCTTGAATGTCTGCTCAATTTTTAAATATCCAGCAATAGTCATTCGTGTGCTTCAATAAAGAAAATTATTTAGTCATGCATTCACCTAAAAGTCTAAATGACACATCGTTGTGAATTCTTTGAAGGTTGGTGTATGTTAATGTTGAATTTGTGCTGCAATACAATACATGTTTTAAGTTGGCAATTAAGCACAGCTGTTCCCAATTGGGGAGGTTTTAGTGTATCACTGCAAGAGTACATAAACCAATTCACGCTGGGTGTCTGGGAGGAATTGGGAGAGTCTGTGACTCTACTCTGCTGACTAGGAAATAAACGTGTTTTAGGCTAGCTTCAGACTCATTCTTACTCAGCGAACAATTATTGGAATTAGCAGCTTAGTTTAGGTGGTTTCAATGGCTGTAGTTGTATATCAGAGATTATTGAAAGATTCCCTTGAGGATATAGATGTTCAGCAGGTCCCAAAGTGAGTCACTTGTAGGTCAAATGACAGGTCTAATGGGCTCTGAAAAAGGAACAAGCTGGTGAGATTTCCAACGGCCTCCAGGTTTTCAAACAGGCGTAGATCTTACTGCCTTTTGTTGCTGCTGACGTTTTCCGAGGCAGTGTTGTTGGGAGACTTATTAGCTTCTATCTAGCTATTGGGATGTTAGATTTGTTATTTGTAGCCAGTTTCAGTCACATGATGGAAAGTTTCAGTGCCTTCCATTTTCCATTTTATGGGTCAGAGTGAGGGTGATTTATACAAAGTAGGGGAAATTATTGATAACCTATTAACCCATCAGCTATGATTAGCTTACTGAAAGACCGGATTTGATATTCCATCCTCATGGCTCTTACACATCTGGAAGCCAATGTTTGCTTTATCTCTTCCATTGAGCTGATAAGGATGACCTCTTTGCATCTGAGAAATTTATCAGCACTCACGAACTTTCCAAAGGCATTTTTTGACAAAGTTAATCCTTTGTACAGAAATTGCAAAAAAAACACCCTCACCAGTCTTGTTGGTGTCCATTTTCAAATAAAACACTGTTTTAGAAAATTGTGTATTGAATGTAGTCCATGTTTAAAATTATGAATAGGACAAGCTGTCTCTGGGCATGGCACATATATCAGTGGGAAAAAAGTCTTCCCTGGCATGTCTGTTGAGCAGAAAATGGAGGCAATATCACTGCCACATTTATATTTCTGTATCCAAAACGTTTAATAATTACAACACAAGGGTTAGGAACCAAAATTACCCATCTGACTACTTTGCTTTTCCCCAGACTGCAAAGAACATCTCAGCCACACTGGACAGTGCCTGACTGTATGTGTGTCTTTTCCTTTCCACCATAACAAGATCTGCATTAAATATATTGATCCAAATTTGCTCTTCTGTGCGTCCACAACATAGGAAAACTCAAAAATGCTTCAACATATGTGCAAGAAAACAAATAATCTTTTTGACCATGTATGCAGTTTAATGGTTTATTCAAAACCCAAAGCAATTTTTCACACTGCTTAGATGCACTGACCTTTGGAAGATTTTGTGTGGCATTGGAAAAATATATACACCGTAACGGGAGAAATATAATTCTGTCAGAATTTTATTTTCTTCGCCTACCTCCACTCAGCTGCTGAAACCATGGGCTGTATTTTACAGTGGGGCATATTGCCCTTGTTACTAATGTCTTTTACAAACTGGTCAACATAAAAAAAAGCTGCCCCACTGCAATAATATGCCACCAGTGGCCTAAAGCACTTCCACTCTGTCGTGGGAGGAACTCCCACCCTTGACAGCTGCCAGCCCATCCGATTGACTGGCAGCTGGAGCAGCCCAAGCAGTGCCAGAACTCAGTAGTGGACGTTGCTCGTACTGCAAGCAGTCCCCAGGGAGAAGAGTAATGGATCCCAGCTAATTTAAGTGGGAAGGTAAGGTGGTAATTAACTCTTGCACGTTTGCCCACGCCAACAGTAGTATGGAATGAGAAGCAGAATATTTGGGTCAATTAACCAGTTAAAAACCTCAATTGCCTGTTAATGATTCTCTTCAAAATGGTGGAGGTGCTGCTGATTTTGGTGCCTACCCAGCATATTAAGGGGACCAGGTCAGGAATGGGCCAGAAAGCAGTGGGCTGGCCATATTTTACATGCTCCCACCCCCCCCGCCCCCAACCCCACCTGCACCGAAAACACAGCCAGTCCAATATTCCATGCTTTTGTCACCTCTAGGCTCAACATCTCCAGTATGCTCACTGGCCTCTGAAGCTTGACCTTCAAGGTATCCATAACTGTGTGGTTCATTTACCATTGTGCACAGTCCACATGCCCAGAATCCTGTGCGGGATTCTCTCAGGCCATGCCGGGCCAGAGAATCGCAGAGCCGGGCGCGAATCGTGCAATGCCGGTCCGCCGATTCTCTGGTGAGCGGAGAGTCGGCGCCATTGGCGCCGGTGCAGCACCAGTCGGGGGCCACTCTGCGCGGATCTCCCGCGATTCTCCGCCCGGGATGGGCTGAGTGGCCGCAAAATAATCCGAGTCCCGCCGGCGCCGTCCACATGTGGTCTTACTCGGCGGGACCTCAGCGTGCATCCATCCGGGGCGGTCTGGTTGGGGGGGGGGGGAGGAGGTCTGGCCTGGCCTGCAATCGGGGGTCTACCGATCGGTGGGCCGGCCTCTCGGGCTGGGGGCCTCTTTTGCTCCGCGCTGGCCCCTGTAGCCCTACGCCATGTTGCGTCGGGGCAGGCGCAGAGAAGAAGGCCACCGTGCATGCGCGCAATTGCACCGGTCGCAGCGCGCATGCGCAGACCCGCGGCGTACATTTGAGGCCAGTATCGGCAGCTGGAGCGGTGTAGGTCGCTCCAGTGCCGTGCTGGCCTCCTGAAGGGCTCGGAATCGCTGCTCCTGGGGGCCTGTTGACGCGTCGTGAAACACGACGGCATTCACGACGGTGTCAACACTTAGCCTCAGGATCAGAGAATCCCGCCTGCTATCTTGCATGAGCTCCAAAGACTTACTGTCCTTTGGTGAATCAACTTGAAAATCCTCAAGTTGTGTCTTCAATTCCTTTTGCTGTTTTTCCAACATGTATGGGGCAGGAGGCAATTGGACCGTTGCCCCATCCACCTCGCCTGAAAATTGGAGAATCACAGCTGTGCTACTAATGAGTTCACACTATTTACAGGTGGCAACGAGCTTGTTCACAACTGATACAGACTTGGAACATTTTGGTTTATATTTCCTCACAAAGAACTGCTATTGTAATTTGAGATTTGACAGGTCAATAAAAGGAAATAGCATCTAAAAGTTGAAAATGGCAATTAAAACTGTACTCAATGAACCTACAAATGATTATCATTGGTGATACAGTTATTACCATTTTAAACTGAGGAATTTTAAGCTCATGTGCAAGGGCCAATTTACACACTATCTTGTGTACACAGCCAGACAAACTTACGCATAGCTAGTCATAATTTTGTCTCTCCCATTTCCTGATATGTCACAGTTCTAAGTTATAAATTCCAAGCCAGGCTCCAGTGAGTCCAGGGCTCCTCCTGGAGTTCCTGATCTAAGTGAAAATTATCTCTCGTTTCACAGGAAAATATTCTTCGGTACGCCTTTTGTTTGACTGTGAAATTCTGCCGCATACAGAAGGGCAGCATGGTAGCACAGTGGTTTGCACTGTTGCTTCACAGCGCCAGGGACCCGGGTTCAATTCCCACCTTGGGTCACTGTCTGTGCGGAGTCTGCACGTTCTCCCCGTGTCTGCGTGGGTTTCCTCCGGGTGCTCTGGTTTCCTCCTACAAGTCCCGAAAGACGTGCTGTTAGGTATTTTGGACATTCTGAATCCTCCCTCGGTGTACTCGAACAGACGCTGGAGTGTGGCGACTAGGGGATTTTCACAGTAACTTCATTGAAATGTTAATGTAAGCCTATTTGTGACACTAATAAAGATTATTATATATGCTTATTTTTTGCAGGATGTTTTTGTTTTAAACTTCCCCGAAACCTCTGATACAGTTAAACCCCCCACCACCAATTTAAGAGCTTTCCCCCTGATTCCCATTGACTCCAGCTAGGGCTGCTTGATGCACAGTTTGGGTATTGTAGCGCACAATGACTTACGAGAGAGACGAGAAGTGATGAAGTCGATGCAGGCTTTATTAAGCGAGACTTGTCCCCAGCAGTTCAGCAACAGAATGAAGCGGTGGGGAGAAGCTCGGGTTCTTATACTCCGCCTTCAGGGCGGAGCCAGGAGTCAGCAGCCAACCAGGACCCGGGATCTGTCAGCCAATAGCATCAGGCTTCACAGTCCCACATGACCCCTAATACATACCACCACATTCACCCCTTGTTAAAAGGAACCCGGCGGGGTGGTGGTTCGCATGGTGGTAGGGGTTTACAAGGCTGGCCCTGGAAGGAAAATTTCGGACATGTTACTACAGTTTTAGCCCTACACTGGGCTATGTACAAGGTCCTGGGCGCTGTACCATCTGCTCCTAGTGGTGACAGGTTTGCAGTCCGGGGTGAGGTTTGCAAACAAGGACGGCGGTTCAACCTTGAGAGTTGCGAGGCCGCAGATAGTGAGTGGGGGTATTGGGCCACCGAATTGAAATGTTAGGCTCTGCAGGTTACACTGGAAATCTAATCCCAGTAATGTGGGCGCGCAGAGTTGGGGAAGGACGTAGAGTCTGTAGTTCTTAAACTCCCTCCCTTGCACCGTTAGGTTCGCGATGCAGAACCCTTTGATCTCTACGGAGTGGGATCCTGCATCCAGGGAAATCTTTTGCGTGCTTGGATGGATGGTCAGAAAACAGGGTCTTACCGTGTCTGGGTGAATAAAACTTTCAGTGCTCCCGGAGTCGATCAGGCATGGTGTCTCGTGTCCGTTGATCAGCACCGTTGTTGTCGTCGTCTGGAGCGTCCGGGGCCGTGATTGATCCAGTGTCACCGAAGCCAGTCGTGGTAGTAGTGTCGCGGCGTCTTCTTCGGATCCCGTGGAGCCGTCAATGCTGGGGTCCTTTGTTGTCAACCAAGATGGCCGCCCCCATGAATCGCACATGGCCGGGGGTGGACAAAATGGGGGTGAATAAATTGTAGCGCACAATGACTTATGAGAGAGACGAGAAGTGACGAAGTCGATTCAGGCTTTATTAAGCTAGACTTGTCCCCAGCAGTTCTGTAACAGAATGAAGCGGCGGGGAGAAGCTCGGGTTCTTATACTCCGTCTTCAGGGCGGAGCCAGGAGTCAGCAGCCAACCAGGACCCGGGATCTGTCAGCCAATAGCATCACGGCTTCACAGTCCCACATGACCCCTAATACATACCACCACAGGTATCTTTATTTAAGGTAGGATGTAAATGCATTGGAAGCAGCTCAGAGAAGGTTGATTAGTCTAATACCTGGAATGGGTGGGTTGACGTATGAGGAAAGGTTGGGCAGGTTAGGCTTGTATCTGCTGGAGTTTAGCAGAGTAAGAGGAAACTTGAATGAAACCTTTTAAGACCCTGAGGGTCTTGACAGGGTGGATCTGGAGAGGATATTTCCTTTTGTGGGAGAATCTAGAACTTGCGATCGTGGAATGTGTTGAGGCATTGCACCTTTTCTGGATTAAACAAGGGATTGAGGGGAGACAATAGTTTCCTGTTGCATTCTCCATTGCAATACTTCAAGCAATCAGAGCAGACCTGTCAATCACCTTTCCCCCGCACAATACAAACCTTTGCTCCCCCTGAAATTCGGCACTGCCATACCTGGTCTGGGCAAGACGAAAGGCCTCAACAGCATATCCCCTTTTCCAGCAACAATCAAAGTTCTTTCCACTTCTGTCGATTAGTTCTTCAATTCTATCATACATTCCCATCGATCTCCTCATCTGGTTGTTCGCTTGTGGGCATATATACTCGAATGGCGGAAATGTCTGCTAGTTTCCCCTTTAGCTTTACCAGCATCAGTCTATCTGACTTGCATTTCACTTCACTCAGTCACGGTTAGCAGCATCCTTATCTTGTTCTTCACCTCCTCTTGAGTTTACCATTCTCATTTCATCACTCGAAAAGGCATGGCCACCATACTTCATATAACTCTCGTGTTTTTAATTTCCCCTTTTCCATTTTTGCTTCCAATTTTCATTTCATGTTCATACATTCCACATGACCAGAATCACAGAATTGTTACAGTGCCTTTGGCCCATCGTGCCTGCACCGGCTCTCCAAACAAGCATCATGACGTTGTGTCGTTCCCCTGCCTTTTCCCTGTACTCTGCATATTCTTTCTATTCAAATAATCCTGAATGCCTTGATTTAACCTGCCCCCATTACACTTCCAAATAGTGTATTCCAGATCCGAGCCACTCGTGTGAAACTGTTTTTTCTCACATCATATTTGTTTATTTCGTTAATCACTTTAAATCTGTACGCCCTCGTTCTTGATCGTTTTACAAATGGGAACAGCCTCACCCGAACTATGTCCTGTCCCTTCCTGATTTTGAATATCTCTATCAAATCTCTTTGTGACTTTCTTCTCTCCAAGGAGAACAGTCCAAACCTCTCCAATCTTCCCTGATAACTGACGTTTCTCATCCCTGGACCATTCTTGTGAACCCCTTTTGCATTCTAATGTGTTTACATCCTTCCTATAGTGTGACACCCAGAACTGTATACAATATTCCATCTGAGATCTAACGAGTGTCTTGTACAAGTTCAGCATAACGTCCTTGCTCTTGTACTCCACACCCCTAATAGTAAAGCCCAGAATACCATATGCTTTATTAACTATTCCTTCCACCTGTCCCGTCACCTTAAATGACTTATGCACATATACACCCAGGTCTCTCAAGAGTTTATTGTATATTGTCTCTCCATGTCCTTCCTACCAAAATGCAGCATTCTTTTGATATTGAAAAGCTTGTCTATAAGGATTTGTTGCATGTCAATTTGGGAGGCCCAACTCCCTTCCTCGTTGACAGAAACAGCAACTGTCCTTTGACAGAAACGTCCATCTACGCTGTTGGTCTTGACTTGTACTGATGACATCCTGATCTACTTTCTTGGCTGTTTTCAATGGTGCTTTATCATTAGCTTCCACTGTGGCACCGCTTTCTTCCTATCTACTCTGTCCAGACTCTTCATGATTTTGAACATCTCGATCAAATCTATTCTCAAACGTCTCTTTTCAAGGAGAACAATCCCAAGTTTCTCCAATCTATCTTGTTCAAAACCAGGAGGGATTGTGATGGAAATGGGGCAGTGAGGCCTACCACCACCGTCTCAACTTTGACATCCCTCCTCTCATGGTTCAAAGGACCCCCATGACTGCCCAACACTTCCCCAATTTGAGCCTGCAAATACTGGGGGAGGGGTGGAGTTTGCCTTCGTGGCAGGCTTTCCAACCATTAGACACTCTTACCGTCAAACCCAGGCAGTGCCAGTTGATGCCTGAGACCCTCCCTAGAAAAATCCATGAGTGAGAGAATGGAAAAGCCTAGGCCTTCAATTCACTGCCAGACACCCACCATGCTAGCCTCAGTCTAGCAAAGGTCTACAAAATATTGAGGTACCAACATCTTCAGGCTCTTTTTGGCTCCTTTCAATGCTCATCCTCCTCTTCGGGTGTCACAGCGACTGCTGAACCATCTTAATTTTTCTGGGGGCTACTACAGGGCTGCCATTTTCTGCCAGCCAGGAAATAAACTCATTTCAGCCTTTGGTCTACCCACCTGTCACCCACATTACTGAGCAGTGGAGATTTTTTTGCAAATACACAAGATATTTTTAATATTTTAAAAATAGGCTCTCACAACGGCCAATGACTTGAGTTTTATCGGCAACTTCTATATATTTTCTGAGAACATGCAGCAAGAACAATATAAACAGCAATGCATATACAATATCCAAAAAGTATCTAAATAATATATAAATTGGAGAGGAGGCAAGGGACTAATTTCATGGCTGTAATCTAATCTCAAGCTTTAGATGATGGATCTAAAACACTCAGGCTTCACTTTAGCTGTTTATGATCTCATCTGAAGCTTGCTATTAGGGTTACATTAGGAGTAAAGGATGGCCTGTTCAGGGGGTGGTGTTCCACATGTTGTTGTGTACCTTGGCAGCGCTGGTAGCTTTAGGATACATTAAATATGCAACCATTTAGGCTCCAAGGTCCCAATTTCAGTAGCATTTGATTCAGTGCAGATTCAAAGCAGTCTTCCCTCAAATGCTCTTAAATGCAATAGAATTTGAGAAACATGGGAGAGGTCTGGTAACGAATGCAAACAATTCACTCATGTTTGTTTGTATATATCAGTACATGTCGGCCTTTCTGTGTTATCTAAACTGACTGTAAAGCTATCCATTTCACTTATTGCTTGAGTGAATTTTTCTGAAGGGTGATAATGAATTATGTTACTCATTAATGCATGTTCTTGTTATCAAGCTTGGGGATGTTTGGGTTTAGTTATTTTTAAATATACGCTTTCATCACTCGTTTCTTCTAAACAGCAAGATATTAGCAGAGTAATTTGGGCAATGCTGGAAAGTGGCTCAAAGTGAGCATCACAACTGGAATGCGTGCTCAAAGTTTCTATAAACTCAAGGAGTTGACTATCCTGATGCAGCATGTTGGTCAGGGTTATGGGATGTTCTGCTCAATCTTATGACCCTCAGGCCAGCAATGTCCTGCAGAACTTAGAAGGAGACCAGAGCGGGTCTCCTGATTCACCTGGGGGATGATGGAGAAAAATGTATGTATATATTGAAATTTTAAATCAGACACGTATTATTTAAAAGGTACATACAAGCCCAAGCTGGCCGAGGATGTAAATTCAGTCACTGTCTGACTAGCTCCCAGTTGGGTGATAGTAAAAGCAACAGAATGGAATGTCACACCCTGTCTCAGATACACAGTTGATAGGAAGGAGCCATTCAAACTTGAACTGCTGGGCGTGATTTAACTAAATGGGAACAAAGTGCCAGAGCGAACGCGTTTAGCCGCATGTTTCCCAGCCCCGATGCCCCTCCAAGCCCCAACTCATTATGAGGATCCTCGCTGGGGCCCCCTGACACTCTCCAAACACCCACACAGGGCACCCCGACCCGATCACCGCCGTGCGAGAAATGTCAGGTTGGCACATTGGCAGTGCCAACCTGGTACCTTAACCGTGCTGCTGCCAGTGCCACCTGGGCACTTTAGCACTGCCAGCGTACCTGGCTGGCAGTGGCAGGGTGCCTGGGTGGCACCAGCAGTGCCAGGGTTTCACCCTGCCCCAAGGGCAAGCACCTGGGGGCGTTCAATTCCCTGGGAGAACCCCATGAGTGCCATTCTGTCTGGTCCCCAGTTGGGAGATTTTTTTTTTTTTTTTTTCAAAAAAATATACTTTATTCATAAAAATTTATCATGAGCATTACAGAAACATTTCAAATTGTCTTGACTGTACATTTCCGGCAGGGTTACATGTTGCCTTGACTTTCTTTCATTCAATTTTGATATTATCATACACATATCACTCTTTACATTACAATTCCTTCTTAAATATTTACAGTGTCATGTTTGTTTTATACATTGGAGTGTTGCTTGCCCAGACCGAGGGGCTTTACACTGTTACGCGCCCCTCGGTGTACATTTGCTGGAAAGACCTTACACAGTGGTCTTTCCCCATTGCGCCTTGGCGGCAGCTGCCCCAAGCTTGAGTGCGTCCCTCAGCACGTAGTCCTGGACCTTGGAATGTGCCAGTCTGCAACACTCGGTCGAGGACAATTCTTTGCACTGGAAGATCAGCAAGTTTCGGGCAGACCAAAGAGCGTCTTTTACCGAGTTGATGACCTTCCAGCAGCAGTTGACATTTGTCTCCGTGTGTGTCCCTGGAAACAGTCCGTAGAGCACAGAGTCCTGTGTCACAGAGCTGCTCGGGATAAACCTTGACAAATACCACTGCATCTCTCTCCAGACCTTCTTTGCAAAGGCACATTCCACAAGGAGGTGTGTGACCGTCTCATTTCCCCCACAGCCACTCCGAGGGCAGCGTGCATTGGTGCAGAGCCTTCGGGTGTGCATGAAGAATCTGACGGGGAGGGCCCTTCTCACCACCAGCCAAGCTAGGTCTTGGTGCTTGTTTGAAAGTTCTGGTGATGAGGCGTTCTGCCAGATGACTCTAACAGTCTGCTCAGGGAACCATCCAACGTCCTCCACGGTCTCCTTTTCCCTGAGGGCCTCGAGGACATTACGTGCTGACCACTGCTTCATTGCCTTGTGGTCAAAGGTGTTTTCCTTCAAAAACTTTTCCACGAAGGACAGGTGGTGCGGTACGGTCCAACTACTTGGAGCGTTCCGTGGCAATGAGGCCAGGCCCATCCTTCGTAACACCGGGGACAGGTAGAACCTCAGTATGTAGTGACACTTGGTGTTTGCATACTGGGGGTCCACGCACAGCTTGATGCAGCTGGACACAAAGGTGGCCAACAGGATGAGGGAGGCGTTGGGTACGTTCCGCCCTCCCTTCTCCAGAGGTTTGTACATGGCGTCCCTTCGGACACGGTCCATCTTGGATCGCCAGAAAAATTTGAAGATGGCCCGGGTGACTGCTGTGGCGTAGGGTCGGGTTATGGGCCAGACCTGCGCCACGTACAGTAGCACCGAGAGTACCTCACACCTGATGACCAGGGTTTTGCCCGCAATGGAGAGGGAGCGTTGCTCCCACCAGCCCAGTTTCTGTCTTACCTTTCCTATGCGCTCCTCCCAGTTTTTGGTGCACGCCCCAGCAGCTCCGAACCATATCCCCAGCACCTTCAGGTAATCTGACCTGACAGTGAAGGGGACAAAGGACCGGTCGGCCCAGTTCCCAAAGAACATGGCCTCGCTCTTGCCACGGTTTACCTTGGCTCCCGAGGCCAGTTCAAACTGGTCGCAGGTGGTCAAGAGCCTGCGCACAGACGCAGGATCCGAGCAGAAGACGGCAACGTCGTCCATGTACAGGGAGGCCTTGACTTGCATGCCTCCACTGCCTGGGATCGTCACTCCTCTTATGCCCGGATCCCTCCTGATGGACTCGGCAAAAGGTTCTATGCAGCACACAAAAAGGGCAGAGGAGAGAGGGCAGCCCTGCCTGACTCCAGATTTGATCTGGAACTTTTCTGATTCCCACCCATTGATTGAGACTGCGCTATAGATGTTTGTGTAGAGCAGTTTGATCCAATTGCGAATTCCCTCCCCAAACCCCATTTTGGAGAGCACATCCATCATGTAGGTGTGCGATATTCTGTCAAAAGCCTTCTCCTGGTCAAGGCTGATGAGGCAAGTGTCCACCCCCCTGTCCTGCACGTAGGCGATCGTATCCCTGAGTAGCGCGAGGCTATCAGAGATCTTCCTGCCGGGTACAGCGCAGGTCTGGTCAGGGTGGATCACCGACTCCAGAGCAGACCTGACCCGATTGGCGATGACCTTTGCTAGAATTTTGTAGTCCACATTCAACAGTGAAATGGGTCGCCAATTTCGAATTTCTTCCCTTTCCCCCTTCTGCTTGTAGATGAGGGTGATGATGCCTTTCCTCATGGACTCTGACATGCTGCCTTCCAGAAGCATACTCTCGTACACTTCCAGCAGGTCTGGGCCGATCCAGTCCCACAGAGCCGAATACAACTCAACCGGTAAGCCGTCGCTTCCGGGAGTTTTACTCGTCTCGAAGGACTTGGCAGCCTTTGTCAGCTCGTCCAGAGTTAGTGGTTTGTCCAGGTTTTCCAGCTCGCTGTCGCCTATGACCTCCATGATAGTCGACAGGAAGGTCTGGGAAACAGTGCTATCTGTTGGCTTCAGGTCATACAGTCCGGCATAAAAGGATTGGCTGATCCTCAGGATGTCAGACTGCGATGACTTTTCAGAGCCATCTTCTTCCTTCAGGCTGCTGATCACAGAGGTCTCTCTGTGCACCTTTTGGAAGAAGAAGCGTGAGCACTTTTCGTCCTGCTCCACGGAGCGGACTCTGGAACGGAAGATAACCTTGGAGGCCTCCGAGGTGTAGAGCGAGGCTTGCTGGCTCTTTACCTCGTGGAGATCCTCCTTGACATCCACCCCCATCGACTGCAGCTGGAGCAAATTTTGCATACTTTTCTGGAGCCTGGACATGACCCTTCGTCTCTCTCTTACCTTTTGAACGCCCTTGAGGATGAAAAACCTCTTGATATTCCCCTTGATTTCTTCCCACCAGAGATGTGGGGCCTCAAAGAGGGGTTTCACGGTTCTCCAACCTTTGTAATCCCTCCTGAGTTCCTCGATGTTCTCAGGGGTCAGCAGTTTTACATTTAGCTTCCACGTCCCCCTGCCTACCCCCTGGTCTTCCTGCAGGTGGCAGTCGGCCAGTAGGAGGCAGTGGTCAGAGAAGAACACCGGCGTTACGTCGGTGGACCTGACCGTGAAAGCTCGGGACACAAAAAAGTCTATCCTGGAGCGGACGGACCCGTCTGGCCGTGACCATGTGTATCTACGCTGCGCGCCATCTGCAGGGTTGCTGCAGACGTCGAGCAGCTTGGCGTCTTTTACCGTTTCCATCAGGAGTCTGGACGTAGCGTCTAGTTTGCTGTCGGCTTTGCTGGATCGTCCAGCTACATCGATGATGCAGTTGAAGTCACCACCCAGGATGACCGGCTTGGAGGTGGCCAACAGCAGTGGGAGTTGCTGAAGGACTGCCAGCCGCTCACTTTTTACGGCCGGGGCGTACACATTAATAAGTCTGAGAGGGGTGTTTTTGTATTTCACGTCTGCTACGAGGAGGCGCCCGCCCACCACCTCCTTAACGTCGGAGATGGTGAAGTTGCCTCCCCGCAGCAGAATACCCAGGCCGGAGGAGCGGCAGTCGTTTCCTCCTGACCAGATGGATGGCCCGTGGGGCCACCAGCTCGACCAGCGCCTGTAGTTACTGAGGTGCGGAATTCCGCACTCCTGCAGGAACAGTAGGTCAGCTTTTACATTTGCCAAATAGTTGAGTGTGGCTACACACCGCGAAGTATCTTTGATGCTTCGCACATTTATGGATGCAATTTTTAAACCCATTATAAAAAGGTAGATTTACCAGTCTCAAGAGTCCAGAGTCTATACAGTTGGCTGTTCCAGCTGTTGAATGTTCCCCAGCATGCCGGTGGTGCTCGCAAACTTTAGCACAGTTGCAGGGCTGAGAAAGCTGTTCTGGTCCGTACTGGCCCCGTGGTTTTGATGCAGATGCATTGGGGGGGGGGGGGGGGTGTAGCCCTGGGGTTTGTCGTGGCAGTCAGTAGGTGTTGGGGTTGCAGGCCGGTCTTCACCTGGGTTGTTGCTGCTCGTTACTATCGGGGGTTGGTCTGTGACCTTGTTTTCTTCCCGGTCGGTGGTCTGGGGGGTCTGTGCCTTCCGTTCCACGTTGGTGCTTTGCCTCTTTATTTGAGGCCGATTCTTGTCCTGTTTTCCCTCATCGGATGAGGTGTCGGCGCTAAGTGCGCCGGCTGAGAGGTGTTGCTTTTTGCCACTACCCCTCGGGGGGTTCTTCAGTTTGTTTTTTTGTTTTCTCTTTCGTTTGTCCCTGTTCACTGTTTCCCAGGGCTCTTTATTCTTTGTCCCATCCTCTTCCTCTTCCATTGAGTGTTCCTCATCAGATGGGGCTGGGGTTGGGTTGTCAGGAGGTGCTGGGGCCTCCTCTTTTTGTTGGGGGCCCTTCTGTTGCTTTTCCTCATTCTGAACCGTGGTGTCTTTTTCGGTGGAGGGTGTACGCACCTCCTCTCTGGTCGCCTTTTTAACTCCGCTGCTGATGATTTGAGCGTATGTCGCCCCGCGTTTCGGGCAGGCCCTGTAAAGATGGCCGGCCTCCCCACACAGGTTGCAGCACTTGTCTTCCTTGCAGTCCTTAGTCATGTGTCCCTCCTGCCTGCAGTTCTTGCAGAAGGTCACACTGCAGTTTGCGGCAACATGCCCCGTTTTGCCACAGGTGTGGCATACTCGTGGCTGTCCCACGTAGTAGAGGTAGCCACGATTTACTCCAATAGCGAAATTGGAGGGGGGATGCAGGATGGCTCCGTTGCTGTCCGTTCTTAGGGTCACCTTGACCTGGTGCTCACTGGTTCAGATGCCGAAGGTGTCTTTCACTTGCACGCTGTCACTTTTCAGCTCAGCGTACCTGGCGAGGAACGTGAGCACATCAGACACAGGGACGTGGGGGTTGTACGTGTGCAGTGTAACAACCCGATTTCGCTGCGCCGGTAGGGTAAACAGAGGCTCCGCAGTCAGGATCGACAGGGGACTCTGGTTACCTTTTTCCTTGAAGACGTTCAAGAATTTGATGCACGCTACGACGCTCTTGAAGGTGACATCAAAGAAACCATTCTTGGGGAAGTTTTGCAAGCAGAAGATCTCTGTTGCTTTAAACCCACAACACTCGAGCAGCACCCTCTTCACGAAGTGTTTCCGGTCCAAAGGTGACTCTCCCTCCGTTTTCTTCACTGTGACTCGGACAGTGTTTCGCACGCCCCAGCCTGGTGGTCGGGATGCAGCTGCATCCATAGCTCGTACGTTGGGTGTGAAACTGTATCGGCGTTAGGCCTAAACCCGAGGTTTAGGCCAGCATGTAGATTCACCAATAGCAGCCAAGCTCCAAACGTTTCCTCTTTGACGACTTCAATCCCTCCGAGTTCTCCAATCCACGATCGACATCGAAATCCTCAGCTTCCCTCGATTAAATGAGACTACACTTGATCTTAGCCAAAAGGCCGAGAGTTGGGAGATTAGTGCTCAGTGGCACTTGCCCAAGGTCTCTGAGGTGAAGGGGATAGATTGTAACACTTGGGTGCCTTGGGAAACTGCATATTAAAATGAGACTAGCTGTGTCGCTCTAATATGCAGATTTGTCAAAAAAGCGATCTTGCCCACAATGAATATGATTCACATCGCATCGACTTGTTCGTTCCCGGGAGGTATTGCGAGCTGGGTGGATCCTGGGAGCGGAGTCCCCCGGCTTCTATTGGTCACATTGCGCTGCATCGCTGCCTTTCAGGCGCAACGTGTCCTTTCGATCACGCCCACTATCTCCTGTGGAGATAATGGAAGCTGATTATCTCAATAGGCATTACAGCCTGTAAGTTATATCCTAGACCTGTTGGTGGATTTTATGCCATGCAAGAATATAAAATTCGGTAATCCTGCTGGCAGGCTGCCTCTGCTGCCAAAATACACGCAACGGGTTGGTCAGTAAATCCTGCCCAACTTCTCAGGACCACGGACTCTCAAAACTAGCTACTCAACTGCTGAAGTCAATGCTACTGGAACCACAAATCTCAAACATCGGAACATTTCACTGTCTACTCCTCACGGATAAGTCAAAGGCTAACTTCTATTTTTTTAAAACTTACTTTTGGACTTTCTTCTCATTTCTTATCTGTGTGAATGTATGTGTGCGTATTTTATTATACTTCTCATGTTTAGTAGCTAATAAACTCACTCTTCCTTTAACTCAAGAAAGCCTGGTTATATTGGCTCCTTTTAAGACATAAATATATTGGGACTGGGGAAAGGTGTCCACAAGGGAAGTGAATGTTTTTGATGTAATCTTGTTGCAACCAACCGAGGGGTTTGAATAAATAAAGGGAGCCAGCTCAGCCCTCCTCACCTGGGGGCATAACAATTTGGGAATATCCCATTCAGAATTTAATAAATTGGGGATCGAGCTGAAATAGATCCCACAGAGCGTTTGGAGGGTAACAAATCTGGGGGCTTCCCCTGGGGACCGATCGTAACAACAGAAGTTAAAATATTTTGAAACAATTAACTTACTCCTCTTTGGGCGATTTCTAGCTGTCCCCTTTAGGATCATTGGTTAGGTCGCTAAAGTCCTGGAAAAAGTGAGTTTGAGAGTTGCTGATACATGTGCTGGGAGAGTATTGATTACAGAATGGTGTGTCCTAAAGAAGTCTTCATAGTCTTCAGTCGGGTAATTTTAAGTCTTTTTTAACTACGAGAATTATTTAGACAGATAAAAGGAAAGTCACCATTTTTTTTTCTTTATTCATTCATTGAATGTGGGCATTCTAATAAATGTCAATATTTATTGCCCATATCTGAGGGCATTTAAGAGCCAACCACATTGCTGTGGGTCTGGAGGCCAGACCAGGTAACGATTACAGATTTCCTTCACTGAAGGACATAAGTAACCCAGATGTGTTTTTATGACAATTGACAATGGTTTCATGGTCATCATTAGGCTTTTGATTCCAGATTTTTATTGAATTCAAATTTCTCCATATGCCCTGGTGGGATTTGAATTAGGGTCCCGAGAGCATTTCCCTGGTCTCTGGATTATTAGCCCAGTGACAATACCACTTCACCACTGCCTCCCAGATGACCATTGGCTGCTTTCCCTTTTGAGGGAGAGCTGACAGATGGTGATTTAACCTGAGGATCACCACACCTCAGGTGGGGTCAAGGTTGAGCAGACAGGGCCTTCATGAATAACCTCAATCGGTACGGGAATTGAACCCGCACAGTTGGCCTCGCTCTACATTACGAACCAGCTGTCCAGCCAACTGAGACCATCCTCAACTATCTTTGCTTGTAAAACCAAAAACAAAATGTCTACTGTCAGATGTGATTGCGCAATTAAGCAACACTTATTAAACAATCCTGAGTGTCGTAGTTTCTACACTAATCACTAAATTAAGATAATCAATCAACTTTGTAACATGGTCCATTTATGCATGTGAGAAGTGGCATACATTCAAGCAGGGACCTGTTCTCTGCAATCAAAAGGAATATGTTCAAGTCTTATGCCTTTTTTATTTTTGCTGGAGCTTGGGGAGCCTATAGTTGTCCATTGCTTTATCCATGGCAACCCCTTGGTTAATCAGAGCCGACATGTCAACCAATCAGCATATTTTTCTCCTGTAGTAGAAATTGTTGTGATAATTTGAAATTTGTCATTCTTCTGTGTGTCCTGATGAGTGCAAGTCAAAAAGCTTCGGCAACCCAGGCCCTCGGGCGGCCATATTCGGGGTGTCCAACCAACCGGGGTTGGAAATGGGCGCGGAGGCAGATGTTGTAGCCTTTGCCTCGTAGATCGCCCGAAGGCGGATCCAGTTAGGGTGGAGATCAACCTCTCCACCCTGTGCCCTGGCATGGCGGGGGGACCTGCTGGAATTCTTAACGCTTGGAAAGGTCAAATTTGAACTGAGGGGAAGGATGGAGGGGTTCTACAATTCATGGGCATTATTCATTATGCACTTTTGAGAACTGGATCACATTGAACATTAGGGGGGTTGGGGGCTGGGAGGTGTTGGGGGGTGGGGGTGGGGACTGTATGTGTTAATGGTGACTATGGGTGATTCCTGATTCCTTTTTGTCATATGTTTATGTTAACATGCGGGCCAATGTCTGGGGTTTGGTGGGAGGAAGGGGTCGTTGTTATTGAAATGGGGATTGACATTACATTGGCTACTAATTATTGTTTATTGTTGGGTGTAAATTTGGGAGAAATTGTGAAAAAGAAGGGAGAATAAAAATATTAAAATAAAAACTTCGGCAACATGTCTCTCGCTTTTCACAAATTAAAATCAATTGGGAGTGTAATTTATATATTTTTGGGTGATGCGGAAGCTTCTATCCTGGCCTTAAAAAGACACTAGTGTGTCACAACAAATAATACTGCTGCTATAGAGTGTGTCTATTAGGCTGCTATAACAATGTAAACGTGGTTTGTGGTAACTTTTGCAGTGTGTCCTGATGTGGAGGGCATTCGTCTCAGTTTACCCTCGTGCTGACAGCTCCCCCTCCATATTATTTCCCTTGGAGGAAAAGATTCACCCTAATTCTTGTTTTGGGTTTATTTTGTGTACACTAAGATGGTGGAGTTTATGGCACATCTTTGAAGATGTTTGCTACGCTCTGCCATAAAAAAAAGACAATGTGCTTGTAAATCCTGCGATCTAAAATTCATACAGAAATGAACGGGCAATGCTGAAATTTCAATGTGTGAGTATTCAATGTAGCTCCACATTCTAAGCCATAAATTCAGCATATCTTTAGGACCTATGTAGCCACACAAGCTTCACTATCCACTTACACAGCAATAAGCAGGAAGCCACAGGCACTTACATTACCGTCTCAGAAATAAAGCTCCACATATATAAATGTTACTTATATTGAGATGTTCAAATGTTTTATATATATATATTCAAAGCTTTAAATACAAATACAAATGGCAGGATCTGTTGACAGTAGGTGAATCTTACAGCATTGAAAGGAAACACTGCAAATTGAACAACGGAATATAAACAATTGCGATGAGGAAAATTAGGAACTTTATTTTGAGTCTGTTAGCAGTTATATCAGGAAATCATAAGTAGCTTTTATATAGCTCACATCAGTTCGACGAGTAATCAGATTAGCTCCTGAATGGTTTACTTGTTAAATGCATTTATGTTGGAACTGAGCCACACAGATCATGGAAGCTCCTAGGCTTAATTCCCACTCTGCACTATGTTCGCTGGTGTCACTCATAGAATTAGCAGAGCTGCCACACTCCCCCTCACGAGGGTTAGGAATGGGGAAAACAAACCGCTTGTGATTTTGGCTCAAAAATATATCTACTTACAGAGAAAATGACAAGAATAGGTGGAAACGATCAGTTTTCTGTCAGCTGCACTTCAGCAATGCTGGGCTCTGAAGGGCATCTTTGTTCTTTGATGTTTAGTGTTGGCAAAGGGGAGATTTGAATTTTAAATCCCATGGAAGATGTTGGACCAATTGCAGGGAAATTGGTTTAAAATCGCACCCGAGAAGATTTTTGTTTCTAAATCCTAATCCTCTTTGACTACTCCAGAAACTGGAAGGTATGACATTTTTTCTCTTTATTCTTTCACGGGATGTGGGCATCACTGGTAGAGCCAGCATTTGTTGCCCATCCCTAATTGCCATTGAATGGAGTGTCCAGGCCATTTCAGAGGACAGCTAAGTATCAACTACAGTGTAGGCCAGACCAGGTAAGGACGGCAGATGTCCTTCCCCAAAGGACATTAGTGAACCAGATGGGTTTTTACAACAATTGACAATGGTTTCACGATCATCGTTTGACTTTTTAAGTCCAGATTTTTATTAGATTGAAATTCCACCAACTGCCGTGGTGGGATTCAAACCGGGGTCCCCAGCGTATTATCCTGGGTCTCGGGATTACTAGTCCAGTGATTACACTGCCCCCCAATGGGCCCCCTGCTCAATCCCAGCCTCACCAGAATGATTTAACTGAGTTTGCAATCAGAAAGCTGGCCAAAGGTCAGGAGGTGCATCATGGTTGCTTGCAAGCTAGGGTGGTCAAACCTCCAGGGTTGTCCTGGAGATGCCAAAAATACCAAGATTATTGGCCATTGCAGAGAACCAGGAGAAAAAAAATCAGAGCAGAAGTAATAAACTTGTGAGGGCTCCTTATAAAACAGAATCCTTCAACATTGTCACAAAAGTATGTAGATGACGGAAAAAAGCTGGGAACAGAGGCAGGGAGAAGGGAAGGCCCAGGAATACATTGAACCAAAATTGGCAACCCTACAGAAGGCAGACCCCTCACTCAATGGTATGAACACTGAGGGCAAGCAGAAGATAAAGCCAACTCATCCGAGCAAGTTAATTTGTAAAATCTCCTGCTGCAAAATAATCGGAAGGTTCTGCAAAGCTTCGAATTGGGGATGCATATGAAGAAATGGAACATACACATCTCACTAATGATGGTAACATACAGGCTATCGTGAATTTGTTAGCTTAAAGAAACAAAAAACTACGCCTTCAGATGGTTCCTGCTGTTAAATTAACTGATAATTATGTCAACGTTATAACCTGGCAGCCAAAGTATGCATCATTTTTCATTTAAAATTGCAGTGAGGAATTTGTACTGTGCTGTACAGAGGTGAACTTTGACCTTGGCCTGGCATGTTGCAAAGCCTCCTATTGTGATGACAGATATTTCACACAAAACAGCACACACACAATGGTCACGTTTGTCATTACTGAGGCGGCTTGGAGCAATGAAAAATTAAACCAGTCGTGTGGCAAGGTGTGATTGCTGTTTCTGCTTCTGAGCTAACATCCCCCACACAAAACAAATTGCTGCTTTTTTTTTAAAAGATTGGGAGATTTGGACAAAGCAATAAAAAAAAAAATTGGACTGCAGAGAACTTGATGGCTATCTCAACATGTATAAACAGGAACGGCTGTGTGGTTGACTAAAACTAAAAGCAACCTCAGGGCAGTCAGTCTGTTATTCTAGAATAATATGCAGCTATTAAGGTAAAATAAGTTAAATATATTTTATTATAAGATCTCACTGTCTTTCGATTATGGAATCCCATAGTTCAACTAAGTGCTGCATCAGGTGGTATTTGTTTGTCACCTTGCATGATGTCCCTTCTTTTTCTATCCTAGAATAATGAGTCGTACTGGGATAATGTAAGACATCATCAGATGTTCATCTTAGGCGATACTCGTCAAATGGGAACACGGAATGTGCGAGATAGTCAGTTAATCACACCAAAAGTGAGACAGTAGTATCCTGCATGCCACCGACCCTCCCAACCTGCCATGCCTGCAAGTTCCCCCTCAAGCTTTTAACCGTGAAAGACAGGGTAGATAATGATAAACCATTTCCACTGGTTGGAGATTCTAAAACTAAGGGGCAGAGTCTAAAGATTATGACCAGGCTGTTCAGGAGAGATGTTGTGAAAAACTTCTTCACTCAAAGGGTGGTAGCGGTTTGGAACTCCCTCCCACACACAGCAGTTGAGGCTTGAATAGTTGTTAATTTTAAATCTGAGATAGACAGATTTGTGTTAAGCAATGTTATTAAAGGATATGGGTCAAAGGTAGGTATATGGAGTTAGGCCAACAGATCAGCCATGATCTCATTAAATGGTACTGCAGGCCCGAAGGCTGAATGGCCTACTCCTGTTCCGATGTTCCCTCACTGCTACCTCCCTCCCCAGTGCCTGCAAGGTCCCCTCTCAGTGGCCTTGGCGTGTTCCCTCTATCACACCTAATGGGAAGCCTCGTCCCCACTTAGCTCCCCAGAGGGCCCTCACTGTGCCCTCCCTCCCCCGTGTCTGTAAGGTCCCCTCTCAGTGGCCTTGGCGTGTTCCCTCTATCACACCTAATGGGAAGCCTTGTCCCCACTTAGCTCCCCAGAGGGCCCTCACTGCACCCTCCCTCCCCCGTGCCTGTAAGGTCCCCTCTCAGTGACCTTGGCGTGTTCCCTCTATCACACCTAATGGGAAGTCTTATCCCCACTTAGCTCCCCAGAGAGCCCACACTGCACCCTCCCTCCCCCTTGCCTGCAAAGTCCCCTCTCAGTGGCCTTGGCGTGTTCCCTCTATCACACCTAATGGGAAGCCTTGTCACCACGGAGGTCCCCAGAGGGCCCTCACCTGCCACTGTCAGGTTGGCCCTGTTTCCGCATGTGTCTCTCCCCCAAGAGCCAATGCCTACATTTGCACCTCGGGGAATCCCCTCAACTGATTCGTGTCTTCCAAAAACTGTTGTAAACCTTGCTGATGTGACATTGTGTTGGGAAAATTTGAATATTCAGTGAGGTGTGGGAATCATGTGGTAGGGGGGGGGGGGAGAGGGGGTTGGGCGAGGTAATTACATTGAAATGTATTCAAAAACATTAAACTGAGGTTCTCACCCTTAGTGGGAGTGAACCTCGTGACGTCACCAGCAAGGGTGCAGAAAATCAGGAATCACGATCTCTCCGGAGAGAATCACAACACCCGACTCTCGTGAAATTTTCTGCTTGCGCAGCATTCCCGGGCACGGATACGGGAGCTCAGAATTTCCCCAAGTCAGTGAATCACATCCTTAATGAGTCTGTCAGTGAATCACACCCACAGTGAGTCTGTCAGTGAATCACACCCACAGTGAGTCTGTCAGTGAATCACACCATTAATGAGTCTGTCAGTGAATCACACCCACAGTGAGTCTGTCAATGAAACACACCAACAGTGAGTCTGTCAGTGAATCACACCCACAGTGAGTCTGTCAATGAAACACACCAACAGTGAGTCTGTCAGTGAATCACACCCACAGTGAGTCTGTCAATGAAACACACCAACAGTGAGTCTGTCAGTGAATCACACCCACAGTGAGTCTGTCAGTGAATCACACCCACAGTGAGTCTCATTGAATCACACCCACAGTGAGTCTCATTGAATCACACCCACAGTGAATCTGCCAGTGAATCACACCCACAGTGAGTCTCAGTGAATCACACCCACAGTGAATCTGCCAGTGAATCACACCCACAGTGAGTCTCAGTGAATCACACCCACAGTGAATCTGCCAGTGAAGCTCACCCACAGTGGTTCTGCCGGTGAATCACACCCACAGTGATTCTGCCAGTGGATCTTACCCACAGTGGGTCTGCCAGTGAATCACACCCACAGTGAGTCTCAGTGAATCATACCCACGGTGATTCTGTCAGTGAATCACAGCCACGGTGATTCTGTCAGTGAATCACACCCACAGTGAGTCTGTCAGTGAAACACACCCACAGTTTGTGAAATAGCCGAGTTTGTGTAGATTTATGGGGTGAGTTGATCTGTTCTATTAATACATAAATTCTAGCAGAGATAATTATATAGTCTTCAAGAGCACAGATGCTGTCTGATTTTTATTTCTATTTCCTTATCTATGGTATTTTGAGGCAAATTGCTCCAACTTGATGGTTATCTCAACTATTTATAGCCAATTTAACACCAACCAGTGACTCAATGTTCTGCTCTGTATTACTGAGCTCTGCACTGAGCAGTACATTTACTAACTTTGTGCAACTCCCCATTTACAGTAAAGATCTTCCGCAATTGGTGTATTAGCTCCACAGTTCCTACTTTACAGCCCTGGGTACAGCTTTAAAATGTCAGCTCATTTCCTGTAAGGTGCTTTGGCTTGTCGGCGGGGGGGAGGGTTGAAAGTTGAAGTGTTAGTGCAAGCCGTTCTTTATTTTTGAAAATATATTTGGGCACCATGACATAATGATGTTCGATATTGAAATAATCCACGCCTGGACACTCGCCAATGAAAGTCCAAACCATTTCAACTTTATGCCCCTATAACATTTTTGTGCAGCTTGGAGGCCCCAAACTGGCACCCACTGCAGCCGGTCAGATTGTCCAGTGAAGAGGTTAATTGGGCAATACTGCTGGAGGGTGGCGGTGGGCATAAGGGGCGCAAGGGCATGTCTGTTGATGCAGATCAATGAGAATGCTGGAGTTAAAAATCTGGCTCTCTTCTAAAGGCAATGGAGGGCTGACATTTTGAAGTCTCAAAGGCATGGATTTTAATTGGGTAATGGTATTGAGGGATATGGAGGAAAGGGAGACATAGGTACATGAGGAATATAGCTGCAGATCTGCCACGGTGTTAAAACAGAGAACAGGTTTAAGGGGCTGAATAATCCATTGTTGCCCCTATGGTTCTCCGAACCTAGGTTTTTTCACCAAGGTTAAAGGAAATATTCAGTCTTCCAGTAACCTATTCCTTCATTTTAAAATGCTGCTGATCCTATCAATGCCCGTTGAACATAATGGGCTTATACATAATGCAGCTAGAATGTAATAATAGTTAATAAACAATCATAGAATCATAGAATTTACAGTTCAGAAGGAGGCCATTCAGCCCATCGAGTCTGCACCGGCCTTTGGAAAGAGCACCCCAGATAAGCCCCACACCTCCACCCTATTCCCTTTATCCCCATAACCCAACCTATCCTTTTCAGACACTAAGGGCAATTTAGAATTGCCAATCCACCTAACCTGCACATCTTTGGACTGTGAAAGGAAACCGGAGCACCCGGAGGAAACCCACGCACACACGCGGAGAACGTGCAGACTCCACACAGACAGTGACCCAAGCCGGGAATAGAACCTGGGACCCTGGAGCTGTGAAGCAACTGAGCTAACCACTATGCTACCGTGCTGCCCAGTTTGAAAAACAAAGGAACCCTGGCTGGCACTGTCATGTTGTAACTGAGTAAACTGTTTGAAACAGCAAAAGATTTTAGAACATTACCGTCCATTCTTACAGGTGAAATTTATGTTGCCTGTGTTACTTCCAATCCATAGCCTATTATTACCTAAAAGCAATTATTTGCAAGACTAACATTTAATATTCATTTGTTATAAATGCCCTTTGGAAACTCAGCATACTGTAACTATCAATCTGCTGAACACAACTACCTAAGGTATTCATGTAACAAGCTCTTTGTGGTTTATATAAATGATTCAGAAATGAACGTTGGAGGGTTGATCAGTGAATTTGTGGATGATACGAAAATTGGTGGGATGGTAAATTGTGAGGAGGATTAGACTTCAAGTACAGAAGGATAGAGATGGGCTGGTCAGATGGGCTGATCAGTGGCAAATGGAATTCAATCCAGATAAGTGTGAGGTGATGCATTTGGGCAGGACAAACGAGGCAAGGGAATACATGATAAACGGCAGGACTTGGGGAACACCGAGGATCAGAGGGACCTTGGTGTGCATGTACACTGCTCCCTTAAGGTAGCAGGGCAGGTGGATAAAGCGATTAATTAGGCATATGGTATACTTGCCTTTATGAGCCAAGGCTTAGAGTTTAAGAGGAGGGAGGGTATGCTGGAACTATATAAAACATTGGTTAGGTCACAACTAGACTATTGTGTGCATTTCTGGAATGCACATTATAGGAGGGATGTGATAGCACTGGAAAGGGTGCAGAGGAAATTTACCAGGATGTTGCCTGGGCTGGAGGGTTTTAGTTATAGAGATTGAATAGGCTGGGGTTGTTTTTCTTTGAGTAGAGGAGACTGAGGGGGGACATGGTTGAGATACATAAATTATGAGGGGCATAGATAGACAGGAAGAAACTTTTCCCCTTGGTGGAGGGATCAATGACCAGGGGGGCATAGACTTAAGGTGAGGGGTGGGAGATTTAGAGGGGATGTGAGGAAAGATGTTTTCACCCAGTGGGTGGTGGGAATCTGGAGCTCTCTGCCTGGAAAGGTGGTGGAGTCAGAGACCCTCATAACATTTAAGAAGTATTTAGATGTGCACTTGCGATGCCAAGGCATACAAGCTATGGGCCAAGTGCTGGAAAATAGGATTAGAGTAGTTAGGTGGTTGTTCTTGGCTGGCGCAGATGTGACGGGTTGAAGGGCCTTTTCCGTGCTGTCGACCCTTATGACTCTAAGTCACAGCAAAATATATGTCAGAACAAATCTTACTTAATAAAACAAGACTGGGATTGGAAACTAAAACCTGCCGAAGATATACTCATGACATCTTAAAAGAGAATTTGAATGACTTTAAATGAAGGCAATGCAGAAAATATTCACAAAGTCAATGGGCAGAATTCTCCACCACTTCCCGTCAGTGGGATCGTCTGGACCCACTGGAGTCGACCCCACCCCATGGGTTCCCCCACGGCATCAGGGGCAAAGAATGTGAATCACCATTGACTTCAGTTGGGCCAGAAGATCCCGCTGCTGGCCGATGATGAGCCACCTCTGCCGTAGGACAACGAGCTGAATGGGGTTGGGGGGAGAGGGGGAGGGTGGGTGAAGGACTGCACCCAATGTTCCTGATTTTAAAAAAAAATCCTCCCTTCTCTTCTGAAATTGGTAATGAAATTTCAAAGGAACTGGCAACCTTTCTGTTATTTTGTGTGGGGCTAGGTTTCATGTCTTATGCCAGGTCATTAAGTATGGGTATGCTATTCAACCAGTGAAAATACCACCACTGAACCTGCTCTCGTTTTCATTAGGCTTCTGCATGCGCACGTTTCCCAGCACTGTTTATTACCTGGAGATCAGGAGCACAAATGGACTCTTTTTCTGCTCAGTTGGCACCATGGAAGTAAAATGCAATGGCTCCACTGCTATCTCCACTGAAACCAGCATTGACCATGTAGTGAGCCTGGGGTCTTGGGAAGGTGCTTCTGTGAGGTTTTCAGTGCAATTCGCCCAAAATCAGGCAAACTAACGCAAAACAACCAGGAATTGGCCATTCCTCCAGATTGAGTTAATCATCATTGTTTCTGGTAATTGTGCCTGTTTAGAGGCTTTCAAAGAGGATTTGCATTTTTAGATGCAAGGGCATAATTTAAAACCTTGAAATTTTTTTTAATACAAAACTGATTTAACTGCACCAATGTAACAAGTAAATGGTTTCAAGTAATTTTCACTTACTTAAAATCAGATTACTTTCAGGTGGTTGATGAGATAATCTGATGAAAAAGTATTTTTGTTGGTGATTAATTCATTTTTACTTGTGTTAATAAAGCTGTACCAGGCCACACTTAAAATATGTTAAACAATATTTTAAATTCAATTTCAAATGAATTTGCTCAATCGCTTGCGCAATTGCGTTGGTTCATGACTAATTGTCTGTTTTGATGATATCTGGAAATGTATCAAAATAAAAAGCCTCACTTCTCAAAACTAAACCAACTTTGCCCACAATCTGCATCCATACCATTGGGAGTGCCCAAGTTTGTTTTCATAATTTTATTTAACGTAGATGTTGACCTCTGCCAAATAATTCTGTTTTCCGAAACATATTTTCATATCGCCATGTCTCGAAATGGCTTATCTATCATTTTGTTCTCTGCAGGGTTAAGCTGAAAGAAAGAGCTGAAGAGATCACATTTACTTGAACATGAGCCTGAGCTATGAGCTAATGCTTGGTTTTCACGATGATATGTTTCTTGGCTCTGCAATAGTCACGGCCAATCAAGCCTTTCTTAGCAATTCACTTGCTCTTTGAGAATAACACATTACAATGGGACTATCTGGTTACATGAACCGAGTTGGCACAAGGCACTTTGGTAATGCAGCTCTCCCATAGCAGCATCTGAGTGGGGAACTGCAGCCTGCTTCCCATGAACAAATGTCGCATTTGGACAGGATCACTGAAACCCAGTATCCAAACAGCTCAATATCAAAAAGATGGCCACAACTCCATAATTGAAAGGCATTAAGCAGCACTTTCATGATTGTCATTCTGAAGCTCCAACTCTGAAAAGGATCCAAAGGGCTTTAAAATGCTGGGAAACTTACCAAAAGATGTCAGATTATCCATTTGGCTTTTCTCTGGTGACAACGACATTTAAATGAGCACTGTAGGCAAGCTTGCTGGGATTTAACCTTCAACAATACAGTAGAACATGGGGTACAGGCTCGATATCCAATCAAAGTAGATTTTTAATATTGCAACAAAATCAGGTTTCTGATTTTACTCCTTGAACTGTCGAATGTTCAAATGTCTGAGCCTCTGTATCACTTTAGTGAAAACCCCATGCTATCTAGAATCCATTGAACCCCCATTTCTACGTTGCAGAATAAAATAAAAGATGTTACCTCTTCAGCATACCTCACCACAACTCTCAAACCTTTGAGAAGTGTTTTATAAAGAATGAATCACTACAAAATGGAGCAGCTGTTGTTTGCTGGTAAGCAGTACAGAATCATCTAAATTATAACAGAGGAAAAACTGACGATTCAAAATCACAGTTACAGTAAAACTAAGGCAGTCAAAATATTTCAGTTCAATTCAAATTTGGGATTCAGATTTTAAAAGTCCAAAAGTTAAAGCTCTAATTTTGTAAACATGGATGGATGGTAGGGTGCTGACAAGAAAAAACAAAAGAGCTTGCATTTATACTGCACATTTCATACCCTCAGAACATCCCGAAACATTTTGCAGTCCGTTATAATTTAAATAAAATTGTCAAGTCTTGGAGTGCAGCAGAGGTCTGAGTACTGCCACAGGCCTAGGATGACTCTTAGGGAGCAGGATGCTTAGACTCAAAACACGGGCCTGAATTTTTCAGCCGTCGGGCGCACGCACTTGGCGAGCCCGGAAGCAAACCGGAACACGCTCCCGGCTGCAGGCGGCCCAGGATTGCGTCTTCATGCTGGCTGGCCAATTAACGGTCAGCCAGCTTGAAACCTGTGCTATGAAAGGCTGAGCACTGCTGGAAAGGCGGGAAGAGGACGGGCACTGAGAAAAGCGAGGGTGCGCCCTGGCGTTTCCAATGGGCTCCCTCAGGGGGGACAGTTGCTGAGGAGCTGCCTCAGAGAGCTGCTGACCAGTGAAAAATAAATACCATTGCTAAAACGTGCCCACGTTTCGGTAGCACAATCATACACAGACCTCAGTCTCTGGACACATTTGTTAATTTCATTTCAGTTCTGACCTTTCTTCCCGCCCCAGAATGAGGTTACAGCTTAAATGTAAAGACTACCTGGCCAATAGCAAAGCTCGTCAATGCTAAATGCAGACAGGCAACATAAAATTCTGGTCAATTGGTGTTTAATTAATTTAAATTGGCTTCTTGATTGTCGGCGGCGTGTTCCCAACACTCGCACGCATCCGCTGACTGAAATATCACGTGAGTGCGCTATGATGTCGGGACGCATCGCCAATGTCATCACATGATCTCACGTCCTTCCGGGTCGGGTGTGTGCCTGAAGTTTGGAGGCAAAATTCTGGCCAGCATACCACTAGGCATACATGGACTCCAATAGATCCTTGTTCTTTAGTTCTCCAATAACCCAACTGCACACACCATCCTGTACTCACTAGCTTGATAGTGATTCAAGATAAATCTACCCCATCACCCAAAATTGGTTAGGCACATGCCCATGAGAGGCATCACTTCCCAGCAGAGAAGCTAAAGGTGGGTCTCTTTAGGGATCTAACCCTAGCTTCACTATGTTGCTGATCATACTGCATGATATGGTTTACAAATATATTACTTTTAACCTCAGTTTTAACAAAATCTTGGATGATACAAACTACTGATCCACTGTGACAAAACTGGTTGCATTATTTCTCACTGTTTTATGATCATTTGATTTTCATTAACTTATTATTATTTATAGTTGTTTGGTTGTACAGAACTTGGGAATTGCTGAAAAAAGAAGCATGTTGCCAAAGCTTTTAGCTTTGCACTCATCAGGGCAATTCACAAGAATACCAAATGTGAAGGGAACATCAATTTATACTGCATGAGAAGTGAGTGATGATTGGTTGTCAAGTAGACTCTGATTGGTAGGGGAATTGTCATGGTGAATGCCCCACGTAATGAATGATTGACTGCAATCTGCCAAGATTTGTTTAAATTCAAACCAGGCATCTCAACTCTGATTGGTCAAGGCATTGCTTTGGGGAATGAACCAGATAATGGCTGTCACATACTTTATGATGTTGAAAAAGGCTCAATGTGTGTACATGGTCTTTCTGTCTTCAAAAGACAGGGCTCTGTGTATTAATATACACATGTGTAAGCATGTGTAAGTGAGCCACACTGTGGGCCTGACTGATCAACTTGAATTGGTTGTTAGTGTAATTCACAAAAGTGATGGCCTTAGATCTATTCATGTGTTTGCACGATATGTAGCAAGTGATGGTCTGATCAAGGCAACCATTATTGTGCAAGATGGCTTTGATGCCATTGGATATCAAGAATTGTCCTGATGCGTACAAGATGAAAAGCTTTGACAACATGTGTCTTTTTTCAGCAATATTTATTTATTTTTGCTTGGATTGATCAATATGCCATGATCATACTGCAAAGAATGTCCAGAAAACAATGTCCAGTCACAAAATAAGAAAAAAAAACTACAGAATAAAAGTGGTGTTTTAAATTGATGTGTCACAAAATACTGTCATACATTCATAATAAAGCCATCTGCGTTTCTCCAGATGGCCTCATTATGAATGCTTGGCTGACCTTCAATACTCACTGAGGGGGGGGGGGGGAAGGGGGGGGGATACTCACTGAGGGATTAGCACAGCAGGGATTTGCTTACATGGGCTGAAGTGGAGTGTTAGCTTTGGTTAATTGACTTTTTTATGAGGATATGATAAGTTACTTTCCTTGTCTTTTTTCAATGTCTGCATGGTAATTTAGAAAGATGAAAAGGTGTGAAGTGAAGTAAATCTTCTGTTATTAATGCTGTGACCCTTGACTTCCTCACAAGCTTTAACTTTTTCAGGATTATATTCTCTCAAAGGGGCACCTTGCATGTGTGTTTTCTCTTTCAGTACTTTATTTTAGCTATGCTTTTACCATCAACTCCATAGAACAAAAGGCTGGAGGATTCCATCCCTCCTCTGGCTGCATGCCCATACTATTCTGGTTGAAAACGTGTTAACACAAGTTTAGATTCAAGCTCTCTCCTTCAGTGGATTGAACCGTTCAGACATTTTCACATTTCAAAACCATTTCGGGGACTTATTTGCAGGGACCAATTTTCCACAAGGACCAAACCTGTACAAAGATGTCCAGTGAAAATCCCTACTTCAAGGTATATTTGGATCATCAGGTACCCACTCCAGAACTGGTTAGAACACAGAAAGTGCTGTGACCTCTGAACCCCAATGTTTATTTTGCGGCTGATGTCATTAATTAATAGATGAATAAGTAATGGATCACGAGATACAGAAATGAAAAGAAAGATTGGATTTCTATCCCGAGAAATGAAAAGTCTTTTGGTGCTCTATTTCAATTAAATATAATTCTCAAGAGCCCAATCAAAAGCCAGGCTGTCTGGTCCAAAACCAGATGGAAGGCAGTGCTAGTGAGTGCATAGGACCCTCTCACCTTTGGGATTTGATTGGTTCCGGATTGACCTCGAGGAAGGGATGAGTTCTGGAGGCAAATGGTGCTTTTCCTTTCACAATTCATGATTATGGAAATGCCAGTTGGCACAACGATATTCAGGAACAGAAGAAACTTCACCTTTATTGTGCAAGTTGTATGTTATAGTCGTGTTTTTAGAAAAAAACGGTGGTGACATAATAATGAGCCCAGGGCCTTGGGCGGGGGGGGGGGGGGATTGCTGATTATATTCCTTGTTTACAGTACTCTCAGAAAAAAACAAGCTTTCAAGAAAAAAAAACAATTGCAAGCATGGTGTTGATGTTGATGGATGCCCAACTGAGCAGTCACCATGAAATTCTGACTGCCCTAAAACATGCCACTGATAGTCTAATGCTTGAATCATCATTGAGGTCAACAGACTGGATGCAGTCCAGTACATCATTTGAAGTCTCTGTTTTTACAGCTTATTGTTTCTCTTTCGGATCGGTTCTATGCTACCTCACAAAGCTGATTCAGTGATACATGTAGACAGCCAACCTGCATTCACCCCTTGGAGGCTCCATTAATTTTTTATTCAAATCCACATTTCACATTGGCTTGAGGAGCAATTTGGAGCTTCTCATCTTTGGCAAACATTTTATCGATGAGTGATACTTCGCTGGTAAGTTTTGAATCTCCAAGATAAAACTTTTCCACTGCAATTATCTTTCCTGATGTAAATTACAAGGATTTACATAGCAAGGAATAACATTTTGTGAACTATGCTGCCCCTTTTGAAACAAAAGAATTCATATATTATTAGTATTTTAGTTACTGAAGTAAGTGCAACTTGAAGGGAATTAGTTCTGGTAATATCTGAAAATTTGGGCAGAATTTAATTTTCCAAATGCAAGTCCCGTTCACTGGCTGGAAAACTGGTGGGAAGCACATGTCACTTTTGTGCGGGAGACCTGACTGAACTAAGTGCTACTTAGGCACTTAATTAGCGAGCTTTGAGCTTTCCCTGGGATTTATGAATCCGGCAGCAGACCTTCCATCTGTTCAGAGCTGGACTGAGGTGATGTGGAGAGGGCGGGGTCTTGAGCGTACAGGGGAAAGGGTGGCAGTGGGGAAATTGAGGACTTTTAATGCACCCCCCCTCCTCCCCAATCCTGCGCCACTTTATTGGCCAATGAGTGCCTAACAATGAGAAACCATTTTGCTGAGTGGTCTTTGGGAGCCATGGGAAAACCATGTGATTCCCATTTAATCCCTGAGCCATCAATAAATTCCGGCGGGCTCAAGGATAATTGGTGTCAATTGGCTAATTATTGAACCTAACTGACATCTCACCTCGAGCAGGTAAATTTCCTGCTTGGGGCCCTTCCTGTCTCCGACTTAATGACAAAGTGTTCCACTGCTGGAAAACTGAGGTGAGGCCTCTCCCATGATTAAGTGGGACTTGCAACCTTATCTCGCGCTGTGATGCGCTGAATTCCAATTCTTCCTTTTGTGCCACAAGAGTAAGATTTCTGGAGCCTGCCCTCTCTTTGTATAGGTGAGTATTTCAGACAGAGATTCTTGAACCTTCAAAAAAAAAATTGGCTAAACATCTGAAGCAGAGAAATGCACATGAGTATGGGCTGGAAAGGGGCTGGTTTAGCACAGTGGGCTAAACAGCTGGCTTGTAATGCAGAACAAGGCCAGGAACGCGGGTTCAATTTCCATACCGGCCTCCCCGAACAGGCACCGGAATGTGGCAACTAGGGGCTTTTCACAGTAACTTCAATGAAGCCTACTTGTGACAATAAGCGATCATTATTATTATGAGGAGCAAGCAACACAGTTGAGTTAGTTTTGGATTGTTCTTGCAAAGTCATGGTATAAATGTGATGGGCTGAATGGCCTCCTTCAGTGCTAGTAACATCCATGGTCAATTAAGTGCGTAGAGCATGGAAACCGTGATCAATATACGTTTGCATGTATTCATTACGACAAATCTCATTCCTCCAGACATTTGCTTACAAAAGGCAGCTAGCAATGTAAGACAGAAGGAGTAGAGAATATAAAATACAATTCTTTGGAATTTTTTAATGTGGTCTCATAAAACAGACTTCATTCAAGCTGTAGTTTTCATGAATATATAATTCAGAATAGGGAAGATAAAAACTAACAAGCAATATGTTCTTGTACACACTGTTTTAGTTTCAATATTTAACAGAACATGTCTGTCTGTTCTCACAGAGGTTCAGCTTGTACTCAGTGGTGACGCATGCTCTATAATGGCCTTGCTCCTTGCTCTTTCGTGCTGGCTGTTCTCAGATTAACAGAATGTACAGTGAGTTTAAATCCATTATTCCTAGGTCCAGAACTCTTTATGGACTCCAGCTTGTTACTGCACTAAATGCAGAACAAGATCCAGAAAGTTGGTTCTGAGCATCTGTGGCTTTAAAGCAAAAATAGCCTGTGCAAGGATTAGCGCGAGGAAGCCAATGGTCCAGTAAGAAAGATAGACGACTTCCGGTTGCGGCTGTGCGGAGCTAAGTCGCACATTCGGTAGCTCCCGCTAAAAACGGACTTTTGGGCTCTTTTCAGAGCCCCCAGCGGCAGTTTTTGGACGGTTCCCGGTGTGGGAAGGAGACTGCAATAGTTCCCCGACAGTGTATGGCTTGGACCAGGAGCGGGGCGACTAAAAAAGTGGGGGTGAACCCAAAGAAGGTGCGAGGGAAGAAGAGCAAAATGGCGGTGGGCGGGGACCAGGCAGCGTGGATGTAGTGGGTGCAGGAGCAGCAGGACGTTATCCAGCGCTGCTTCAGGGAGATTGAAGCGGACCTGCTGGAGCCGATGAAGGCTTCTATCAACAAGCTGCTGGAGATCCAGACTGCCCAGGGGGTGGCGATCCGCGAGGTCTGACAAAAGGTCTCCGACAATGAGGACAGGATCTTAGGCCTTGCGGTAAAGGTGGAGGCGCACGAGGCGCTCCACAAGAAATGGCAGGAACAGTTTGAGGAGATTGAGAATCGGTCGAGGCGGAAGGATTTGCGGATTCTGGGCCTCCCAGAGGGGCTGGAGGGGTCGGACGTGGGGGCCTATGTGGTCACCATGCTAAACTCGCTGATGGGAGCGGGGCCCTTCCAGGGGCCCCTGGAGCTGGAAGGGGCCCATAGAGTGCTGGTGAGGAGGCCCAAGGCTACCGAGCCGCCGCGGGTGGTGCTGGTGCGGTTTCATCGGTTCGCCGATCGGGAGTGCGTGCTCAGGTGGGCCAAGAAAGAGAGGAGCAGCAGGTGGGAGAACGCGGAGGTTCGAATAGACCAGGACTGGAGTGCGGAGGTGGCGAAGAAGAGGGCCGGGTACAATCGGGTACAATCGGGCAAAGGCGGTGCTTCACAGAAAGGGGGTGAAGTTTGGCATGCTGCAGCCGGCGCGACTGTGGGTCACCTACAAGGACTGGCACCATTATTATGAGTCTCCGGAGGAGGCGTGGGCCTTTCTTCAGGCCGTGAAACTGGACACAAACTGAGGGTCGGGATGGGAGGTCGGGGATTGCTGTTGGGGTGTTACACTTTGAGGGGGGGTTCTTATCTCTTATTTCTGTTTGGATCGATGAGGGTGGTTAGGGTGGGTTGGCACTGTTTTGGTTGGGCCTGTTGGGTGGGCTCTTGGAGGGGGGTAAGTAATTGGAGTAGGGGTGGATGGCTGGTAGGGGGGATGGGGCCCTGCGGGGGAGGGGGAGGCACGAGTTGGGGGTGAGGGGACTGGGCCTGTAAAAGGAGCGGCGACAGAGGTGGCAGGGCCGGGCAGGTGAAAAGCGCGGGCTTTTTCCCGCGCTGAAGGCTGGAGGGGGCGGGGCCGGGGCGGGGAAGCGAGGGTTGTTTCCCGCGCTTGGGATGGATGGGGGAGGCGGAGAGCCTGTGGATGGGTAATGGAGGAGGAGGGTATGTCCCACAATGGGAGGAGTCGAAGGAGAGGCGGGAGTAGCCGGGGGTTAGCAGGAGTCAGCTGACTTGCGGGAGTGCAATGGGGGGAGTAAAGCAGCTAGGAGGGATCCTAGCTGGGGGTGGGGGGGTGGGGGGGGGGGGGGGGGGTGGGGTGGAACCGGGTTGCTGCTGCTATGGTCAAGGGGGAGCTGGAGCGAGTAGAGGGAGTTGGGACGGCGGATGTGGTCATGCTCCAGGAGACACACCTGAAGGTGGCAGACCACGTAAGATTGAGGAAGATTAGGTCAGGTGTTTCACTCAGGGTTGGATGCCAAAAATCGGGGGGTAGTAATCTTGGTGGGAAAGGTGGTGTCGTTCGAGGCGTCGAGCATCGTGACAGACAATAGCGGCAGGTACGTAATGGTAAGTGGTAAGCTGCAAGGGGAGAGGGTGGTGCTGGTCCATGTGTATGCCCCGAACTGGGACGATGTGGGTTTTATGCGGTGCATGTTGGGTCGGATCCCGGACTTGGAAGTGGGGACTCTGATAATGGGGGGGGGGGGGACGTTAACACGGTGTTGGATCCGGCACTGGATCGCTCCAGGTCTAGGATGGGTAGGAAGCCGGCAGCGGCTAAGGCGCTGAGGGGGTTTATGGACCAGATGGGAGGGGTGGACCCTTGGAGATTTGCAAGGCCGGGGGCTAGGGAATTTTCATTCTTCTCGCATGTTCATAAGGCTTATTCCCAGATCGACTTCTTTATTATGAGTAGGGCGCTGATAGCAAGAATAGAGGATACAGAGTACTCGGCGATAGCCATTTCGGATCACGCCCCGCATTGGGTAGACCTAGAGCTGGGGGAGGAGAGGGACCAGCGCCCGTTGTGGGAAGAACAGGTGGAGGGTTTTAGGGGTGGCTCAGGGCAGGGATAGGAAGGTTGGGGGACCTGTGTGTGGACGGGAAGTTCACGAGCCTGGGTGAACTGGAGGAGAAGTATGGGCTCCCCCCCGGGGAACACCTTCAGATATTTACAGGTAAGGGCGTTTGCCAGGCGGCAAGTGGTGGAATTCCTGCGACTGCTGCCACGCACAGTACAGGACAGGGTGCTCTTGGGGGGGTGGGTGGGAGTGGGGAAGTTGGTGGAGTTGAAAGGTAAGTGGGAGGAGGAGTTGGGAGAGGAGATGGAAGAGGGACGTGGGCAGGTGCCCTAGGGTGGGTGAACTCTTCCTCTTCGTGCGCGAGGCTCAGCCTCATACAGTTTAAGGTGCTGCACCGGGCACACATGACCGGGACTAGGATGAGCCGGTTCTCAGGTTAGGTGCTCAGGAAGCCCAGCAAATCACACCCATATGTTCTGGGCATGCCCAGCGTTGGAGGAATTTTGGAAGGGCGTAGCAAGGACGGTGTCGAGGGTGGTAGGATCCAGGGTCAAGCCGGGCTGGGGGCTCGCAAAATTTGGGGTTGCAGGTTAGCTGGGAGTGCAGGAGGCGAAAGAGGCTGGTATTCTGGCCTTTGCGTCCCTGGTAGCCCGGCGAAGGATTCTTCTTCAGTGGAGAGATGCGAGGCCCCCAAGCGTGGAATCCTGGATCAACGATATGGCGGGGTTTATTAAATTGATTATGGCGATATCAACGATATGGCGAGGTGAAATTCGCCTTAAGGGGATCGGTACAAGGTTTCTTTAGGCGGCGGCAACCGTTCTTGGACTTCCTGGCAGAGCGGTAGACAATGGTCAGCAGCAGCAGCAACCTGGGGGGGGGTTCTATTTTTTTCTGTTTATTTACCCTTGGGGATCTGAGGGGGTGTATATATTTGCTATGTTTGCTCTGTGTTAATTCGGGGTGTTAATTTATTATTTATGTATAGGGGGAGGGGGCACGGGGGTTGTTTTACTTTGTTCTGTATTTAATTCTATTGGGTTTCTTTTTCATTCTGTTGTTGATATTTTGTGAAAACCCTAATAAAAATTATTTTTTTTAAAAAGAGAGATAGACAGCTTATTATTTACTTAAAGGGCAATGTTCTTTTGTGTGTGTGTGTGTGTGTCGGAGGGGTGATGTATACTCAGCATAAATATCCAAACACTCCACCTTAAACAAAACCACTGGCATGGAGGGGAGATGATGGCTTTTGAGAGAATGGCCGAATCTTTATGGTGCAGGAGGAGGTCATTTGTTCCATTGTGGCTGCACCAGCTCTCCAAATGGACATTCTGACTTTGTGCCATTTTCCTGCCTTTTCCCAGTTACCGTACACATTGTTTCAAATAATCAATTAATGCCATCTTGAAAGCCTCAATTTAACCTGCCTCCACCACACTTCTAGGTAATGCAGACCAGAACCACTCGCTGTGTGAAAACCTTTGTTCTCACATTGCATATACTTCTCTTGCCAATCATTTTAAATCTGTGCTCTCTCGTTCTCAATCATTTTATAAGCAGGAACAGTTTCTCCCTATCCACTTTGTCCATCCCCCTCATGATTTTGAACGCCTCATTCAAATCTCCGCTCCGCCTTCCCCTCTCCAAGAAGAAAATTCCGAACTTCCCCAATCTACCTTCATAACTGAAGTTTCTCATCCCTGAAACCATTTTTGTGAACCTCTTCTGCACTCTCTCAAAAGCGTTCACATCCTTCCTAAAGTATGGCACTCAAAATTGTACACTATGCTCCAGCTGAGGTCGAACTTGTGGTAGTATGCATTAGGGGTCATGTGGGACTGTGAAGCCATGATGTCATTGGCTGACAGATCCCGGGTCCTGGTTGGACGTTGACCTCTAGCTCCGCCCTGAAGGCGGAGTATAAGTACCTGGAGTCCTCCCCCGCAGGCAGTCTACTACTGAACTGCGGGGGAAACAGTCACGCTTAATAAAGCCTCATCGACTTCACTCTATTCGTCTCTCGGAGTCTTTGTGCGCTACAATTTATTAAGCGTGACTAAAGGACTATGGAGCTCAGGATCATCCCGGATATGCCTGAGGATCAGCCCCCACGCAGTGAACGTGGCAGCAGCTTTCAAGCACTGGCAGACTTGTTTTGAGGTCTACCTCAGAACGGCCACCGGCCGGGTCACAGAAGACCAAAAACTACAGGTCCTGCACTCGAGGTTAAGCACGGAGATTTTCTCTCTCATCGAAGACGCAGAGGATTTCCAGACGGCGTTCGCAGCACTAAAAAGTCTCTATGTCCGCCCAGTAAACCAGATCTACGCTTGCTATCAACTCGCAACGAGACGGCAAAGTCCCGGAGAATCGATAGATGAATTCTACGCTGCGCTACTAATTTTGGGACGAGCCTGCAGCTGCCCGTCGGTGAACGCAAATGAACACACGGACATGTTAATGCGCGATGCTTTTGTGGCAGGTATGAACTCCTCCCAAATCCACCAAAGACTTCTAGAAAAAGAGTCGCTAGGACTCTCAGAGGCACAGGCCCTAGCAGCCTCCCTAGATGTGGCCGCGCGAAATACCCGCGCCTACGGCCCCGACCACGTGGCAGCCCATTGGGCTCCGTACGTACCCGTCGTAACAAACCCACCCCCCCCCGGACACCCCACAGGCATGCGCGGTCCAAACGCCAAGTCGCACCGGGGGCGCCCGCTGCTATTTCTGCGGCCAGGCGAAACACCCCCGGCAGCGCTGCCCGGCCCGCGCAGCGATCTGCAAGATCTGCGGGAAAAAGGGCCATTTCGCGGCTGTGTGCCGGTCCCGCGAGGTCGCCGCTTTCCCGGGAGAACAGGGAGCCCTGCACGCCGTTTACGCTCCCCAACCCCCCCAGCGCCCCATGACCCGCAGGCGCAGCCACTCTGGGTCCCGACCACCGCGGCCCCGGGAGAACAGGGAGCCCTGCACGCTGCTTACGCTCCCCAACCCCCCCCCCCGCGCCCCATGTATGACCCGCAGGCGCTACCACTTTGGGTCCCGACCACCGCTCTCCCCGGAGAAGAGGGAGTTCTGCGCGTCTCTAACGCCCCCCAAACCACCCCCCCCGCGCCCCACGTCTCACCCGCCGGCGCTACCAATTTGGGTCCCGAACACCGCTGTCCCCAGAGATGAGGGAGCCCCGCGCGTTCCTAACGCTCCCCAACCCCCCCAGCGCCCCATGTGCGACCCGCAGACGCCGCCATTTTGGGTCCCGGCCACCACGAGGGGAGGAAGGGCGCCGCCATCTTGGACCACCCCAGACCTGTACGACGCATGGGGGTGGCCATTTTGTCCACCATCGCCGCCATCTTGTGACCCCCCAGCCATGTGCGATGCATGGGGGCAGCCATTTTGTTCACCCCCGACGCCATCTTGGACGGCAACAATGGACCCCAGTATCGACGGCTCCACGGGGTTCGAAGAAGACGCTCAACTACAACAACCACGTCTCGCTTCAATGACGCTGGACCAAGCTCGGCCCCGGACACTCCAGACGACGACGACAACGGTGCTGATAAACGGGCACGAGACACCATGCCTAGTCGACTCCGGGAGCACGGAGAGCTTTATCCACCCCGACACGGTAAGACGCTGTTCTTTGACCACCCATCCCAGCGCACAAAAGATTTCCCTAGCTGCAGGATCCCACTCCGTACAGATCAAAGGCTTCTGCATAGTTACCCTAACGGTGCAAGGGAGGGAGTTCAAAAACTACAGGCTCTACGTCCTTCCCCAACTCTGCGCCCCCACATTACTGGGATTAGACTTCCAGTGCAATCTACAGAGCCTAATCTTCAAATTCGGCGGCCCAATACCCCCACTCACTATCTGCGGCCTCGCAACCCTCAAGGTGCAACCCCCGTCCTTGTTTGCAAACCTCACCCCGGACTGCAAACCCGTCGCCACTAGGAGCAGACGGTACAGCGCCCAGGACCGGACATTCATTCGGTCCGAAGTCCAGCGGCTACTAAAGGAAGGCATAATCCAGGCCAGCAATAGTCCCTGGAGAGCACAGGTGGTAGTAGTAAAGACAGGGGAGAAGCAAAGGATGGTCATAGACTATAGCCAGACCATCAACAGGTACACACAACTAGACGCGTACCCTCTCCCCCGCATATCCGACATGGTCAATCGGATTGCCCAATATAAAGTCTTCTCCACCGTGGACCTCAAGTCCGCCTACCATCAGCTCCCCATCCGCCCAAGTGACCGCAAGTACACAGCCTTCGAGGCAGACGGGCGATTATACCATTTCCTAAGGGTCCCATTTGGCGTCACAAACGGGGTCTCGGTCTTCCAACGAGAGATGGACCGAATGGTTGATCAACACGGGTTGCAGGCCATGTTCCCGTATCTCGACAATGTAACCATCTGCGGCCACGATCAGCAGGACCACGACGCCAACCTCCAAATATTCCTCCAGACCACTAAAGCCTTGAACCTCACATACAACGAGGACAAGTGCGTTTTCAGCACAAACCGGCTGGCCATCCTGGGCTACGTAGTGCGCAATGGGATAATAGGCCCCGACCCCGAACGTATGCGCGCCCTCATGGAATTTCCCCTCCCGCACTGCTCAAAAGCCCTGAAACGCTGCCTGGGGTTCTTTTCATACTACGTCCAGTGGGTCCCCCAGTACGCAGACAAGGCCCGCCCCCTAATACAGACCACGACCTTCCCTCTGTCGACAGAGGCTTGCCAGGCCTTCAGCCGCATCAAAGCGGATATCGCAAAGGCCACGATGCGCGCCATCGACGAATCCCTCCCCTTCCAGGTCGAGAGCGACGCCTCCGACGTAGCTATAGTGGCCACCCTTAACCAAGCGGGCAGACCCGTGGCCTTTTTCTCCCGAACCCTCCACGCTTCAGAAATCCGCCACTCCTCAGTGGAAAAGGAAGCCCAAGCCATAGTGGAAGATGTGCGACATTGGAGGCATTACCTGGCCGGCAGGAGATTCACTCTCCTCACGGACCAACGGTCGGTAGCCTTCATGTTCGATAATGCACAGCGGGGCAAAATCAAAAACGACAAGATCTTAAGGTGGAGGATCGAGCTCTCCACCTTCAACTACGAGATCTTGTATCGTCCCGGAAAGCTGAACGAGCCGTCCGATGCCCTATCCCGCGGCACATGTGCCAACGCACAAATTAACCGCCTCCAAACCCTCCACGAGGACCTCTGCCACCCGGGGGTCACTCGGTTTTACCACTTTATCAAGTCCCGCAACCTCCCATACTCCTTAGAGGAGGTCCGTACAGTCACAAGGAACTGCCACATCTGCGCAGAGTGCAAACCGCATTTTTTCAGGCCGGATGGTGCGCACCTGATTAAGGCTTCCCGCCCCTTTGAACGCCTTAGTCTGGATTTCAAAGGACCCCTCCCCTCCAACGACCGCAACATATACTTCCTTAATGTGGTGGACGAGTACTCCCGCTTCCCATTCGCCATCCCCTGTTCTGACATGACCGCGGCCACAGTCATTAAAGCCCTGAACACCATATTCACACTGTTCGGTTGCCCTGCATACGTCCACAGCGACAGGGGGTCCTCCTTCATGAGTGACGAGCTGCGCCAGTTCCTGCTCAGCAACGGGATAGCCTCAAGCAGGACGACCAGCTACAACCCCCGGGGGAACGGGCAAGTAGAGAGGGAGAACGGCACGGTCTGGAAGACCGTCCTACTGGCCCTACGGTCCAGGGACCTCCCAGTTTCACGGTGGCAGGAGGTCCTTCCGGACGCCCTCCACTCCATCCGGTCACTACTGTGTACTAGCACTAACCAAACGCCTCATGAGCGCCTCCTTGTCTTCCCCAGGAAGTCCTCCTCTGGAACGTCGCTGCCGACCTGGCTGGCGGCCCCAGGACCCATCGTGCTCCGAAAGCACGTGCGGGCGCACAAGTCGGACCCGTTGGTCGAAAGGGTTCACCTCCTTCACGCGAACCCGCAGTACGCTTACGTGGAGTACCCCGACGGCCGACAGGACACGGTCTCTCTGCGAGACCTGGCGCCCGCCGTCAACACACACACCCCCCGACACCAATCACCCAACCCCCCCCTTCCTGCCACCGCCGCCCCCCGCGACCGCCCCCTTCCCAGGAGGATCAGTCCTCCTCCCAGGCCCGACCAGGAATGAAGCCCAAGCTGAAACCGTAAGGCTCCCGGAGACGACAACACCGGAACAAGCACCACCACCACCACCGGGGCCGAGGCGATCGACACGGACAACCAGACTGCCCGACCGACTCGTGGCGTCGATCTAACAGTACAATATGTGGACTTTTAACGAGAACATTTTGTCTTTTCCTGACGATTACTGTAGATAGTTTGAGAAAAAAAAAACCTTGTACATACTGTAATAACATGCGAAAGTTTTCCTCCCAGGACCAGCCTTGTAAACCCTTACCACCATGCGAAGCATCACCCCGCCGGGTTCATTTTTAACAAGGGGTGAATGTGGTAGTATGCATTAGGGGTCATGTGGGACTGTGAAGCCATGATGTCATTGGCTGACAGATCCCGGGTCCTGGTTGGACGTTGACCTCTAGCTCCGCCCTGAAGGCGGAGTATAAGTACCTGGAGTCCTCCCCCGCAGGCAGTCTACTACTGAACTGCGGGGGAAACAGTCACGCTTAATAAAGCCTCATCGACTTCACTCTATTCGTCTCTCGGAGTCTTTGTGCGCTACAGAACTCATTTCTGGGATACATTTCATCTGGTCCTGGAGTCAACTTTAAGTAGCAACAGTTTTTCCAATACCTCCTGCTTATCAATCTTGAACCCTGATAGTGATAGAGTTCCATCCTCTGTCAGCACGGACTGGTTAGCATCTGCCTACTTGGTAAAGACAGATTCAAGATTTTTAGGGCAGATTTAGAGCAGCACGGTAGCACAGTGGTTAGCACTGTTGCATCACAGCTCCAGGATCTCAGGTTCGATTCCCGGCTTAGGTCATTGTGCGGTTTCTGCACGTTCTCCCCGTGTCTGCGTGGGTTTCCTCCGGGTGCTCCGGTTTCCTCCCACAGTCCAACGCTGTGCAGGTTATGTGGATTGGCCATGCTAAATTGCCCTTAGTGTCCAAAAAATGGTTAGGTGAGGTTACGGAGATGGGGTTCTCTTTCCAAGGACCGGTGCAGACTTGATGGGCCGAATGGCCTCTATAAATTTTATGATTCTATGAAGTGCTAATTTAGCACCTCAGCCACACCTCCATACCTCCATTTGTAAATCCCCTAATCAGCCCATTTCTCCTTTTACTATTTATATGCCCATCGAAGACTTTGACATTCCCTATTATGTCAGATACCAGTCTTTTGTCACAATCTATCTTCGCTTCTCTTATTCGCTTCTTCACCCTTCCTCTGAATCTTCTGTATTAAGCCGGTTTCTGAATTGAATTTTCTGCCTGACATCTGTCATATGCACACTTTTTCTTCTTTATCTTAATTTCCATCTCCCTTTTCATCCAGGAAGCTCTGGATATGTTTGCCCTACCCTTCCCTCTTGAGGGAATATGCCTCGATTGAGCCCAAACTATTTCTTCCTTAAAGGTAGCCCTCTGTTCAGCTACAGTCTTTCCTGCCAGCCTTTGGTTCCAGTCCATCAGGCCCAGCTCCGCTCTTGCCCCATTGAAATTGGCTCTACCTCAGTTAATTATTCTTACTCTGGATTGCCCATAGTCCTTTTCTACCTTCATCCTAAATCTTACGATACAATGATACCTAATTTCCAACAACAAGGCCTAGCAGTGCCTCCTTTCTTGTTGGACTGGACATCTACTGTCTAGAATATTCTCCTGAACACACTCTATGAACTCTTTCCCCTTTCTGCCCTTAACACTACCACTGTGCCAGTCTATTTTCAGGTAATTAAAGTCCCTGATTATAGCCACTCTATAATGTACCCACCCCTCTGTAATTTCCCTGCAAATTATTTCCTCTACATCCTCCCCATTAGTTGGTGGTTTATCAACTACACTGAGCAATGTGATTGCACCCTATTTAATCCTGAGCTCTAGCTAAATAGATTCTGTCCTTGGACCCTCTGGGTCACTCTCTTTCTCCAACACTGCAATGCTCTCCTTAACTAATAACGCCGCCCCTCTTCTTTTCTTCCTGTCCTATCTTTCCTGAGCACCAATTTAGCGTGGCCAATCCACCTACCTTGCACATCTTTGGGTTGTGGGGGCGAAACCCACGCAAACACGGGGAGAATGCACAAACCCACATGGACAGTGACCCAAGGCCGGGATCGAACCTGGGACCTCGGCGCCGTGAGGCGGCAGTGCTAACCACTGCACCTTGCCCAAAATTCCCCATAATGAACTCAACCCTGGCTCTGTTCAGCTGCAACCTGTCGCGCTTGTACAGATGCCACTTTCCCCAGAACCAGTCCCAGTATCGCAGGAATCTAAAGCCCTTCCTCCTGCACCGTCTTTCTAGCCATGCATTTATCTGCCTTTCTGTAATCACTTGCATGTGGGAATAATCTGGAGATTACTACCTTTGAGGTCCTGCTTGTATATTTTCTACCTAGCTTCCTAAATTTTTGATTGACCCCTGACTATCACTAAGACTTGATCCGACTTCGCCTTTGACCCCACGGCTACTCCCTCCAAGACTCCAAACTACACCCAACCTGACCGCATCCCCATCCCGAGTCCGTAACTACCCCCTGACCTTCCCAAATATTCCCCCAACCTGACTATCCTCAAACACCCCACAGCCTCTTGACCATACCCTCAAAATGATCCAATTAGCAATCCTGACCACCAACTACCCCGCTGGTCTGCCGACTACCTCTGCCCTGACCCAATTAACCCCGACTGCACTTACCTCACCTCACCCATCCAACTGACCACTAACCCGGCCCGACAACCCCCACCCGACCAGAACTGACCTGACTACACAACTCAACTACCCCCAACCAACCAATGCATTTAACCACCTATCCTTTCCCCCCTGCACAACTACCAATCTATCCATCTACACCCCCTATCCACCAACCCACCTACCCACTTATCCACCTTCCCCACTAACCAGTGATCCACTTACCAACTTAACCACCTACCCACTTACCCTGAACTACCTACCCACTTACCCAGTCACTCATTCACTTTTACATTCACTAACATTCAAAGACACAACGTAAACTTACCAAATGGCAGCTAATGCTGTAAAAAAAATGGGCGTCCTGTCTTCAACTGACTCTACTCTGCTCTGATAGAGTTTTCTGAGGTATGCCGTACTCCACACTTTTGGAAAAGCTGGGCTTGGAAAATCCCAAATAAAAGGTGGAGCAGCGTCGAGTCGGGGAATTTCTGAGTGGAACGGTCATCCAAGATTGATTGCCACCATTCAGAAGATCTGGGGCAGGATGATCTTTGTTCCCCTTAAAGGTTCTATTCCCTTTATTAAGAAAGTTGAATTCAGAGAATCATAGAATCCCTATAATGCAGAAGGAGGCTATTTGACCCATCGAGTCTCACCAACCCTCTGAAAGAGCACCATAACCTAGGCCCATACCCCTCCCACCCTATCCACATAACTCCACCTAACCTTTGGACGCTGAAGTGTAATTTAGCCAATCCACCCGCACATCTTTGGACTGTGGGAGGGAACTGGAGGACACGGGGAGAATGTGTAAATCAAAGGTCAGAATCGAACCGGGGTCCCTGGCATTATGAGGCAGCAGTGCTAACCACTGGAGAAATTCCTGGAGAAATATTTGACGACTATCCTAAATATAGCTAACCCCCAGCCTGGCTTGACCCGGACCTTCACCACCTTTGAAATCACTCTTGCCACTCCCCTCCAGTACTCATCCAGTGCCGGACACGACCAGTACTCATCCAGTGCCGGACACGACCAACCAGAACATGTGTGGTTCGCCGGACTTCCCAAGCACCTCCCGCACCTGTCCTCCACTCGGAAGAACCTGCTCAGTCTTGCTCCCGTCATGTGTGCTCTGTGTAGAACCTTGAATTGTATCAGGCTAAGCCTGGCACAAGAGGAAGAGGAAAAAATAGTGCTCCCACCCCCCCCGGGGGCTCCTCGGTGACACTCGGTGCTCCTCTCCCCCTCTAACCACCCTCCTCCATTTCCTAGAGTCTCTCAACGCTATGGCCAATGGTTCAATTGCCAGCGCGAACAGAAATGGGGACGGGGGCACCCCTGCCTTGTTCCCCTATGTAACCGAAAATACTCCGATCTCTGCCGATTTGTGACTACACTTGCCACTGGGGCCCCATAGAGGAGTTTGACCCAACTGACAAACCCCTCCCCGAACCCAAATCTCCTCAACACCTCCCATAAATACTCCCACTCTACCCTATCGAATGCCTTCTCTGCATCCATCGCTGCCACTATCTCTGCATCCCCCTCCGCTGGAGGCATCATTATCACCCCCAACAGCCGTCGCACGTTGACATTCAATTGTCTCCCCTTTACAAACCCTGTCTGGTCTTCATGCACCACCCCTGGGACACAATCCTCGATCCTCGTCGCTAGCACTTTTGCCAGCAACTTGGCGTCTACATTCAGGAGCAAGATAGGCCTATATGACCCGCATTGCAGCGGATCTTTATCTCGCTTCAGGAATAATGATATCGTTGCCTCCAACATTGTCGGGGGTAGAGTCCCCCCTTCTCTGGCCTCGTTAAAGATTCTCGCCAGCAGCGGGGCCAACAAGTCCACATATTTCCTGTAAAATGCCACCGGGAACCCGTCTGGTCCCGGGGCCTTCCCTGCCTGCATGTTCCCCAGCCCTTTAGTCACCTCATCCATCCCGATTGGCGCCCCCAGACCTGCCACCTCCTGCTCCTCCACCCTTGGGAACCTTAATTGGTCCAGAAACTGTTGCATCCCCTCTTTTCCCTCCGGGGGTTGGGACTTATATAGCCTCTCATAAAAGGTCTTAAATACCTCATTTACCTTCCCTGCTCTCCGCTCCGTTGTTCCCGTTTCATCACTAACTCCCCCTATTTCCCTCGCCGCTATCCTCTTACGAAGCTGGTGGGCCAGCAGCCGGCTCGCCTTTTCCCCATATTCGTATCTCATCCCCTGTGCCTTCCTCCACTGTGCCTCTGCCTTCCCTGTGGTCAGCAGGTCAAACTCCGTCTGAAGTCTTCGCCTCTCTCTATATAGTCCTTCGTCCGGGGCCTCCGCATATCTTTTACCCACACTCAAAATCTCCCCCACTAATCTCTCCCTTTCTTTGCCCTTTTTTTCTCCTTGTAAGCCCTAATGGAGATCAACTTTCCCCTAACCACCGCCTTCAGCGCTTCCCATACTACCCCCACCTGGACCTCACCATCATCATTGGCCTCCGGGTACCTCTCAATACATCCCCGCACCCTTCCACAGACTCCCTCATCCACCAATAGTCCCACATCCAGTCGCCAGAGTGGGCGCTGTTCCCTCTCCTCTCCTAGTTCCAGATCCACCCAGTGCGGGGCATGGTCTGAAACGGCTATGGCCGAATACTCCGTTCCTGCCACCCTCGAAATCAGTGCCCTGCTCAAAACAAAGAAATCTATCCGGGAGTATACCTTATGAACATGGGAGAAAAAGGAGAACTCTTTGGCCAACGGCCTGGCAAATCTCCACGGATCCACTCCCTCCATTTGCTCCATAAACCCCCTGAGCACCTTGGCCGCTGCCGGCATTCTTCCGGTCCTGGATCTAGACCGATCTAACCCTGGGTCCAGCACAGTATTGCAATCCCACCCCCATTACCAGGCTTCCCACCTCCAGGTCCGGGATACGTCCCAGCATCCGCTTCATAAATCCCGCGTCGTCCCAGTTCGGGGCATATACATTTACCAGCACGACCTCCTTTCCCTGCAATCTACCACTCACCATCACATATCTACCACCGTTGTCCACCACTATATTCCTAGCCTCGAACGACACCCGTTTCCCCACCAATATCGCCACCCCTCTATTTTTCGCGTCCAATCCTGAGTGGAACATCTGTCCCACCCATCCTTTCCTTAACCTAACCTGATCCGCTACCTTCAGATGCGTCTCCTGAAGCATGACCATGTCTGCCTTCAGTCCTTTTAAGTGCGCGAACACTCGGGCCCTCTTAATCGGCCCATTTATGCCTCTCACATTCCACGGGATTAGCCGGATTGGGGGGCCGCCCGCCGACTAGCCATCACCTACTCGGCCAGTCCCACGTCCAGGTCCCGCGCACCCACCCGTCCCCCAGGCGGCGCCCTCCCGTCCCGACCACCTCTTCCCTTGCCAGCTCCCTCTCGCTCCCAGCAGCAGCAACCCAGTTGACACCCCCCCCCCCACCCCCCAGCGCTAGATCCCCATCTAGCATGGTTACTCCCCCCATGATGCTTCCGAAAGTCAGCTGACTCCAACTGACCCCGGCTTCCCCCGCTCTCTCCTTGACCCCCTCATGTGTGGAACTTTCATCCTCCTTGCACCTATCTTCCCGCCATCATCTCCCTAGCGCGGGAAAAAACCTGCGCTTTCCTGGATCGGCCCCGCCCCCCATGGCGCAGCTCCCCCATTCCCCATCCCCCACCTCAGTCCCTTTTTCCACCGGCGCCCACATTTCTCAGTGTCCCCCCGTCAAGAAGAGAAAAAAACCCCGTCTATCGTCCCGATACTGTGAACCTCCCATTCCCCAATTTACATTTCTATACATCATCATCGTCGTCTCCCCCACAGCATCAGTCCCTCAGTTCTGGTCCAGTTTCTCTTCTTGGATGAAGGTCCATGCCTCGTCCGACGTTTCAAAGTAGTAATGTTTATCTTGGTGCGTGACCCACAATCGCGCCGGCTGCAGCATCCCAAACTTTATTTTCTTCTTGTGAAGCACAGCCTTGGCCCGATTAAAGCTTGCTCTCCTTCTCGCCACCTCCGCGCTCCAGTCCTGATACACTCGTATCACCGCATTCTCCCACCTGCTACTCCGTACCTTCTTGGCCCAGCTCAAAACAGCCTCTCTGTCGGTGAAGCGGTGAAATCTCACCACCATCGCCCTTGGTGGTTCTCCAGCCTTTGGTCTCCTCGCAAGGACCCGGTGAGCCCCTTCCACCTCCAGGGGGTCCGAGGGGGCCTCAGCTCCCATTAGCGAATGGAGCATCGTGCTCACATAAGCCCCAACGTCAGCTCCCTCCACTCCCTCGGGGAGACCCAGAATCAGGAGGTTCTTTCTCCTCGAGCTGTTCTCCAGGACTTCGAGCCTTTCGATACACCTCTTACGTAGCGCCTTGCGTGTCTCCATTTTTACCGCTAGGCCCAGAATCTCATCCTCGTTCTCAGCTGCCTTCGCCTTCACCCCACGGAGCTCTATCGCCTGGGCCTTTTGCGTTTCTTTTAGCCCTTCGATTGCTAATAACATCGGTGCCAGCACCTCCTTCTTTAATTCCTCCACACACCGTCGGAGGAATTCCTGCTGGTCCGGGTCCCATGTCGTCCGGGCTCCATCCGTCACCATCTTGCTTCTTCCTTCTCTTCTCTGCCGCTGCTCCAAAGGATCCTTTGCAATCTGGCCACTACCACCGATCCTTTCCATACACACCAGGGGGGACTCCTTACTTCGTCACCCCACACTGGGTTTGGTCCGAAAAAATTTCCGTTGGGGCTCCCAAAAAGAGACCAAAAGTCAGTTAGAACGGGAGGTGCCGAAACGTGTGGCTTAGCAGTGCATCGCCGCAACCGGAAGTCATTCTTTAGTTCTGTTGACATCTTTCTGGATCGAGATTTGATGATGTAGTTCAGTTACACCATTTATAGTTTACTGCTTTTGCCACTGTAAGTCCGAACAATACAACAGTTCGAGAGTAGCTGAGAAGTCAATTCCCTTAGCACTGTTGCTATCTTCATCACAAAGACCAGAACATTCCGGCCGTTCATGCCAGCAGGATCTCCCGGTCATGCTGATGTGCACCTCCCGCTGCGGCTTTCACAATGGTGAGGGGTGTATTCAATGGGAAATCTCCTTGACGACGGCGGGACCAGAAGATCCTGCCTCCGGCCAATGGGAGGCTGCCTCTTCCACCACAAAACGCATCACGGGTTGTGCGGAAAATCCCTCTGAGTGAATGGTCATTGCAATGTAGTAAAAACGCTACATTATTATGGGTTTTAACACATATCGGATTTGGGCTGCATCCCAAAGACACGCTGGAGAGTCTCTCTCGGAAACTCCCAGTTAAGAAATTATTGGGAAACTGCAGAAGAGCCAATTTCCCCTTGGCAATTGCACTGCACTGTGAACTATCCGAAAATGCAATTTAAACCACTAACTTTGGATGGTTCAACAGGATTGCACTAATAGTTACTCTGGAAAATGTTAGAAGAATTAAAACCTCTTCTTTTTGTAAACACCCAGAAGCACTCCTGCATTGGACTCCCCCCACCCCTCCCCCCATTCCCCCCAATCCCCCTGGGTCACCCCCATCCCTCCTAACTAATTCCACCACCGCCCCCCCCCCCCCCCCCAACTTCCTCATCCCCAAAACTGACTGCCACTCTGAGGAAGTTACGGACCATATAATGTGTTCACAGAGATCCCCTCGACAGAATAAGCTGATATAGAATGCACTTTAAACGGTGCGATCTACTGACCAGGTTGTGATCTTGCTCGAGTACAACGCAGCCAGCAGATCCCGGGAAAGGCCTCTCATGGACTTCCCGAAAGCCTTCATGCCTCGCGGGATCCACCCAAGTTGCGCGAGGCCTCGGAATCGGAATCACGCGCAAACCTACTTCGGCGCTCTTCCCCGGGATATCTTACCTGGGAGGCTGCAGCCAGGCGCCATTCAGTACAGGTCCACAAAAACGTAGACCAGGTGGAATGGCATCCGGGAGTCTCCCGGTCCATCGGAGATCCCTAGGTCGTCAGAAATAGTGCAGAGTGGCTCCCTCGCCCTCCCCCTGGAACGCCTTGACACTGCCCAGCTGGAACCTCTGCACTGCCACCCTGATAGTGCCAAGGTGGCACTGCCAGGCTCCTGGAGCACTGCCGGGGTGCCAGGGCGGCAGTGCAATGATGCTCAGGTGCCAGGGTGATACTGCAAAGGGTCAGGGCCCAAGGGGGGGGGGGGGGCATGCTCATGAAAGGAGGGTGGAAGGGGGAGGGGTTTGACGGTGGGGGTGTGCACAGCACGCAAGCCGGGGCCTCTGGGAGTTGGGGGTGGTGACGGGTGGGGGTGCTTGAGGGGGGGGGGGGGGGGCTGTAAGGGGGGTGGAGAGACCTCAAGTGGGGGGACCCCACAGTGGGGTATCCTCACTGGGGGGGGGGAGTATGGGATAGTGCCCATGTGCGTAGGGGGTGACAATACCCATGGGTGGGGGGACAAACTCACTTAAAGATTGGGGCACCCTTTCAAAATGGCACTTCAGTTCCCCAGTACTGAAAAAATTCCCAGTGGGCTAAACTGGTGAGAAACTGCCCAGGGCCCAAAAAGTTACTTAGTGTCATTGACTAGCAGTGGGGAACACACCACAGAGCTGGCAGGAAACTCCCTGAAAAACCCGCCACAAATTAAGTTAGAAATTTTTCTATTAAATTTGCCCATTGGTTTATCGTAGGCTGATAGCGTAACTTTGCAATTCTGTTATAAGTATACATATTTTTTTTAATTTAGAGTACCCAATTATTTTTTTTCCCAATTAAGGGGCAATTTAGCTTGGCCAATCCACCTAACCTGCACATCTTTGCGTTGTGGGCAGACACAGGGAGAACGTGCAAGCTCCACACAGACAGTGACCCAGGGCCGGGTCCTCAGCTCCATAGGCAGCAATGCTAACCATTGTGCCACGTGCCGCCCCCTTATAAGTATACATGAACATTGCTGTCATATTGAGATGGGAAATCTTCAACATAGTTTTAGTATGTGCTTGCAGGTGCACCTCCTTTACAATGTGATTACAGGTGCACCTGGATTTACAATCAAGATTGGCCTGAATCCAGGGCAAAATAATTTGTGCACAGCATTGATTTTTCTTGCATGACGAGGGACTTCAATCAGTGACAAAACTGGAGTTGATATGAGCTGCAGGACGTTTAGGGAGGTTTAGTAATCTTTATGAGCTCTGCATTTTTAGATTGCAGTCAAATGCTGGTAACATGACACTAAAAACTATGAAAGTGATAGGGCAGGCAGCGTATTTGCTCTCCCTATAAAAGTAGGATTCTCATGGGGCGTAAAGGGGAACGTGCGGCTATTAGACGTGACAATCAAAGGAAAATGTGGAAATCCAAAGTCCCAGTTTGGGATAGTTTGCCCTATCAATATCAATTTGTTTCCACCTCCAGCCAGCTGTCTTATCAGCATGTTCACATGTACAGGAAATGCTGATGTTAATGGAAAGTTGATATATCTCCACATAGCGAAGGAGTAAAACCTTTTCCCTGAATCTGGTTTAAATCAAGCTGACAGAAACACACTGTCCAAATGATGAATATCTGCCTGTGCACTTGGTGTGTGTACTTGGATGTTTATATGTGCCACAGACACTCCTGAGAATTCCTTTCCCCTCCCCCACCGCCGCAGCACTGTTATTAATTTTTCTCACTCTTTCTCTCCTCACCCAAGGCACTTTCCATTAGCTGACTGAGAAACTGGAGCAATGGCCTGTTCTAAAGTATTTGCCAAGCTCCTCTGTATTCAGCTGTAAGGGGATGCAGGACAATGCTCCAGAAGGCACAGTGGTTAGCACTGCTGCATCACAGCTCCAGGGACCAGGTTCAGTTCCGGCCTCGGGTGACTGCCCGTGTGGAGTTTGCACTTTCTCTCAGTGTTTGCGAGGGTTTCCTCCGGGAGCTCCGGTTTGCTCCCGCAGTCCAAAGAAGTGCATGTTAGGTGGATTGGCCATGCTAAATTGTCCTTAGTGTCTGTAGTGATGTCTGTATGTGCATGTACATGAGGGGTTAATGTGTAATCAGTAGCACCAGATGATCACTAGAGGGCCAGACCAACAGGGGTATCAAGGCAACCACATTGTGTGTCTCTCTCTCTCTTTTGGATAGACTGTGACCAGGACAAGAGTATCAGATTAGCTCAGATGGTTAGTGTAGTTACACATAGTTACTGTAGTTAGATCTTGTTAACCTTATCACTAGTATCAATGTTAAAGTAAAGAACTCACGCAATTATTGTTATAGTTACTCAATAAACCTTTAGTTACTATTGGAGGAGTTTGAGTCTTCTTCACAGAGATTCATAAGACCTCATCAGTAACCAAGGTTTGAGTAACACATATTACACTCCGTAGTATGTCAAAACACACAGAGAAGTGTAATAAAAGATAATACAGGAGCGTAATAAAAGAGTGTCCAAAGGGTTAGGTAGGGTTACTGGGTTATGCAGATAAGGTAGAGGTGTGGGCTTAAGTAAGGTTTAAGTAGGGTGCTCTTTCCAGGGGCCGGTGCAGTTTTGATGGGCTGAATGGCCTCTTTCTGCACTGTAGGGATTCTATGTGGCTCTCATAGATTTCTGATTTTGTCTGCCTCCATCCATAGTACATGAAATACCTTGACATTAAAACTGCATCCAATCATTGCACTGGTTCCGGTACAATATGCTATTTGGTATAACCTCATGTCAACTATCTCGCTTTCATGAGTTATTACTGGCCAACACCTCATCTGAAAGATAGCACCGATAAGGCAGAACTCCCTGATACTACATTTAAGTACTACCCCACCCCAGCTACTATCAGCATCCCTTGCAGGACACTCATTTTCTGCGCCTGTTTGGCAATTTTAAAATAGTCTGCAAGAATTTATGGTGTCCAAGGTGCTTGAAGTTCGAAATGTTGTGATCTTTATCGAAAATAATTTACAGAAAGATCAGTTCACAGAGCTCGAAGATAATGATCACACATTTTCAGTGTACTATTCTTTTAAAATATAATAAGTCATTTTCCTTTGCGCGGCCCTGCATATATCCATTGAGAAAGTTGGGAAACTTAAACTATGATATTTTGCTATGTTGCTGTCATTTGTGATTTCTCACAGAGGAAATCTTGCAACTTAAATGTGAACACAGATATACACTCACCAGCTCCTGCAAGTGAAAGCACACAATACTTTAAGATTCTGAAAATTGAAAAACTGAGCAAGATAGTGGGGGTCGAAAACTCCTGGCACGGAGGGTTTATATTTTGCGCTGTGGCGTGCTTTAAGTACAGGAATCTCTGTAAAGGTGGGAGTGCAATCATTCTGGCATTGCAACTAAGATTCTTTGGGTCAATAAAAGTTCAATGAAATTTGTCATTTGATAAAGAAAAATGCAGTCGGTTAATCACAAAAAAAAGAGATCTGAAAAGCCCATCAGAAGACAAACAAAAGCTGCCACTCTAATAAACTAAGTACAAAAATAAATATTTTTGTTTCAGCTATTTTGGGTGAACTTTAAGGCATGTATGGGCTTGTCTGGTCTGTCTGTTGAACGCTGTACATAGGGTTTGCCCAATGATGCTCACATTACTTGAGCTTAATGAGGGAACATATCAGTCAGCACATTTGCTGTTTCTTGAATTTTTAGAGTTCTGCCGTACATCTCAGTTAACAAGGCTTACGGCATACATTAAAATGCACATGCTGGAGATAGTTGACTTATGAGCACAGCCTTTGCTAATTAAATTATGTTGTTTAGTGATGTGTGATTACAAAAAGCCATTTGTCTGCAGCTAATGTTTGGCGCAGTTCGCCCGAATTCAGGAAAAAAATTGTTTGAGTGTGTTTTCAATCCTCCTAAAGACTTCAAGTAAACATCTGACTCTAAGACAACATAAGCCAGTAGGTCAACAAACTTTGACAATTTGCATGCTTGTTATCAGGAGCAGTTGCTATCCAGCAGTCTATCGTCATAAGCATCTTAAACATGCCCCTCCAACTGGAGGCCTTGTAATAAGAGACACAATGTTGAAGCTAAATAAAGGCAGACACTAACAAATGATGTCCTGTGTCATCATAACAGATCAGATCTGTCCTGTTTAATATCATACAAATCTCAATGTTACATATTTTAGTTGGGGGGATTTATAACTCTATTAAACAAGAACAGCCTACAGAGATGCAATATGTTATTAAATTTGATCAGAACTGTAACATCAATGGTTCATGTAACGAAATAAAGACTTGCATTTATATAACACTTTTCCTGATTGTAACGGCGAAGGGTCTAAAATCCCCACAATGGAGTAGACAAGGGCAACACTGTTACGTATGGGATTGCGAGCTGCAGCCTTATCTCAGGGCCATCGTAATCTCACACGGCGGAAATGGTGAGAGGAATCTTGGGAGTCAGTCCCACCCACCTCTGTTCCGACACAGACAAAAGCGTGAAAATCCAGGCCATTAACCCATTTGCCTCCCCCCAGTGGCTGTGTGGCCTGCTGAGCAATTCCATTGTTTTTCTGTTTTCATTTCATATCTCCTTTGCCAATTTAAATCATTGAAATAAATCCAGAATAGAACACTAGCAACGGCGACCATAAAACCAGTGGATTGTCCTAAAAGCCTATTTGGCTCACGAAGGCCCATTAGGGGAGGCCTCATCTGGCGAGTCCAGACACACAGAATGTGGTTGACACGTAAACGTTCTCTGAAAGGGCCTAATTGATACACCATCAATAACACATGATGAGTGATGAACGTAACTGAGGCTTTAATACACTAAACAGCAATCCTCCTGCCTCTGGACCCGAACTGGGTTGGAGGCGGAGACTTGCCACCTTTATACATAAGCCCGAGGGGAGGAGCCACAGGCGGAGCCAGCTTGGACAAGCTCAGGAATGCACAAGCATGCACAACACAAAACAATACATATAGTGCAATAACATGGTTTACCACATTCACCCCCTGTTTAAAAGAGGAGTCCGGCGGGGGTGAAGTGGTCTTAAAGGTCAAGTCTGTCAGGGGCCTTGACCTTCCGCCGTGATCGCCTCAGTCCCGGCTGTGGTGTGGGCGCCGGCGTCGAGACCTGCGCATCCGGGAGCGTGCTGTCTTCTTCTTCTTCACCCAGATGTTGAGTCGGCGAAGAGGGGGGGGGGGGGGGAAAGAGGGGAGGGGGGCGGTGTATGGGCGGAGGTGGTGGTGCTTGTTGCCGGTGGGCGACAGCTTGTGAGGGAGGTGGGCAGGGGTGGCGGAAGACGGTGTAGGATGGGGGGTGGTGGTGATGGTCGCCGGGGAACCCGCAGGTGCTAAATCCCGCCCGTCCTGGTGTGCCACGTAGGCATATTGGGGGTTTGCATGGAGAAGCAGGACCTTCTCGATGAGGGGGTCAGTTTTATGGCTCCTCGCATGCTTCCGGAGGAGGACAGGCCCTGGGATTGTCAGCCAGGACGGGAGCGAGACCCCAGAGGTGGCCTTCCTGGGGAAGGCAAACATACGTTCATGAGGAGTCTCATTAGTGGCCGTACATAGGAGCGACTGGATGGAGTGGAGCGCATTGGGGAGGCCCTCCTGCCAGCGGGAGACTGGGAGACTTTTCGACCGTAGGGCCAGAAGGACGGCCTTCCAGAACATCCCCTTCTCCCTCTCCACCTGTCCGTTTCCCCGGGGGTTATAGCTGGTCATCCTGCTGGAGGCGATGTCTTTGCTGAGCAGGAACTGACGCAACTCGTCGCTCATAAAAGAGGAGCCCCGATCACTGTGGATGTAGGCGGGGAACCCTAACAGGGTGAAAAGACTGTGCAGGGCCTTGATAACCGAGGCAGAGGTCATGTCAGATCAGGGGATGGCGAAGGGGAATCTTGAGTACTCGTCAACGATGTTGAGGAAGTACACGTTACTGTCAGTGGAGAGGAGGGGCCCTTTGAAATCGGAAGGTGATCGGTAGGCCGGTAAGAGGTAGCGGCGGCCAACGTACGATCGGGTGAGCAGGGCTCCCGGGAGGCTGCGGAGTGGTCCCAAGATGGCGTCCCCCATGAGTCACGCGTGGCGGGTGGCATCTGCGATCCAAGATGGCGGCCCCCATGGGTTGCGCGCGGTGTGTGTCAGCGGCAATGGCGTCCGAGATGGCGGCCCCCGTGGGTCGCATGTGTCGGCCGAAATTAAAGATGGCGGCGCCCACCGGTCACACGTGGCGGGTGGCGCGGCAGCTGGGGGCGGCCCTGACAGGCAGCAGGCAGCGCTGCTGGGCCTAGAAGATTTAGGGGGGGATCGGGCCTGGCAGGCTTTTGCGAAGTGGCTCTTCTTCCCACAGCCATTACAAGTTGAGTTCCGTGCCGGGCAGCATTGTCAGGGGTGATTACCAAGGTCGCTGAAGTAGCACCTCGGGCTTCCAGCGTTGGCGGGCTGCTGCACGGCACAGGCTTGTGTCGCACCCAGGTCGGTTGATGGCTGCGCCCACGAGGCCCACGAGGGTGCCGTGCGGTCGGAGGTGTAGGCCCCCATGTTCTGGGAGGCCACCTCCAGCGAGTTGTAGAATACTGGGTGGAACTGTATTTTCCTATTGAATGGACATGTGCAAAGAATCAGGCTTCTGAAGGGAACCCCCCAGGGAATTATGCAGTTTTCTTTGATTTACAATTCTGTAGCTAACAGTTACCTGAAATTGGGTTCAAATATGACATTGTTTTGCATGCTCCCCGACCCATGTCTATCAGAGCAGGATTAAGCCTGTTTTTGGCATTTAATAAGATCATGGCTGATCTGATTGTAACGTCAACAACACATTTACACCTTCCCCCGATAATCTTTGACCCTCTTGCTTATCAAGAATCCATCTAACCCAACTTCCGGTGATGGGGATGTGCTGAGAAGTCGTACATCAGGTGCGCCCCCTCCCCCAAGAGTCTGAAAATAGGCACAAAATAGCAATGCGAAGGGAAATGCTGAACAACAGCCACTTTAGAGGTCACAAAGAAACAAGAAGTGGCGAAAGCCAGGAGAAGCAAATGGCTGAGCCAGCAGACGCACGAGGCGACGAAGCTCAGGCCTCGCCAGAGCCAGAAGGACCGACCCACCGCACAAGGAGTCCCCCCCCCCCCCCCCCCCCCCCCCCCACACCAGGTGGAGGATGTTTCTCTCTAGGGAACTGAGAGAACACAGAGAGGAGATGAAAACCGACATTCAAACTGTGGTCAGGGGGGCATTCGCAGAAGCTCTGGCGACCATGCAGGTGGCCCGAGACAAGGCGGAGAGGCAGCTGGAAGCTCAAGAAAGCACCATTAAAGTGCTGGAGAAAGCCGCAACAGACCAGCGCGACCAGATCGTTGCTCTGGAAAAAGAAGTATCAAGGTTAGTCACAACGCAGGGGAGTCTGAAGGGAAAGACCGAGGACCAGGAAAACCGATTGAGGTGCCAAAACATGCAGATTGTTGGCCTGCCAGAGGGGATTGAAGGTAGGGACCCCATGGACTATGTGGCCCAAATGTTGGGAAATCTGGTGGGAAGGGATAGCTTCCCCAATCCACCAGAAATAGTCAGAACCCACCGATCACTTTGCCCAAAATCCAGAGCTGGGAAACAGCCGAGAGCGATAATCGCTAAAATGCACCGGTACCAAGACAGGGAAAGAATCCTGCGCTGGGCCAGACTAACCAAAAACTGTAACTGGGAAGGCCACTGGATTCGGATCTACCAGGACACTAGGGCTGACCTGGCCAAGCATTCAACAGGGCAAAGGGTGCCCTGTACAAGAGCAGCGTAAAGTTTGGGTGCTGTACCCAACCAAACTCTGGGTCACATTCCATGACAGGGAACATTTCTTCATGGCCCCTGTGGATTCGGACAAGTTTGTCCTGGAGAATGAGCTGGAGAAACAGCAGCAGAGACAGCGGTAAAGAGATCATCTGAAGAGACTTTATTTGTTTATTTACTGAATGTTAACCAACTCGATGAACACTTTCCGCGGGACTGCACTGCCTCGTTCTAGGGACGAGAGGTGAAATAGAAGAAGGAAAGAGCGAGGACAGCAGAATGCAGGAAAGGGTGATGGGAACTGCTGGTCGGGAACACAGAGAATGGGCGATGGGAGGACACACAACCAATCCTGGGAGAAGGGGCCACCACACTAGTGGGGAAGCTAGCACCTGGAATTGTGATGGAAAGAGAGGCCGAGGTGAATCTCTCCCAAGGGATCGAGCGCTTGGCATCAGCAACAGGGTTACAACTAGGGGAAGAAACAGAGGGTAGGGAGTGGGGTGGGGAACAGCTACAGGGAAAGGGGGAGAAAGATGGGGGGGAAAATACCATAAGGGGAACATAGGAACAAAAATAGGGGGTAGGTTGCAACAGGGAACCAGTGGCGACTTGGAACACAAAGGCACCGCAAGCAGCCATTTTGGAAGGTCCCTGAACAAAGGGGCACCCTGAAATGCAGGGGCTCACCCACATGGTGTACACATTGTTGCCGGTCATTTTGGGTGACCCCTGGACAAAGGGAAACCCCGGAGAGCAGGGGCTCAGCCTCATGGGAGAACGGTGACCGTGGCCATCTTGGCTGGCCCCTTAACAAAGGGAAATGCCGGAGCACAAGGGCGCGTCCACCAGGTAAATATGGTTGATCCCACAGGAGGGGGGGGACAAAAAAAACCCATCCCATCAGGATAGTCACCTGGAACGTCGGTGGACTTAATGGCCCAGTGAAAAGATCCAGAGTCTTCACCCACCTGAAATGTTTGAAAGCTGACACAGTCTTCCTCCAAGAGATGCAGCCGAGGGAGAAGGACTGACTGCGGGTAAGGAAGGGCTGGGTGGGACAGACCTATCATTCCTCCTACGGGACGAGAGCCAGGGGAGTAGCTATACTGCTAAATAAGAATGATATGGAGATGCCGGCGTTGGACTGGGGTGAGCACAGTACGAAGTCTTACAACACCAGGTTAAAGTCCAACAGGTTTGTTTCGATGTCACTAGCTTTCGGAGCGCTGCTCCTTCCTCAGGTTCTTCATTCACCTGAGGAAGGAGCAGCGCTCCGAAAGCTAGTGACATCGAAACAAACCTGTTGGACTTTAACCTGGTGTTGTAAGACTTCGTACCGTGCTAAATAAGAAGACAATGTTTACCGCAACGAGGACGGTTACGGACCCACGGGGACAGTACGTCATGGTCAGTAATGTCCTAGACGGGACACTGGTAGTCCTTGTCAATGTGTACATTCCCAACTGGGACGACACGGAGTTTATAAAGAAGACCTTGGCAGAAATCTCCGACATAGATACGCACTGATTAATCATGGGGGGAGGACGACTTTAACTGTGTACAGGACCCACAGACAGACAGGTTGAATCCCAAAACAGGAAATCTCCAACATGGCATATTCATGGAACAGATGGGGGCCATGGACCCATGATGGTTCACCTACCCAGGGGAGAAGGAGTTCTCCTTCTTCTTCCAGGTGCACAACGTATATACACGGATCAACTTCTTTATAGAGGGGAAGTCAGTGCTTTCAGGGCTAGTAAGAGCGGAATATTCCGCGATCGTAATCTCTGACAATGCTCCACACTACATGGATGTGAGATTGGAGACGGACTGTGCCCAACGCCCCACATGGAGGTTGGACCCGGCCCTCTGGCAGGTAAAGCTTTTTGTGAGAAAATATCACAGGCCACAGGTACATTACTAATAACCAGAATGGGGAGATCTCACCCTCCACGTTCTGGGAGGCACTGAAGGATGTTATCAGGGGTGAGATTATAGTTTACAAAGCACAAAGAAATAGGGAAGAATGGGCAACTAGGCAACAGCTAGTCGGCTCCATACTGGAAGTTGGCTGACAATACTCAGAAGCCGCGACTGTAGAGCTCCTGGCAGAGAGGAAAGACTACAAATGGACTTGACCTACTCTCCATGAGGATGGGCTGGACATGCCAGTCATCGAGGAGGACAGGGAACAGGACCTGGCAGCACCATGAGGAACTGGGAGAAGTCACGGAGAGCAGCAACTCCCTGCAGGTGGGGAAGGCACGGGGACCAGACGGATTCCCGGCAGACTTCGACATAAAATTTGCAACGGCACTGGCCCCGCACCTGTGGGAGATTTCATAGATTCACTGGCGAGGGGCACGCTGCCGCCTACCCTGGCACAAGCCGCAATCTCGCTGAGACCCAAAAAAGACAAGGACCCAACAGAATGCGGGTCCCACAGACTTATTTCACTGCTAAATGTAGATAGCAGGGAACAGGACCTGGCAGCAGATACTGAAGATACTGGCCAAAATCCTAGCCAAAAGGCTAGAGGACTGTGTACCAGAGGTGGTAGCAGAAGACCAAACGGGCTTTGTCAAGGGTAGACAGCTAACATCGAACCTCAGGTGTCTGCTGAACATGATCATGACCCCACCCGTGGGCAGCACGGTAGCACAGTGGTTAGCACAATTGCTTCACAGCTCCAGGGTACCAGGTTCGATTCCTGGCTTGGGTCATTGTCTGTGCAGAGTCTGCACGTTCTCCCGATGTGTGCGTGGGTTTACTCCGGGTGCTCCGGTTTCCTCCCACAATCCAAAGATATGCAGGTTAGGTGGACTGGCCATTTTAAATTGTCCTTAGTTTTCAAAATTGCCCTTTGTGTTGGGTGGGGTTACTGGGTTATGGGGATAGGGTGGAGGTGTGGCCTTGCGTAGGGTGCTCTTTCCAAGAGCCAGTGCAGACTCGTTGGGCCGAATCGTTGTACAACTATCCCACAGCGAGCATACGGACAAATACCACCAGCCCGAAGTACTTCTAGCTACACAGAGGCACAAGGCGGAGATGCCCATTGTCCCCGCTGCTGCTCGCCCTAGCGATCGAGCCACTGACGATCATGCTCAGGGTGACAAAAAACTGGAAGGGGATCTGCCGAGGAGACAGAGAGCACAGAGTGACGCTCTATGTGGATGAGCTGTTCCTCTTTATCTCGGACCCGCAAAGCAGCATGGAAGGAATCATGGCACTTTTGAGAGAATTTGGAGCCTACTCGGGCTACAAGTTCAACGTGGGCAAAAGTGAGGTCTTCCCAATGAACCCGCAAGGGGGAGGGGCAGAGCTGGAGGGAATGCCATTTAAACAGGCCTGGCACAAATTCCGCTACCTGAGGATCCAAATCACTCATGACTGGACAAATGGAACCTGACCAGTCTGGTGCAGAGAGTAAAAAAGGACCTGCAGAGGTGGGGCACATTCCCACTCTCCCTGGCAGGGCGAGTGTGGACAATTAAGATGAACGTACTGCCCCGGTTCCTTTTCCTGTTCCGATCCATCCCGATCTACATCCCCAAGGCCTTTTTCAACTCATTAGAAAAACTGATCATGGCATTTGTGTGGGGAGGAAGAATGCAAGGATCCCAAGAAGGGTGCTGCAGAGAGCGAGAATCATGGGGGGGCCTAGCCCTCCCAAACCTGCAATATTACCACAGGGAGCAACCTTGGAGAGGGTAAAGGGGTGGATAAAGGAGCCAGAAGCCGAATGGGTGCTTATGGAGTAGGGTTCCTGCACGGGGACCTCCCTCCGGGCCCTAGCCACGGTGGCGCTCCCATCTCCACTGAACAAATACTCAACAAGCCCAGTGATGATGGCAACACTCCGGTCGTGGAACCAACTGCAACAGCACCGTGGGCTAATGAAAATGTCTGTTAAGGCCCCCATCTGCAATAACCACAGGTCATTCCCGCAACAATGGAGGCCACCTTCAAAAGGTGGAGACAGAACGGAGGGATGCTAACAGTTAGGGACTTCTACACTGACAATAGACTGACAACACTCGAGGAACTAACAGAGAAGTTCCAGCTGACAGACAGGAATGAACTGAGATACATGCAAGCCAAAAACGTCCTATGTAGGAAAACGAGAACATATCCACGACCACCGCAACAGTCTTTGTTAGAGGGCCTACTGGACGTGGACATCTTAGGGAAGGGGAACTGCGGTGATCTGTGTGGGCGACTACTGGAAAAGGCAAACACAACTGGACAAAACAAGAGAAAAATGGGAAGAGGACTTGGGGATTGAAATAGGATGGGGACTCTGGAGTAAAGCACTGCATAGTGACAACTCCACCTCCACTTGTGCAAGACTAAGCCTAATACAGCTGAAAGTGGTACACAGAACCCATTTAACTAGAACCCGAATGAGCAGGTTCTCTCCGGAGGTGGAGGATAAATGTGAACGGTGCCAAGGCCCAGCCAATCACGCCCACATGTTCTGGTCTTTCCCAACACTCGTCGGGTTCTGGACAGCCTTCTTCGAGGCAATGTCTAAGGTGGTGGGGGTGAGGGTGGAGCCATGCCCAAGGGTGGCAGTCTTCGGGGTCTCAGAACAGCTAGATCTTTTCATGTGGAGGAGGGCCGACGCCCTTGCCTTTGTCTCCCTAATCGCCCGCCGGAAATCCTGCTCGGCTGGTGATTTACACCACCACCAAAGCTGCAGACTGGCTGTCCGATCTATCGGAATTTCTCCAGATGGAGAAAATCAAATTTGCCAACTGGGGGTTGGAAGAAGACTTCCACAAGATGTGGGAGGCATTCACTCAGCTGTTCCAAGACCTGTTTGTAGCCAACAGCCAGTAAACCATCGGGAGCTGAAAGCCACAACACAATAACGTATGCCAATGAAAGGGCCTGGGTGAGGGTGGGGAGGGAAAAATGAAACATAGAACCCAACCAAGACCAGCAAATAACAAAATGACCCTCCTCAATGACTCTGAAGCTGGAAGAGTGACTTGATAGATGCTACTCCCCCCGCCCCCCCATCCACTGCTACGATGTTCCAGACTCCAGGGTTGCTGCCGGCCTCCATCCAGAAGGCAGCCGCAGACATTCTTCAGGTAAATCCTGACTTCTACGCGCCACATTGTACTAAACGTGTTCTGTGCTGGTGTGTTTTCCCACTGCCATTGCGGAGAATCGGGAGTAGGGGGAAGATTCCGGTTGGGCCTTCATAATGGGATGCAAATCAGTTTCATCCCAGCCTCCAGCGGGCTTCCTGATCCGCCATAGCGTGCACCAGTGACTCCCCCCCCCAGCCTGCCATTGAGCCTACCAGTGGGAGCCATGGGAGAATTCCACCCTCAGTGTCTTGACAAATGCTGTTTTGGATTGGTGTGGTCAATAATGGAAAACTGCTCGAGCTTCAAGACATTTATTATTGTTTTAAAAGAAAGGAAAGAATTAGTCAGATAACTATAGCCTCGTATAAGCCAAACATTAGGATAAACGTCTCATCTAGAAAAACACCTTTAATTATAGATAGTCATGGATTTGTAAATGAACAAATTTAATGGAGTTCTTGAAGGAAATAGAGAATGTGGATAAAGTAAACTACATGAATATTAAATGGATTTCAAAATGCATTTAATAAGCTGCATAGCAAGTTTGTTATAAAGTTAAAACGCATGGTTGGCGTCGAGACGGGTGGTGTATATTCATTTTTGATTTCAATGGGATGAACACTACGTGCATTTTACAAGGGTGATCCTGTCCATCAGATTACCGTCTAGGCAGTGAAAGTGAAAATTATCCCCTCGACATTCCAGCAGGGATAGAAAGTTGATTAAAGAATAAAAACCAGAGTAACCATGAATTATTTATTTTTAACAGGAGAAATGAAAGCAGTGCTAATCTCCCAGCAACCCTTACTCTTGTCAATATGTATAGATATGCTGGATTTGGCAATAGATTAACAATGACCCAATACCATGAGTGTGGTTAACTGTGAAGAGTACTGCAGAACATAAACAGATAGTGGATTGGGCAAACATATTTCAGTTAGAGTTTTATGTGAGGTGATAGAATCTGGAAGGAGGAAGAAAGACAGGACCTATCCACAAAATGGTTACATTTTAAAGGGGGCTAGAGCGGAAAGTCTTGGGGATTCAGCTCTTTGAAAATGAGAGGACAAGTTGTGAAATCCTAAAACAAAACATAGTACGATCCGAGGTTTTATCTATAGGGCAGTGGAGAACTAAAGCAAAGTGATCATTCTGAACCAAATAAATAATTGGTTAGGTTGTCATTGGAATATTGTGTTCCATCTGAGCACCTTTCTTTTGGAAGGATGCCAAGGCCATGGAGAAGTTACAGGAAACAAGCTATCAGGGATGGGAGGCTTTGGTTATGAGAAACAGGACTCTTTTCAATGTCATGGAAGCCTGAGGAGCAAGATAGAGAGTTCAGAGATCTGAAAAAGTTGTCCACAATTCTGAGGGTCCTTGATAAAAAAAATTACCAACTGGTCCATGAATCAGTGAGAACACAATTTAGGATCAAAAGATTCATGAATAGACAGCTCTATCAACTAACGGGCACAATAGGGACAAATCACCTCCTCCAGTGTCCTAGAAAACCATATGGAGCATTGCATGCAAAGTGCAGTGTACAAGCTAACAGATATTTATATTAATTGGACATGGATCCCTGACATTCACCAGAGAGTTCCTCCCCACTTCCTCCTATCATCATCCCACCGTGTTTGTACCTTCTCCCAACATATCCGACCACCTTTTCCCTGCGGTCCCACATTTTCCGCACTGTCAGTGTTCACATACTGCTCATCGGCACGTTTGAACACTTTTCTCCCCTTGCTTGTCCAAAATTAAGGGCAATTTGTTTAAAAAGTGGAAGCAATTGCCAATTTGCAAACTTTTATATTAACCAGCTTTTTCCTGAAAACATTCATAAAATATTTTTAACAAGAGAGTAGTAAGGGCGTGGAATGCCCTTCCTGCAACAGTAGTGGACTCGCAAACACTAAGGACATTCAAATGGTCATTGGATAGACATATGGACAATAAGGGAATAGTGTAGATGGGCTACAGAGTGGTTTCACGGGTTGGCGCAACATCGAGGGCCGAAGGGCCTGTACTGCACTGTAATGTTCTATGTTCTCGATGAAAATTGACAGAGCAGCATTTTGACACTAAGGGGAATAGCACTCCCAATTCTGCTACACTTTTTTAACAGAGTTTATTTATCTCTTGGAACATAATGGACTAAAATTAGAACTTTATGAAACTGCTAAAATTAGTAACAACATAATTAGAGCTAACAAATTCAACTTTCAGGTAAACGCCAAACCTCATTCACACAAACTACATTATTACAAACTACCTGACAAATAATTATTTTGTCTCGGTCCTGACTGAATTACATTCAACAGAGAGCTTAAATTTTGATTAAAATGACCCCTGATAAGAATGAATCTAATGGTCAATGAGTCTGTTCTTATGACATTTGGCATTATGGGCTGGACAGTCAAAGAAGCTGACATTCTTTCCTGTTGCAGCTCACTTTTCCCATCCCAATTTTTCTACTTCCCCTCTCCCTCTCCACTCATTTGCTAACCTCCTTCTCATCTACCCCCTCCCACTTGCCCATCAAATCTCTTTTTCCTCCATCTACCCCACCTTCTCTCACCCTCCATTCTGCTTTCTCTAGCCCCTCTAGCGCTCAGTCTAGCTATCCCCACCCTCTCACCCTGCTCAGCTGGAATACTGCACTTGGACTTAACACTGAATTTTCCAGCCCTTTCCGCTGGTAGAATCTTCTGGTCTTGCTGATGGCAACCCTCTGCAGCCGGCACCGAGGTGACAAGGCCAGCAAACAACGCAAAACGCCATGGACAACGGTGGGACTGGAAGATCCCGTCACTGGTCAATGACAAGCCACCTGGAAACAGTCTACTTTCGGGGGCCACTAATAGGAAAAACAGTCAACGAAACATTAACAAGCTGCAAAATTGTACTAGTAAAAGAAGGAAAGTGTGGTGTTGGGTGCTCTGGTGCACAGATGAGCCAACACAGTTGTATGTGGTACAACTCTATTTTATTATAACTCTTATAATACAGTTCGTTCTGGATACTCTGCACGTGCTGTCTCCCTGAGTGTCTTTGGCAATAGCTGTGTCCTGGTTCTCCTCTGCAGCTCTTACTGACCACCAGGGGTCGTGTCTGTGCTTTTATATCTTTCTGTCATTGGTTGTGGTGTTGTGTGTTCTGATTTGTCTGTTGGTGTGTCTATCATGATGTGTGTGTTTGAATATCATGACATCCCCCCTTTTTACAAAGACAAGTGCCTACGTGGTTATAAATATAATTGTGTCGTGAGTGCATCTAAGAGTGTGCGTTTGTGTTGTGTACAGCGTGTGTTTATGACGTAACTATTTACATGGGGCGATGTCGGGTGCGTCACACTAACAAGGTTGTACCATAACAAAACTTGGATGCGAGAGAAAAAAAAAACTTGAACATTGGTCCGGTCAGACGATGTCTGGAACAATAAACAACAACAGGTTATAATACAGAAGTGTTTGACTTTTTGAACGTATTAACAGCGTTATAAGTCCAGTCTAATGGGTGACCGCCTTAAGAATGGGCTGGTCCTCAAGCCGGTTCAGCTGTGGAGATTTGGGGTCACACTGGTTCACCTTGGACTGTTGGAGGTGATGCTGTTGCCGAAGTCTCTACTTTACCATTTGTTGTACTTCATGCAGTGCTTGGTTTTTTTCATTCTTGCAAATATAACATTCAACATCTTTGTTAGTGGTGCCCTGGCTGTGGTTTGGTTCTGGTGGCGATGGAAGGGGCATGATCCGTGGCATCTCCACGAAGTCATCCTTGGGAACCAGTGGAGGATCCGGCGTGTGCGTACGGTGCAGTTGCGAGCGTGGAAGGCGGCACAAAGCCCGCTGATTGCGCCTACGCACCAATCCATCCGCCCTGCATGCCAGGAACAAGGTGGAGTCTGTTTTCTTTTTATGTTTGTGGTGGACGGCATCTTGTAGCCGATGGGTCGTTGCCATCGAAGTAGCACCATCACTAATATCATGCAAGGCGATGACTGTGCCAGATGTGGAAGTTGGCCAAGACCGTGTACGCTGGTTCCGGCCTTCTGCTGTGCCGGAAGGGCGACTCCGCAGAGAAACGTCGAAGCATGTCGCCTTGGAGAGAGAATTGTTGCTCGCATCAACGTCTGGCGATGGCGCGAATTGGTGTGTCCCTCTTGGACCGCCGGTGCTGGTTGCCACTGCCGACCCAGTGGGACTGCCACGCGATCCATTCCCTGTCGCCGTGGCATCTGCCGTCACCCTGAGCGTGCCATCACCGAGGCCGCGACACCGCCCGTCCGGAGCAAGGTCTGGCGTGCGCAAATCAGAGTCGGCGCTTGGCTGCTCCCCATCTGGAGTCCGGTCTGCCTTCCGCCGATGCCCCCCGTCCGGAGTCCCAACAGGTTCACTGGAGGCAGCCGAGATTCCCTGAAGCTGCACTTCTGGAGTCGGAACATGCAGGAATGCACCAACCAGTGGAGAGGCTCGAGCCATCGAGGGTGGAAGCGGTGCGCCGCCACCGCAGTCGTCAGTGGTCCCACCGTGATCGTTGAGTGCCTCGGTACGCACTAGGCGAGGTCTGTCACCTTGCACCTTTTGCATGGGAAGTGGGATGCTGTCGTCACTCGTCTCACATCCCGTGGATAGATCGTCATTAGCAGCTTGCTGTTCACTAGGGTTGGGTAAATTGTCAGAGTTTTCATCTGGTGGTGCACACCATGTCGGTGGACTGTCATTGTCTTGCCATTGTCCTTCATTTGGGCTTTTCTTCTTTGGAACTTTAAATCTTCCCCCAGACATTGAAGAACCTTGTTTATTACCCCCAAATTCTCCCATATGTATGGTCTCGAATATAGGATCCACTGTTTCTATCGACATTGTACCATTTTCCAAAGAACATTCCGTTTCACTTTTCGTCTCAGGTACCTCATATGTAACTTTGTTTAATGTACATGCCTTCATGGTCTCTGGGTCTGATTTTGCTGGGACTGGCATGGTCACAGTCTCTCTTTTACTGTTCTCAATTGCCCACATTATACTCCCCATACATAACTGCTTAATCACTGGGGTTAGTGTGGTACAATGGATAATCGGGTCGACCTTATCTGCATCTTCACCATTAGTGGAAAGCACACTTGGTTCACTTGAAACTGCTGTGGGTTTTAAATTCGTTATCTGGCTACTCGATGTCGGTGTCCTCAGGATTCTTGCTCCAATGTTCTGCTCAATAATCAGTGGAGTGTGTATAGGTTCAATGCAATTAATGTTCCCCTCCAGGTTTGAAGAGTCATTACTGACTAACTGCTGGTCTCCGAAGTTGGGATTTTGCGGCATTGTGTTGAAGGGAGACATTTGTCCCTGCTGTAGATATGATTCAGGTTGTGTTATTTCCATTACCTGAGGATCAATGTCTTGTCCATTTTTTCGATCCGTACTAAAACACTGGCAATTCTCAGTCTGCTCCTTGCAAGTTAAACATTCAATTAATTTCGTTAGCAAATCCTCAGCATCCTTCTGTGGCCGTGCTGCATTATTAATCTCTGTTCGGCTACAATGATCCTGAAGGTCAGCGCATAAACCTTTTTTCTTCGGGCTTGGACGAGGCGATTCCTTTGGCTTGTCTTCAGTTGGGCTTGAACAGTCTTCAGCGCTGTGCCCTTTATTGTAGCATGAGAGACCGTCATGGTCATGCTGCTGTGTAGTGGAGCATGGTAGGCTGTTATAGCCTTCTTGCTGTTCACGGGAGCATGGCAGACTTGCATCGTCTGCCGCTGGTTGGTCAGGAGAGGTTGCTAGACCCTCATGGTCTTGTTCCTGCAAGGACTGCGCTCTGGAGTCTTGCGTTCCTTCCATCGTGGAGTCCGTCCACGAGCTCTCTGTGGAGGCTTGTGACACTGGAGTCACTTCTTGTTCGTGCAAGGACTGCGCTCTGGAGTCTTGCGTTGCTTCTATCGTGGAGGCTGTCCACGAGCTCTCTGTGGAGACTTGTGACACTGGAGTCACTTCTTGTTCGTGCAAGGACTGCGCTCTGGAGTCTTGCGTTGCTTCTATCGTGGAGGCTGTCCACGAGCTTGCTGTGGAAGCTTGTGACACTGGAGTCACTTCTGGTTCATGCGAGGACTGCACTCTGGAGTCTTGCATGTCTTCTTTCATAGAGTCGGGAACGTTGAGCGGGACGTGGACCACGCTCTGTGTGGCAGCAGGGCACTCTCCGTGTGCTTGCACCGCTCCCTGTCTGTTAATGTCAGGCTGCAGCATCATCCGGTACTGATAAGTTGGAACGTCATATCTGCTGGGTTGAAGATCCTCAAATCCGAAAAATGAATCCGCATCTGCGTCGGATTCAATGTGGGGGCCGCCAATGTGCAACACGAAAGGTTCGTCCGAGTCATAGTCATATAGGACCACGGAGCTATCATTGGGCTCGCGAGGTCCGGAAACACTGTAAAAATCGTCATCGAAGTATTCAAGGTCGGAATCATCGGCTTGTGCGTAGGTAACTGCTTGTCGGAGGGTTCTTCGGAGGTAAAATTCATCTCCTGGGTCAATTTGCGGCACTGTGCTGTCATTCCAGGTGAAGGAAGGTTGTTTTACAGCTTTAACAGATTTTTGTTTTTTTGATTTGGGACGTTTCCCTTTTAAATTGGATTTGGGACATTTCCTTTTTAAATTGATCCAGTCTTGGGCCTCTGACATCCTGACGCTCGGTATGTAGCACGTAGGAAGCGACTGCGCATGCTCAGATCGCTGTTCCTTTACCGATGGCCGTTTTGTTGACTGCGCATGCGCAGCATCTCGCGCATGCGCAAACGAAACTTCCGGTTCTGCGCACTTCTCGCGCAACTGTGCTAGCGTTATACCTTTAGCAAGATGGCCGCCGACCTCGACCCAGCCTTTTCTCAGGCCCGGGATTTCGGGCTCCGGGATCCCAGCCACGAAGTGAGTACTGCAGCTTTTCTTACCTTTAAGTCCCCATTGGATTGCGTATTCTTCACAGTACTTGGCGAATTTGCCCATGACTGCCTGGTAATCGTGCCTTTGCTGCCTCCTGAAGAACCTGAACCTTCTGAACATTGCTCTTGCCCTTGCACCGGCGACGATGAGGAGAAATTCAATTTTTTCCTTATCATCCAGGTCCTTGAGTTCAGCTGCCGCCAGGAACAACTCGAACATTTGCCGGAATCGCCGCCAGTTTTCGTGGAGGTCGCCGTCGCACTGGAGCGCCTGCGGAACCGGGAGCTCGTACATCATGCCTGGGCACTGCTGGTTGTCTGTGTACACTGAGGTATGCCGGCAGGTATCGATCCACTCCTGTACCATGTGGTGTTGGGTGCTCTGGTGCACAGATGAGCCAACACAGTTGTATGTGGTACAACTCTATTTTATTATAACTCTTATAATACAGTTCGTTCTGGATACTCTGCACGTGCTGTCTCCCTGAGTGTCTTTGGCAATAGCTGTGTCCTGGTTCTCCTCTGCAGCTCTTACTGACCACCAGGGGTCGTGTCTGTGCTTTTATATCTTTCTGTCATTGGTTGTGGTGTTGTGTGTTCTGATTTGTCTGTTGGTGTGTCTATCATGATGTGTGTGTTTGAATATCATGACAGAAAGGACACCAGGTAAAGTCATGGCATATATTCATGTAAAATCCTTTGGCCGCCGCAATGATTTCTCCATTAAATGGAGGATTTTCCACTGGAAAGTAGACTTACAATAGAGCAAATGTGTCACAAAAAGCAATACTTTCAGGAATATTATTGAACATACTGAGATAACATTTTAAAACATACCTTACAATGATTATCAATGTCTCTCCAGGAATTCTAGTGCTTGAGATCATGAGCTTTTCAAAGATGGCACTGTTGGCTAAAGAGTTGCAACATGGTGGAATGCCACACTTTACACCAAACATCTGGAACTACAACCAGCTGGTTTTGTTTTATTTGTATAACTGAGAGCCGGACTGGCTATTCACAAAGTGTACCAGAACTTGCCATTTGGAAGCCCTGCCTATGTATAAAATGACCAAACAACCCACTTCAACCTACACCAGACTTTGGACCATGAGAATAACTACATTATTTTTTTTTAAATTGTACGAAATATCGAAAGCATAATGTTCTGATCTTTTCTAAGGTAACGTTTCTAGTTAAAATGTAATTTGCAGTACTTAATGTATTATGGATTTATGAAATATATAACATAACATACATGACAAATTCAATTAAGATCTGTCATGGCTTGATATTTAATGATTTCTGAATGCTTACAGGCCAGAATTCTTCCACTTCCACTTGTGCTTATGTGAAAACAGGTTGAAAACAAAATTATGAATATAAATCCTCACAGGAATTGGACCATCATTCAAGGCTGGAAGGGGGTTCCATTAACAGCTCTTGTATAAAAGAAAAGCATGTTAAAGTACAAAATTATAATTGTCACTAAGCATAATGTCTGATCAAGGCAGGCCAGAGGTAAATACAATTGCTCCATAGATTCACCTCATGGCAACAATGAACAAGCTGAAAATTTCCATCAGGGCCATTACCTGAAGTTATCACAGACAAAAAGGGCAAGGCACATCAATTTTAATACAGCAGAGGTTAATGCAGCCTACACCTATTCAAAGTTACTTAATTAGCTGGTAATTCAATGTTCTCAATGCAAAAAATGTGATCAGGATGGGACTACATAGGATTACCTACCTACAGTATTTGAATATTTATTCAAATGATGACTATTGGAAATTGTAGGCTGGTAGAAAAGCATTGACATTGAAGATAGGAATGACTCTCAACTTATGATATATGTTTTGATATTATGGGTGCAATGGGCGGCAGATCCCTCTTCCAGGATCTACCTGGTTTACCACGCCTCGCGCGATCTACACGATCTGGCAAGATGTCGCGTTCTGAATTCCGCCCATTGTGGGCAGGATCAGTATTTAGCAAATCTGCATATCTGATCAAGGCAGCTAATCTCACTCTAAAATATAGCTCGTCTGATCTACCGAGGCATTGGGATCTAACCCCTTCACCTCGGAGACCTCAGGTGAACTCCGTTCAGTACTGGTCTCCACAAACGGGGACCAGATGGAATGGCACTGGGGGGGTGGTGATTCCCCTAAGTGATTGCTCCCTGGGCAGGGAGGCAACCTGGCACTGATGGAGCCAACTGGGCACCTTGGTAGTGCCAGCATGGCACCCTGGCACTGCCACATTGATGCCATCTGGGCACTACCCAGGTAGCACTGGCAGGGGCTGTTGATTCCTTATTTCCCATTTCTTTTACTTTGTGGATATTATTTTGATCCATGAGAGTTTAATGGACATATTCTTCTTGCTCTTGGACAGTCCCTCAGCATTGAGGATGACTTGCTTCCACTCTGGGCAGGTGGGTTCTACAGTGGCTGAATAGTCCGATCCTGGATCCGCAGACTCTGCCACAGGTCTTGCAAGTAGTCCTTGATGAGGTGGGTGGATCGCTCTTGATTCTGCGCTCTCTTTCCGCTGTTTTCGCTTGGCCTCCGAAGATGGAGAGGAGCGTTGGTATGATTACACAGCCCCATTTGCAGCCATATTGTGGCAGTTCCATTGGTGAGGATCATGGGTTGTATGTCATCGTGGAGAAGGCAGAGAATGGTGATGAATTTCTGCCGGCAGCCGAATCTGAGGAGGATGCTCCACAGATCCTAATGGTTGACAGAGTCGAAGGCCTTTGCAAGATCGAAGAAGGCCTTGTACAGAGGTTGATGCTGCTCCCTGCACTTTTCCTGGATTTGTCACATACAATGTACATTGAGCCTCTTGATGTGTGGATGCCGCACTGAAACTCAGGGAGGAGCTCTTCAGCCACTGGGTGGAGGCAGTTGAGGAGTATTTCCCATGGCGGAGAGTAGGGAAATCCCTCTGTAATTTCCACAGTCAGACCTGTCTCCTTTCTTGAAGATGGTCACAATTAAGGCATTTCTGAGATCATCCAGCATGCTCTCTTCCTTCCAGACAAAGGTAGTGGACTCTTGTCAAGAGTGCATCTCCATCACATTTTAGCACTTTGGCTGGGATTCCATCTGTGCCAGAGGCCTTGTTGCTCTTCCACTGTCGGATGGGTTTTTCACCCTCACGGCGAGCTGGGGTTGCGCTGACATGGTGGTGCGTAAGGTGTCACAGGATGGTGTCGAGAATGTTTTTATGTATTGCTGTTGGGGTTGTCCATGAGGGTCCTGGTGTTCCAGGTCTCGAAATTTATTTTGGAGGGCGGGGTAAGGGTGTCTGGTGCCTGTGCATGAATTCTTTAAACTTGGGTGGTCATTGCAGACCAACCACCACACGGTCCCACGGGAGCGAGGTCTTGGTGCATTGGCAGGGAGATCCAACAAAACTGGAGTGCCGAGAAACACCATGCTATCGAAACCCATTCAGGGGGATACAGGCCTCAGAGGGGAATGACCAGACAAGGCCGCATTTAGTCCCGTTTTATGCACTGATGAGCTTCGCTTGCCGTAACTCCTCAGTGCAGAAGATCAGGAGGCCATTTAAAAATGGCGTCTCGATCTCTCGATCCCCACCCTGACGTGACCCACAAACTACCCCAAAGCCCCAACGCACCTATAAGAGGGTCCTCAGGCCTCCCTGCACCCATGCAAGGCACCCTCAGGCCTGATCAGCAGCATGGGAAAAATGCCAGCTTGGCACTTCGGCATTGCCACAATGGGCGGGATTCACATTGCGACGTCTCACAAGGTCGTGTTAGATTTCGTGAGGTGTGATGGGCTGGGTCGTTCCCGGAAAATGATCTTCCGGCATCTACCGGCGGTTCCGCACTGCGTTCCGGGCAATACGCGGCTGGTAGATCGTACCCATCGCCTTTTGAACAGAAGAACTCAGGCTTTTTGGCACCTGAGAGAGCCCAGGGATTCGGTTTGATTGGTAACAGGTGATGATTAGGTCCTGCCCGTATAGGATGGTTTTCAGAGAACCAAGGAAGCGACAGTCGGTCCTGGACGCTGAGAGGAGCAGCTGTCAGTGTCTATCCCTTTCTCTGTCTCTCTCTTCCTCTCCAGAATAATGCCTATCTGCTGATTCTGAACCTGCAGAGAACTTGGATGAATCTACCATTACTGGCTGAAAACAAAAACGTCCAACTGAAGGCGAGATTGAGGAATGGTGGAAGATATCCACCTGAAACAAAGACTCTTAGCCTTTTACTTTCATCACTTTACATCCCTATTTCCCCTGTGTTTGTCTGTCTTGTGTGTGTATATAGAGGGTGGGGTGAGTTAAAGAGGGAGGGTTAGGAATTAGATAATAGTTAACCAGTTGTATATTTAATTATAGCTACTGTTATGAGTAAAAATTAATTGTGTTTAAATTTACAAACCTAGTGACTAGTTATTGGCAGCCATAGACCAAAGACTTTGGGCATTTTTCCAAGAATTATTTGTTAATTTCAATTGTGATGCCACTCCGGGTCAAGTGGGGTTGAAATTGACCGCACACTAGCCCAGGATCTTGTGACATCCGTATGTATGTGTGGTAGCGCGACCACACATACATGGTGACTGGCTCGGGGCCTATCGCATGGGAGCAAGAAACCCAACAAATGGAGAAAAGCGTGGGCCCTGGGAGTGGAGTTCTGGGCAGAGTGGACCCTTCAGTCAGAGGGTGAAGACCTGCTTAGTGACTCTTGTGCCTAGTATTGTTTACCATTGCTTGTTACCAATAAACCTTTGTTCCGTTGTACTGGACGTTTCCCAAGTATTGCCTCGAGCCACCACAGAATGCATTGTATTTTACTTTTTAAATTCTTTTATCTCCAATTTTAACTCATGTTCCTTTTTAAAGGCATTGATTCTTCACTGGCATAAGGCTAAAGGAAGTGCATATTTTTTGCCCCAGTAACTATGTGGCCGTTACCTCCATGTGAGTCTTTCAAGTTAATTTGGGAGTCGATTCTAATGTGAGGGGCATCATAAGGAAGCCTAATCCTGTCTTCAGCTCACAGCAGAGTTCACTGGAGAGTGGTCAGGAATGGGAACCCCGAAAAATCTGTAAATCAGGGATATATAGCCAATTGCTACACCTTTACCATTGAGATCAGCCAAGTGGGCACAAGCTGGGGATCCAAACTTGTACCTTCCCTGCCTTTTAGGCAGAGGTACTACTACTGGACATACCTACTGGAGGTCCAGTTTACAATTTGACGATCTGCACCAAATAATCTTCAGATGCCAATGAGTAATTCCATTTGTCTCCATAATCTCGCCATTTGTGTCTCATTTTCTACCCTCTTCCTCTTGGAAGTATTGAATATTTCTGTGATATTGTTCCATGGACAATGTTTGACTTCAACAGCCATTATTCATCTCTGACAGGCTATTTGACCATGATGCCTATCCCAGCCATTGAGCAGGAAGAGCACAGAAGTCAAAATTGAGTTTGAAAGCTAAATTCCAAATGCTGATCTTTATGCACACAGATGAACATTCACACTAGACATTTTGAAAATCTAAAACCTGTTCAACATGATCATAAACGCGGGGCCATATGTCATCTCTGATTGCCAAGCAAAATTGTTTGTTCTAAAAATTCTTGTAACCTTGAATGCTTTCTAATATATTGCCACATACAGGCTGAATTTTAAGGGAAATTCATGCCAACTTGTTTGCAGTGAATAGTTTTGAAATAGTAATTATCCTTGTTAGTGTCTTGCACCAGGTTATAGCTAAAGCATGAGCTGATGCATTAATGGACGCCTTCAGAATTGCAGAGTGAGACTGCAGTACTGTGGTGAATGATATCTGTATACATATGTACCCTTAATGCGTAGGCCCCTTTAAGACCGGGTTTGGAACCCTGGGGGACTCCGCCCCCAGGAAGCTGTATATAAGGTTACGTTCAGTAGGCAGCGTGCAGTGAGCACATTTCTCGGCAGCTATCTGGTTTTCTGGTTATTAAAGCCTTTGTATTATCGAACTCCTCTTCTGATTCATAATTGAGGGTATCTCAATCACCCTGTTTCTTCAGCTTCCAATCTGCAACACTAATTATAAGGAACCACAATTAAGTAATAGAAGTCTCTTGTGGTGGATGTTGCCTGTTTCATTGATGGTTTTCATACTGTGTTTGCATTACCAGAAAATGGCACACTGAGTTCTTCACTGAGGGAGGGAGCGACGGGGCTGGATTGGGACCCACAGTAGAATGGGATGGAGGGGTGGGGTATGGGGGTAGGGGTGGGGGGAGGGGTTGTGCTTCAGAGTTCAGAGGCCAAGCAGCAGCGAGAAGATTGGGGTATTGAAGTCAGGGTGTTGAGAAATTGAAGGCTGGAGGGGATGGTAGATTACAGGCCAAGTGCGCGTGTGTGTGTGGGGGGGGCGTGCAGAAGGGTCTAGGTAGGGCAGCCAATCAAAAGGGGTCAGCGAGGCAGAGAGAGAAACTCAGCTGGCCAGAGTTAAATTTGAAATTGTGGATCGTTACGAGGCTGCCACTCTCATGATAATATTTAAATTGCCAACTAGCTTCCTGACAGCAGGTTGGTTGTGACCCTTCCTCCCCATTAAAACTGGCAGAGTGCAGGTTGAAGGCATGCTGGGGTCAGGATTCAGATTTTTAACACTTTAATCTCATACCTGACTTAAATTCACCCATTTTTTTGGAGTTAAAACTTTCCTCACTGTGTTGGTTAGACTCCTTGGCTCGACACACTTCCCATCGCAGCCAGTCCAATTTTGTGACAGTACGTATGTATTTTGCTTTGGTTTGTTGGACATCATTATCAAATTGCCTGGACAGATCCCTTGTGCTCGTAATGACTGTAGTCGAAGGGTCCGGCACATAAAAAGTTAACATGGGCCTGAGGACAGCACCGCCCACACAGTGATGTAGGAGAACACATGGGGCGAAATTCTACGGTATCGGCGCGATATCCGCCGACTGGCGCCCAAGACGGCGCAAATCAGTCGGGCATCGCGCTGCCCCAAAGGTGCGGAATGCTCCGCATCTTGGGGGGCCGAGCCCCAACCTTAAGGGGCTAGGCTCGCGCCGGACTAATTTCCGCCCCGCCAGCTGGCAGAAAAGGCCTTTGATGCCCCGCCAGCTGGCGCGGAAATGACATCTCCGGGCGGCACATGCGCGCGAGCGTTAGCGGCCGCTGACGGCATTCCCGCGCATGCGCAGTGGAGGGACTCTCTTCCGCCTCCGCCATGGGGGAGACCGTGGTGAAGGCGGAAGGAAAAGAGTGCCCCCACAGCACAGGCCCGCCCGCGGATCGGTGGGCCCCGATCGCGGGCCAGGCCACCGTGGGGGCACCCCCCGGGGCCACATGGCCCCGCGCCCCCCCCCAAGGACCCCGGAGCCCGCCCGCACCGCCTTGTCCCGCCGGTAAGGTAGGTGGTTTAATCTACGCCGGCGGAACAGGCATTTTAGCAGCGGGACTTCGGCCCATCCGGGCCGGAGAATCGCGGGGGGGGGGGGGCCCGCCAACCGGCGCGGCGCGATTCCCGCCCCCGCCGAATATCCGGTGCTGGAGAATTCGGCAACCGGCGGGGGCGGGATTCACTCCATCCCCCGGCGATTCTCCGACCCGGCGGGGGGTTGGAGAATCTCGCCCATGGTCTGCACCTAGGAGTCAGTGTAGTGGTGGACAGAGCTGTGTTTAGAAACAAGCATGGAGACAACTCCTAGCTCAGGCCGTTACAGTACCTCTCTATATAGTTTCCAGTGGTTAGTAAATCTGTTGAACTACCTAAGACTGAGAATACCTTAATAGTATCTACCAAACTACACCCAACACCTTACAACAATAACTTTTACAAATTTTGACAATGGGTTCCCATTGAAATAAATCCCCAGCTTTCAGTTGTGTCTCAGAATTTTGATCATCTAAATAATTTAGAAATGAGTAGGCTTCCGTGTACTGGGTGGCATGGTGACACCGTGGTTAGCATTGCCGCCTCACAGTGCCAGGAACCCGGGTTCAATCCTGAACTTGGGTCTGTCTGTGTGGAGTTTGCACTTTCTCCCCATGTCTGTGTGGGTTTCCTCCGGATTCTCCAGTTTCCTCCCACAGTCCAAAGATGTGTGGGTTAGGTGGATTGGCCAAGCTTAATTGCCCCTTAATGTCCAATGGTTAGGTGGGGTAGCAGGTAAGTGGGACTAGGTAAAGTGCGCTTTCAAAAGGTCGGTGCAGACTCAATGGGCCGAATGACCTGCTTATTCACTATGGGATTCTATGTGTCCCTTTTCTTTCTGTCCTGTTCTCCTCCCCCTGCCCTTCCATATTTTTGGATTTTCGGAGCCACTTATTCATGTTTTAGAATCAATTCCCCCTCTCTGTTCTATGTTCCCTGTCAGGTGCAGCTTTCTTTTCCTTCTCTCAGCATGAGAAAGCGTTAAAAAAATAATAATTTGGTTTCAACGTTGTTCTTTTCTGTGTGAGCATTTTTCTTGGATCTTCTAATGTAGAGGCCCTGGCCTCTTGTCTATTTCAATAAAATTGCAAGCCTTGCTTCACCAGTGGCTTAGCTGCAGTGACCAGCGTGAAACAGAACAACAGAGGCAAGGTCCCAAGTGGGCTGAATTAGTTGATCTCAGTCAAGGCAGGGAAGGAAAGTAATGAAACATCTTGATTGCTATCTATTGACCAGTACGGGAAAATGTGCACTTCTTGATCTTAGGAATAGAAATAAGCCTGGTTTTGTTGACTCCATTATTGAACAGCTGTCAAAACTCACTTGTAAGGCTCAAGAATGAAGAATAATCAAAAGCACCTGTATATGCATCAAATCCTGTCCCAATTAATGGTTTCAGGAGGCAATAAGACCACTTGGGAGCAGGGAAACGAACACATTAAAGGTTTATTTTCACAAAAGTTAAATGGCGACCAGAACGCAATAATTTTAATCCAGTTAAAAAGGTAGGGAGAAATTGGTCAGTATTTCAGGAAACGTCGGAAGAATTTCCGCCAAAGACAAAGAAGAGCAAAACCACAACTAATGATTGCTCTTGAGATGGCACAACACTGTCCTTACACAGGTTTCTGAATGAAAAATGGTTCACAAGAACATAAGGGCAGCTTGGTAGCATAGTGGTTAGCACAGTTGCTTCACAGCTCTTGGGTCCCAGGTTCGATTCCCGGCATGGGTCACTGTCTGTGCGGAGTCGGCACGTTCTCCCCGTGTTTGCATGGGTTTCCTCCGGGTGCTCCGGTTTCCTCCCACAGTCTAAAGATGTGCAGGTTAGGTGGATTGGCTATGCTAAATTACCTTTAGTATAACAACGTTTTGCGATTCATGCACAAGGACACCCAGGTCTCTCTGCACAACAGAATGCTGCAATTTTTTACCATTTAAGTAATAGTCCATTTTGCTGTTATTCCTACCAAAATAAATGACCTCACATTTACCAACATCGAACTCCATCTGCCAAACGCTTGCCCACTCACTTAAACGGTCTATATCCCTCTGCAGACTTTCAGTGTCCTCTGCACACTTGGCTCTTCCGCTCATCTAAATATCATTTGTGAACTTTGACGCTTGGTCCCCAACTCCAGATCATCTATGTAAATTGTAAACAATTGTGACCCAACACTGATCCCTGAGGCACACCACTAGCCACTGGTCGCCAACCAGAAAAAAAACCCATTTATCCCCACTCTTTGCTTTCTGTCAGTTAACCAATCCTATAATCATGTTAATACATTGCCCAAAACACCATGTGCCTTTATCTTATGCAACAGCCTTTTGTATGGCATCTTGTCTAATGCCTTCTTGAAATCCAGATATATCTGTCTACCGCGCTCGTAATGTCCTCAAAGAATTCCACTAAATTAGTCAAACATGACCTGCCTTTCATGAACCCATGCTGCGCCTGCCCAATGGGACAATTTCTATCCAGATGTCTCGCTCTTTCTTCTTTAATGACAGATTCAAGCATTTTCCCCACTACAGAGGTTATGCTAACTAGCCTATAGTTACCCACCTTTTGTCTACCTCCTTTTTTAACAGTAGCATTACATTTTCTGTTTTTCACCTGCCGGAACCGCCCCAGAGTCCAGCGAATTTTGGCAAATTCGGGCCGAAGAATTGGCGCTCGCCGGTTCTCCGAGCGGCCCGGTGCGAATCGTGCGCCGCTGGTTTCCGGGGGGTGGGAGAATCGCGTGCGGGGGTCGGGGCGGCATGGCGCGATTCGCGCAACGCCCCGGCGATTCTCCCACCCGACGTGGCGGGGAGAATAGCGTCCATAGTCTCTCTAATGGCCACTAAATCATAGTCATTTGCGATGATTTGTGCCGTCAACTCATTTATCTTGTTTCGAATGCCTACAAGCATTTTGGTAATCTGCCTTCATGCTAGTTTTAATACCTTCTTTTTGAATCCTGTGGCCACCTGGGTTGGCCACTTCCCGACTTAAAATGGAGAACCGCAAAGGCTGAAGGGAAATTCAGCCAACACAGGCAAAGGCTAGCAAATACAGAAATCATGTGTATTGAAACCTGTAAGAAACCAGACAGCACTGAAACCAGCAGCCACCTGCACAGTAATGAGCAATTCCAAGGCACAATTGCAACAGTTAAGGTGAATAAAACCAAGCCAGACTCCTCGGCGCCAGCAGGAGCAAAGACAAAGGAAGGCCAACGGACATTTAGGGACCGCCCTGCGATCAGGGAACAGCTCCAGTATTGGAGAAATCGATCCAAGTGATCGGAACGCAATCCAATCACTTGGAACCAGGCACGGGGTCCGCCCCGAAGGGCGGGAAGCCCCTGGGGACTATAAAGTAAAGCCCCCCAAGTTCAAATCGTCCTTCTTGGCAGGGTCACTCAGCAACTTGAATCAACCCTTGACAGTGAACTGTCTAAGCTGCCACAACAACCAAGTAAGTCTCCAGTCAACGCACGCTACGAGATAGGCGCTCCTAGCTACCAGTCCATACCAGCTTTTGAATCCTGCAGACTCAGAATCGAACAAAAGGCCTGTTCCCCTGACCTGGTGGGCCAGTTCCGAAGCTAAGTATAGGCCTTTTAGTGATATTTAGTAGAGTTATATGCATGAGCAGTGATTTACTGTGCATAATAAATGTGTTTTGATTTGAATCTTACTAATTGGTGTGTTGAGTTATTGATCAGTATTTGACCATGAACCTCGTGGCGGTATCATAAAGATACCTGGTGACTCTAGAGCAAAGGTTATAGAAACAGAGCAAATTCAGTAAAGACCCAACGGGCAACGAATTAAGAGCCAACCAAAGTTAGCAACAATCCTTTCATAACATCTCCTGAGTTCTTCTTCCCTTTATCTTTTTTCATAACTTCCGATGTAGTTGAACCCACCTTCCCATGTGCTAACCTGCTGCGTTGCATCCCATTAACTATTTTACTTCCCGTAGTGTTACCCTTCCCTTCACGTCACCTCTGAAGAGTGAAGAACGTGCCAGTAATATGGAACAATGTATTGTCGGTCTTTGAGAATAATAATTAGCTGGATCCAAGTAATCAAACTGACATAACAGTGTGCAAATTACAGGAATAAGGGCCGGGATTCTCCGAGCCTCAGCGTTGAAATTGCGCTTGGCGCGGGGGCGGAAAATGGGGTCTCAGACCCGTGGCGCCGCATCACAATTCTCTGGGGACCGGAGAATCGCCGACAGTCGACGCGGCGCTGGTCGGGGGACGTTGAAAGAGGCCCCCGCGGCGATTCTCCGCGGTCGACCGGCCGAGCTCCCGCCAGGGTTCCGTTGGCGTGTTTCGAACCTGGTTCCACCTGACGGGAGCTCGGACTTGCGGCCGCGCTGGCTGTCCTGGTGGAGGGGGGCAGAGGGATCAGACTCGGGGGGGGGGGGGGGGGGGGCCTCCATGACAAACAGGTCCGCGATCGGGGGCTGCCGATCGGCGGGCTCGCGCGATCCAGGAGGGTCTACCTTCTTCCGCGCCGGCCCGCTGTGTGGCTCCGCCATGTTACGCGGGGGCCGGCGCGAAAATGGCCACCATCCGCATGCGCAGACTTGCGACCAGCAGCCGCACGCATGCGCTGACCTGCGGCTGGACATGCAGGGCCCCGTATCGGCAACAGGAGCTGCGGGGCGCACGCTGGGGCTCTGCTATCCCTCTTACAATCAGAGAATCACTTCAGACTTTTTGAAAAAAGTCTGGAGTGATTCACGCCCATTTTCCGGCGGGCGTGGGACAGAGGCCCATTTTCTGAGAATCCCGGCCATGATAACAATAATAATCGCTTACTGTCACAAGTAGGCTTCAATGAAGTTACTGTGAAAAGCCCCTAGTCGCCACATTCCGATGCCTGTTCGGGAAGGCTGGTACGGGAATTGAACCCGTGCTGCTGGCATTGTTCTGTATTACAAGCCAGCGATTTAGCCCACTGTGCTAAAAGTGCAGAGCGTAAACAATTATTGCAGATATCTGAAAGAGCTGGTTATCAAGATATGCAGAAAAGTTAATGTCTGAAATTCAATACAGTATGAAACCAGGTACGGGGATAGTGATGCACAATTTACTTGCACCGGTTGCTTCCAATGTAATACCCTGTAAACTTTGTGAATGCAATGTATACCCTTCTCTTTGCAATAGGGCCTCAGTGACCTCGCTTATACAGCAGCGGATGACGAGCCACAAGATATTGGAGATGCTGCCTGCTCCAACATGGAAGGAGCTCAAAGTGAAGAAGTTTACAATCACAATCACCTTTCCAACCACTGGCAACACTGTCTTCCCCTTGCTCTGAGATTGCTGGTCTGCCTGCTACAGGTTGCACAATTCAATGAGCACCTCCTTAGCGAAAGAGAAGCATCATGGAAAATGGGTAGAATTTAATGCAGGGACAGGAGACTCACCTGCTGGCTGGAGAACCAGTGAGAGCCCTACGCACCCACGTTGTGGAAAGCCCAAGGGTTTTAATGCCCTATAAATAGCCAGTGCCAGACCACCCGCAGGATCAAGGACCCTGGGAGCTACGTTTCAACCCGTGAGAAAGGTTGGCCAATCAGGCCTAGGATTGCTGAGGGACCCAGGTCACTGGTGAGAGAGGGCAGGTTGCTGGAGGGTGGGGAGGACGGCCTTGACACAAAGGCAGGGAGTGGTTCTCAGTGGGTAGCCCCTCCCCCATCTTCCTGCTCCTGGATCCTTTCATCAGGTATTGAGGGACACCCCCGAAGCCCACAAGCAAACACAACAGGGCACAGTGGTTGGCACTGCTGTCTCACAGCGCCAGGGACCTGGGTTTGATTCCAATCTTGGGTGACCACCTGTGTTGCACATTCCCCCTGTGTTTGTGTGGATTTCATCTAGGTGCTCCGTTTTCCTCCCATAGTCCAAACATGTGCCGGTAGGTGGATTGGCCATGCTAAATTGCCCCTTAGTGTCCAAAGATGTGCAGGTTAGGTGGGGTTGCAGGGATGGGACGGGAGGGGTGGGCCTAGGTAGGGTGCTCTTTCGGAGGATCAGTGCAGACTCGATGGACCGAATGGCCCTCTTCTGCACTATGTGATTCTATGGATTACCAGTGCCTGTGCTCATGACATCACCAAAATGGTGGTCAGCAAGTATGGATGCCATTATGGATATGAAATGGTACCTGTAATGCCACAAATACATGCGCTATATGTAACTGAGTTTTGTGGCTAATGATTCCTCGGTCTCGCACGCAACTCTAGGATTATAGCATAAACTGATACCCTTACAGAGTACAGATCATCATCAAAATAAAAACTTGATGTCACCATTCACTGAACCACAAGAGTCCTTTGTTCCACCCTACTTAAAACCTTTTACCCTTCTCCACCCAGTGTTTGGCGCCAACTCTATGCAAACCACAGACCAGATAAACTCTCACATTACAGGCACTGTGTAAGAAAATTGACTGAAAAGAACTATTCAACACAGTAATAATCCTTGTCTGGGTTGTCCCTACTCTTACTTTTCCTTTTTATAAACTTTTTCCATGTCCTTCACATCTGGCCGCTGACTTTAAATGTACCCTAGCAAAGTGCACAAAAAGCTCAGGTTTAATTCACAGAACAAAAAAAAATGGTACAATAAATGCACAGAGTTGAACAACTTAATTCCAAAAGGTTTGCAAAAGCAAATATTATATCGCCCAAATGTTTGGATCCTGTTAAAAATCATTTTTTCAACAATTGGAATTCAAAAAACATTTTCAACAAAACAAAAGATTCAAAAACTGCAAGAAGATGCATAAGAAGAAAAGACTAACTACCTGGTCGTTGAAAGCCATTGTAAAATGCAAACATTGATTTTGTTTCTCTGTGAAGATCTGTAAAGTTGCAAGTGAGTGGGGATCATTTGCAAAGACTGCACCATGACATTATGGAACAAGCTTTGTTAGAGCAGCTGCTCTTTTTCTGTCTGTCACTTTGCAAGGTTATTATTCAATTCCTGCTCTGTTAGTTAATCGCAACCTGCACACATTTGATGAGCTGCAGTTGGCTGCGGTAGGCTGGGGTAGAGGGATTCAATAAAGCTTCCTTACTCTACTCTCTATTCATTTACAATTACTGTTGAAAACGGTTTGTGTGGATGCCAAGTAATGACAGGGATAGAATTGACTTTGACACTTTCCAATACCAAGCAACCTGCCAATGCTCACTGTCTATGTACATCAACGAGGTACCAGCATACTGCTACCCAGCACTCAAGAAGGTAAATGGGAGAGCGTAGAAAACTGTTCGAAGGAAGGGGAAGAGAAGAGGAGTGAGAAGAAAATTGTATAATTTTTGATGCTATATTACAGTAAAGGTGGAGTGACAAGGTTGGTTAATTTTGTCTCCAGTGCTCACCAGCCACAGCCAGCAAACCTTTGCAAATAACTGGCTTGTCTGAATAAAATGATACATAATTTGGAACAATTGCCATTGTTTGATTTTCTCAATAATCGTGAGCGCGTGCATGCATAAGAATCAAATGAAGTAAATTGTCAGACTGGGGGCACTTGCAAAGCTTGTGACTTGACAGAACATTAAATCATAAGTCATATCGGACCTGCTGAAGCAACAAAGTAGAAAGGTCACCCAGTCCGGATGGGATCTGTCCTACATTACTGAGGGAGGAAAGTGTGGAAATTTAGGATGTTTTGGCCACCATCTTCCAATGCTCCTGAGATATGGAGGAGGTGACAGGGGACTGGAGAAATTGCAAACGTTGCACTCCTGTTTAAGGGAGTAGAGAGGGATAAACCGGTAACTATTAGACCAGCCAGTCAAATTTCAGCCGTGGGAAACTTTGAGGCAATAACTCAGGCCAAAATTAATTGACATTTTGAAAATATAGGATAATAAATGAAAAACAGCGTGCTTGACTAAATTGTTTACGTTCTTTGGTGAAGTAATGGAAAAGGTTGGTGAGAGCAGTGCATTTAATGTTGGGACTTTCAAAAGGCGTTTGATTAACTGCCACATAATAGAATTGTGAGCAAAAGTATAAACTATGGGATTAAAGGGACAATGGCAGCAGCGATACAAAATTGGCAAAGGAAGATACGGCAGAAAATTATGGCAAATGGTTGTTTGACACATTGGAAGGAGGCAGACAATGCTTGGTGTTTGGACCATTTCTCTTTTTGATAAATATTAATGAGCTGGAGATGATGATATCTGCTAATGTCAGAAAACACAGAAATGCAATACACAATGGTCAAAGATTCATGTTGCTCGGGCAGGCAGGCACCCAACCGGAAAGCGCATGAGATCATGTGATAGGGCATCTGGCGCGTATCCCGATGTCACCGCGCACTCGCGCGGTATTTCAGTCAGTGGGCACGGGAGAGAGTCAGAAGCACACCTGCCAACAATCAAACAGGCAATTTAGCCCATGAAGGGGCCAACTGAAAGCAATTTTTCGTGGTCCATCTAACTTTTATATGTGACAGGCAGCATGATTGGCCTGGCAGCCTTTCGTTTTTAGCTGCAATCCTGATCCAAGGCGGGGTGAACCGTCAGGGCTGAAATAAAATTTTTAAAGGTATCTGGTGGCTGAGGTCTGTGTTTGAATGTGCTGCCTAGACACTGAAGCGCTTTTCCATCGAGATCTATTTTGCACAGGCCTGCAGCTCCCTCACACAGCTCCACAGTGGCTGTCCTCCTGAGAAAGTCCATTAGGTGCACCAGCCTGCACCCTCCCACCCTCCCCAGCAGCACGGAGCTTTCACAGTGTGCGTCTCAAGTTAGCTGCCCGTTATTTGAACAGCCTGCGTTAAATCGCATTTGGGGACCAATCATGACCGGAAACGCATTTCGCGACCGCTTCCGGGCCCGTCCAGTGCGCGCACCCAACCGATGCAAAATTTAGACCAATAAGTAAATGTGATAAGGAGGACATAGGCTGACTAGGAAAATAAGCTGACATGAGGCAAATGTATTTGATAGATGAAGTATGACTTTCTACATATTTTTGCAGGAAGAATGAGTAAAGGCAATCTGGACTAAATGGTACAATTTTAGAAGAGGTGCAGGAACATAAAGACCGGAGGAAAAGTTGAGAAGGACGTTAAAAAAACATATGGAATATTACGTTCAATTCTGGATGCTAGACGTTAGGAAAGAAGTCAAGGCCCTCAGGTACAGGTGAGAATGGTACCAGAGATGTTTCACTCCATGTGATATCAACAAATGGCTGAAGGCACTGGATACAGAAAAGGATATGGACCGTGACAAAATGCCACTGTCATACTGAAGGTAGGTACTCTGAAAGTCGCCATGCTCTAACCAAGCTGTTCCAGTACAGCTGCATCACTGGCATTTGCCCAACAATGTGGAAAATTGCCCAGTTATGTCCTGTCCACAAAAGGTAGGATAAATCCAATCTGGCCGGTTACTGACACATCAGCCTTCCCTCAAATCTCAGCAAAGCGATAGAGATGTTGTCGACAGTGCTATCAAGCAGTACATACATAGTAATAACCTGTTCACCAATGCTCGGTATGGGTTCTACCAGGGCCACTCGGCTCCAGATGTCATTGCAGCCCTGGTTCAAACATGGACGAAAAAAGCTGATTTCCAGGGGTAAGTTGAGGGTAACTGCCCTTGACATCATAGCATCATTTGAACTTGTTTGGCACAAAGGAGCCCTCGCAAAATCGAAGTTAAGTGGAATCAGTGGGATAGACTAAAGGGGCGAGATTCTCCGACCCCCCGCCGGGTCGGAGAATCGCCAGGGGCTGGATTGAATCCCGCTCCCGCCGGTTGTCGAATTCTCCGGCACCGGATATTCGGCGGGGGCGGGAATGGCGCCGCGCCGGTTGGCAGGCCCCCCCCCCGCGATTCTCCGGCCCGGATGGGCCGAAGTCCCGCTGCTAGAATGTCTGTCCCGCTGGCGTAGATTAAACCACCTATCTTACCAGCAGGACACGGCGGCGCGGGTGGGCTCCAGGGTCCTGGGGGGGCGCGGGGCGATCTGGCCTCAGGGGGTGCCCCCACGGTGACCTGGCCTGCGATCGGGGCCCACCGATCCTCGGGCGGGCCTGTGCGTTGGGGGCACCCTTTTCCTTCCGCCTTCACCACGATCTCCACCATGGCGGAGGCGGAAGAGACTCCCTCCGCCCGGAGATGTCATTTCCGCGCCAGCTGGCGGGGCACCAAAGGCCTTTTCCGCCAGCTGGCGGGGCGGAAATTAGTCCGTCGCGGGCCTAGCCCCTTAAGGTAAGGGCTCAGCCCCCCAGGATGCGGAGGATTCCGCACCTTTGGGGCGGCGCGATGCCCAACTGATTTGCGCGATTTTGGGCGCCAGTCGGCGGACCTCGCGCCGATACCGGAGAATTTCGCCCAAGAAGTTAGAGCAGGAAAGGTCAAAAGTGATATGCTAAAGGTGTCCAAAATCATGAAATTATCTGAAAGTGTAAGTTTTGGGAAATAATTTTAAGTTTCCATAAGGGCCTCAAGGCAGAGAACACAGATTTAAGGAGGTTGACAAAAGAACCACATACGATATGAGAAAGTATTTTTTGTGCAGCAAGTTATTCTGATTTGGAATGCGTTGCTTGAAGGAATGATGGCAGCAAGCAGATTCAATAGAGAATTTGATAAATATTTCATTGGGAAAAAATTGCATAATTAAAGGGAAAGAGCAAGAGTGAGATTAATTAACCAGTACTACCAAAGGGCCAGCATAGGCACAATGGGTCAAATGGCCTCCTACTCTGCGGTATCATTCTATGAATTCAGATATCAAAACTTACCCACCTCACAGAAAACCTCTCTCACCATACACCTAATTCCCATTGGCATTTGAAGTCAAATTGAAGTCAAATTGAACTGAACAGGTTAACATTGGTATATGAATTTCAGATGGACAGATGGAACACTCAACATTCTGACTTGGAAATATATCGCCGTTCCTTCACTGTTGCTGGGTCAAGAACGTGGAATTCCTTCCCTAACAGCACTGTGGGTGTACCTACACCTTGGGGGTTGCAGTGGTTCAATAAGGCAGCTCACTAACACCTTCTGAAGGGCAACTAGGGATGGACAATAAATGCTGGCCTAACCACCGACGCTCGCATCCCGTAAATGAATTTTTAAAAAAACATCAGGGCGCCTGCAAAATGTGTCCCACAAATAATTTGGAAGCGGCCCAGATGCAGCAATTGGGCATGGGCCATCCCACAACTAAGTTAGTTACAACAGTATGCATTTTACCCTGGAAAGTAGGTGCGGCAATGTTAAATTTAGGCCCCAGTGGTTTTTAAAAATTATGGACAATTCCTAATTTCTGGAATGAGATGGGTACACAAAAATATTCCTGTGAGATTTGGAAAGGAAATTGCTGAAAAATGGGAAAACCACAATGGGAGATAGTTCAGCGAAAGCATTAATATTACTATTTGGAAGTCAACCATGTGTTATCGTGGGTAAATCGAATTCATAGCGAAGAACAGAAAATGCTGGAAAAACCCAGCAAGCCAGGCAGCAATGCCGAGAGAAACAGTGAAAATATGGGGCGGTATTCTTCCCCCACACACCGGGTGGGAGAATCGCAGGGACGCCGCGCATGTCGCGCCATGCCGCCCCGACACCCGCACGCGATTCTCCCACCCCCCACCAAAACCCACGCCGCGAGAATCGCGCCGGGCCGCTCGGAGAATCGCCGCAAACGGCGAGAGGCAATTCTCCGGCCCGAATGGGCCGAGCCGCCGGCGAAAAAAATGACAGTCCCGCCGGTGCCGTTCACCCCTGGTCGCTGCCGGCGGGAACTGTGCAGGAACGCTGGGGGGGGGGCCTTTGGGAGGGGTAGGGAGCTCCTTCACTGGGGGGAGCCTCCGATGGGGTCTGGCCCGCGACCGGGGCCCACCGATCGGCGAGCCGGCCTCTCCCCTCCCGGGCCTACCTCCTTCCGTGGTCGGCCTCAGAACCCCGGCGCCATGTTGGTGAGGGGCCGGCGCGCATAAGAGGTTCCCCGCACATGCGCAGGATGGCGCGGCCCAACTACGCATGCGCAGGAATGAGCTGCCCCCAACTGCGCATGCGCGGCGTGAACCGCTCCAGCGCCGTGCTGGCCCCCTATGGGGGGCCCTGTTCGCGCCGTCGTGAGACGCGACGGTGTTCACAACGCCGCGGGCGCTTAGTCCCGGGAGCGGAGAATCCCGCCCATGTTGTTTCTCTCCCCATATACTGCCCGACCTGACCTGTTGGGTTTTTCCAGCATTTTCTGTTCTTATTTTCAGTTTTCCAGCATCCGTAGTATATTGCTTTTGGGAATTCATGGTTACTTAGTTGAAGAAATATTCCCCACGTATCGGACACAGGGTGAATCACGACTCATTTGTTTTAGTGTGGGATTCACCACAAATGTTTGATTATTTCTTGGCATCTGGGAGCCTGGGCCCTTTACCAACCAGTGGGCTGCTCTGAAACTTGTAAAAGTTATCATGGGGCTGCGCCATAGCCACTTCAATTCAGAATGCCCATTGGAAATTGCTTACACGACTATAAAGTTCAAATAATGTGCTCAAAGTGTATTTATCATCTGTATTTATGTAGTCTTCACAAACAAGGTTGATGTACTTCAGCAACTTAAGCAGGCATCAGAAAATCTCTTTTCCTACTCAGACGCTCTGGTCATGCAGGCATGGTCTCTTAGGAGAGGAATAGTTGACCAGAATTTCATCTTCTGCCAGGATAAGGTCCTCAGTTGGCCACAGATGGAGCTGAAATTGGACAGGCTCCAAATTGCACCAATACACTCACCCTGGGAGGGGGAGTTAGATATTTCTAATTCAATTAAAATAGTTCTTATTGGAGGCCTTGATATTAATTCTTCTCACGATAGGTGTCAGAGGGTAATTGGAGGAAGGGGTTTAAAACCAAAAGAGAAAACGGGGACTGTGTTCCCCAACCAGGACCAGCACCAAGGGTCCCAACCTCCTGCTACTGGTTTTCCAGCCCAGCGAACAGCCAGGTTGTCGATTTGGCCAGTTGTCGGGCAGGAAATGCAAGAAAAGTAAATGATAATGTGGCTATGTGGTTATATTCAGCAGGATCTCCAAGTCCCTTTGCCAGACTCTTCAGCCGTCTTTAGCGTCCCTCATAAATATCAGGGCCTTTGTCCCCTTTCAATCTGGATCTAAATCAATAGAGGGTAACTGGCACTAACGTGGCTCAAACCAATCTCTCAAAGTGTCTTTGTTAGCTTGCACTGTAACAGCAACAGAATTATCGCCAAAGGTCATTTCTTTCAGTGCTAAATTTCACTATAAATCCTTAATATAAAAACATAAGCATGGTACTACAAATGGCCCTCTTGCATATTGTATAAAATCGTGCTCATGGGATATTTTACGGGACTGACAGGTTGGAAAATGAAAAGGCCTGAAACAAAGTCCTGGATCACTGGAGGGTGATCTGAAATGTTTCCCTCTTTAATTCCAGTGGCAATGCTAAACCCTCAAGGGCACTGAGTGCCAGGCCATTACCACCTGCTGTGTAAAAAGATCTTCCTCATTGTGGTGATCCACTGTAATAGGAGATGTAAGGTAGGACCTGCACTACAGGTTCGCCGGTAGCTCCTGCCGGCTGGCTCCGCCCAGGGAGAACTGTATAAATATGCATGACCTCCAGTGCCCTGCCATTTCACCAGCTGCAGCAGGAGGCCTCGCATCTGACTGTAATAAAGCCACAGTTGTACCCAACTTTAGTCTTTGTGCAATTGATCGTGCATCACTCATATCTTCCCTGCACCTCTTGCGCAAAACCTTAAATCTGTGGCCTCTAGTCCTTGTACTAACAGCTAATGGCAACAGTTTTTTCCTTATCTACCTGATCAAAAACTGTCAATATCTCAAACACCTCTCAAATCTTCTTTGTCACAAGGAGATCAAAACGAGTTTCTCCAACCTAACCTGTAACTAAAATTCCATTTAATCTGAAATATAGCACCCCTGGCAGTGCCGTGCTCCATCAGTACTTCACTGGAGTGTCAGTCTTGATTTTTGGTGCTCAGTTCCTGGACTTGAACCAACAACACTCAAGAAAGTCCATCCAGGACAAAGCAACCTACTTGATTGGCACCCCATCCACAAAGGTTCACTCCCTCCACCACTGACGCACAGTAGCAGCAGTGTATACCATCTACAAGATGCACTGCAGGAACTTACCAAGGCTCCTTCGGCAGAAACTTCCAAACCCATGACCACTACCATCTGGAAAGACAAGGCCGGCAAACACGTGGGAACACCATCGCCTGGAGGTTCCCCTCTAAGCCACTCACCACCCTGACATGGAAATATATCACTGTTCCTTCACGGTCATTGGATCAAAATCTTGAAACTGCTGCAGTCCATGTGGTGTAGGCATTACAGGTGTGCCTACACCACATGGACTGCAGCAGTTCAAGGCAGCAGCTCATCACCACCTTCACAAGGGCAATTAGGGATGGCAATAAATGCTGGTCTAGTCAGCGGCACCCACACTCTGTGAAAGAGGTGAGACTTCTCCCAACTGAGCCACGATTGACACACAATAACTGTGGACAGACCCTTTCACAGAAGCAGCTATATAAATCGCAGTGAGTATGGTGCATTTATTGTCTTCTTTCCCTCTCGTGTCTTCAGCCCTGCACTTTCTGCTGTCACCTCATCTTGCTTTTCCTGCTGAGTTCCAGGAAGCCCGGGAAGCCCTTGCAGCCAAATTTAAACCTCTACACCAACATCAATATTGCTCTAATTGACATGAAAGAGGGGGTCGGCCGTTCTGAAGATGCAAACCCAGTGCTTCATCATGAAACATCGGGCGGGATTTTATGACCAACCCGCCGTGTGATTTCGGCGGCGGAGGCGGCCAGCCAGCAGGATTTACCCACCCCGCCGTTGTCAACGGGGCTTCCCAATGACTGCACCCCTCACCGCCAGGAAACCGATGTGCCAGCGTGGGACAAGAATATCCCGTCAGCATGAACAGCTGGTAGACCGCGCCCATTATAAAATGAGATATATTAAAGTCTTTAATCCAAGAATTAAGGCCCATGGTCTCACAATGTACGGGTGGAATGGTTTAAGTGCAATGAGTTATGAGCCACTTGGATCTGCAAAATGATTACGTATAGAGCTCCCCTCTACATAATCACCTTGGGCCAAGAAAAAATATCCTTATCCACTGCAATTCTACACAGGCAATATTAACTTAGAATGATCCGAATAGAGTGAATAATTAAAAACTGCAGTGTTCAGTGTTGACTATTCCCACTGATCTTGTATTGAGTACTGTAAAAATGCCATGAGATTCTATTATTATTATGAGAACAGCTAAATTCTCAGGAGATCACTGGTGTCACAAGTGGCTAAATGATGAAGAAAAATATGATATAATATCAGGCAACAAATGTTGAATTATTGATCCAAGACATAATAATTGATACTGCTTTCCATGAATCATGTAGAGCCAAGAAGGGTGCCAGGTCAAGGGTGAACATACATAAAATAAATCAGTTTGTTCAAAATCTAACTTTAACCTGATGATAGACTCTATCAGTTCAAGGACAACGTTGCTGCTTCACAATGCCTTTGGGAACCTTTTCGTTGGATGGAGTGACAATACTGACTTGAGCGCAACAAATTCCAAATAAACATGAATTGAAATGGTCCTGCTGCCTCAGCGGTTATATAGTGGGGAGATCCTGAGTTAGTTGAGCTAAGTGGAGTCAAGGATACAGGTGCTACAATTGGAGGATGTGTGCCCTGGATAGACAAGGGGTAAATTATCCATGGTTCTCAGTCCTAATTTGCTATCCATTGATACCTGGAGGCAAGTATGTGCCTTGCACACTGGACGACGAGAGCATTGTGATGATCTCATAGTTGAAGAGCCTTCTGATATATGTCAAACGTGTCCCTGAGGAATTGCCACTTATAGAAATTATCTGTCGAACTGTTTGCCAGTCAAGGAGTAGAGAAAATTAAAGAGTTGGGTGGACAGAATCACAAAGGTGTTAAAATGGCTGTTTGTCCATTAGTCTAGACAAAGCAAAGAGCTGGCAGCACACAGAGAAATGGCTCTTTCAATCTTTCTGCGATTATGTTTTGTTGCATGAAATTCTAAATCACTGTAGAGAGAGAGGCTAATTCTTAGCTTACCCATTGCAAAATGAAATTCAAAATCATATTTCTAGCAACCAAAGATGGTATCCGCATCCACTTTTGTAACAGAGGAACAAAGATAGTGTTCGGTCCTTTCAGCCTGTTGTGCTATTAAATCAGGTCATTGGCATTATTTAACGACTCATTACATAATGATGGTGGACTCGATAGCTTCCATACTTCAAGATCCACTGCAATATCTCTGTGCCAGGTTATTCATTGAAAAGCAGGGCCTTTAAAACAATATAGTAATACTAAAGGCCATTATAAGACTGGGCTGGAGCAGGGGTCAATTCAATTAACTATGGCTTGAAAAACCTGGGATATGTCCTTTTTATGAGATTGTTCAGTGCGTCTGTGCATTTGGCATCACGTCAGCTGGATCCAGGATTGGCCGAGTGACTATTTCTAGCCCCGAGGACAGCTGTGCTTTACCAAATCATTTCTCCCCTCCAAAGAGCACTGCAGTCCTTTGCTTGATGCAGACTGCGAAAATTAAACAACAAAACACCACTCCTCCTTTGTTTGACTTTCTCCAATCCACTCACTTTCTGTGTTTGAGGGGGCGAAGAAGGCAATCTGCTCCTTGGTTTCTGCCAAGGCTGCTAACAAATGAAGCACCAGGCACATCTACCCAGTGCCACAGACTCACCCACCGCGCACCACTCGTTAAGAGTGAATCATTCATGATGGCCATAAAGTGTAACCTACTTCATGTGCATCACTCTTCAAAATAAACAGAGTTCCATGTGGATAAATAAGTTTACAAGCTTTAGTGTTCTGAATGATCATATTCATTCCGAGTATTTTGCTATTGTTGACAGCACTGACAGAGTATCTGTAACAGGTGCCTGGGAAGGATGGAGTGTGGAGAAAGGAAATCCATGGCTTGGATGGTAAATTTCCCTCTGTCCTCTCATGGATCTTACCAGACCTCTGCTGACTGCAATTAATAGATTGTTAGACTTTATTTTGATATTTCTTGCGTGCTCAATGCCAAAGACCATGGTTGGGATTCTCCGAGTCTCCGCGCCGAAATCGCGCTCGGCGCGGGGGTGGAGAATGGGGCGTCAGACCCACGATCGGGTCTGACCTCTTCCCGTGATTCTCTGTGGACCGGAGAATCACCGCCAGTCACGCGGGCGCGGTTGACGCGGCGCCCGTCGGGGGCCATTGAAAGAGGCCCCACGGCGATTCACCGCCGGCAGCTGGCGGAGTTCCCACCGGCGTGTTTCTAACATGGTTCCACCAGGCGGGCACTCGGAGTGGCAGCAGCCGCGGCCGCCCTGGTGGGGGGCGGGGGGATCCATCACCGTGGTTGGGGGGGGGGGTCCTCTAGGACAGCCAGGGTTCCGATTGGGGGCCACTAATCGGCGGGCACGCGCGATCTGGGGGGCCTACATTGTTGGGGCCGGCTTGCTGTGTGGGTCCGCCATGTTGCGCGGGGCCGCCTCGCGCACGCGCGGACCCGCAGCCGGAAGTGCAGGACCCCGTATCGGCATCCGGAGCTGAGCGGAGCATTCCGGCACCCAGCTTGCCCCCATGAGGTAAATGAATCACAGGGCCAACACTCTCCGGTGTTTACGCCAGCGTCAACACTTAGCCGCCGTTCTCGCATGCCCCATTCTCCGCGTCGAGCGAGATTTTGACGCGGAGGCTCGGAGAATCCCGGCCCATGACTGCAAGGGAGGTTTTTTGCTGCCGACCCCAAAGTGTGTGACTTTCTCCATCCAATATCTGTTCATGTGGTGCTGCCCAAAGATCAAACAGAAAGTATTCTGATTGTATTTCGCTAACTCAATATGATTGTGACATTTTAGCACAAGAATACATAGAGACCAGCAGCTTGGGTTTAGAATACAAAGAATCACTGAATCACAGAATGTTTACAGCGTAGAAGGAGGCCATTTGGCCAGTCATGCTGTGCGGCTTTCTGATAGAGAAATTTACCTAGTGCCACCAACTCCACATTCTTCCTTTTCAGTTCCCTCATTAAAGCATCAATTGCCCCTGCCTCCACCACACCCGCAGATCCTAACCACTCACTGTGTGGTTTTCCTCATGTCTCCATTGCTTCTTTTATCAATTACCTCAAATCTGTGCTCTTCGGTTCTCATCCTTCCACCAATGGGAACAGATTAATCCCTATCTACTCTGTCCGGAACCGTTATCTTTTTTAATGCCTCCATCAAATCTCCCTTTCCAAGAAAAACAATCCAAACTTCTCCAATCTATCTACACAACTAAAGTTTCTCATCCCTGAAAACATTCTCATGATCTTTCCTGCACCTTTACTAATGCTGGAAATTAGAGACACATGTGATAAAGGAACATCTGTAATTATGGGTGACTTTAATCTGCATATAGATTGGGCAAATTAAACAATATCGTAGAGGAGGAATTCTTTGGGTGTGTACGGGGTAGCTTTCTGGGCCAATATATTGAGGAACCAACTGGAGAGCAGGACATCTGAGACTGGGTACTGTGTAATAAGAAAGGAATAATTGGCAATCTAGTTGCGCGAGGCCCCTTGGGGGTGAACGATCATAATATTATAAAATTCTTCATCAAAGGAGAGAGTGATGTAGTTGATTTTGAGACAAGGGCCCTGAATGGAAATAAGAGAAACTATAATGGTATGAGGCATGAGTTGGCTGTGATGGATTGAGGAACATGATTTTAAAGGGATTAGGATGGCTAGGCAATGGAAAAATTTTAACGAGCACATGGGGGAACTGCAACAATTGTTCCTATCGACTGCAAAAATGAAATGGGAAATATGGCCAAACCATGGCTTACAAGGGAAATTAGACACAGTATTAGATCCAAGGAAGAGCATACAAACTGACCAGAAAAAACAGTAAACCTCAGGATTGGGAGAAATTTAGAATTCAGCAAAGGAGGACAAAGAGTTTTATTAAGAAGGGAAAATAGAGAGTGAGAGTAAGCTTGTGAGGAACATAAAAACTGACTGTAAAAGCTTCTATAGGTCTATAAGAGAAAAAGATTGGTGAAGACAAAAGTAGGACCCTTGCAGGCAGAAACAGGGGTATTTATAATGGGGAACAAAGAAATCGCTGACCAACTAAATACATACTTTGGTTCTGTCTTTGCAAAGGAGGACACAAATAACATTGCAGAATGATGACGATTTGGAGGGGCGGAGCATTGCGATTCGGCGCAAACCGGCACCTGCCACGATTTCGGCATCGGGAGCCATTCTCTGCCTGATCGCCGTTCCCCATTTCGGCGTCGGGCATCGGAGAATCCCGCCCAATGCCTTTTGAAAACAGGTTACTAGAAACCACCTTTCATGGATTGCCACCTTGTTATGCTGGAGAGACTTGAGCATTCTGTAGATCCCGAGAGCGATGTCATCGTGAGTCTTAAACTCCTGGCAGGCTCACCCACGATAATAACTTTGGATGTTTGGAACCAGACAATGCACAATCCAAAACAAGTTCTCAACAGTGGATCAGGCAGCAGGTACTCACACAATATCAATGGCTGTGATAGCGGATGAAGGCTGCAGCAATAGGGAGATCCCCAGTCATTGAGGTTCCCTTGCCACTGGAACTGGACCTAACCTCCGTTAAGGACCATGTCTGCTGATGTGCAATGACATACCGACGTTAAAAGATGTCCCACACTAGACGTTTACCTAAAGGAACCCAACACCCCCCCCCCATACCCACATAAAAGCCCTGTGGGGATTGGCAACGGGAACGAGACCGTGAGATCTAGAGGTCCCTAGCTTCAGACCGGCGCACAGGTGGTGGAGTCTGATTCATTCGTTTCAGTCTTGGATAGGTACAGGAGAGCGTTTCGACAGCTTTCTTAATGACTGAGCAGCCCCCTCTTTAGGATCTACTCTGCTCACCCCACATGGGGAAAGGGCTAGAAAAGGTGCCCTAAAAATAGTCTGTTTCGCCCCCCCCCAACCTGGCTGGAAAACTGCATCCAGCAGGCTCATCTATCTGCAGTCAGAAAATCAAAGTTAAACTCAATTTCAGAACCTGGAATGTACGAAGCCTCATGGGTATTGAGCAAAACAATCGACCAGAACAGAGAACTGTCCATGTTGCCCGCGAATTCGGGCAGTTCAACATTGACATCGCTGCTCTGCAAGAGACCCAAAGAGCAGACAAAGGGCAGCTGAGGGAAGTTGGCAGTGATTACACCTTCTTCTGGAATGGAAAGACTGAGTATCAGCCCAGGATGCATGGAATTCGATTTGCCACCAAGAACAAACTCATTAACCGACTGTCTGAGCACCCTGTCAGCATCAATGAACACCTCACGACTCTCCATCTGCAACTTACCAAGAATCAGCAGGCAATGGTCTTGAGTGCCTATGCCTCAACCCTTGATGCCAGTGATATGTCCAAAGAGGACTTCTACTCCACCCTGGACATCATACTCTCCAACATTCCTGAGGAAGATAAGACAGCAGAGTGGTTAGCACTGTTGCTTCACACCGCCAGGGTCCAAGGTTTGATTCCCGGCTTGGGTCACTGTCTGCGCAGAGTCTGCATTTTCTCCCCATGTCCGCGTGGATTTCCTCTGGGTGCTCCGGTTTCCTCCCACAAATCCCGGAAGACGTGCTGTTCGGTAATTTAGACATTCTGAATTCTCCTTCCGTGTACCCGAGCAGGTGCCCGAGTATGGCGACTAGGTGCTTTTCTCAGGAGCTTCATTGCAGTGACAATAACGGTTATTATTATTATTATCCTCCTTTGGGACTTCACCGTCAGGATGGGAAAGAACTCCCAACCCTGGAAAGGTATCATCGGAAAGTAATGAGTTGGGAATTACAACTCAAATGGTGTTCTCAAGCTCACCAGCTTGTCACCAGTGGCACACTCTTCCTCCGAAAGGACAAGTTCAAGACTTCCTGGAGACATACAATCAAAGCACTGGCACATGATCGACTTTGTCATCATCCGATCCCAACACCAAAGGGATGCCCTCATCACCAAACCAATGACCAGTGCAGATGACTGCTGGACAGACCACAGGATCCTCTATGTCTCCACCAGAAGCAGCAGAAGATGAAGAAACATCTTGGAAAAAAATCAATGTTGAGTGGTTTCAAGAACCAAGCATAATAATAATAATAATCGCGTATTGTCACAAGTAGGCTACAATGAAGTTACTGTGAAAAGCCCCTAGTCGCCACATTCCGCCGCCTGTTCGGGGAGGCCAGTACGGGAATTGAACCCGCGCTGCTGGCATTGTTCGGCATTACAAGCCAGCTGTTTAACCCACTGTGCTAAACCAGCCCCTGCTCCAACAATGTCTTCACCAAAATCTCCAAAGCGTTCATTCTAGTAGAGTGAAGGAAAATTGGAAAGAGCTGAAGACAGCCATCATCACAAGCTGTGAAGAAACCATCAGCGACAAGACTAGGAAACACCAAACTGGTTTGACAAGAACACCCACACCATCCAAGAGCACATCGACAAGAAGAGGAAAGCTCTCAGAGCCTGGCAAAACAAGTTCACCAGAAAGACAAAGAAGAGAGCTCATCAAACAGCAAAGATGGAGGTACAAAGAAGAAGTAGGGGCATCAAGAACCAATGGTGGACTGAGAAAGCTAAGGAGCTGCAACTTCTCACTGACAAGCATGACACCCGGGCTTTTTCAGTGCCACCAAGGCCACATATGGACCCAACACCCTAGGCCTCAAACCGGTGTGGATTGAGAATGGAACCCTTTTGAGTAACAGAGAAAACATCAGCCTTCGATGTAGAGAACACTGCTTTGAGGAACCTCCTGACTGAAGGCTCATAATTCTTCGAGTACATCTGACGGCAAGGGGAGGTCTGGAAAAGGAGCTTGAGAAAGGGATACCGATGATCCAAGGACCAATCTTACCTCCCGGAAAAACCTACCAAGTGTGCACTCGAAGATAGGGCTTTAGGATCGGGCTCATCGTGCAAGGACCCACAGAACCCGAGACCATTGACGTGGAGTTTCTTAGGTTTGTCAACCATACCCGTTAGCGAGTAATCGCTGAAGAAGACAAGAAGTCTGTTGATGTCTCAAACAGCTACGAAAGCTGAGAATAACTGAATGAAATGGAGATATTATCACTTCAAGGAGAACCTCAAGGCACTTCCTGTGACTGCGTGACGTTTTTCAGCTCTTGATAGGATGTTATTGTAAGACATTAAAAAGCACATTGCGATCTATATCTTTGTTCAAGTAAATGTTGGACTGTTTCTGCCATACACTTTTCCCTCTCTAAGTTCGGTTGGTCATCCACTCTTGCATGTGATGCAAATGTCTGATCCCCCCCCCCCCCCAGAAATAATCTTTCCCTTTTCCCCTGAGCTAACCACAGGGTTGAAATTCCTGAGTATGCTATTTTAGCAAGTTAATTCATTTAAAATGAACAAGGTAATCTTATTGTTAGTGCTTTGAAATAGTACTCTGAATGATTTCAACTCATGTGGCTAGTTATCCATCTCAGCTGGGCAATAAAAAGAGAATCAGAAAGTGAAATCCAGTGCTTGTCACCGGGTTAGAAGAAACAAAGCTCTCCAGAGATCTGGGAACAGCTGGCCTATTCATTACGTCTCCCTGACTTGAGGTATTGGGAAGATATGTCTAAACGGAAGCTCCAACAAAAACCTTAGGTAAACATCACCCGATCCCACCTTCTACTCATCACCACTACACAAAGTGCTCAATGGAAGTATCATCATGGTTTGTTTGCATTTACATGTTGACCATTTTTAATTGACATTGGAGCTATTATCATCAGAAAGGAGAACCAAATGCTGCTGGAGCACGGTGGCGGAGGACTGCTTCTGACTTTTAAAAAACTTTTCAGGTGACTATTTTAACACTGTGACACTTGTCGTGAGCGTGAATTAATAATGGTGTGGTGAAGGTAGTGTATAGCATCTGGGACTTCAGTGAATGTACAACCGACAGTGTATCTCCTTAAGGATATGGAGTTGAAGCCCAAGTACAGCCATGACCCCACTGAAGGGCGGCAGAACAAGCTCGTTGGCCATGTGCTCTGCTCTTTCTCCTATTTCCTATGTTCTTACAGGATTGAGCAATAAACGAGGAGTAACTGAAAAGGAGGGTGAATTGGAGTCTCATCAAAGGGGGCAAAATACGACTGAGGAACAGAGATTGAACAAAAAGAGAGAATCAAGAAACTGTAAGAAAAAGAAGAGAAAAATTAAAAATTTGACCTTTAAATCTCTAACAACAATTTGCTACATGCAGATTCAGGGTCAGAGACCCTGGAATGGCATTAACAATGATTACATTGTTAAAAAGGGGCTTGCATCATTAAGTTCCAGTACTAGCTTTCTCTGAGAAGCTTAAAGAGTAACTAACATGCAAATGCAGCAGTTATTTTTTTTTAAATTTAGAGTACCCAATTATTTTTTTTCCAATTAAGGGGCAATTTAGTGTGGCCAATCCACCTAACCTGCACATCTTTGGGTTGTGCGGGTGAAATCCAAGTAGACATGGGGAGAATGTGCAAACGCCACACGGACCCAGGGACAGGATTCAAACCCCGATCCTCAGCGCCGCAGTCCCAGTGCTAACCACTGTGCCACATATCACCCTAAATGCAGCAGTTCTTTAAGAAAACCAGAAGGAAGGGGGTGAGATGTGGGCCATGTGTAGTAGGGTGGCATAAGTCAACCAGAAAGTTACAGGGAGTTGCAACTCACACTATCTCGCTCATTAGGGGCTGTTTAGCACTGGGCTAAATAGCTGGCTTTTAAAGCAGACCAAGACAGGCCAGCAGCACAGTTCAATTCCCGTACCAGCCTCCCTGAACAGGCGCCGGAATGTGACAACTAGGGGCTTTTCACAGCAACTTCATTTGAAGCCTACTTGTGACAATAAGTCATTTTCATTTTTTCTCATTAACCGCTGAATTGCTGGTCAGTGTGAGCATTAATAATGCGTGCGGCATTAACAAGTTGCTATTCAACCAGCAAGATGTGCCCAGTGTCGTATTAGAAACTAGACTGAGTTGATTAGTAATCTCTGGGTGTGAGTCTTAAATTTATCCAACTGACTGTTTACAAAAGAGAACTAAACAGCTGAGGTGAAGTAATGTCTGTTCTGGCCCTTTCCTCACCTTCTCTATCTTTAATCGCTAACACAAGTCAGCTTGTTTTTCAACACAACTGGTGCACCCTCCATCATAGTTAGGTTCACTCTAGGTCACAATCATAAAATTAGATGAATATGAATATGGAATATTGCACTCCAGAAACTGTCGAACATAATTTTTGATGAGAATGCCGTCATGGTCTTGATCTCTGCAATACCACAACCTACTTAAACCATCTACTTTTATCATCTTATGATGTCATTTGGTGCAATGATCAATGGATTTAATTCGCTAAACAAAGGTCCTGTTTTAAAAACCATTTAATTTTAATGAATTGGCGTCATCTTAATTATCCTTTTGTTTATTCCTATCCATGCAAGTGCTGGTAAAATTAAAAGGAAGCTATGGTGCATCAGTAATCAATCCATATGAATATTACAAAGCAAAATGAAAGTGGACATTGCCTTTTCATGATGTTGTCGCACGCATTTATCAAAATCTCATCCACAGCCCTATTCAGCGAGTGATCTTTTGACCTATTTCTCCTCTTCCTATTCATTTTCAAGACTGAGTGCTTTCTTCTCGGTTCCTTAGCCACTCTTACGGGATTATTCTCCTTTCAATTGATAACGGCATAAAATTAGGGGAACTATTGTGTCTAAACATAATGCATTTCATTCTTGGAACAGCATCACAATAAGAGGACAAATTATTGCTTCATTCCACTTGCATTCACCCAAATTCCATTCTGTTTTAACATTGCTTAATTTAGGTTGTCTTTGGATTTACCGTATAAATGGGATACAGCTGGTTTAGCTCTATTTTTGGGATAACAACGTTGGCCCTGGGTTGTCCATCATTCACAGAAAACTGGCAGCTATTCTGTACTCTAGTGTAATAAATACACCTGGACACCACATCTTTATTGTTTCGCTATTGCACTGTTATTACCTTAACTCCATTATTGTAAGTCTAATCATCAGTTGTAATCAATACCTTAATCTTGCACAACTAATATGTGATTGCCTGTAATGTGCTGGCTCTGTGGAATCGCTAGACAGTGGCCTGAATTTTATTGACTGCGGTGGCTCGCTTCCCACCATCCGAAGAGTTGGTGGGGACACATCCCCACCGAATCCGAGTGTCCTGCAGCCAATTTACGCTTCAGTGAGCATTGATTCACTACAGGCGGGACTTCCACCTCTCACTTGGGAAGAAATCTCGCCTTAATGATTCGCCGGCCAACCTGATTGGCCAGTGGTTCTCCAGCCCTTGCAGCAACAACACTGCAGTGGGCAGAAGAGGAACTACACCAACCTGCCTAAGCCTAAGTTCTGGAGCCACAAGACAAGTAAGGGGTCCCAGAGTGGGCAGGAGAGGTATGGTTTTCGGGATCCCTGGAAGGGGGTGGTGATCGTTGGGGAGGAGTGAGGGGAGGGGAGATGAAGAGAGGTGCGAAAGTCATTGGGCCTTAAGGAGATTGCGCTCCCTGTCAGAAAGGGACTTCTAATGGAGACCACCCCTCACCACCTTCCTGCCCAAGATCTAACTTTGATTCTTTCGGATGTCCTTCCACAAAGGTTCAATGTTCTCGTCAGCCTACAAATTGAGGCAAGGCGTGAAAATGGCCCTTATGTGGCCATTTTGAGTCTCAATTGGGTCATGGGTGGGCTTCCCATCCGAGGCCTTGTCCGCTCCAGTATAAAATCACTGGGTGGAATTCTGTGATCCTGAGGCTAAATGTTGACGCCGTCGGAAATGCGTCGCGTATCTCGACTGCGTCAACACCTCAGGATCTGCAATTCTGGCCCTTACATTGGGCCAGCACGGCACTGGTGCGGTTCACGCCGCTCCAGCTGCTGGTCCCGCCGCGAACTGGGCACCGCGGGATCCGCGCATGCGCAGTGGCACCGGCGCCAACGTGCACATGCGCAGTGGCTTCCTTCAACGCGCCGGCCCCGACGCAACATAGCGCAGGACTACAGGGGCCGGCGCGGAAGAAACAAGGCCTCCAGCCAGAGAGGCCGGCCCGCCGATCGGTGGGCCCTGATCGTGAGATCGTGCTGGTCGCGGGGATTCCCCGGCCCAGCCCCGGGCTGAGAGAATCCTACCCATTGAGTCAGCGGGGCAAGCAGAAACCCATCCCAGCAATTTCACGCTCCTGCCACTGCCTAAAATCCATCAGTGGAGGAAAATAATGTTCAGGCCAGTATTTCCGTGGGGAAGACAAGTTCCCTGGATTGTTAGTCTTGCCCTGCCTAATAACACCTTTATAAAAGTTTATTGTTGAAATAGGCTCAAGGTTCAGTTGTAGAGGCCACTTACTTTCTTTACAATTTTTCCACAAACGATATTCACGTTTCTTATGCCCCCTAATGGTTTAACCATCTAATGGGCTAAAATAACAAATAACTAAATAAATTATTCATCTGGGGAGCAGTCTTTCAATTTGGTGTAAAACTCTACTGTCTGTAAAATGGGCAACATGAAATGGACGCAAACTTACAAACCTACAATTGCTTACAAATGACCATTAAACTGGCAGTTTAAATAAACCACAAGGACATGCAGCTGCTGGGAAAACTGGTAAAATTCACATTGATACAGGTCTTCCAAACTTACATAGAAATTGCAACATGGAAACAAGCCATTGAACTCAGGTGTCTATGTTGGTATTTAGCCTCAGCAAAGTTGGAGCCCAGGCACATTATTTACAACAAGAAGAAATTCTTGGGCGAAATTCTCCCCCAACGGCGCGATGTCCGCCGACTGGCGCCCAAAACGGCGCCAATCAGACGGGCATCGCGCCGCCCCAAAGGTGCGGAATGCTCCGCATCTTTGGGGGCCGAGCCCCAACATTGAGGGGCTAGGCCGGCGCCGGAGGGATTTCCGCCCCGCCAGCCGGCGGAAACGGCGTTTGTTGCCCCGCCAGCTGGCGCGGAAATGGGCGGCGCATGCGCGGGAGTGTCAGCGGCCGCTGACAGTTTCCCGCGCATGCGCAGTGGGGAGAATCTCTTCCGCCTCCGCCATGGTGGAGGCTTTTCCGGAGGCGGAAGGGAAAGAGTGCCCTCACGGCACAGGCCCGCCCGCGGATCGGTGGGCCCCGATCGCGGGCCAGGCCACCGTGGGGGCACCCCCCGGGGTCAGATCGCCCCGCGCCCCCCCCCAGGAGCCCGGAGCCCGCCCATGCCGCCTTGTGCCGCTGGTAAATACCTACTTTAATTTATGCCGGCGGGACAGGCAATTTCTCGGCGGGACTTCGGCCCATTCGGGCCGGAGAATTGAACGGGGGGGGGCCCGCCAACCGGCACGGCCCGATTCCCTCCCCCGCTGAATATCCGGTACCGGAGACTTCGGCAACCAGCGGGGGCGGGATTCACGGCGGCCAACGGCCATTCTCCGACCCGCTGGGGGGTCGGAGAATGACGCCCCTTATTCTTTACTTATTCAAATTTATTGAAATTTGTTTCCTCATTCCTCACTGGCATGCCAAGTGCAGGTAGTAATTGGTCCATTATCTAACTGTTATAGAACAAAAGTAACAATTGACCACCCGAACACAAAAGCACCAGCTGAGTGATACGGAAGTAAACTGGTCAACACTTCAGCCATTATCACAGCGGTCTACATCCCACCCCAGGCAGTAGTGAGGAAGGCGCTGGACGAACTATACACAGTAATAAACAACTACGAAACAGAACACCCGGTGGCCTTGTTCATCGTGGCCGGAGACTTCAACAAGGCCAACCTCAAGAGTGTACTGCCAAAATTCCACCAGCACATCTCCTGTCCCACCAGGGGCGACAACACTCTTGACCACTGCTACTCAAAAATCAAGGGCGCCTACCGTTCCATCCCCCGACCGCACTTTGGGAAATCAGACCATAAGACGGTGCTCCTTCTCCCGGCATACAAGCAGTGGCCCTGACTCAAGCAGGAGAATCCAGCTAAGAAGGTTGTGCAGTGCTCGTCCAAGGAGACAGAAGAGCTCTTACGTGACTGCTTAGAGACAGTGGACTGGTCCATATTTAAGAACTCAGCGACCAACTTAAATGAGTATGCCACCACCGTCACAGACTTCATCAGCAAATGTGTGGACGACTGCGTGCCAAAGAAAGCAGTATGTGCGTTCCCCAACCGGAAACCATGGCTCAATCGCGAGATTGACTCCCTACTGAAGGACAGATCTGAGGTGTTCAAGGCAGACGACCCTGACCTACACATGAAATCCAGGTACAACCTCCGCAAAGCCATCCGGAATGCCAAGAGAGAATATCAAACCAAGCTAGAGTCACAGACAGACTCTCGGCGGTTGTGGCAAGGACTAAACAACATAACGGGCTACAAAGCGAAGCCGAACAGTATCTCTGGCAGCAGCGCACCCCTCCCCGATGAACTCAATGCATTCTATGCTCGGTTCGAGCAGGTAACCAACAGTCTGTTGGCGAGTGCCCCAGCAGCCCAAAATTCACCCATACCCACCATCACAGCTTCCGAAGTCAGATTGGCCTTCCTGAAAGTGAACCCTCGGAAGGCGACGGGCCCAGACGGGATCCCTGGTCGTGCACTCAGAGCCTGCGCGGACCAGCTGGCAGAGGTATTCACGGACATCTTTAACCTGTCCCTACTCCACTCCGAGGTCCGCACCTGCTTCAAGAAGACCACCATCATACCGGTACCAAAGAAGGACCAGGCAACGTGCCTCAATGACTACCGACCAGTGGCCCTGACTTCAGTCGTAATGAAGTGCTTCGAGAGGTTGATCATGAAGCGCATCACTTCCATACTCCCAGAACACCTTGATCCACTGCAATTCGCATACCGCTGCAACTGGTCCACATCAGACACCATTTCCCTGGCCCTACACTCATCCCTAGAGCATCTCGAAAACAAGGACTCCTACATTAGACTCCTATTTATTGACTACAGCTCCGCCTTCAACACCATAATCCCAGCCAAGCTCATATCAAAGCTCCAAAACCTAGGACTTGGCTCCCCACTCTGCAACTGGATCCTCGATTTTCTGACCAACAGACCACAATCAGTAAGAATGAACAACAACACTTCCTCCACAATAGTCCTCAACACCGGCACCCCGCAAGGCTGCGTACTTAGCCCCCTACTCTACTCCCTATACACACACGACTGCATGGCAAAACTTGGTTCCAACTCCATCTACAAGTTTGCTGACGATACGACCATAGTGGGCCGGATCTCAAATAACGATGAGTCCAAATACAGGAGGGAGATAGAGAACCTAGTGGAGTGGTGTAGCGACAACAATCTCTCCCACAATGCCAGCAAAACTAAAGAGCTGGTAATTGACTTCAGGAAGCAAAGTACTGTACACACCCCTGTCAGCAGCAACGGGGCCGAGGTGGAAATGGTTAGCAGTTTCAAATTCCTAGGGGTGCACATCTCCAAACATCTGTCCTGGTCCACCCACGTCGACGCTACCACCAAGAAAGCACAACAGCGCCTATACTGCCTCAGGAAACTAAGCAAATTCGGCATGTCCACATTGACTCTTACCAACTTTTACAGATGCACCATAGAAAGCATCCTATCAGGCTGTGTCACAGCCTGGTATGGCAACTGCTCGGCCCAGGACCGCAAGAAACTTCAGAGAGTCGTGAACACCACCCAGTCCATCACACGAACCTGCCTCCCATCCATTGACTCCATCTACACCTCCCGCTGCCTGGGGAAAGCGGGCAGTATAATCAAAGGTCCCTCCCACCCGGCTTACTCACTCTTCCAACTTCTTCCATCGGGCAGGAGATACAGAAGTCTGAGAACACGCACGAACAGACTCAAAAACAGCTTCTTCCCCACTGTCACCAGACTCCTAAATGACCCTCTTATGGACCGATTTCATTAACACTACACCCTGTATGCTTCATCCGATGCCAGTGCTTATGTAGTTACATTGTATATGTTGTGTTGCCCTATTATGTATTTTCTTTTATTCCCTTTTCTTCTCATGTACTTAATGATCTGTTGAGCTGCTCGCAGAAAAATACTTTTCACTGTACCTCGGTACACGTGACAATAAACAAATCCAATCCAATCCAATCCAAACAAGCTTCAAGGTCTGATCACCTATATTTGCTGAATTAGCTGATATCAGGCAGAAGGACACCACAATTGCCTCTGCACTTTGACCCAACAGAAAGACACAGCTATGGCACCAATTAACATCGGCTTGCAGTGAGGACAGCTTGCTCGTACTGTCCACCAGACTGAGAAATAAGTCGACGAGATGCAATTGCACCTCAGCAAGAAACAGGGAAGTCAGGGATAGAGGGAAGTAAAAGGGAGTAAAAATTGGGGGAAGGGTAACAAAACCACAAGGGCCGTAATTCCCCAGCCATTGAGATTCTCTGTTCCCGTGGGCAGCGCACCCCTGCCGCCGGTGTCCCGTCAGCGGGCGCTGGCTTCAATGGGAAATCCCATTGACAAGTGGCGGGAGTACAGAATCCTGCTGCCAGCGAGTAGTGCACCGCCTCGAAACACGCGACTGAGGGACTGGAGAATCCAGCCCAATTACTCATTTAATTCAATTAATTCTGGGTGCTGGGGAGTCAATGGATTTCGACATTCAACTCTAAAATGCAAAGGATATTCATTTTTTGGGCTTTTCGCGGTTTAGTTATTAAAATATCTTCTGTTATTCAAAGATTAAGTGGCCTGGAAAGGGAGACAAAGTTTGCTTTGCTGGGTGGTAACATGGAAATGGGGTTGCATTATGCAAGGAGTGCAGTCAATAAATTTAGTCTCATCAAATTTGCTATAAAGACACCGGGAAAAAGCTGGTGCTCTTCCGTGAACAGCAAAGGAATGGTTGGTAGTTTCATAATGACATATATTAATCACCCAGTTTAAATAATGACATAGATGTAATCCGCTGTTGAATCATGGTCTCAAAACAGCATTGTGTGTCATTATTTAGCCAACATAAACTTTGAATGTCTGTATTTAGCAAGTGTTTAAGGCAGTGTGGAAAGTTTCTGTTGCTAACCTGAATGAACTCAATTGATCTGCTGCCAAAAATACAATTTGGTGTTTTCATAGTGAAATGTCTCCATTTGTTTAATGCCTCATCATTCCTGTCCCACCCTGGTTGTACAATTCTATCGTTCTGTAGTGAAGGTCCTTTATTATAGCATGTCTCCCATAGATGAATCAGTGAGTTAATAAAGTGAACTGGTGCAATGCCATATTAGAGTGAGGCCTAAACGCTTCATAAGGCAGTGTTGTTGTAATAGTTGGCGTTTGCCTTCATCTTGTGGAATTACACCAAATGAATCCAACGTGGTGCATCATTTATCATTTACCATTATGTGTTTTCTCACAATGACAAGGTAAAACATTCTGTTTGCTTAAAGTCATCCTTTGTTGTATGGATGGTGATTATAAGGAAAAACACAATTCATAAGAATAATTAAATAATAAATAATATTGGTGGTTCCTGAAAATAAAGATGAAATTCCATTTGCATTTTAGTTTATGAACTATACACATATAATGGGGCGATGTCTACCACCTACCCACCCGCCCCCTCCCCACCCCCAAACCCCCCTTTTGCCACATCTGTCCAATTTGAGCTCATGTGCGCAGTCTGAAGAAAATGGTTGCTGCACAGAATAACTGTCTACAAGGTGAAAACGCTGTCCTTGCTCAGCAATGGATACCCAACATTATTCCCCTTCCTCCTACTTCATATGGTAAACTTTAACCTGGCATATCTGAATGCCCATTGATCAGCTTTTTACTTTATTGGACCATGTTATTGGAAAAGAGTGTAATTTGAAGCTCTGCAAAACAGCAGACTGAAAATAAAATAAAGCAGCATTCAAATTGCACAAAACTGTAAGAGTAAAACTTAGAAATGGGATGTTGTGTCTGGATGCCACTGCCTCTGGGGCTTACATTTTACAGTGCCATGGGGTCTCAAGTTACTCATGGTTCACCCACGATTCATGCAAGATTTCTAAATTGTCTGCTCGCTGCCTTGTCTCCAGGGAATGTATTCTACACTTCACTGCTGATAACTGTCTATACATATGTGATACATGTATCTCTCATAACTACAGCAGTTCTATTGGCAGGTGTTTGTGGTGAAGTGCGCAATACAATTTAAGTTAATGATAGAAAAGATACTATACCAAAACCTTGATAATATGTAGTATATAGATGGGTGGCACGGTAGCACAGTGGTTAGCTTTACAGCGCGGTAGCTTTACAGCGCCAGGATCCCGGGTTCGATTCCCGCTTGGGTCACTGTCTGCACATTCTCCCCGTGTCTGCGTGGGTTTCCTCCGGGTGCTCCAGTTTCCTCCCACAATTCCCAAAAAACATGTTTGTTAGGTGAATTGGACATTCTGAATTCTCCCTCTGTGTACCCAAACAGGCGCCAAAGTGTGGCAACTAGGGGATTTTCACAGTAACTTCATTCCGGTGTTAATATAAGCCTACTTGTGACAATAATAGAGATTATTGTTATATTTTTGTTGTACATATGTGCAAATATATATTAAGTGTTCAGTAATCCCCTTTTGCTTCTACTGTATGTGCGTGAAAGACATAAATATGATAAGTAGAACCAACTGAGCATTATTTGACCAATTGATTTATCCCTCCTTAGTTCCATATTACAGTGCTAGCAGAGTACATTTGACACATGACTGCTGTTTTTGCTACAGTTTGAGACACTCTCTGATTTTTAACTACCTTGCAGCCTTGAATAAAACCCTATCCAGGTTCACACAACAGCAGGGAATTTAGTATCGCTTTAAGCACAATAAGGTAGACTTCAAAGCTCCTTAAACAGAAAACCATCTAATAGCACGCCACAAAACGGAGTAAAAACTGGGGGAGTTTAGAAGAAGGGGCAGAAGAGAAAGCAGCAAGAGGAGTTATAAGTGGATCCAGAAGCAAGGTAATTGATAAGAGGTTTTCTGAATCTTTATAAAGGTAGTTTGGATGGAAGGATTTCAGAAGGGAGTTCCAGAAGATGGAATTGGCAGAATGCCTGAATGCGTATTGAATAGAATGACACGGGGAAGTGGAACCTGCACGAGAGGCTGGAAGAACTTTGTAGGTTAGGTTACAGTGAGTTCATGAAAGGATTCTAAAATTGATTTGCTGAATTATGGGTGTTGGTGCAGTTTAACAATGACAGAGGCTATTGAAGCACGGGGACTTCTCACAAGTTGCACTTTGTCAAGCGTAGATAAGAACAAAGCATGATAGGAGAGTGCAAGGACAGTTGAGCATCAAGGTATTAAAGGTAAAGATAAAGTCCCCAGAGTCCCAGGTGGCCATAGACTGCTTTCCCCTTTGACAGGGGAGAGCTGACTGGTGGTGATTTAATCTGAGGATCACCACACCTCAGGCGAGGGACAAGGTTGAGAAGGTGGGGCCTTCATGAATAAACTGGAATAAAACTCTTGGTAATGGCGCAGATGTGAGGAGAGAATCTCCATATGGGATCAAGCAGTATCCCAAAGGAGATCAATCAGATGGTAAAAAATCTCAGAAGGGCTTCCTCAGCCATGTCTGATTATCTATGATTAAATGTAAGTAGACTGCATTTACCCACTCTTCACTTCCAATTACCGTAGTTGAATATAAAACTGAATGAGACTATCGAGCATCAACTAAATGTATCATTCATAATATTCACAGAAATGGACTTTGGTTTAGTGGTAGCATTCCTATCGCTGGATCAGAAACTGCAAGGGTCCATGCCCATTCTAGACTATCCCCTCAAATAGAGAGTCAGGATGTAGTTCTGAATTTAGGGTTGACGTCCAGTGAGTGTGGATGTATCGTCATATAGATTATGGAAACACATAAAACTCCCCCCGCAATACAGAACTAGCTACCTTCAAAATTGGTACAAAGGTGGTCATAGCCACAGAAGGAGTGTCTATAACATGGTTGCTAATCATCCTGCAAATCTTTACCTCTCTCTGTGAATAGTGTCAGCTGCGGCTCAGTTAGTTGCGCTCTCAACTGTGAGAGGATTCTGAGTTCAAAGCCCACTCCAGGACTTGAGCACACAAATTAAGGCTAAAACTCCAAGTGCTGAAGCGGGGGAGTATTGCAGTCTTTCAGATGGGATTGAGGGCTCGATATAACTAAATGGGAACAAAGTCCCACAGCTAGCGCATTTAGCTGTGTGTTTTCTGGCGACTCGCGTTGTGAAAGGGGCCTCAGCGGGGAACGCGTGGCCGAGGCCACACATAGCCCCGTTTTGTACATTGGGGAGCTCCACTCGCGGAACTCACCAGTGTAGCGAGACATCGGGACGTCATTTTTAAATGTCATCCTGATCTCTGAGGCCCCCGACGTGATTCCCGACCCCCAGCCTGAACGCACTATGGGCAACAGTGTGTGTAAAATGGAATCCACGATTGCTCTCATTGTCATTCGGTTTCAAAGCGCAGGTGTTCACTGACTTTGTGGGATTGGGATCATTCATTTTAGGTTCGAGTGCTCAGCCTGACTGGGGCCTGATATAATCGAGGGTACTACCCTACCCAGAGACATGCAGCGGAGGGCCTCCGATACCGTGGGAGACCCTCACAAGTGCCGTTCCAGCCGGTCCCTGTTTGTGGCGTCAGGCGATGTTCACACTTCTCTCCAGCCGGGCAGGCAAAAGAAAAGCTCTCTTCTGGTCAGCCTCTCTACAGTCAGAGATCCTGGTACAGTGTCATGGATATTACAGTCTAGTCACTGGGGTTGTGTGGCTGTTTCTTGAGGCAATGCTGCATAAGAAAAGCAGCATCAGATGCTACCGCCAGATATGAATTTCCCAGCAATGCCCTCTGCAAGGCTGGTTCCATTAGAAGGAGGATCCCAATGGATTACTGCCACAATATCCACATTCGGCTTTACATTCCAGAAGCATATGGATTGAGAAAGGAAGGAGAGGGAAAAGTCTCACCCACACAATAAACATTATACTGGTGTCATGGGCATGTCCCTTTAAGAAATGTATTTGTCTTATCACATGGCTTCAGTCATGTCATTGGGTGGGTGGAGCTGGGCTGTGGCTCTGGGAGTTGGTTTTACTTTCACTTTGAGTTTGAACTGGTTTTGTTCTGCACAGGTTGAAAGGTTTTTCCTCTGTCTGCATTTTCAAAGCTGTTTCCAGACTGCTTGATAACTTGAAAATAAATAATTGCTTTCTGGAAGGAATCAAACCTGCTGTTTTGGAAAGGAGACCAGAGCATCCATACCAGGCCTTGAGTGCGATGTGCTGGGCCACAACTTTGAAAAGGGTTTTCAGGGTTTATGGGATTTTGTTATTAAATTGGAACAGCTAAAGGGGGAATTTATTAAGGGTTATACATAGAGTACTGTAGCTGTGTGGTGCATTTATGTGGGTAGTTGATAAAAATACTTACTGTGTTGGTTTATTAAAATGTTAACTAAATTTATAGAATAAATTTTGTTTTTGATTAAAAGTGCTTAAGGCCTTTGCTGAATAACCCCTGAAAGGCAGGCCCTTGTGCTCATCGTAAGCAAAATCAAAAAACAGTTGTGGGTCAGGTGAACTCCATGGAATACTTTGGAGTTTCCTAAACCCCGGTCCATAACACTAGAGTCCCTTAACAAATAAAACAACTTTGCGTTTGTGATTCGAGAATTAGACACCAATTATTCTGATTTTACACTTGCCATCTGGTTAGAAGGATGAATGCACACACATCTGCGGACATTTCAGTTTCCCCCCCAAAATCAATCCTGATTGACAGTCCCTGAAATCTAGTTAGAATTGCAAAAAGTCAAACATTCACCATGCTAATGGCTATCTGACCTCAGAGGCCTTGTTGTATTTAAGACCTGGCAGAACTTGGCCTCATCTTTGTATTTCATCTTGGACAATTGGTTAAATGTCTCTTGGATTTTTCTTTAAGTCAAAAAGTGATCCATTAACGCAAAGACACTGAAATTAGATGGTAAGACAGGATCACTTAAATGCATTCACCTGCAATTCCTCTTGCCTGTGCTAGAGGAGAGAATAACCCCATTTGTTATAAACAAGTTAATGCTTCCATTGAGCTAGTGAAGAAAGTATTTTTTTTCTTCTTTAGTCTTTTATGAGAGGTAGGCATCGCTGGCAAGGCCAGCATTTGTTGCCCATCCCTAATTGCCATTGAAGCCACTGGTTTGTTTGGCCATTTCAGAGGGCAGCTAAGAGTCAACCAAATTGTTGTTTGTCACAAGGCATCATTTCAAGCAGGGCCAAAGTGAATTATATCTGACTTCTTGTGCACAGACTTTTAGCCATCATCTGTGATGGGCTGAGTTTAGCACCGCCAATTCTGAGGACCTGCCTCTGATGGCATTCTGAGGGCAAATGGATTTTCTTTTTCTTTTCCGATAGATATCCGACCACCCTGATGTGTAGTTGTCCCCTTAACCCCACCCAGAGATATGGTTCACAGCCTCATCTACAGTTGTTACTCCACTAAAATCCTGATTGTGTCCACAAACTGCCTGATGGATGGAAATCACTAATTCACAGCAACGCTTTCTACTGAGTCCCAGAATGGCACTCCACAATCTGTCAAGCTGCAGTAAAGCTACGTCAGTAAGTGATATTTTTGGCACCAATGAAAAAGAGAAGCGGAAAATTGCTCCTGAAACCGTGCTTCGTTAATCTTTTATAATGTGGGTGGTTAAAGAATTGCAGTCGTGAACTCCCACTGGTTTCGGCCTGATTGCATTTTCAGGCAGGTGGGGGGGGATACAGTGACAGATATAAGAGTGTCTCCATTTCATCTGTCACCTCAGAATCTAACCTCATGCCTTGATTTGCAGACACAAAGCAGCAGAGCTCAGAATGACAGAGCTGTGGGCACAAATTTCAATCCAGGACAATTTTAAAAGGATACATTCAGCAGGAACTGTCCCTGTCAAACTCAAATGCATTGAAAGCTAGAGTCCAGAGACGGTATGAATTTATATCAGCTCACCCTTTTCACTTTGTCACAATGATACCAACTTAAAAGCATGATTTGTTTTTACAATTCCCACTGCTTCCAGATCGTGAAGGTTTAAATTCAGCGGGAAGCTGATTCTGATTATTTTCACATAGAACTTACAGTGCAGGAGGCTGCTATTCGGCCCATCGTATCTGCACCGGCCCTTGGAAACAGCACCCCACTTAAGCCCACACTTTCAACCAATCCCCGTAACCCAGTAACCCCACCCAACCTATTTTGGGTACTAAGGGCAATTTAGCATGGTCAATCCACCTAACCTGCACATCTTTGGATTGTGGGAGGAAACCGGAGCACCCGGAGGAAACCCACACGGGGAGAACATGCAGACACCGCACAGATAGTGACCCAAGCCCAAAATCAAACCCGGGACCCTGGAGTTTTGAAGCATCTGTGCTAGCCACTGTGCTACCGTGCTGCCCTACACGCATACACCGATAACTCTCCGATTAGTGCCAATCTGCACAATGTTGCCTTCCTCTGTTTTTTAAAATGCTTAATTTCCACGATTCTGACACTATAAGTGAAAATAATGCAGCCAGTAACAAACAAGTCAATCCCATCAATCACATACTGGGTAATACCAAGGGCCTAGTATACAACAGTGCCACCAGCTAGCACCCTGTGGTACTACAGCACCACCCACTGAATTCTGACCAATTAACTAGGTCCTCCATTCACGTTACTTCACTGGGACCGGGCGAGGGGAGGGGGAGGGGTGGACAGACAATCAAAACTGTGGCCTCGATTGGACTAAAGCAGATTTGGAGCAATATTTATTGTTGATTGGAATCCTTTTAGATCTGGTACTGCAGTCACTGTAAATATTATTGTATGCGATGCTGCTGCACCAGAAAAAAACACAGAAAAATAAATATTAATGTTTGTCTTTGAATGACTCCTCCCAATTTTGAAAACATCTGAAATGAGGTATGTATATCTATGTGATCAATGTGGCGCACAAATGCTGGCATAGACCAGTTGGGCTGAATGACCCATTGATGTGCTGTAGGATCTATGGCTGTCCCCCAAGTTTGCAAAGGACAAATATGTGGAATATATGTAACGTCTAGTACATGTAAGTAAGCCACACTGCAGACCCAACTGATAATCTTAAATTATCTGTCCACCCCCCCTCCCCCACCCCTAAATTGTTTTTTAGTGTGATCGTGTAAGAATTATATTAACAACCAATTTTAAATTATCAGTAGTGGTCGCAGTGTTGCTCACTGACGTGCTAGATGCTACATATATTCACACGAAGGGCCCTGCCCAAACAGAAAGACATGCCCATGCATTGCACCTTTTTCACTAAACTAAAGCTTGGGCGACAGACATTCCCTGGTCCATTCCTCATGGCAATGCCTTGACCAATCAGAGTCAACTTGCCCAGTTTGAATTCTCCTTGGCAACACCAATCAGTGTCCATTTGCCAATCAGTCAGCATTTTCTTGTCAAGCAATCTAAATTGTTGCTTCCTTTGCTTACTTGTGATTCTGTCCTGATGAGTGCGAAACAAAATGCTTTGACAGCATGTTTCTTCAGCAATGCTTTATGTACACTGCACTCCAGATACCACATTTTGATACTGATGTTAAACAAGCTTTAAAAATATTGGGCAGTTCTGAGCTGCAGTTTGAAACTGTGAAGTTCCCCAGTCAAACATCAGTTAATGTTTTGACTGACCAAAGCTGGTATTTATTTTGGAAAAATTACATTTTGTAGATCCCCCTTAGCAGTAGTAAAATGCAAGGCTCCTGCCATTAAATGAAAGCAACAACATGCACTGAATTCGCACATTTTACAGCTGATGCCATGGAATCATTTGCAGAAGAACAGGGAAATTCCGTCAATGTCCTGCCCAATTTCTACCCCTTGGTTAAGGCCAAGTAGGAAGCAAATCTACTGGTCATTCAAAGCATCGCTCTTTGCAGAGCCTTGCAGGAAACCAATTGGCTATTGGCTTTGCCTTCAACATAGCAACTATATTTCAAAAAAATATTTTTTGTAAATTCAATATCCAAAATGACAATCCTGTCAGATAAAAGCAGCCTGTCGTTTGAAACAGATAACACCGGCATGGCAGGTGTGGGAGCTATGACGTCAAGATAATTTGGGACTGGTTTGCCTCTGAACTGCACCCAGCATTTGAGCAGGAAATCTGCATGCACAGATTTCTGATACGTGCTTGCAGTTTACATCAGTGCATCCTTTTTGAGGCACCGTCAAGTGCACCTCCCTCAAAAGTCCATACAGGGTATTCGGATGCAGTGCAATTTAGACCCAAAATTGGGGGAAATGATTAAAATTGATTTTCTGGCACAAAATCCAAGGGGCAGCACGGTAGCACAAGTGGATAGCACTGTGGCTTCACAGCGTCAGCATCCCAGGTTCGATTCCCCGCTGGGACACTGTCTGTGAGGAGTCTGCATGTTCTCTCCACGTCTGCATGGGTTACCTCCAGGTGCTTGGGTTGCTCCCACAGTCCAAAGACGTGCAGGTTAGGTGGATTTGCCATGATAAATTGCCCTTAGTGACCAAAAATGTTAGGAGGGGTTATTACAGGGATAGGGTGGAAGTGAGGGCTTAAGTGGGTCGGTGCAGACTCGATGGGCCGAATGGCCTCCTTCTGCACTGTATGTTCTATGTTCTATGAAAAAATGCCCCTATCGTGACCTACTCCTCTATGCAGTAGAATGCATGGCTTATATTATTCCTTCAATATACCACGTGCCAAAGTTTGACAATCTGTTACCAATAAGCTGTAGAGTAGATTGGTAGCTTGTGTTGTTATTTGCTTGTACATCAGCTGATCAGTTCTTACACAGGCTGTGCGTCACAATTAAATTCACTAAAACATCAACTTTAGTTTATGTAATGTCTAGACTCTGTCCGAGAAGTTTCTGTTTAAAAAGCTTGCAAATAAAATCCACCTGATCAACCTCATCCCTGCCCTATCACAGGAATCAGGGATTCCCGTAGATGAAATGAAATGAAATGAAAATGAAATGAAAATGAAAATTGCTTATTGTCACAAGTAGGCTTCAAATGAAGCTACTGTGAAAAGCCCCTTTTCTGTCATCCCAGTAGTCAGCAGTAATGTATGTGCTCATAATGTTCGTGAAAAAATGTAGACTCAGTTCCTGAGCAGTCTTAGTTTGGCTGCGTTCATAATAATACCTTCATAAGCACATGCATATTGGAAAAAAATATTTTAAAGTTGCAATGATTGGCAAAACAAATCTCGAACTCCCAGAGACTTCTGCCCTCCTCCGCTGAAGGTGCCAACTCTTATGGGAAAAGGCATCCAGTTCCAGTGATAATGGTCTTTTACCACAGCCTTACCCAAGCTGTTATTGTAACAATCCATTTCACATCTAAAGTCACAGCTTTTGAAAGATTTCCTGCAAGGGAAATTACTATTATAACACTGATACAAAGAGAATGTATTTTAATTATCATACAATCGAGCTTTACTGGGAAACTCAGATTACAACATGACTCATGGTAGACAATGATAAAAGGCGGACATGACTCTGATAAAACACCACCCCCTTGTGGTAGACTGTAGAAATGTAGTTACTCACTCCTCATAAAAATAAAGAAACATTGCAGAGTAAATGAGTACTAGTCTGCAAGTGGATTGTTAAAAAAAAAGTGACATACTAGCTCTGTAAGTTACAGTATTACATCTACAACTTAATTCAGTCCATATTTTGTTGCATTAACACACGTTGGTAACAGCAATCCTGTTCCTGTTTGATCCTAGGTACATAGATCAGTGCTTTGTTGATTTAGAGTTCATGAAACTGACCTGGAGTTGACAGAGCAAATGAAAGGGAAAGAGAACCAACTTGGAAACAGACTAAACTATCATTTGCTGTCGGCCAACAAAGGCTATCATTACAATAATAATTGACACTTCATTCCCTTTCACTGACCTCCACTCCCCTCTCAAGACTCTGTGAGAGATTTATAGGTTTTTAACTCAGTGCTGCTTTCTCGTCAAAGAATCTGCAAAACGACTTTTGAAGGAATCTTGATGGGTGACAAAAAACATAAGCTCATCATTTTGTGGAAATTAATTTTTAAAAATTGACTCAGAATTATTACTCTGGCGTAACCTCCCTTTCATTTGTCACATACACAGTTGGTTTACGAAGAATATCTACATACTGGTGAGGTGCCAGATGAAAAATAGGTGCTAAAGAGATCCAATGCGCCACTTTTGTTTGGGGAGTGGAGGTATTCCTGGGCAATTGCCTAAAACATGCATTAGGCTCCTGAACACACTAATCAAAGGTCTAATACTTGTTTTAAGACACAAATCAGGAACTTATGTATGTGGAAAGATGCATGCATTCAGGGTTATCAGGTCTACATTTGGCTGGGCAGCACTGTGGCGCAGTGGTTAGCATTGCTGACTAAGATACTGAGGACCCGGGTTCAATCCTGGCCCTGGGTCACTGTCGCTGTGGAGTTTGCACATTCTCCCCGTGTCTGCGTGGGTTTCACCCCCACAATCCAAAGATGTGCAGTGTAGGTGGATTGGCTAAACTGTCCCTTAATTGGAAAACAAATAGCTGGGTACTTTAGATTTATTAAATAAAGAACAAAAATCTACATCTGGCTAAGCAATGGTCTTTCAAGGGATCACAAAAGGCTGATTCCAAAATGGTGGCTTCTAAAAAGATAGGATGAATGTATTTGGAGTTGGGAGAAGCTGGAGGGCCACTGCTCACTCCTCTTTCAATCGTCTCACTCACCCTCATACTAGGCTTGAGCTGCCCCTACTCCCCACCCATGGCAACAAGCTTTCTCATGGACCATGACTTGTACCTACACCTCAGCAGCACAATCCTAATGAGGCTAGTGGACCAATTTCACACGGTCTTGCCACTGGCTTCATTAGGTGTGTGTAGCAAGCACTGCACTGAGCACAATACAATTTTCAGGCCATCAATTTGTTGTGTGTTCCTCCAATTTTACTGAATCTCATTTGGCTTTCCCAACCCTTTGTCAATCTAAAGAAAATGTATGTTTATGCTCCTATGCCTGTCATCACAGAATGTGATGCAATATCACGTGATCCAGTTCTCTTGCAGTTAGTACATACAAGCTGAAGCAACAAGAAGCCACCATTAAAGCTCTCTGTTCAACTTCTGTGTCCGTGCTTCAGCTTCGTTTGTATTAATCCAGAAAGAGATAATTACAACGTGGTGGCAGCGGCCGTGAGCTGATATGCGTAAATGACAATATAAGTCAGAAGCCCTTCCTGAAATGCTGCAACCAGATCACAGCTCTCACATTGGGCCTGCAATGGTGTAAGTAAAGTTTGAAGGCATTTTGAATGCACTGTGAACTTTGGCTTGAGCTGGCAAGACAACAATTAATGGTACTTCCAGCCGCAGACATCAATGCAGTAGACTCCTTCCCACTGCCATTGCACATGCCTGCTGTTAGCTAACCCCGATGCCAGGGCATTGCTTGCCTACAAGCTCAAAAGCCCACACTGCAGCAGCACAGCTTAGGGCGTGACACCTGCACAGCTCTCCAGACATCACTGCAATTTTCAAAGCAAGGTTTGCTCTTCAGCACAGAAAGAAGTAGAAGGCTTAAGTAATGGCAGACAAGTTTCCAGGAGATAGGCAGGGGTGTCGTATGTCCACTCTCCTGTTTGCATTGGCGATTGGGCCTTCAGTTGTTGCTTTGAAACATTTGGATAAGTGTCGGGGGATTGTGAGGGGGGAGTGGAGGACAGGGTGCCCTTGTACGCTAATGATCTGTTATTGTACATTGCTGGCCTGGTCCCCACAGTGGGGGGCATAATGGCCCTGTTGTTGCAGTTTGGGGCTTTCTCTGGATTCAGATTAAATTTGGAGAAAAGTCAGTGTTTTTCAGTATTCTCGCCGGGTAGGGGAGCTGAACTGGGGGTATTCCATTCCGTTTGACAGGCACTCACTTTAGGTACTTGGGTTTGCAGGTAGTTCGGGATTGGGCCCACCTTTGCAAATTAAATGTTATGAGTTTGGTGAGCAGGGTTCAAGCCGTTCCACAGAGGTGGGACAGCCGCCCTTTATCTTTGAATGGCCGAGTTCAGTCTGTGAAGATGAACATTCAACCATGGTTCTTTTCTAAAATTCCAATGTCTACCGGCTTTTTTAACAAAAGCAATTTTTGTGGGGATGGAGAGATTGATTTCGTCCTTCGTCTGGGCAGCAAAGTGGCCAGGAAAGCGGTCCTGCAGAGGGACGGGCAGTCGGGGGGCTTGGCGTTACCGACCCTATATTGGTCTGCGAATGTGGAGAAGGTGTTGGGTTGGCGTGGGGACCAGGAGGCAGTTTGGGTGAAAATTGGGTCACGTTCATGTCGGGGGTCGGGGCTGTGGGCATTGGCGATGGCTTCTCCGTTCTCCCCAGTGAAATATTTGGGTAGCCCAATGGCGGATCGCTACATTGAAAATATGGAGACAATTTTGGTAGCACTTTAAATTTGGAGCGGTGTCGATGTTGGCGCCGATTTGTGCTAATCACATGTTCGAGCCAGCAAGGCTGGATGCCAGGTTAAGAGGCTGGGAGGACAAGGGGGTGGAAGGAATGAGGGATTTGTTTTTTGGAGGGGTGGTTCGAGAGTTTAGAGGAGTTAACAGAGAAGTTTGGGCAGATGTCTTAGCCTTCGACTCGCTGATTGCCAGTAGTTGGGTTCTGTTGGAGTGGAGGTCAGCTTCACAACCCAATGCCTCAGTATGGCTGAGCGATCTTATGGAGATTTTACACCTTGAGAAAATTAAGCACACCCATAGGGGGTGAAACAGAGGGATTCTACAAAAGATGGCAACATTTATTCTGGACTTTAAAGAGCTAGTCACTGTCACGTGTTGTGGGGGGGGGGGGGCTGTTGTTTCTTTGGGTTTGTTTTACTTGTTTTATTGTTTTGTATTTATCAAAAAATGTTTAATCTTTTTTTTTAAATTTCCAGGAGGTGAATTGGGAAGTATCTGATGACCCGGTATTATGATCTTGGACCAGGCCCCAAAAGTTGCTAGGATACTGGATAGGAACCTCAATATTTTATTTTATTTTTGTAAGACTGTGAGGAAAGGAATCCTCACTCCAGGAGTGATTTCATGAAAAATATGGATATGGTACATGAAAACAAACTTTATTATTAACACAGTATTAAAATAACTTTAACATCACACAAGAAAATAGCTAACAATTACCCTTAAACAATGCTAATCAATACAGTAACACAATAACCCTTAACCGCTATCTTTATTTTCACTCAAACAAAAAAACCATCTTAGATCCCAATCCACTTTTAAATACAGTTAGCACTCAGGAATATTCACTCTACAGAGATGTCTTGGTTATTCCACTTTGAGAAAGATAGATTTTTTGAGACTGTTTAAAAGAAAGAGACCTGACACCCTGTCAGAATAATGCAGAATCTCTGGCTGCATCTTTCAGAGATTTTCTCAGCTCGCCTTCCAGCCAAAAGCTAATCCTAAAATCCTCAACACCTGACTGCTTCAACCCCCGGCTCCTTTGGAAAAGCTGGACTGGATGTCAGAATGCAAACCATTGATGGAAGGCAATGTTGTGAAAGAAGATTTTAAAATATGTTTTTCTTTGGAGTGGAGTTTGGAAACTGGTACGTGACAATCATCTGGGGAGATTCTGAGGAGAATCTACAGATACTAACTTGGGTTCAGAGCGGAGTGTGTATTTGATCACAGCTTATTTGTATGCTTAAAGGGATTTGTGTTACTGAGACCATTGTAGCATAAGATATATTTTGTAATCCATGTTAACCTCACAATCTGTGTGTATTTGTTAAGCTAAGGGGGGAGTAAAGAAGTATTATATCATGGTCCAACTTTTCTTGTGTAATCAATGTTTTTGTTCTTGTAATTAGCGGTCCTTTGACTCTGTTCCTCCATGTTTATTTTTATAAAGTGAAAATGACAGTCTAATGAGCTAGGGTTTCATCCTGGGATCTTCCCTTCCGGTAATAACATCACCTGGGATCACAACCTCAAGGACAGGAGCGGCCAATACTGTTAGCGCCATCTTTAGTCCTTTTGCTGTTGTTTTGGATGGAGAGATGTGGGATAATTTTTCCCTGTTTCCACCTCTCAATTGGCTGCAACAAGATGTATTTTTGAGAAGTGTTTTAACCTTGGGTGAGGTTTGAATCTAAAGAGTAGACACAAAGCAGGTATTCTTGTAAGCTTACATCAAAAGAAAGTATGAACATTTACAACACTTAAAATGTAAACACAACAAACACCCACTCCTCAAACATATGCACACATACACACACACACAAAAAGATGACTTCTAAGCGATAAGATGACTTAGATTACTAAAAGAGTAAAACAAAACAGATATTGTCTTAAAACAATCCTTAAGATGGTGGTTAAAAAATTGAAGACCTGAAGGATTCCCTCGTGGTTCACTGATGTCAAAGGAAGTTAGACATTTCTAGCTTTTTCAGTTGAAATTGTAGTTGAACTCCTATTATGAATGTTATAATCCTGCAGATAAAACTCATTGGCAGGGTTCCTTTTGTTTTCTGGATCAGATCTCTCCCTCTGAGGTGTTGGTCCCAGACTGACTCACTGGATTGCCGTTGTGGATTAATAAGACATTCCCCATCACAAGCTAATGTCTATCATGTGAAAACAACATAGTTGTTTTCTGTTATTCACACAATGCGTCAATCGTTAAGCAATTTCTCACAGAATGGAGGATCTTATCAACATTTCTGCTGTGATTAGCCTCCAAAGTGTCTTTATTTGAAAGTCCAGCTTCATGGGGCCTGTCAGTCTGGCAGCCATTGTCGTTTTAAATGTCTTCCATTGTACTGGTGAGTGGAAAGCCATTTGCAATTTAAATAACATCCAGAGATATGTTACACAAGTCTGGGGGCCAAGTGCTGGAAAATTGGGATTAGAAGTGTCGGAAAATAGGACCAGAATAGTTAGGTGGTTGTTTTTGACCGGCGCAGACGGGATGGGCCGAAGGGCCTTTCCTATGCTGTATGGTTCTATGACTCTATATCTGTCTCTGTCTATATAGAAACTACAAAGGAAGTCACCTGATTCCTCTGGCATCAATTGTGTTCTGATAAATTGTCCATTCCATGTTCCGTTTTAAAAAATGATAATGTGTCCACCTTCCTAAATATTGTATGGGCATATGACGCAACCATAAAATTGTCCCATTGTTGTATCCGACAGTGGTTTACGTTACATCGAAAACTAATTCATTATATGTGCGAATGATGGTTCATCAGCAATGTCACTTTATCACACTGATATCCTTGTTGAAATGGAATAGCTGAACATATGGCCAGGGCAGTCAAATCACTGATCCATCAGTGTTTGGAAACCAGGCAAGATATCAAAGTTGTGTCATTACATCGCCATTACTACCATCTGCTGAGATTCTGTTTGATCGATTGGTGAAAACCACGCTATCATGCTATCTTCGCAATTAGTCCTCTTTATCACAGATTAATTATATCAGTTGAAAGACACACATAATGTGCAGTTGCATGAGAATTATCAGCACTATACATTGGCCAGGTAAGGTCCTACACCCACAAGAACCGACATGGATCCCATGGGGTGTCCAGGGTGTGTAAATGTTTATATGAGATGACAACACCAAATGGTGCGGCACTGCGAAGGAATCAATCTCATCTCAGGGGCCTCTGCTAGCCATGCATAATGAAAGAAACCAGTATCGTCCACATGTATTGTGTGTGTCTTGCAAACCAAGAGGGAACAAGCAACATACTGACGAGGACAATTCTCCCTAACACGGGGCGGGAATCTCCCAGCCCAGGACCGGGCCGGAGAGTCCCCTCAACCGAGCCACGCCGCCCCTACGCCGGCACGCGATTCGCCATTGCCGTCGGCGCATTTGGTGCACCGCCGGTCGCGGGCCGCTGTACGCGGCTGGGCCGCCGTTTCTCGGCCAGGGATAGGGTGAGCAGCCGCTCTAAAAAGGCAGAGCCCCGCCAGCACCGTCCACACCTGGTCGCAGCCGGCGGGAACTCTGCGCTGAGGGTCGGGGGACGGCCTGTGGCGGGGGAGGGTGGGGGCTCCGACCCCGGCGGGGGCCTCCGATGGGGCCTGGCCCAGGATCGGGGCCCACCGATCGGCGGGCCGGCCTCTCGCTTCCCAGGCCTATTTTCTTCCGCGCCAGCCACTGAACTCCCATGTTGCGTCGGGGCCGGTGCGTTGAGGGAGGCCACCGCGCATGCGCGGGTGAGCGCCGGCACCACTGCACATGCGCGGATCCCGCGGCGCACAGTTGCCACCGGGATGGGAGGCTGGAGCGGCGTGAACCGCTCCAGCGCCGTGCTGGCCCCTTGTAGGGGCCAGAATCGGTGCTCCCAGCGGCCCGTTCACGCCGTCGTGAAACGCGACAGCGTTTCCAACGGTGTGGACACTGCTGCTGAATGGGAGAATCCCGCCCATGATTTTCAGGAGGAGAGGACACATCCACATGTCACTGCCAAAAGGTCTGGTCGAGCCAGCTGATGACGAGTATAGTTCCAAATGTAGACACCATGAAGAGGAATGTTCCAAGTATTCATGTTACAGCTGAATGCTTTATGTAAATTATGTAATTGTTGTCAATCTTCTCCTATTCCATAAGGGTTGCTTATATTCATATGCATATTCATGTTACACTGTATGGGGTTGTCATTAAAAGAAAGTGGGATATTGTGATAGTGCATTTGTTATTATGTTAAATATAATTTAGATACTTTTATCCTCATGGACACCATCACAGGAAGTGATGCAATATAATCCAGTCTTCTCGCACAGTTGGTTAGCATGGTTGAAGCAACAACAAGTCTTCATTAATCGAGAAAGAAATAATGCAACAGTATTCACAGTAATTTCACTCCTTCTGTGGTATCTCATGCTTGCTTATTAGAAAAGTATAACATGCAATTTTTTTACAAATCTGGTGATAGAATGCTGTACTGAGGGGGGAATCATCTTGTTGTTTTACCCATCTATAAATGTTCTTTAACTCCACTCTGCGTTGCACTTCACATCAGTACACAAGAATGAGCGAGTTACCCATCTTGACACTGATTTATCATTTTAAAGAGAATTAGTGTTTCAGCCAGGGAAATCCTAGTGCCTCTCCCATCCTTACACCATTCTGTATAGAACGATTCAGGTGTCAATGGACGAGGGTTTGAAAGTCTCTTTGCACCACTTTCTAATTAAAGGCTGTGATGAGTTTCTGTAAGCAGAGGTGTCTCTTATTGCCTGAAAACTACATCTTTTCAGTCGCCATCCTGCAGAGCGAATGGATTTAGGGATCAATAGTTATCTGGATTGTGGTGAATTGCAGATTGCAATTTGTGCAGGTATCTCACTATATTCCTTAGTCTGTTCAAATAGATATAGCACACAAGGCAGAGATTTGACAATCTAAACTAACAAATCAAGTTCATTATTTACACAATTGTGCAATTACTTAAAATATAACAAACTGGACCAAACTAGCCCAAAGACATGCAGGTTAGGTGGATTGGCCTTGATAAATTGCCCTTAGTGACCAAAAAGGTTAGGAGGGGTTATTGGGTTACGGGATAGGGTGGGAGTGAGGGCTTAAGTGGGTCGGTGCAGACTCGATGGGCCAAATGGCCTCCTTCTGCACTGTATGTTTTATGTTCTATGTTCTAATAATGGAGTATAACTGTGATTTATAATTGATAGATCATTACAGCTCTCATCTTCCCCTCTACAGCAGATGGAAAACATTACTACGTTACAAGAAAGCCTTCAATGTTAACAATCCAGGCTTCGCATGCCTTTTGGTCACAAAATGTTGTCTTGATCTTCATCTTGATTGCAGGAAGTTTTACAATGTATGACTGAATTTAATGCAGGCAGCAGTGGACCACCCTGTGTTGCCCATTTCCCAGAGTTCCAACCGGATCTGTGCCCACCAGACAATTAACTTCTTAATCATGGATCTGGGACCTTTATGGGTGAAAATCCCACCTCCAGGAGTGGATGGCCAATTGGACGGCTGAATGCTCTTCCATCCCAATAGCACCATCCGGGAGCAGTGGCCACTGCGGGCACTGCAACCAGCCTGCAGCAGCATCCTGAACACTGTCCTGGAAATCAGGACGGTGGGATTGGGCTCATCGAGTCAGTTCAGCAAGTCCTGGTGAGGGGTCGGGGGGGGAATAGTCATTGGTGAGGACAGGTTGGCGGAGTTTCCTTAGGATTGCCCTTGTCATGGGTTACAGAGTGTCACTGAGGAGGACACCACCCCTGTAGGGAGGCCATGCCAGCTTTTACTGGGTGGTTTCCCACAAAGTTGAGGGTCTCTCACTGCTGGTAAAATATCAATGCTGGCAGAAAGGCCCTTAAAACATAAGAACTAGGTGCAGGAGTAGGCCATCTGGCCCTTCGAGCCTGCTCCGCCATTCAATGAGATCATAGCTGATCTTTTGTGGACTCAGCTCCACTTTCCGGCCCAAACACCATATCCCTTTATTCTTCAAAAAACTATCTATCTTTATCTTGAAAATATGTAATAAAGGAGCCTCAACTGCTTCACATGCCAGGGAATTCCATAGATTCACAACCCTTTGGGTGAAGAAGTTACTCCCATTTGGCCACTTAAGGGCTTTAATTAGTCTGCAGGCTACCATCTCTGCCACTGACTGAATAGCAGTCAGGCACTCAACCTCCCCCGGCTTCCATTCTAATTCTACAATCACCCCCCCCCCCCCCCCCCCCCGCCCCCCCTCCACCACTGCCTGCAGCTCATCTATGCCTGTAGCTCATCTATTTTAAATTATGCTGGCAGCATTAGAGCAGGAATTTCGGCGGGAAGGAGTCAGATCATAGAATTGAACCATTGAATCCCAACAGTGCAGAAGGAGGCCATTTGGTCCATCGAGTCTGCACTCACCCTCCAAAAGAGCACCCTACACCCCACCTAGGTCTGCCCCGCTGTCCACCCAGCCCTATCCCCGTAACCTAACCTGTACATGCCTGGACACAAAGGGGCAATTTTAGAAAGGCCAATCTACCGAACCTGAACATCTTTGGACTGTAGGAGAAATCGGAAGTACTGCTGACATGGGGAGAAAGTGCAAGCTCCACACAGCAGTTACCCAAGGCCAGAATTGAACCCGTGTCCCTGGCGCTGTGAGACAGCGGTGCTAACCCCTGTGCCAACGTGCCGCCCATGATGTGCCATGGGAGCCTGGGAAATTTAGTAAGTGCATCACGAGAGCACAATTTCTGCAGTTAATAAACTGTATGCTGTCAATAAGCCAAACTATTGGAAGAAGTGCTGAAATGGTTACTGCTACAAAGGAAAACTTCTCCGGGGCTAAGGTGAAGGTACTGCTGGCCTAACATTCTTTGCTTTGAGATTTTGTCCTGCGTACTTTGTAATCCAGTTGACATTGATATCTAGTCCTTCATTTAGAGCATTCACTCTGGATCCTTTATGAAGGTGTGGGAGGGGGAGAGTGGAGTCAAGTTGGTGCTCCAGGCTGCATTTCCATTGGTTGAATCCCTCCCAGGTGTTGGTGTACAAAAGGACAGTGGACTGCATCATTATTCCAACCACGTACCACCTACCCTGGGATTGGCCATTCAGAACTTCCATATGTGTCTAATGCTGGTGAAGAGATTGAAGAAGGCATTGAGTAAGAAAAGGTTTTCATCCTCATATACTCTTTGAAAACACGGTCTTTCCCACGTCCACCTCTCTCTGGCGAGTCAGTGTTGAAGCCAACATTAGCTTTCCTTCCTCACGTGTTCTTAAATGATGATGTTTGCATACTCTTCTCTAGTGGCCTGTCCTTCCTTGTCAATGGACACCACCTCTGCTCCATGAACAGGATTGTTAATTAGCTGTTGCAGTCCCCAGATCTGCATTTGTGGAATGAGTGGTAGGAATGGTAAGTGGAAGGCAGCTATGTCCTGGGATCTGTATTCATTGTAGGGTATGGGACACTTGACAGAGAGACCAGTGTCCATGTTCCAGGGACAAGGAAAATGGTGCCACATGATACCCTAAGAGGCGATACTTAATTGTTGTTCTGGGAATTTCTTCCTGTGATTTTCACCGAAATACATTCAAACCTCATAAATTTATTAAACTTCATCTGAGACAGCAAAGGGCCTTTGGGGGCGATAGCAGTCCCACTCACATCTGCAGGCTCCGCCTTCCACATGGTCTTTACTGCTATATGCAATGGCCTTTCCACTGTTGTTCCTGTAAAGCCGTCCACCCATTCTGGACGGGTAGACAGCTTTACAGGAGACTAATACTCGGTTAGTTCTATCTTGGAAACTTAAGGAAGTCTCTGATTCTGGGAGGCTTATTCTCCTCTGATCATTAGACACTAGGGGCGAGATTCTCCGACCCCCCGCCGGGGGCGATCTGGACCCGGGGTGGTGCCCCCGCGGTGGCCTGGCCCGCGATCGGGGCCCACCGATCCGCGGGCGGGCCTGTGCCGTGGGGGCACTCTTTTCCTTCCGCCTTCACCACGGTCTCCATCATGGCGGAGGCGGAAGAGACTCCCTCCACTGCGCATGCGTGGGAATGCCGTGAGCGGCTACTAACGCTCCCGCGCATGCGCCGCCCGGAGATGTCATTTCCGCGCCAGCTGGCGGGGCACCAAAGGCCTTTTCCGCCAGCTGGCGGGGCGGAAATTAGTCCGGCGCGGGCCTAGCCCCTCAAGGTTGGGGCTGGGCCCCCCAAGATGCGGAGGATTCCGCACCTTTGGGGCGGCGCGATGCCCGACTGATTTGCGCCGTTTTTGGCGCCGGTGGGCGGACATCGCGCCGATACTGGAGAATTTTGCCCCAGAAGCCTGTATCCAATTGCAGTGGAAAAGAAACAAAAATGGAAAATACTGGACAATCTCAGCAGGTCTGGCAGCATCTGTGCAGAGAGAAGTGAGCACCTGGGTGACTCTTTGTCAAAGCGGAAAAGAAGCTGCTTTTCCTTAGGACGGTAGTTGAGGCGAGAACTGCAACCAGCAACCATTCAAAAATCTTCTTCTTTGATGACAACCAGAGATCAGTCTGTCTCTTTTCTCTTTCTGGATCTAGGGAGCCCGCGGGAAGCATTGCTTCCATTCCAAGAAGCTATTCATAGTTTGCAGCATCTCAGGCCCGAGGCCCTCAGATACCACAAAGAAATGTTAGCACAGAGGGCGGCACGTGGCGCAGTGGTTAGTACTGGGACTACGACGATGAGGACCCGGGTTCAAATCCTGGCCCTGGGTCACTGTCCTTGTGGAGTTTGCACATTCTCCCCATGTCTGCGTGGGTTTCACCCCCACAACCCAAAATGGTGCAGGTTAGGTGGATTGGCCACACTAAATTGCCCCTTAATTGGAAAAACAATAATAATTGGGTACTTTAAATTTTTTAAAAAAGCACAGAAAAGAAAGCTCAGTTTTATCAAACTACTAAAGGCATGGCGAATAAAAATAAAACCAGTTGGACTACCCTGCATCAACTTAGGCATCAACCACGAGGGAGGTAGGCTGCCCTGTCGACCCTATAAGGTGCTCCTCACTAATGTGTGGGGACATGGTCCAAGATTAGGAGAGCTGTCTACAGATTAGTCAAACAACAGTCAGACATGGACATACTCTCAAAATCAGAAATTTTAGCCAATGTTCCTGACTCCTCCGACACATCTGAAGAGGGGATTCAGCGATGATACATTTTAAAACTGAATAGCTAGGATGTCACTAGAGTAGTTTTACATAAGTTACTTTATTAAGGATTGAGATGAATTACAGGACTGAGTAATCATTATTAACCAATAAACATGTATTATTAGGACATTGCAGTAATAAGTAATCAAAAGGGATTTAGGATAGCTAACTTGACCAAAAGGACGTCGCTTCTGATATCTTGGGTGGGATTCTCTCTGCCCTGGGCCAGACCGGAGAATCCCCGCGACCGGGCCACGCTGCCCCGACGCCGGCACGGGATTCTCCGCAGAGCTGAGAATCGGCGCCATTGGCGCCAGCAAGGTTGGCGCCGGTCGCGGGCCACTCTACGCGGCCGGCCTGCCGATTCACAGGCTGGGATGGGCCGAGCGGCCGTCGTGGAAACACTGAGTCCTGCCGGCGCCGTACACACCTGCTCTCAGCCGGCATGAACTCAGCATGGAAGGGTCGGGTGGCGGCCTGTGGGGGGGCTCCTAATGCAGCCTGGCCTACGATTGGGGCCCACCGATTGACGGGCCGGCCTCTCTGGCTGGAGAATTCATTTCCTACGCGCCGGCCCCTGTGGTCCTGCGCCATTTTGCGTCGGGGTCGGCGCTTTGAAGGAAGCCACTGCGCATGTGCGCGTTGGCACTGACCCCACTGCGTATGCGCAGGTCCCATGGCGCCCAGTTCGCGCCGGGATTGGCAGCTGGAGCCGCATTAACCGCTCCAGCGCCGTGCTGGACCCCATAGGGGCCAGAATTAGTCCTGGGAGCAGCCTGTTCACGCCATCGTAAAACGCGACGGCGTTTACGCCGGCATGGACACTCTGCCACGGGCTGAGAGAATCCCGCCCCTCGTCTTTGTGAAACAATCCAGGATGCGGGTTTTGCTGTCCTGCTTCTCACAGACAATGAATGCACAACAAATTACTAGTAAGCAGAGCTGTCAGGATGAGGATCAATCAAGTGCTGCTTGCAATTCTATTGGTAAGGTTTAAACATTGCTTGCAATTCTATTGGATAAGTTTAAACGTAGCAGCTTCAGGGATTGGATCACGTCCAACTGGGGTGGACTATTGATTTTTGAACATTGTATAAGTACTGTGTTCTGTCCTTTGTTCAGGAGAACAGATCTTGGCAGATATCCAGGTCTGTCTCCGTGTACACGTAACAAGCTTGATTAACAGCGGCCTTGTCCAGGTTGTCGATGTGTCTTTTCCTCTCTGTACTGAGTTGAGCCACAGGGAATAACCCCAGATGGATACACAGGTCTTCAAACCGCTCCTACAACATCCCTGGGTACGGCCACTGGCAAGGCAGAACCCCCTGATGTGGCAGCACGGTGGTACACATGCAGTCCGAAGGGATTTTCCCTGGGAGTCCTCAACACTGACTCCGGACTCCATGAAGTCTTATGACATTGGACAGCACGTTGGCGCAGTGAATAGCACTGTTACCTCACGGTGCCGCGGTCCTGGGTTCGATCCCGGCCCTGAGTCACTGTGCGTGTGGAGTTAGCACGTTCTACCCGTGTTTGTGTGGGTCAAACCCCCACAATCCAAAGATGTGCAGGATAGATGGATTGTCCATGCTAAATTTACCCTTAATTGGAAAAAATTAATTGGGTACTCTAAATTAATTTTTTTAAAGTCTCATGAATCAGGTCAAACATGGGGAAGGAAACCTCCTTCTGATCACCTCGTGCTGCTTTCCCTCAGCTCATGAATCAGTGCTCCTCCATGAACACTGCAAGAAGCACTGAGGGTGGCAAGGGCTCAAAGTGTACTCTGGATGTGGAACTTCAATGGCCATCACCAACAGTGGACGAGCATATCACCATTACTGACAGAGATGGCAGAGTCTGAAGGATATGGCTGCCAGATTAAGCCTGTGACAGGTAGTCAGAGAACAAGGGAAAAAACTAAGTGACCTCGTCCTTACCAATCTAGCAGTCGCACACTTTGCCCTCCAGAAGAGACCTCTGTAGCTTTTCGGCTCTGCTCAAATGGTCAAAATACTGACATTTTCTTTTCTGGATGTCACTTTTTAGAATTGCTTTTGCAATTTTAAGCACCTCTTTATTTGTCTTATGGCCTGTATAGAGAATTTGAAGCTTGCATCTAAGCATCCACATTTCAAAGGCCTAGGCTTCAACATCAGGAATTGTGATCCTCGGACTCACTGGAATTCTTGGACCATAAATCCATCTCTGACAGTAATCCCAGTTTATTTGAAATAATCCATCTGTCTGTTTTCAAGCATTGCAACAAGGCAATTATAGCTCATATAGCACATCAATACAGCATTGACCGATTGGATCGAATAGTCAGTGACCGTGCTGTAAAAATCAATGTAATTTGATGCAATATGGTGACACACACAATGGGTTAGCATAAATTATGAGATGGTGCTGGGCACAAACTACACGACACCCTGAATCTACCTAGACTTGGACAACTTTTGTTGCGCTATATAGGCTTACTCAATTCATTTTGGTGTTTTCATGTGTACACAGTGTTAATTCTTCACTGAAACACTGGTGGTCCCAGCATGTTGTGAATCCTCAAACAAAAATCTTTGCCTGTCATCACGAATGAGCCGCAGATTTAGGGACTGGAAACCTTTGTTGATCATGTCAATTATGTTCGTTTATATTTGGGTTATGTGCAATCTCAATGGTGTAGCGTTCATTTAACCAAATATTTCTAAGCTGATGAATGGGCTCCGGGTAACTGTACAGTGGCACATATTCTCAGATGGGGCTGAAGATGCAGAGGCGAAGTTTGTCATTAACACGGGAGGGTGGGTGCTCCTTCGTGCCTCCCTGTGACTGAACAGAATTTGTACTGAGGTGCTTTGAGTGAACCTGTGCCTGATAGAAGTTCCTGGCCCCAAAAAGGCACAATTGTTGACGTAGTTCCTCCTCAAAAGGCTACTGTAGCCATGACAACAATTCCTGATCAGAAATTTAATGGAAGATAACAACTTACAGAGTCCCATCCTGTACCTGCAAAACACAGCACCTTCCATTTATACTTCAGCCTGTAGGCTGATTAATTGGTCAAGTTTTCCACTTACAAAAGCAAACAATTTTCTCTCTAAGTGATCAAAAATACAGTCAGGTGTTTTTTTCACAAATCATGGGTAAGAAAAGCACAAATTGCCCAATCTGTGACAGAACCCACATTTACACACTGAAGAAAGCACCTCAACTCGCTTGTTGGTTTTTAAGCTGAGAAAATGTCCAAGCAGACAGTTCAGCTTTCTGCAAACCAAGGAAAATACTTTATTCAATTGCTATATTATAACAACACTTAACTGTCGTGGCAGTGCAATATAAATGAGACAACAATGTTGCCCTCTAGCCCCACCACCGAGAGATGGCAAGAATTACTATAGAAAATACCTTAAGAAATAAGACCATAAGAAAAAGGAGCAGGAGTAGGTCGTTCGCCCCCTTGAGCCTGCTCCGCTATTCAATAGGATCATGTCTGACCCGGCATTCCTCACGCCCACTTTCCTGCCCTTTCTCTGCAACTCTTGATCCTCTTGCTGATCAAGAATATATGTCCCTCAGCCTCAAATATACACAAGTACTCTCATTCTTCCTAATTCCAATGAGTAGAATCCCAACCTGTGTAGCCTTTGCTCAAAAGACAATCCCTCCATACCGGCCATCATCATAGTGAACCTTCTCTGAACCTCCTCCACTGAAATCCTGGGCGCGATTCGCCAGAAAGATCTCGAAGTGTGGTAGCGAGCTTCCCGACGCTCGGCCCGGCGAAGCCAGCAACACTATTCAACGTTAATTGGTCCACTTAATGAGGACTCACGGGTTTCACGCCGCAAATGAAGGCTCACCAGCCTAGTCGCCGGGACCGCGTTCGCCAGCCCCCCCCCCCCCCAACAAGGTCGAGCAGCACTTAAACAGCACTTGCACAACCAACCCAACTAAGCTCGCAGCCGTAGGCAAGTGCAAATATCAGGTTACAGTGTTCAGTTTTAAACATAAATAAGAGACACTGGGACACGTTAACAGAGAGTGTCTAGCCTCAGAGGATCTGTATTCCATCCGGAGTTGTTGGAGAGGAAAAGAAGACCATTTAACATTGAGGATATTAATTCAGTTCTTTCCAAATAATAATTACAGAAGAGTATCTTTAATTGCTTTTCAATCTTACCAATTTCAAGAGCTTCCTTGAGCTCCGAGCCACTAGGTGAGCCAGGGGAAGGCCTGTAGAGGATTTCACTTTCTGCACCTTACAGAGAAAATAAACAAAGTCCAGTTCAGATGGGAATAAGATCAATGCACTGTACAAATTTACAATGAGACAATATAAATAATTGTCCTAAAATCTATGATGGGATGTATCCTTGTGTATCTACCAAAAACAAATTGCTAGAAGTCTCAGCCACCGTCCTCGGAAAACTTTCCAAGATCAAGGCAACACTCCTCATTGGGCAGCCAATTTGGGAATCTGATGGTGAAGAAGCCAGGAAAACTGGCTGACGACTGCTAGGCCGGAGGCGTTATCAGCCTCTCTCCACCATCGAAAACAAGTAAAACACTCCCTGTAGCCTTGTTTCTGTAAAGGTCCCATTGAACTCGAGGAAAGTGGGAACTCCTCATTAGGGCATACCCAGGGCCCAGCTCTTTTCTACGCTGATGGCCATACATCGGGTGAGTCAAAACTGGCCATGGATTTCAGTGGAGGCCTTCACTAATTTACGTGCTGTAGAATTTAACGAACCAGCTGCAGTTCATCAGAAGTGAAGGCCACAAAAGCTGCAACCAATGCTGTGGTGCACAAATTTTTGCTCTGGTCCCCATGCCCCAGAGAGTCAGTGTCATGCAAGACCAGCTGGAGAGTATAGTTTAGGCTACAGTCGCAATCTTACTGAATGGTGAAACGGGCTCGAGGGACCACATCGCCTCTTCCGGCTCCTGTTTCTTATGTTCCTATATACAAACGCATTGCGTTAATCTCATTTGACCCTCCAAAAATTGTTGGCCCATTTTTCATTCATTCTTTTTATTCTGCTTGTTGAAAAGAGTCACAAAGCAAACCATCAATTAAGCAGTTAAAGCTACAAGAATAAATAGTAGAGTGATTCCATTTTAGGTATTATCCGTATTTCAATGCTTACACCATTTGATTTGAAACCTGCCGTCACAATCATTTGCCTAAGAGACAGATGTGACTCATAATTAATCAAAAGAATTACCTCTGCGGGCAAGTTACAAACTGAGAATTAGCTATACCACAAAATTAAAGAGCACCTTTGATGCTGCAATGATTTAATCAAAGCATAGTTAAAAATAGAACTGTTCATCTGAATTACTAAATAATCCTAAATGATAGGCAAAGGAGTCGCTGTCGTGGCTGGGTGCACCTTACCTTTAGAACTTTGGAATCTTGTCCTGATGAAAGAAATTAGAGGGTAAGTTCCATCTGCTTGTGCGTGCCTGGCACAGAAACTCCTCCAGGTGGACTGCACATTTAGAAATCCCACATTCACAGATTATGGGCGGACGTTTGCACTCTTGTGCAGAGAATGCTGCCTGGGGCAAGGAAACCAGTGTGTAGCTCTCCAGCTGCACAGCCGAGATTGCTCTTCAGATTCTCTGGTACTCTTTGCACAGAAAATCTGGGGCGTGTGGTTTTTGTCATCACATTGGGTCCCCCCCGATTTGCATGTCCCTCCTCGACTGCTTCCCATTTCTCACTGCCTATTGACATCCACTGTTCTTTGTTAACACCGAGGATACCTTATGAATACCCATTTACCTGCCTGAATTTCAATTTTCGCATGGAGCTGCACATGTAAACAGCTCAGGATTTTATTTTAATTCATTTGCATAGATAACAATAGGGAGGGCGGGGTGGAATTTCTGTCGCAGTTGGAAACAGTGACGCCAGCGGAAGATCCCACGGGACAGCGTGAATGAGAGTTCCGGCAGCGAGATCTCGTTTTCTGATTTACCCGCCCTTGCCGGTGACGTAACGACATCACGTCATGTCGGCAAGGCGAGAGTTCCTTACCTGGCGGGGGAACACATGGAGGGGAAGTCCATTTTAATTTTTTGCGTGGGAACCTCGTTACGTCACCGCTGATCTCGCTGCCGGAACTCTCATTCACGCTGTCCCGTGGGATCTTCCGCTGGTGTCACTGTTTCCAACTGCGACAGAAATTCCACACCGCCCTCCCCATTGTTATCTATGCAAATGAATTAAAATAGAATCCTGAGCTGCTTACATGTGCAGCTCCCTGCGAAAATTGAAATTCAGGCAGGTAAATGGGTATTCATAAGGTATCCTCTGTGTTAACAAAGAAAAGGCAGTCCCCTCCCACTATTGCTGGAATTTTCAGATTTGTTTTGTCGTGTCGTTTTCGACAAGAAAACCGGAGAGAAACCCGCCAGCGCCGTTCAAGGATGCAGTTGTCACGGACACTCCCTGGAAGACAGGCACACACCTGCTTTATGTGCACGGTGTGGTTACACACTATCTGAACGTTAAGGGAGTAGGATCCCTTGCAGTTCACAAACAGCGCCCCATGCCATCATGGGAAACGCAAAGCCATGTGGGTGCAGTCGATGACGCCCTGCACCTGGGGCAGGCCAGCAATGCGGGCAAAGCCCATGGGCCTGGCATCCTGGCTCATCTGGTCCCGATCAAAGTTGAAGTACAAATTGACCCTCGCAAATAGCGGATCTGTAACCTCCCTTATAGACGAGACACTGGCATAAAAGCTCAGAGTGGAAGTGACTTTCAAGGCCACAGATAATGAGTGACCTCCCAGTCCATGTGGTGCCAACTCTTGCAGCGCCTGGCACAAGTAGTCCACCGTCTCCTGGGACAGATGTAGCCTTCTCCAGCACTGGATCTCTTAACATCTGGAAGTAGGAAGTTGTTCGGCAGAATACCCAAGGCTGGTAGTGTCTCCTCCAAAGCTCTGCCATCTGTGGCCCTGCTCCCAGAAGATCAGCAGGCCCAGCCTCCCCTCCTCTGCAGGGCACTGGTCCTGTCTGCATACAGCGACACATCGATGTCGCTGCTGCTACTCCACAACTATAAGTAGATCTAAAGAAGTGCCAACTCAACTGGCTCCATGATTCTCTCGAATCAATAACTGAAAGGAAGAGAACATAAGAGTGAGCGATGCGGAGTCCTGACAATGCCCTGACCCAAAGCCCTCTCAGGATCATCCACCCATTCGCATTCCCCATGTGAGCGCCTTTCCAGTGAGCCTCATTCTCTCCCCTCTCTCACAGCGCCCAATCGCCCACAGTTGCCAATTGCCCACAGTTCTTCACTCAATTCGGCCTGGCAGAATTGCCTCGACCCTAGAGAGCCTCAGCAGGCCACATATCTTGTTTTCCAACTCTCGCGGTATTTTGTGCCTGCGTCGCTGTTCTCGCTGATGGCTAACGCAGGCTGAAAATTCCGCCCTATATTTAAAACCGGATCTATTTGAATAGAACAACTTATTGCTGACCTTTGATACTCCAGAACGTAAGGATTTTGAGTGCTGGTCAGCAGTAGCTCTGAGAAAGGTAACTCATGCAGAATTCACTCAATATTTGTATTACGATATCAGGCATCAGAACTGACTTGTGTGGGAGGGGATTCCAAGGCTTAACCTAAGGAGGTGCCGGATGGAAAAAAGGAGGAAAAATATATCATGACAAATTACGCTGTATCACGTATCATAGGGGAATAAATATTGGCGGAGGCTAGAGAGGAGGTGTCCAGTTTGCCCAGGAAGAAAAGGTCTTTCACATCAGAGACAACACAAGGAGAATGTGGGGGAGAACTGAGTCGCTGAGGAGGGAGTAAACTGATGATGGTGTGCCCTATTCATGATTTATTGTAGGGACTAAACTGTCTCTTCCTAGACTGTTGGCAATTTAAAGCTTTAATGCTTCAGAAAAACTCTGAAACAAGATCAGTTGTATGGCACCTCCTTTTGTAAAGTTTAGACAGGGTGCTAATTTAGACAAATACAATGCTTTTAGCATCTGCAGATATTTCTTGGCAGGCTGTGGTCTTTTTGCATTGTATGCAAGCTTTGTTGTCATTCTTTTTTCTTCTCTGAAATCCCAGGCATCACAAAAAGCCATCTTAATGTTCTCATAAATGGAATTGAAAGTCCTGCCTCACTCCAGGATTTTCAGTGATTTAAAGGAGAAGGCACCGTGGTTTGGCCAATTTGGAGCACTTCAATCCCATTGTAAAGCAATGTTTGTAAAGCAGTGCAAGAGGCAGAGACTACCTCCCAATGCTCTACTGAAACTCTCCTTCAGAAAACGAGAAGAGGGGCATTATGCACCAAAGGACAGCAGTCCAGAGGAATGCCATGTCACCAGCCTTTTAACAGCTGGCATACAAATGCCATCCATCCAATTATTATGACGTGTGCTAATGCCTTGGTTTGGTGCCTCCACTCCACAGCAAACCCTCGTAAGTAGATCGCTATATTTTGCTCCATGTTTCCCTCCATTTCAACAACATCAGAGAGCCTGAGGGGAGTGGGGGGGGGGGGGGGAGTGATACATAAACTATCAGAGAGCACAGAAGAAATGGAAAGAGGGGGGTAAATCATTCTCACAGCTAATGTCTACAGCAAAACATCAAAGCATTAACTTACAGTAATACATCAAGTGTACCACACGCCACTATCACAAAATTACCCTTATTGATGGAGTGACTGCTGGAGGAAACACAGTCAGAAAGTTGTACATGTACATGTATTCCGGAAAAGCATTCTGGAAACCTGACAGGACCTGCACTTGGTGAAAATGCTGGTTTGGATCATATCGTTATGGTAAAAAACAGACCATTTGGCCTTAGTTCAGCACTGGTGTTAATTTCCATTTAAGTCACCTTAATCCCACTCCCTTGCTTGCTCCCCGCATCTTTTAATATTCCTCTTTAGCAAACAATGGTCTAACTCCTTTTGAAGGGGATTTATGAATTTAGCAGTTCGCGATAGCTCAACAAACTCAGATTTTGAATTCTGCTCTGTCTAAACGTGTTGGTCTGGTGTCAAAAAGGGCAGAAAACCTGGGGTGGGATTCTCCAAACCCCCGCCGGGCCAGAGAATCGCCGGGGGGCAGCGTGAGTCCCACCCCACCGACGGCTGCCGGATTCTCCGCTGCCCGTTTTTCGGCCGGGGGCGGGAGTCGCGATTCTCCGGCCCGCAATGGGCCGAGTGGCCGCCCGTTTTCGGAGGGTCCCCCCGGCGTGAAATACACCAAATCCTGACCTGGCTCTGCGGGCGGGCGCGAGGTGATCTGGCCCCGGGGGGGGTGCCCACGTTGGCCTGGCCCGGGATCGGGGCCCACCGATCCGCGGGCAGGCCTGTGCGGTGGGGGCACTCTTTCCCTCCGCACCGGCCGCTGTAACGGTCCGCCATGGCTGGTGCGGAGAAGAACCAACCTGCGCATGCGCTGGGATCACGCCAGCGCACAATGGCGCTCCCACACATGCGGCAACTCTCGCCGGCCGGCGGAGTCCCTTCAGCGCCGGTTGGCACGGTGCCAACCCCACTGGCGCCAGCCTAGCCCCTGAAGGTGCGGAGGATTCCGCACCTTCTGGACGGCCCGACGCCGGAGTGGTTCACGCCACTCCTCGGCGCTGGTACGGCCTGCCCCGCCGGTTAGGGGAGAATCCCGGCCCTGATTCTTGCTGCAAAGTGTGGAATTTGACAGAACCATGTTGGGAATCCCCCCTATTTGCCCTGTTTTTTCAATATCTGGTGGGGGCCATGGGTGTGTCTTCTATCATGCCCTCTCTATTTTATGGGTGTACATTGGAAGAGTTTTAACCGGGAAATTCTATCCATGACATTCTTGAAAGAACGCAACTAAACTTACAGAGATTAGAATTGGTCCGGGCTCTTCTGAAAGACCCTAAAGTTTCAGTAGGCTGAATTCCTTTGCAATGAAGGTCAACATGCCAATCACTGTCCTAATTGCTTGCTACACCTGCGTTCTAACCTTCTGCATTCATTGCATGAGCACCCCCCAGTCTCTCTGAACATTAACATTTACAAGTTTCACATCTTTAAAAAAATATTCTGCTTTTCTATCCTCATGATCAAAGTGAATAACTTCACACTTCCCTACATTATACTCCATCTGCCATCTTGTTGCCTACTCATTTAACCTGTCCATATCTCTTTTCAGCCTTTGTGTGCCCTCCCCAAGGCTTACCTAGCTGGTATCATCAGAATCACACCTTCATCATCAGCACCCCACCTTCCAATCCACCAGCCTTCATATTCAGCGGATCCTCCTCTACCATTTCCACCAGCTCCTGCGTGACGTCACAACCAAACACGTCTTCCCTGCCCTCCCCTTTCAGCATTCCAGAGGGATAATTTCTTCTGCGACACCCTGTTCCATTCCTCAGCCATCCCTAACACCCATTCCCTTCCTACGGCACCTTTTCGTGCAAGCCTGGAGATGCATCACCTGGCTTTTCATCTCCGCCCTTCTCATTGTCCAAGGCCCCAAACATTCCTACCAAACAAAACAGCAATTTATTTGTACTTCTTCAAATTTAGTCTATTGTATTTGCTGTTCACAATGTGGTCTCCTCTACACTGGGAAGACCAAACGCAGACTAGGTAACCACTTTGCAGAACACCGCCATTCAGACAGCAAACATGACCTTGATGCTCCTGCCACTTGTCATTTTAATTCTCTATCTTTCTCGCACTCTGACCCTTCTGTCTTTGACCTGCTACAGTGTTGCAGTGAAACTCAACACAGCACCTCATCTTTATTCTCGGCACTCTACAACATTGTGGACTCAATATTGAGTTTCAACAACTTGTAGATCATAATTTCTGTCTCCACCTTGTTTTATGATTTTTTTCCTGTTTTTTTTTTGCTGACATCTTTCTTTCTTTATCCCTGCATGCTGCATTCAGATGGATGTTATATAGCCATTCATGCCCCATTATGACACAATCTCTATTAGTTTCCTGTACCAATTACCATTCTGTTTGGATTTTGCATCTTAAAATTTTGTTTCTACTGTCGCCAACCATATCACAGATCTTCTCTTTTATTTCTTATTCTTTATGATCGAACCTCTGTTCAACTCGCTTAAAAACTCTTATATTTCTATCTTCCTTCTGTTCTGATGGAAGGTTGTTGACCTGGAACGTTAACCATGTTTCTCTTCACAGATGCTGCCTAACTTTATGAGTATTTCCAGCACTTTTTGTTTTTATTGTAGCTTATCACGTCTCTCAGTAACATCTAATGAATTAACTTTAGTGAAATCACTGTTGTTCTGCAGCTGAATGTCACAGCAAGATCTCAAAGGCTACAATGGTCACAAGATGAATAATTTAGTTTTGTGGTATTAGGAGAAGCCCATACTCTTCTGTGAATAATGTTAGGGGATACTTAAATGTCCAGCTGAACAGACACATGGGCATCACCTGAAGGACAACCTGGCACTTCTTCAGTACTGAACCGTGTCAATTTATGTGCTCAAACCTGGGAGTACAGATTGGACTCATTCCCATTTGACTATGACTCAATAATTGGATGACTCATACTATTGAGAATGACCTCCATGCATATTTGTGTGCCCATGCTTTGATGTATCTGCATTTGTACTCAGGACAGAGAAACTGGGAGAATTCAAAAAAAAACAGTACCTTTCTTCTCCAAGGCCTCAATCAGCTTCATCACAATCTGCGGTGCCTGATCCGGCAAAGTTAACAGCTCAGTTAGCTCCTGCCCCGGGGGAACTGTCAATGTAGAACACAGAAAGAGTATTCATTATGCTTGCCTGCAGCCTCCTCTGAGCATCAATTAAACTGGATTTTTAATCATGGACCTTATGTAACAAGCTGCAAAACATTCTGTATTCTGACACTTATTCTTATCATTTTCGACAAGTAGCTCAGTTGGCTATTCCATCAGAAAGATAGCTTTGAAAAGTGCATTTCTACTGTTGCAATTACTATTTACCATATGCAAGGCAATTTCAGAGCTGTCCTGTGCCATTATGAGGCCGTTCTATCTAAAATTGGATTAATTTGGACTATGTATTTGCATACGCTCTGAAAATGGACATCCTCACACACAGAAGACTCTTATGGTTAGAGCAAAAGTGTCTCTTATAATCAAATAATGTTATTTCCACTTCTTGGGAATGACAGCTTTGGAGTGTGGGGCCTTGGAACGACAAAAGGTTTGGTCATGGGCTCCTTCTCATTCTGTTTCACACACTGATTTTGAGTCTATTAAAATGGGAATCCAACACACAGATAAGCTGACCTTAACATTGCGGAATACAGAAATCCAGGCCTCCACTCCAGCCCTACTGAGGTTCATGATTTTAGAAGAGGGGTCACGAGTGTTAGGGTACCAATCCCCCACCACTGCACAGACCCCTGCTTTCCCACCCCATCATCATGACCATGTGCAATTTGCTGGAAAGTACAGCAGAAATTTCTGGCTCTCATCACTGGCAGTCTGGACACCCAATTGGGACACACCTCTGCCCACGTCATGCCCAATGTGTCTGAATTCCGATTGAGGGAAGTACTGCTGGACCTTTCAATTGGAAACAAGTAGTTTGATTCACGATCAATAACTGCTAAAACGAGGTTGTAGCACAACTGAAGGCTTTAATAGACTAGAACTGTTCCCCAGCAGCTCAGGTACAGAATGAAGACTGCTGGGACGGCACTGGTTCTTATACCCCGCCTATCAGAGCGGAGCTACATACTATACAGTCAATTATAAACCCCCAAGTTTAACCAATGGAACTTCAGCCTCTTGGGTACTGCAATACCTGATAATACCACATAGTTAAAGTGGATTGAAACCACCAATCAAATCTCAGGCTTCACCTTATTTTCATACATCAGAAAGATCTCTTCTCCTGCATCATTATCTTACTTGATTTTCTGAATCAGAATGTTGCCGTTTAATCAATCTATTATCTTTTGCGTATCCCAAGTTATAGAACTGCACAGTAACTGGAAACCATAGCCCCAAATCCCACATTTTCTCACCGGGAAGTAAATACTACTGGCCTAAGTTAGGTGCGCAGTACATTTTGTGCAAAGGCCAGTTTTCTTTTAAAACTGACACTGATATTTATGCTGTGAATAAATGGTTCAGGCTGCTATGACACACAACACAAAGACAGACCGATCTCATGGCCATTTTCCATTGATGAGCCTCTTCCACTTGGACCCAATTTGTAATTAACAAGTTCCTATCAGTGCTATATTGAGCAGCATATACCGTGGGCCAGGTTCTGCAACAATTGCGTGTGTACAAGTTTCTTGTATGCAAGATTGTTCCAAAGTTGAAATGATGGCTTTAAAAGATAAAGGGCGTCATTCTCCGACCCCCCGCCGGGTCGGAGAATGGCCGTTGGCCGCCGTGAATCCTGCCCCCGCCGAAGTGTCCGGTACCGGAGATTGGGCGGGGGCGGGAATCGGGCCGCACCGGTTGGCGGGACCCCCCCCGCTCAATTCTTCGGCCTGGATGGGCCGAAGTCCCGCCCAGAAATTGCCTGTCCCGCCGGCGTAAATCAAAGCTGGTATTTACCGGCGGGACCAGGCGGCGTGGGCGGGCTCCGGGGTCCTGGGGGGGGGGGCGCGGGGCGATCTGACCCCGGGGGGTGCCCCCACGGTGGCCTGGCCCGCGATCGGGGCCCACCGATCCGCGGGGGGGCCTGTGCCGTGGGGGCACTCTTTCCCTTCCGCCTCCGCCACGGCCTCCACCATGGCGGAGGCAGAAGAGACTCTCCCCACTGCGCATGCGCGGGAAACTGTCGGCGGCCGCTGACGCTCCCGCGCATGCGGGGCAACAAACGCCATTTCCGCCAGCTGGTGGGGCAACAAACACCATTTCCGCCAGCTGGCAGGGCGGAAATCCCTCCGGCGCCAGCCTAGCCCCTCAATGTTGGGGCTCGGCCCCCAAAGATGCGGAGCATTCCGCACCTTTGGGCCGGCGCGATGCCCGTCTGATTGGCGCTGTTTTTGGCGCCAGTCGGCGGACATCGCGCCGTTGGGGGGGAATTTCGCCCAAAATCTTATTTGCTACTTCACTAATCTGTCTGACTTGCCCTGATGCCAAAAGTGACAACAATGAAGATATTAGTCTAGAATTTCATCCTTCACCCTAAAATGGAAGCTACTTTTGTGCTATTTTTTGCACCAATCTAGCTACTAAGAAAATTTCTGCAGAACCCATTAACTCATGTTGTAACCTTTAAACTGGTGTAACTTAAGCACAAATGCAGTGCACCCGATAGGGTAATGAGGAGTGGTCTCCTGCACTATGCTCTGGTGCCTCCCTCTCAGAGCAATTTGCCTTTGCTGTTGCTCCTCTATTATATGGGCAGGTTGTGCCCTCTGAGCAGGTCCTGCCAGTTACTTAGTCCTCCGGGTGCTCCAGTTTCCTCCCGCAGTCCAAAGATGTGCAGATTAGTTGGAATGGCCGTACTAAAATTGTCCCTTAGTGTCCAAGGATGGGCGAGGTTACTGGGATAAGGTAGGGGACTGGGCCGAGGTAGGGTACTCTTTCAGAGGGTCAATGCAGACTCGATCGGCCAAATGGCCTCCTTCTGCACTGTAGGGATTCTATGATTTTATGTTTTGAGGGCAAGGATTTGAAAAATTGCAGATGCACTGAGACTGCACAGCAACAGTTAGTTAACAAGAGCATACACAGTATTTAAATAACTGCAATATTGTTCTGTCAGTGTCATTGCCATTAATCCTTAATATTAGGTTTGTCGCAAAGAATTAGAGAAAAAAAAAATTCAAACACAGATTGCACAGTATTTTACTAGATATAGAGATAAAACATCACAGGCTTAACTTGATTAGACCATCTGTATATATTATTTATCCATTAAAACCTTGTTAATAGCAAACCCAGTATTCTACCAGGCAGATGGTGTTTTCTTTGCATTTTTAATTAATCAAATTGCAAAGCTAGTGAGAAGAATCAAAAGAATAAGCAAAGCATAAGAATCTGACTATGGCAGTATCTTCCATGAAATCAGCTTTACAGAATCATTCCTTCAGGCAATATGTGAAAACAGAAATCGGTGCTGGAGCTGGGGACGGATAGAATTTCAGCTGTCGCCACTTAGCTGTGTGAGTTAAATAGATTTTCTGGGACTGGATGTGTCTTCGCAAAGCACCGTGACAAGGAATCTAGCTTTGTCACAATGCATATCCTAAATTTAATTTCACAATTCTTTCCATCACAAAGCAGTAATTTTCCAGCCTTATATTTAAGTAATGGTGCATATATTGTGTCTTTTCCACAGGATTTATTTTCCTGGTCTTCCCTTTTGAAACTTCTCCTTTTTCCTGGTCTAAATGTTGTTTTGTGTCCAAGATGGTCATGGGCAGATGGACTGCCCTCAGGCCTTGCCTGTGGGAGATACACTGGCTCTGTTCTGCCCCATGTTCCATGTAGGGAAATGGCTGCAGCGTGCAAAGTAAGCAGTGGAAAGGGAAAGTAAAGCCATAAGATTGGGCGTCTCTTCCCTGTTTACTACCACGATCGCACCCAGTTATTACATTCTTTATCTCCCCTCATCTGAAAAAAATCTCCACTTTCTAATTATGTAAAGAGCAAGAGGAAGCTTTGGCTGGAAGATAAATAATCTAAATGTGTACCAGCAATCCATAGAATCCATACAATGCAGAAGGAGGCCATTTGGCCCATAGAGTCCGCACTCACACTCTGAAAGAGCACTCTACCTAGCCCCACTCTCCACTTCTGCCCCCCCCCCCAAAAAAAACATCCTCGTAAATGGCCAATCCACCACATCTTTGGACTTTGTGAGGAAACGGGAGCAGCCGGAGGAAACCCACGCAGACATGGGGAGAAAGTGCAAGCTCCACGCAGTCACCCAAGGCCGGGATTGAAAGTGAGTCCCTGCCGTTGTGAGGCAGCAGTGCTAACCACTGTACCACTGTGCTGCCCTATCCTCATTCTGGTTAAAACAAATAAACTGCAGCTTTTCCGGAGCAAACAGAGCCAAGATTAGATTTAGATTAGATTAGATTTAGATTTATTGTCACGTGTATTGAGGTATTGTTCTGCGTACAGTCCAGGCAGATCGTTCCATACATGAAAAACATAGGACAAACGTTAAATACACAATGTAACTACACAGACATAGACATTGAGTGAACCATACGGAATATGGTACTACAACTGTAGAGAAAAAGTGTCGAGAGATCAGATCAGTCCATAACAGGGTAATTCAGGAGTCGGGTAATAGCGGGGAAGAAGCTGTTTTTGAATCTGTTAGTGCGTGTTCTCAGACTTTTGTATCTCCTGCCCGATGGAAGAGTAAATAACCTGGGTGGGAGGTGTCTTTGATTATGCTGCCCGCTTTCCCAAGGCAGCGGGAGGTGAAGACAGAATCAATGGATGGGAGGCAGGTTTGTATGATGGACTGGGCTGTGTTCACGTCTCTCTGTAGTTTCTTACGGTCTTGGGCCGAGAAGTTGCCATACCAGGCTGTGATGCAGCCAGATAGGATGCTTTCTATGGTACATCTGTAAAACTTGGTAAGAGTCAATGCGGACATGTCAAATTTACTTAGTTTCCTGAGGAAGTATAAGCACTGTTGTGCTTTCTTGGTCATAGACAAGCAGGAAGACATGGGGTCGCTCCATTATGTTCTCATATACACACATTTGAGGATGCACATGTGCACAACACACACATGCAAGTACATAAATGCAGGTGTGCAGGTACACATGCATGCACACAAGTACACACGCACATATACTGGTGCACATTCATGCCAACAGACATGCACAAGCACACATGCACAGACACATGCACACCTCAAGATGCCCACATTCATGCCTGCAGGTGCATAGACATGCTTATGGGTAATTTCACACGCCCCTCAGGAGTACAGATACACGTGCCCACACACACACATGCATATACAGACACATGCAATACACACACAGGTATCCACTTGCGCACTGGCAATTCATGACTTAGGTGGTGTTTTACCCTCAATGAGCCTTTCATTGATATGTATCACATCCTCAAACTGGGTATGATTCACACAGTACCTTTCACTCCCTTTATTGGCACAGAGAACTGGGCTAAACTGCAACAAACCTTTTCAAAGAAAATCAGATATCAATAGCTAATGACTAATACCCTCTTAGATGATCAATTAACAAGATGTGAGATACATATCATTCTCCCACAGACTGTCATTTCTCAACATATTCAGGATATGTTGCGAGTACCCTCAAGGTAACATTAATTGTCGCTGGTTCCTTAAGTCACTTATATCCAATGCCTTGGTGGAGGACTTGGAATACTATCCAAAATGCCAAAGAATAAAGGAACAATACAGCAAAATGTCTCATTAACACTGGAAGAAAATGGGAGACAAGAAGAGTTTTTGTTCAGTCCGTAAGATACTCAGCAATCAGAATTGCACACTATCTACCTCAGGGCAGCTTTATTTAAGTTAGTAAAGTGAATATGCGAAATAAAATACATGCGACTGATGTTTTTATTGGTATGTCACACAGACGAGTATCAAGCCAAACCAAATAATTGTGTTTTGACAGAATAAGCAATAGGTTTAATTGGCATGAATCAGATTTCACAGGTTTGACTACAGCAGTATGGAAAATTGGATGGGGTGTATGACAGCAATTCCATGCCATCCATTATGTGTCCGCCAATGAAGGTGAATTTTCCCCCTATTCAGGGCATCCGTCTACGGGTAGAGAGAGAGAAAGAAAGGAGAAAGAGAGGGAGAGCCGACCTGTACCAAGTGCTTGGCTCCTTTAATATGCAAATTGGGATCCTGTAGCATACATATGACCCTCATTATCATTCTAGGTGTCGCTCCACAAACGCTAACTCAGCTGCTGCTTGGTCCCCCACCTCTGAGAATGGACAGAGCCCCCTACCCCCTTCTGCTAAAAATGCTTTGTTCTGCGTCTAGTCGCTCACTAGAATATTGCAATGGTTGAGGCTAGGTAAGCTGCTCCAGGATGCCTGTAATCTGCCAAATGTGTGTTAATGAGGCCCGGCGCACACACTGACATTAACAACCGTATGGAGGAAAATCACCCCAACAACAGTAAAGAATTGGTTGTCTGAATAAGGGTAGTCAAATTCTACCCTCTTCATAGCAAGCTGCTGCGTTACGATTCTTTACTGGAGGTGCTACTTCGAAACATTTGACCAAAAAGCTAGTTATCCCCTTGGACCAGTTCTGGGATAATGAGCAGCAATCTTTGAGCTTATTTAGGAAATGATGCCACAAGACTGATTTAATGCTATGAACTATAACCTTTAATCCATATTTCGACTGCTAGAGAGTGAATTCTTTGTTTGAAGGTTCATTATTTATACCAGTAATGTCCAACCTGCTACAATAACATCACTGACAAATGTCACAGGTTCGCTGCTACGTTTTCCAATGAACCTGATTGATTACTTCAATCATGTCTTAACTGAATGCAATCTTGAGGTTCCACACCGACACACATCTCAAAGCACAGGCTTTTGTGCATTTTGCTGCTATTTGCTATCTGCTCCCCAGAATTGATACATACGCCCATCAGCATTGCCTCTGGAAAGAGGGTAAACACTGTTGAAAACTAGAAACAAGCCACCACGGGATCACACTGATAAAATCAGCTCCAGTATATTTCAGTGCAATGGTATAATTACCACCAAGACCAAAACTACTAGCAAAGAAAATAGAGATATATAGAGCGCGATCTCCTGGCCTCGTCACGTCCGGCACAGGACGCAATGAGGCCAGTAAATCTCTGAGATTTATGGAGCTCGTTACGCTTCGTGTGATCTTGGGAGGCGTCATGATCTGGATCCCGACCACTGAAGATTCACATATTTAAGTGTGCAGTTAAGCTCACTTAAATATGTTCGCGCTGGAGTACCCAAGAATCGGGATTCTAACAGCCTCACCTTGGAGACCCCAGGTGGGTGACGTTTAGCACTGATAACCACAAATGTGAACCAGGTGTACCAGCACTTGGGGGATCCACCCAGGTAATCAGGAGCCCCTGGGGGTCAGGTTCTGGACCTTGGCACCCCCGATGCCACACGGACACTGTTACGCAGCCACCCTGGCAGTGCCACCTGAGTGCCACCCTGGCAATGCCAAGGTGCCCAGGTGGCACCTTTACCGTGCTGAGGATCGGGCTGGGTGTGCCCTGCCCATATGAGGTGAGGTACAGGGGAGCTTGAAGAGCCCCTAATTAGTAAGTTGGGGTGTTGGGAGGAGGTCACGGTGGGGGGTCGAGAGATCGGGGTGCCATTTAAAAATGGCACTCCGATCTCTTCCTGCACTGGTGACCTGAGCACTTTAATGCAGGAAATGGGACTAAGTGCGGCCTCAGCAGGGCATTCCTCGCTGGGGCCTAGAAATAAAGCAAAGTCCCATTTAATAACAGGGTTGTTCTCAGCACTGCAAGTGCCAGGAAACACCTGGCTAAACGCACCCAAAACGGGACTCGGTTTCATTTCCGTTATGCCCAAAATATTTAAAAGCACATGATCCTTTTGTGTGCTGGTGGTTGATTGAGTCAAATTTAAAGCTTGACTATGGCACCACAAGCCTCCATGTGATGTTTCTGTGATTGGGATTTCCCAGTCCCATACGCAGCGGGAATAGTCATGGCTGTGACACGAAATATGAAGGATCAACATAATTCCCGTTGACTTCAGGTGGGAATTTCCAGTCCTGTCATGGAAAATCTCAACATATGCCTCGATTGTCCTTTTCAGAACTGCAATGTTTTGAAGCAATGATGCTCTGTTTATCATTCATACAATCTCAAGCTAAAGATATCGGGCGGAATGTACTGCACAACCCGTCATGTGTTTCGTGATGGTGCGAGGTGGCCCACCATTAGCCAGCAGCGCGACCTTCTTGTCCCACCATTGCCAACGGGGTTTCTGGTTGAATGCACTTATCGTCTTGATTACGCCTTGGTCCAGGACTTTCAAATGCAGCTTTGAAACATTATCCTTATAAAATAACCACATGAGAGGAGTTAAATCCAAGATTTGCACATGCAAAAAAATTCTTCTTGCCAGGAATGGTTATTGGTCGGTATATCACACAGGGAGGTCCCAAGAGCCCACTACATTTCACACTCCATTCAGTTTTCTATGACTTTCTTCTAGTTATCTATTGGCCAGGATCTCTTTCAAGCTTGCATGGACCACATTACATGAACTGTGCTAGGATGTATGTGTTGCGGATGGTATAGTTTGTTTTGGGTAGAACAAAGAAAGAGTACGATCGATCTAATTGGCAAGAGGTTTATGGTAAAGGCATGACAACACTACAAGGGAAATGTGACATGTGATCCAGCCTTAGTTTCACTTCTGCTTAGAGCAAAGCACACTACACATTGCCCTGATGCCTTCAAGCTTTATGCCTATGTCAACTGTTCTCATGTGCTAGTCTTAATAAATCAACCCACAATGTGTTTAACAATTCCCTTATGAGCGATTGGTGCCTTGGGTCATGTATGGTAAATACGTCCAAGATATTTTATCATTATAATAATATGACAATATGGACACAAAACCCTGTGTCGCAGTCCCAAGTCTTATACATTCAGAGCAAGAGTCCCTTCTATTTGTATTCCAATCCTGTTTCAATAAAGGACAACATGCCACTTGCCTTCCTAATTGCTGACCATACCTGCATGATAAAACTGTGCCCTTTGTACAAGTACACCCAAATTTCTCTGAATATCAATATTTAAAAGTTTCAAGTCTTTTAAAAAATATTCTGCTTTTCAATTCTTACTACTAACTTTACACTTTCCCACATTATACTCCATCTGTCACTTTCATAGCAGCTGGCTGATTTAGCTCAGTGGGCTAGATAGCTGGTTTGTAATGCAGAACAAGGTCAGCAGCGTGGGTTCATTTCCCGTACCAGCTTACCCGAACACGCGTCGGAATGTGGCGACTAGGGGTTTTTCACAGTAACTTCATACTTGTCACAATAAAAGATTATTATTAATTAGAATCATAGAATTTACAGTGCAAAAGGAGGCTATTTGGCCCATCGAGTCTGCACCGGCCCTTGGAAAGAGCACCACACTTAAGGTCACACCTCCACCCTATCCCCATAACCCAACCTAACCTTTTTGGACACTAAAGGCAATTTAGTACGGCCAATCCACCTAACCTGCGCATCTTTGGACTGTGGGGGTAAACCGGAGCACCTGGAGGAAACCCATGCAGACACGGGGAGAACATGCAGACTCCATACAGACAGTGACCCAAGCCGGGAATCGAACCTGGGACCCTGGATCTGTGAAGCAACGGTGCTAACCACTGTGATACCGTGCCCTCCCTCAATTGTTGTCCACTCAATTATATCTTTGACATCTTTCCTCCTGCCCTGGAGGGAGGCCCTTGTTGAATTCCTCTCACTGTAAATGATATCAGCAGTATAATGCTCACATTTCTGACTGCAACACATGTTGCCACACAAGAAGATCTCATGAAAAGTACACAAAATAAACAGGCTCCCAATGAATACATGTATAGAGCATGGAACAAAAGCATGTAGCACACACACATGACTTTGTCACTTAATCTAGGGGTCAACCTCATTTGTTTCCTCATTGTGGCTCTGTTTCTGACATATAACCCCTATAAAGTTGCAAAATACTTAGGGGGTGGTTTTAATCTTCTCAAAAAAAAATCACATAGCAATCTTACTGCTGAAAGTATGTTTCGAACATTGATTCCTGTATTTTTAGTACATTGCACTGATACAAATATCACCAATTTTATTACCAATCTGACAGTTTCGCTCACTCGAAAACTCGACTGGCCACTCATACTGCTATTTTCTAGCTCCCAGCCTCAATCCCCACAATGACAAGATCTCGAGTCTTATCATCAATATACACTGTATCTGTATATTAACAGTCTTAGTTGCTACCCTCATCTGTGCCGAAGGACTAAATTATATAGGCCGAGCATTTTGCTGCAGCTGCTCCGTAACGTCACCAGAAATGTGATGGACACGCCATTAATAAATGTAAGTAGGACTTCTGCTGTACTGCCAGTAAAGTGGTGGCAGTGAAATTCATGACCATAGTGTTAAACAACATCATTTTGCTTGCTTCACAATTGAGGCGAAGCCACTGGAAATAATGTTTTACTTTGTGCTGCTTTAATTTAAAATAAAAGTAATGTTTGAATAGCGGGAGGCCTGTGGTGCAGTGGGTACCATCCCTACACTGGGCCAGAAGCTTGGTGTTCAAATCTCACTTCAGGACTTGATGGCCATGGAAGGTGCATTCATAGCAGAGCCAAATATGGCAAATAACCAAACAAGTGCCAGGCAATGACCATCTCCAACAAAAGACAATCTAACCATTTTCCCCTGACATTCAATGGCATTACCATCAATGAAACCTGCACGAGTAAAGTCCTAGATGACCACTGACCAGAAACTAGACTTGCCATAGAAATACTGTGGCTCCAAGAGCAGGTCAGATGCTGGGAGTTCCACGTGGAACTTATGGGGTGGGAATGATCATCTGCCCCATGGTTCTCGCGGAGTACAAGCTCCCCTGCTGAGGGGCGGAGGAACTCCATTCAGCTATCTATAAAAGGTCGGCCAGTAAGGCACCGACCGTGAAGCGAACTGGTAGGGATCTACCGGGAGTTGTACATGACTGTAGATAAACCAAAGTTCTTTATTTTACATGGTGTGTACTCCCTTATGTCCTTATTAAATAATTCACCTCCTGACTCCCAAAACCTGTCCACTATCTACAAGGCACAAGTCTAGAGCATGATGGAATAATCTCCACTTGCCTGGATGAATGCAGCTCCAATAACATTCAAGAAGCTCAACACCATCCAGGACAAAGCAGCCCCGCTTCATTGTCAGCTCAGCACTACCTCAAACATTCACTTCCTCCACCCACCAATGCAGAGTAGCAACACTGTGTACTATCTACAAGATGCACTGCAGCAATTCACTAGGGCTCCTTCAACAGCATCTTCTAAATCCACAACCTGTACCATTTAGTAGGACAAGGGCAGCAGCATGGGAACATCATAGAACATAGAACATAGAACATTACAGCGCAGTACAGGCCCTTCGGCCCTCGATGTTGCGCCGACCTGTGAAACCACTCCAAAGCCCATCTACACTATTCCCTTATCGTCCATATGTCTATCCAATGACCATTTGAATGCCCTTAGTGTAGGCGAGTTCACTACTGTTGCAGGCAGGGTATTCCACGCCCTTACTACTCTCTGAGTAAAGAACCTACCTCTGGCATCTGTCTTATATTTATCTCCCCTCAATTTAAAGCTATGTCCCCTCGTGCTAGACATCACCATCCGAGGAAAAAGGCTCTCACTGTCCACCCTATCCAATCCTCTGATCATTTTGTATGCCTCAATTAAGTCACCTCTTAACCTTCTTCTCTCTAACGAAAACATCCTCAAGTCCCTCAGCCTTTCCTCATAAGATCTTCCCTCCATACCAAGCAACATTCTGGTAAATCTCCTCTGCACCCTTTCCAATGCTTCCACATCCTCCCTATAATGCGGTGACCAGAATTGCACGCAATACTCCAAATGCGGCCGCACCAGAGTTTTGTACAGCTGCAACATGACCTCATGGCTCCGAAACTCAATCCCTCTACCAATAAAAGCTAACACACCGTACGCCTCTCAACCTGGGTGGCAACTTTCAGGGATCTATGTGCATGGACACGGAGATCTCTCTGCTCATCCACACTGCCAAGAATCTTACCATTAGCCCAATACTCTGTCTTCCTGTTTTCCTTCCAAAATGAATCACCTCACACTTTTCTGCATTAAACTCCATTTGCCACCTCTCAGCCCAGCGCTGTAGCTTATCTATGTCCCTCTGTAACTTGTAACATCCTTCCGCACTGTCCACAACTCCACCGACTTTAGTGTCATCTGCAAATTTACTCACCCATCCTTCTACGCCCTCCTCCAGGTCATTTATAAAAATGACAAACATCAGCAGGCCCTGTTTCACTAATCTATCCACGTAGATCCTCATCCCGGGAATCATTCTGGTGATTCAGATCCTTGTGGTACACCACTAGTAACTGGACTCCAGTCTGAACATTTCCCATCAACCACCACCCTTTTTCTTTTTCCAGCTAGCCAATTTCTGATCCAAACTGCTAAATCACCCTGAATCCCATGCTTCCGTATTTTCTGTAGTAGCCTACCATGGGGAACCTTATCAGACGCTTTACTGAAATCCATATACACCACATCAACTGCTTTATCCATATCCACCTGTTTGGTCACCTTCTCAATCACTGCCTGGAATTTCCCCTCCAAGCTACCCACCATCCTGACTTGGAAATATATTGTCGTTCCTTCACTGTCGCTATGTCAAAACCCTGGCAATCTCTTCCTAACAGCATGGTAGGTGGTGTATCCAAGTCAGATGGACTGGACTGTTTCAAGAAAATGGCTCACCTTCTCAAGGGCAATTGGGGATGAGCATTAATTGCTGACCTAGCCAGCAATGCCCACATCCCATGAACAGTTTTTTTTTTTTAAATTCCATTCAGATATTCCCATTAGAATATTCCCATCAGGCTATTACCATGAGGCAATTCCCATTAGAGTATTTCCAGTAGAGTATTCACAATAGAATATTCCCATTAAAATATTCCCATTAAAATATTCCTATTAGAATATTGGGGATTGGACAAGCCTGAGAAATGTTCCACTTTGCTGGATATATGGCAGTGTAATAGTTGAACTGGAACAGTTTGGCTAGATCCCTTATTATTTGCAGTTCAGTTTACCCATAAAAGATAGCAAATATCCGATATGTTGATAATTTGCACATAATTACATTTGATTAACCGGGCTAATAATTCGTGGTCAGATAGATAGATGCCTGTGTCACCAGAATGAAAGACACATTGGTAACAAAATTTACACATGCAATACTAGCAACATCCACAGAGTGGCACCACAGGTGTTCAAGCACTGAGGAAATCTTCTGGCGAGGTAGAGCAAACAGCAGCAACCAAACACCAACAGATATTGTCTGAATTTGGGAACAGGATTGCAGATAGAACTAATTCATATTGAAACATGACATATAAATCATGGGGTACAGAGGGAAATTGGATTAATGGCTAAAATTGTGGCTCACACCATGTTGTACTGTCTCTACGGTTGCCAACTGTGCGCATTTGAAACAGGCAACTAGTTATAGACCATAGAACAGTACAGCACAGTGGGCCTTTGGTCCACGATATTGTGCCGACCACTTATCCAAATCTAAGTTCAACCTAACCTACACCCCTTCAATTTACTGCTGTCCATGTGCCTGTCCAAGAGTCGCTTAAATGTCCCTGATTACTCTGACTCTACCACCTCTGCTGGCAGTGCATTCCACACACCCACCACTCTCTGTGTAAAGAACCAACCTCTGACATCTCCCCTATAGCTTTCTCCAATCACCTTAACATTATGTCCCCTCGTGTCAGCCATTTCCACCCTGGGGAAAGTCTCTGGCTATCCACTCTGTCCATGCCTTGTACACCTCTATCAAGTCACCTCTCTTCCTTCTTCTCTCCAATGAGAAAAGCCATAGCTCCCTCAACATTTCTTCATAAGACAAGCCCTCCAGTCCAGGCAGCATCTGGTAAATCTCCTTTGCACCCTCTCCAAAGCATCCACATCCTTCCTATGAGGCGACCAGAACTGGTCATAATATTCCAAGTTATATCAATGGCTGTCTCTTCCACCTGTTATGCAGTAGTTAAAATAATGCTTCTATGCTTTATTCACTCATGTTTTTGCTGTTTTTATGCATGGAAGTTGCACCAGATGTCGACCTTATTTTAGCAGGTGTGGTGCAAAATGGAATTCGCGGGTGAAGAGATATCAAATGCACAGTGCCTGGCTGTGTCAAAGCTCTGGCTTTTTATTGTTCATCCATGGGATGTGGTGCCTCAGGCTAGGCCGGTATTTATTGCCAAACCCTAATTGCTCTTGAGAAGGTGGTGGTGAGCTACCTTCTTGAACCACTGCAGTCCAAGTGGTGTAGAACGAAAGAGTGGTTGGGGAGGGAGTTCCAGAATTTTGACCCAGCGACAGTGAAGGAATGACAATATATTTCCAAGTCAGGGTGGTGAATGATTTGGAGTGGAACGTCCAGGTGGTGGGGTTTTCCCGCTGAGATGGTTCACCCACTTCTGGCTGAAGATTGTTATGAATTCTTCAGACATGTCTTTTTCACTGATGTGCTGGGCTCCTCCATCATTCCGGATGGGGATATTTGAGGAGCTTCCTACTCCAGTGAGTTGTTTAATCGTCCACCACCATTCATGACTGGATGTGGCTGGCCTGCAGAGCTTAGATGGGATCCATTGGTTGTGGGGTCACTTAGCTCTGTCTATTACTCGCTGCTTATGCTGTTTGACACACAGGTAATCCTGTGTTGTAGCTTCACCAGTTTGACACCTCATTTTTAGCTCCGTCTGGTGCTGCTCCTGGTTTGCTCTCCTGCACCCTTCATTGAACCTGGCTTGATGCCCTGGCTTGGTGGTAATGGTAGAGTGAGGGACATGCCCGTTTAATAGACCAGAATATCAGTTTCTATTTATTTATGAGTGAACAACTTTTACTTCAAATGTAGGGATTGCAATTCTCTGATTCTCAATGAACTCTGTATTTCTTAAATCAGGCAGGTCATTTCAGTAGTGCAAGGGCTAATTTTGGCACAAAATTAACATTTGCCTTTGGATTATGCAAGTTTCTCTGAATTTGAAACCACTGAAGATGTAAACCAGCGATTGCGAATAGTGTTTGTAGAACCAAAATGGAAGTGCCAGAAACATACAGGCTTTTTATTGAGATTAAACACTGGACATGGTCCACGAATATATAAAAATCAAATATCCTCCCCCGTGCTCCCACGTACCCCCATTACATTATAAACAAACCTCACACATAATTGGACTCAACCTATTGAGCAACCTGTCTCCCAGCAGTTTACAATGTCGACTGTATTGCTATCAGGCAAACTGAGCTCTCGTAACCTTTGGACTATGAGTCTGACATTGAACAAATTAATGGTCAAGCCAATTCTGCAGCAAAGCTGGCAGTTTTGCTCATTCTCCCCTCGAGACATTTGGATGCATGAGAAAAAAAATCAGAGAAAAGTGACCAAGATTTATCCAGGCCTAAGACATAACGTTATGCCAAAAGGCACCGGTAAAAAACAATCATCTCGAGCTAAGACAAAGGGGTTATGTAGCAGATCTTCAGGTGAATGAAAACTATTGGTCAGGCAGAAGTAAAATACAAATATGTTGTTCCTGCTGTTGAAGTAGAGCAAGTATTTATCTTGGAGAACACGAGGGCACAGATACCCACATTAACAAGCAGCAAACAGGTAAGAGATGAGAAAAATATCACCTCCACAGGATAGTGAAAATGTGGAACAAACTGTTGATAGAAGATGGTTCACTTAAGCTGGATAATGAAACGCAGGATAAAGTACACAGAATGCACAAAAGTTCTGTGATCCTTTAATCTTGTATTGTACTGACACCTAATATGCAAGTACATAGATGAAAGAAAGCTTATCCTAAAGAAACAAGCAGCCGACAGTGTATGACCGTCACTCGACACTCCAAAGCACTAAGAGCCGACTCCTTATAATCGTATGATACAGGAGCAGAAGTAGGCCATTCAGCCCCTCGAGCCTGCTCCGCCGTTCAATAAGATCATGCCTGGTTTGGTTATGTTTCAAATTCCACATTCCCATCTACCCCCGATAATCTTTGATTCCTTTGCCGAACAAAAATCTATCTACCTCCACCTTAAAAATATTCAAGGACCCCCGCCTCCACCGCCTTCTGAGGCACAGAGCTCCAAAGTTGCACAACCCTCTGAGAGAAAAAAGTTCTTCTCATGTCCGTCCTAAAAGGGTGACCCCTAATTTTAAACCAGTGCCGCCTAGTTCTGGACTCACCCACAAAAGGAGACATCCTTTTCACCTCCACTTTGTCAAGACCGTTCAGCATCACATATGCTTCAATCAAGTCACCTCTCACACTTCTAAACCTCAATGAAAACAAGTCCAATGTGTCCAACCTTTCCTCATAAGATAGCTTGCTCATTTAAGGTATCAATCTGGTAAACTCTCTCTAAACCACCCCAAAGCATTTACATCTTTCCTTAAATCAGGAGACCAAAACTGCACGCAATATTCAAGACATGGGCGTGCTACAGCGGACTCAAGTTAATGTCCGCTGAACGGCGGGTTTAGTGGAGTGTTTCTCGACGGCTGCAATGCCGAGAAACATCCTGCCATCCAACGGCGCTTTTGTTTTGGCCTCGGGGAGATTCTCCTTGCTGAGGCCGCACTTAGAGAGATTTCCTGCTGGCGAGCTTCTTTGCAGATTGGTTCTGGCAGCTATGATGGTTCCCTCCCCCTTTTTTCTGGCCCTCCCCAATTTCTTGAACCCCCCCACCCTCGCCTCACCAGGGTGGCACTGCCAGGGTGCCAGGCTGGCTATGCCAAGGTGCCCAGGTTTCAGAGGGAGTGCCAGGGTGCCACCCTGCCCTGTCTCCGACCACCCGGGGGGTCTCCAATGGCCTGGAAGACCCTCCCCCAGGTGCCATTACAACTGGTCCTCATGTATGTGGACGGTCCCAATGGTACAGCCGCCACTTTCCCCAGTATTGATGCCAGTGCCCCACAAACCGGAACCCACTTCTCCCACACCAGTACTTGAACATTCATCTCTCTAATCTGATTTGTCCTGTGCCAATTTGCATGTGGCTCAGGTAATTAATCCAGAGATTATTACCTAGGAGGTTCTGCTTCTTAATTTGGTGCCTAGTTCTTCATACTGACTGTGAAGAACCTCTTTCATTGTCTTGCCTATGTCACTGGTACGTACATGTACCACGACCACTGGATCCTCCCCCTCCCACTGCAAGTTCCTCTCCAACCCGGAGCAACTATCCAGAACCCTGGCACCAAGGAGCTAACAGAGCCTGTTGAGCTTTCACTCTTTGCCACAGACAAAGTGTCAATCTCCCTCACTCTACTGTCTCCTGCTATCACTGCACATCTCCTTATCTCGAATCAGCTGTGTGGCAGACTTAAAAACAGATAATATTGGAGAGACTCAACAGGTCTGGCATCATCTGTGGAAATAGAAATAGAATTAACATGTTGAGTCCATATGAAGAAGAGTCATATCAGATCCAGCATCCGCAGTATTTTGCTTTTATTTTAATGTTGCAGACTTGCGTATTAAACAACAGAATGAGAATGCCTAGCGTGGAGTGAAGGGTAATAGAGGGTAATCTCCTATCCCCAGTCTTCACAAAATGGGTTTGGATTTAAAACTGGACTTGAAGCACAGCAAAGAAACACTCATCTCACTCCTGTTTTTAGCTCCCCTAGAACACCACAGCCATTGCCCTGCCATCTAGGCCACGAACTATAACTCCAGGAACACGGGACTTCTCAGACTTGGGGGGGGGGGGGGGGGGGGGGGGGGGAGTGTGGACATTCCATGTGGTCTAGACTGTCCTACAGCTGAGTGCTCACTCCAGTTCTCACCAGACACTGAAATAGGCGCCGGGCTGCTCTCCCCAGTCCTGTTTATCCTGCTCTCACTTTAATCTGCCATTCGTGCCCTCTGGTTCTGGCTCCGCAGACCTGCCATAGACACCACTCCCTTCCAATATATGCTTCTAGCATATATATTACGTAACAGCTAATTTAGGATTATCAGTCAGGCTTGCAGTGTCACACACATGTGCATGCTAGAAGCTACATAAATTCACACTCAAAGCTCCGCACTTTACAGACAGAAAGAACATGTACACACATTGCACCTTTTTCAACTAAATAAAAGCTTGGGGAACAGTCATTCCTTAATTCATTCCCCATGGAAATGCTTTGACCAAACAGTGTTGACCTATCTGTTTTGAATTGAAACAAAAGCTTGGTAGTTAACTGTTCCCTGGTGTATTCTCTATGGCAACACCTCTCGCAATCAGAGCCCATATCCCAACCAATCTGCACTCTTCTCTCATGCAGTACAAGTTGTTGTTCCCGTCACCTTTGGTATTCTTGCTCACCTGTTCTGATGAATGCAACATAAATAGTGTCAACAGCAATTCTCATTTTCAGCAATACTCAAATTAGTCAAATATTTTCCTGTGTTTAATGCACTATCTGGACTCATGAGGATTTGGACTGCTGCTCTTAACTTTTCATCGGCACCCATGATGCCATTTTTGACAGTGGTTTTCAGGCAATGCATTCTGTATGGGTCCCAGAGCACACAAAACGTAACTGAGCATTATGCTGTTAACAATAATGGCACAGGAAGGTCATTATAAATTGAACCATCTGCCCTGGATTAGCACTCATGTAAAGCAGACTCCCTCCTAACCTCTTGCCAATGACAAGTAGGGCTGATTTGAGCAAAAGGAGGTGTTTAAATGTGAAAACTCACAAACAGATAACTGATCTTTTCCCCGCTCACAAAGTGCTTGACTTTTTGTGGTAAGCTTTGCATACACCCAGATATTGGGAGCATGTTCAAAATGTACCTGTGTGCACACTATAAAAATAATGTTAGTTTAAACATCTTAGTTGGGAGTTGATAGGAATGGGATGCATAAATAAATGATGTGTACTGTGAGAGCCTGAACATTTGCAGCATATCAAACAGACTCAAGGAGAGAAAAGAAAAACAAATACTTTGTGGTGATATTGAACATATTAATGAGGCAGGTCGGCACAGACTATGATACTAAGTGTTAGTATAGGCTTTGAGTTTACTAGACGTCCTGAAATATATACGTGTCAATTAGTGGAAAACACTAACCGCCATTTTGTAGTTCGGCAGCTGGTTCAAAAATCCTGATGGAAAGCTCATGCCTGATGAAACCACATTTCAAAGATTTGCATCTCTGGTTAAAACAGACAAGAGATAGTCTCAACCCCATTTCGCCTCAGCCACCCCTGCCAGAGAGCATTTTTCTCACACTCAACTGCGTGCTACGCTTTCTAAATATTAATGCCAGCATTCGCTGCCCTGCTGTGCCAAGGACACCCAGTCACTATCAGGTTAGTGGAAAAAAAACAATTTTAACTGGCTTTCCGCACCAAATTAAAGTGGTCCTAGCACGCGAACATATGCTAACAGGATTCAGCGAGGGGCCTTTCTCCCCTGCTGTGGACAGACGCCAGAAAATGCTGCTCCTTTGAAAAAAAAAAAATTTCCATCACAAATCTCTTCTGCTGTTGCTTTTGCTATTCTCAGCAATCCTTTTTTTTCCCCTAACTTTAAAATGCTCAGCTGGCTGACAGGAGCTAAACAAGATCATTAAAATTGAAACGTTAGTTTAATTCCAGCTGTTTCCTGAGTATTTTGCACTGTAAGGATGTTTTTAAAAAGTTAATGGATTAAATCTAGTTCTATTGTTGTTAAGGCAATTAATTAATGAGTTAAGGCTCTAATCAGCCAAGCTATGAACAGTAAGTACACTCTAAGATATCCTGTAATACTTGAACAAAGATAGAAATTTTAAAAGGTGGGTGCAAGAAAGATTCAGCATGTGGGAAGTATTAAGAATAAATGTGTTTCACTGGATTGGAAATTAAACTTGTTTATTAGACTGCATTCAAAGCTTTCAACTTCTTTAATGTCTAACGTTGCAGGAATATAGTGGTGCACTGAGGTGTGGCACGGAACAAGCAATTCAGAGGTTGTGAGTTCAATCCCACGCTTAGCAGTTTGTGAAAATAAGTTCAATAAATCTGGTCATTTGTCAGCCCGAACACAGAAACGTCAGCACAAAAGCTGCTCTCGCCCTCAGAGGGTAGTATCCTGTTACTCTCAGGCCATTTGTCTCCATACGAATTCAGTCCTACATGACATAGGTAACGTTTACTGGCTGAAGTGGCAGAGTGAGCCACTCATCGGTTATACACAGCTGCAGCGATCTCCGTTGACCCTGAAAATGCTTTCTCACTGAGATTGGAGACAGGCGCCTAAATTGGCAGAACCGTCCCAAAAGTAAGATGATCATTTACCAGAGGCCAATTATTGCAGCCCATCATCACAACTCTGCTGGAGTTTCATAGGGTAGCACCCTCAGTCCATCTGCCTTGCAATGCTTCATCACTGAATTTCTCCCCTTTGAAATGCAAGAGTGAGGAGGTTCACTGACGATGCAGAGTGTGTGTACATAGTTAAAAAAAACTCTGCTTACGGATAGAGGATGGAGTGGTTGAGTTTGCCTCTCTCTCCAGTCCGCTTCACCCGGATGGGTTCAGCCTCAACATCAGAATTAGTTCAACAACATCAAGGATTGAGCTTCCTGCTTAACTAGTACTCTATCCACTGGATTCAATAACCATCCACTCAACATTAACTCCCTGAGGGGCACAGATGAATAACCTGTTTCCTGGCATCACACTCTTTCAAATCTGTTCAGTGTGGTCAGAGTCAAAACCATCTGAAGAGCATGCCTGTGACCTTTTGAGCAAATTAATCACTTCAGTTATCACTGTGGGTGGGATTTTCCAGTTCCGCCCACCCGGGATCACAAATTCCCGCCCTGAGGTCAATGGACCTTATCCGTCCCGCCCACGACATTGCCAGTGTGTTGTAAAGATGTGCATTACGATTGATAAGAAATGCTGTTGTGTGCAGAAAGATGGAATTAGAAAGGGCATCTGGGTGTCTTTGGGTCGGCATGGACAAGGTGGGCAGGATGGCCCCATTCTGCGCTGCATCATTTCTATGGGCATGATTTAGCAGGAGACGTTCTAAGTGCCGTATCGGGTATGACTTCCCGTGTGCTTCCCGATGGCTGAGCCGGTGAGACCATGGCCCGTAGTGAATAGCACTTAGTGTCGGAAATGATTCCCCCATGAGCTTCACGCCAGAAATGGCTGAGCGTCAGCTGATTCGCTTGGACCATGCCCGGCAGCTCCCCACTAACAAGGCCAGCCTGCGTGACGCCTTGTAGGCGAAAAGGACACCTTGTTCCCCCCAAGGGAGGTTGGATGATCAGGAGAGGCTGCATTGGCAGCCCGACTGTAGCAGCTGCCACTTCGGGCAGCATGACCAGGAGGACCTCAGTCCAGTGTGGGAAGAAAACCAACGATCTCTATCGCGCCTCAAGGTAAGTTGGCACCAGCCCCCGGCATCTGTCCTCCTGCCACCACCCTAACATTCCCTCCGACCTCTCCATCCTGCTACCCCAGCAAACAAGTCGTCAGCTGGCACCTCACACCGCATCCCCCCTCCCCCAGCATATTACCGCAACTGTGCCCCAGCACACCCTGTCACCCACCAGAATAACCCCTCTATGCCCAGGACCGCTGCGCACACATGGCATCTGCCATAGACCCCCCCCAACTCCTCGATGCATCAGACGTGCAGCTCCTCAAACTCTCACTTTGTCCCAGCAGGAGAAGTTAGCCCATAATAGAAGGGAAAGGGCCCAGACGGGTGGCAGGGTACCGGACATCAGAGTTCTTATCCCCTATGAGGAAAGGGACCTAGAAATCGCAGGGTTGGCCGAAGTTATAGCAGTCACCAACAGCGAGTTTGGCCTGCCCCACAGAGGTGAGGATCCAGTGCTCCTCCACCCAGATGACCTGTCTCAAGTCAGTTCTTCATGTCAGACAAAATGGTCCTTCCCTCTCACTGACCACATCTCCATTCTCTCGCAAGACCTCCATCCAATGGGCCTGTGCCGTCCGGACTATCCAGGCCCCCTGTCACCAAAGGGAACACCTCAGAGGACTGCTCCGAGGATTCTACCATCGAGGCATCACAGCTATCACCCCACCCTCATCCAACACAGAGACAGGCACATCGGTGGGCAACAGTAGGGTACAGGCTTCTGGGGCACAATCTGGTGAGCACCACACAGATGCTGGTGTACATCAGGTGGAGGCAGGAGCATCCAAGGGAGTCAACAGTCAGAGGTCTGCTGGATCCCAGGACTCGGCTGGGTCCTAGTCAGATGCCGAGCCTCTGGAGAAGGTTTTCCCAGAGCTGATGCAGATCCTAGAGCATGGCTGTAAGATTCAGGAGGGGATGTCAATGACACTCCGACGAATGCATAGCTGAATGAAGGAGACCCAAAAGCTATGGGCACAGGAGATGGTGCTGGCCATGCATGGTACCAAAGCCTACACTGCTGGGGTGGAACCCACAGAGGAAAATCTGGAGCACGACATCAGCACTTTGAGTGGTGGTGTCCAAGGCGTGGCTCAGTCAGTAACGGCCATGGCTGAGCATCTCAGCAGCATGTCCCAGTCACTGGGGGACATTGCTGAGGTGCTGCGGAGTATGTCCCAGGCACTGGTGGGGATTGCCTGGGAACTCCACAGCATGTCCCAGGCACAGGCGGGGATTGCCTGGGAACTTCACAGCATGTCCCAGGCACAGGTGGGGATTGCCTGGTGTTATGGGCCATGGTTTAGAGAACCCCAAGTGTATCATGGAGTTCACCTGACCCACAACTTTTAAAAGATTGCGGTATGGGGAGCACACGGCCCACTCTACAGGTGTGGTACAGCAGAAATGGAAAAGTAATTTTTAAAGCAAAACAATGTTTATTCTATCAACTCAAGTTAACCTTTTTGAAACATACAGTGAACATCTTAGCAACCATCAATTCAAATACACCCCCCAAAGAATACAACACTAAGTAATCCTTTATGTTTTCCTTTTAATATCCATCAGGCTTAAAACACCTTTTACCAGAAGCACATCAGGTTAAAGTCATTACTGTTATTAGTTTTAAATCACCAGGATCGATTTACAGTCTTTAGATTACAGAGAGAGATTCATACACCTTCTGGCTGTGACTGCAGCTATCCAGCTCTGAAAATGAAACTGGAGCCGCAGGGCTCTGGCCAACTTATCGACGTCAGTGGCATCGCCGTGCTACCCTGTTCTACCCATTGACCTTGAGACACGCCACTGGCAGGAGGGGGGATTCCGGGGGAGATGGAGACCGCCACCATCTCCCTGGTAGAAGGCATCGGGTCTCCTCCCAGACAGTGCCCATGGGACCCTAAGGATTTCCATGGGATGGAGAAGCAGTGAACTCCAGAGCCTTCTGCATCATTCGGCCCTGCCAGCTCTGACACCTCCCCATTGTCTGCACCCTGGTGTTGACTCCTTCGGTGATGATCCTCAGTGTCAGGGCCTCTCTGGAGTGCCCCAGCAATGTCCACCTGTGCCTGGGACATGCTGTGGAGTGCCCAGGCAATCCCCACCTGTGCCTGGGACATGCTGTGTAGTTCCCAGTCAATCCCAACTGGGGAGGGTGCGTGTCGGGGAGGAGGGGTGGGGGGGGTTGGGGAGGGTGCGTGCCGGGGGGGAGGTGGGGGCGGGGGTTGTGGAGGGCGCGTGACGGTGAGGAGAGGGGGGGTTGGGGAGGGTGCGTGCCGGGAAGGAGAGGGGGGGTTGGGGAGGGTGCGTGCCGGGGGGGGAGGGGGGGGGGGTTGGGGAGGGTGCGTGCTGGGGAGAGTGGGAGGGTGGTTGGGGAGGGTGCGTGCCGGGGAGAGAGGGGAGGGTGGTTGGGGAGGGTGCGTGCCAGGAGCAGGGGGGAGGTTGGGGAGGGAGCGTGCCGGGGAGGAGGTGGGAGGTTGGGGAGGGAGCATGCCGGGGAGGATGCATGCCGGGAGGAGGGGGAGGTTGGGGTGGGAGCGTGCCGGGGAGGGGGGGGGGAGGGGGGTTGGGGAGGATGCGTGCCGGGGAGGAGAGGGGAGATTGGGGAGGGTGCGTGCCGGGGAGGAGGGGGGGTCGGTGGTTGGGAAGGGTGCATGCCGGGGAGGAGAGGGGGGGTTGGGCAGGGTGCGTGCCGAGGAGGTGAGGGGGTTGGGGAGGGTGCGTGCCGGGGAGGAGAGGGGGGGTTGGGGAGGGAGCGTGCCGGGGAGGAGGGCGGGGGGTTTGGGGACGGTGCATGCCGGGGAGGGGGTGGGGGTGTCCGCCTGGCAACAGTCGCGACCATGCAGCCCATGGCACCTGGCTGCAGGGGAGGTTATGGGCAATGGTGACATGTCGTCTATCCCCCCCCACCCCCTGCAGGAAGTTATGTTTGGTGTTCACCCAGCGATGTTGGCCGCCGTGGCGGGAGTCGCACTTCTACATGTTGCCCTGGGGAGCCGGAGCAGGAGCGTGCCAGGGAGGCGGCGGAAGCTGCCGCAGAGGAGCGTGCCGCACGGAGGCAGGTGGCACCCGCCCAGGCTGGAGGGCCGCCCGCACAACAGGAGGAGGAGGAGGAGGTGTGGTGGTGCCACGGCGATGGAGACGCCCGATGAGGCCCCGCTCGTCGTACCAGGACCACATGGCCCAGGCACGCAGAAGGAGACTCCGGATGAGCCGGGAAACCGTGGCACACATCTGCCACCCGATGGCACATCTGGCACCGCGTGGCACTGGGTAGGACACACTCTCCACGTGGCCGTCAAGGTTACGGTGGCCCTGAACTTCTGTGCCACGGGGTCATTGCAGGCACCGAGTGGGGACCTCTCCAGCATCTCGCAGGCATCGGTGCACCGGTGCATCCGTGCAGTGATGGACGCCCTGTATGCCATTGCGGACCACTACATCCAGTCCCGTGCACCGGGCCAGCCTGGATACCCGGGCACCGGGCTTCGCTGCAGCGGCCAGGATGCCCATGGTCCAGGGGGCGATCGATTGGATGCATGTCGCCGTGCGGCCACCTGCGGATAACAGGGCCGTGTTCACGAATAGGAAGGGGACCTATTCGATGAACATTCAGGTGGCCTGCCACCACCGCATGAGGATCCTGCACGTCTGCGCCAGTTACCCAGGCAGTGTACATGACTCATTCGTATTGGCGCAATCTTTCATCCCCACCAAGTTCGAGGGACGCCCCCCCCCCGGCTGAGGGGCTGGTTGCTGGGCGACAGGGGTTACCTGTTTCAGTCATGGCTGATGACGTCTATACGGAGGCCACAGACTGACACGGAGAACCGCTACAACGATGCCCATTGTGCGACCAGAGGTGTGATAGAGAGATGCTTTGGGCTGCTAAAGATGCGCTTCAGGTGCCTGGACCGCTCTGGAGGGGTCCTCCAGTACCCGTGAGATAGGATCGGCCGCATCGTTGTGGTCTGCTGCGTCCTGCACCACACGGCCCAGCAGAGGGGCGATGGCTGCAGGCAGAGGAGGGGGAAGGGGAAGAGCAGCAAGACGAGGCGCAGACCACCCCAGATGAGGAGGATGGGGGCAATGGTCAGGACAGACGGGCTGGACATGGACGGGAGGCTTCCCACCGTTACCGGCTGGGCCAGCGGGCACGGAACAGGCTGATAGCCGCCCGGTTCACGGACTAGGGGCGCGTGGGAATCGCCGAGTATGGGCACAGACTGCGCACTACGGCACCAGTCTACCGCCCTCACCCCACCCACCCACCACCAACCACCCTCACCCCACCCGCATGCACACCACCCCTCCATTGCACATCCACCTGCGGCACAACGGGCCGGGCTCACACGGTCAACGGTGGAAGCGTGTCTATTGCAGGCCATGGAGGATGATGACAACCCGCTCTGCGATGAGCTCTGGGCTCTACATCGTTGGACTATGTCTGACCCATGGCCACAGTACCACCCTCCACCCGGACCGTCCCTGCATGGGGCCGTGACACTGCAGCGCACGGTCCCGTCGTCTGCCCGGGGGGATGGCGAGGGCCACCCGTGGGAGGGGTGGGGGGGGTCGCACACACACCTGAGGCCGACATTCTGTCACCTCTCACACACACACTGGCGCTCACCTCACAGCACACCCTCGCACGTATCTGACAGAGCACACAGTCAGCTTCTGCAGGTGTGAAAGTGATTTTAATAACAAACAGATCATACACGTGACCGAGCCCCAGAACTAATCTGTGCCCTGCACCCGTGTATTGAGTGCCTCTGCGATCTGCTGCTGGCCCTGGCTCATGGCATCCTGTGAGAGGGCAGCCATGTCCTGGGCCATGGACGCCGCCTGCACGGAAAGCCCCAGGCCTTGCATACTGCAACCCATGTCTGACGCTATCGCACCCATTGCCTCCATCGCGGACGCCGTCCGTGCAGTGTCAGCCTGGGTGGCACGCATGACCGGCACCACTATCTGCTCCTGCACGCGGGTGGACTTCTCCACCTTTGTCTGCAGCTGCCACAAGCCAGCCGTCACCAACTTCGGTCGTCCCTTGGTCCGTGCCTGCATCGGGTCTATGGGTGGGTGTGGTAGCCCCAGGAAACTGGGACCCGTCTGGGCGGCAGATGGTTGCCTGCGCCGGGCTGCCCTCCAACCGCCCGGCCCCTCGGCTGCTTGTGCCTCCACCTGCTGTACCGGGACGGCTGCGCAACAGTTAGTGTCCCAGATGCCTCATTGCTAAAGTGCCCAACCGAGGTGAGTGTCTCTGCGATGGTGGAGGGTGTAGGAGATAGCAGTGGCGTAATGGCGTGCTCCTCATCCGACCCGAAGTCTGGGCTCCCCTGGAGTGGTGAGTCCTGTCCATCCGTCCCCTGTGTGTGGGTGTCGTGTGTGTCAGTGTCCTGGGCGTCGGTGTCCTCTGTGTTAGGGTCCTGTGTGTTGGGGACATGTGTGTCGGTGTCCTGTGTGTTAGGGTCCTGTGTGTTGGGGACATGTGCGTTGGGGACATGTGCGTCAGTGTCCTGTGTGTTAGGGTCCTGTATGTTAGGGTCCTGTGTGTCGGTGTCCTGTGTGTCGGTGTCCTGTGTGTCAGTGTCCTGTGTGTCGGAAGCCTGTGTGTCGGTGTCCTGTGTGTCGGTGTCCTGTGTGTCAGTGTCCTGTGTGTCGGAAGCCTGTGTGTCGGTGTCCTGTGTGTCAGGGTCCTGTGTGTCGGTGTCCTGTGTGTCGGTGTCCTGTGTGTCGGTGTCCTGTGTGTCGGTGTCCTGTGTGTCAGGGTCCTGTGTGTCGGTGTCCTGTGTGTCGGTGTCCTGTGTGTCGGTGTCCTGTGTGTCAGTGTCCTGTGTGTCGGAAGCCTGTGTGTCGGTGTCCTGTGTGTCGGTGTCCTGTGTGTCGGTGTCCTGTGTGTCGGTGTCCTGTGTGTCGATGTCCTGTGTGTCGGAATCCTGTGTGTCAGGGTCCTGTGTGTCGGTGACCTGGGCGTCAGTGCCCTGGGTCGGCTGCGATGGGGGCCTGTTGCTGTGGCTGCCCACCTCATCGCCGCACTCGCACTAGATGGGGGCAGCGTCCGCCTGGTGCTCTGGGTCTGTCCCTGGCTTGTGGCCGTCCTGGAACGTCCTGGGGGCGGCGTCCGCCTGGTGCTCCAGGTCTGTCCCTAGCTCGTGGCCGCCCTGGAATAACCTGGGGGCGTCATATGCCTGATGGGCTGGGTCTGTCCCTCCTTCCCCCATATCCCCCATAGCCCCTTCCCCCATATCATCCCTTCCCCCATATCCCCAATATGAGGGGATATGGGGTAAGGGGGATATGGGGAAGAGGGTATATGGGAGAAGGGGATATGGGGGAGGAGGGGATATGGGGGAAGGGGGTTATAGGAGAAGGGGTGATATGGGGGAAGGGGGGATATGGGGGAAGGGGGGATATGGGGAGGGGGATATGGGGGAAGGGGGTCATGGGGGAAGGGGACTATGGGGATATGGGGAAAGGGGATATGGGGTAAGGGGGATATGGGGAAGGGGTATATGGGGGAAGGGGTATATGGGGGAAGGGGTATATGGGGGAAGGGGTATATGGGGGAAGGGGTATATGGGGGAAGGGGGGATATGGGGGAAGGGGGATATGGGGGAAGGGGATATGGGGAGGGGGATATGGGGGAACGGGGATATGGGGAAGAGGGGGTATGGGTGGATATGGGGGAAGGGGGATATGAGGAAGGGGATATGGGGGAAGGGGATATGGGGGAAGGGGGATATGGGTAAGGGGGATTTGGGTAAGGGGGATATGGGCAAGGGGGATATGGGGGAAGGGGGATAGGGGAAGGGGATGGGGGAAGGGGGGATATGGGGGAATGTGGATATGGGGGATATGGGGGAAGGGGGCTATGGGGGAATGTGGATACGGGGATATAGGGGAATGTGGATACGGGCGATATGGGTGAAGGGGGGATATGGGAGAAGGGGATATTGGGGAAGGGGGTTATGGGGAAGGGGGATATGGGGGAAGGGGGGATATGGAGGAAGGGGGGGATTTGTGGGAAGAGGGGATATGGGGGAAGGGGGGACATGGGGGAGGGGGGATATGGGGGAATGTGGATATGGGGGAAGGGGGGTATGGGAGAAGGGGGGTATGGGGAAGGGGGGATATGGGAGAAGGGGGATGGGGAAGGGGGAAAGGGGGCAGGCAGTGGGGGGTCTCACTTGGCGCTGCGCGGCGGGCGGCAATTCTGCCGGGTCACCGGGGGGAGGTGTCTTTTGTGCAGTGATGCTGCGCTGCGTCACTGACGGCGCGCGCGTCCGTGACGGGTGATGCCATCGTGAATGGCATCACGCCGCTACTAGCCTATTCCCGGTCAGAGAATTCACGACGTTTCGGGGGGCCCGACGCCGGAGTGATTCGCGCCATTTTTGGCGGCGAGTTTGGTCCATCGTGCCGATTCACGGAGAATCCCGCCCTCCCGACACGATGTAGCTTAGAATCCAAATGGTTGTGAAGTAATATGAGCTGTTATTTCACAATTCCGCAGAGGAAAAAACAGAAATTTCAATTGAAATGAAATGTATCTGAATTGTGGTTTGCATGCAGTGTTTCTCTCAAGCCTTTCTCTGTGGACAATTGCCATGAATTATAGTTGTTTGTGGAAAAGATAAAGGATACATAATACACATTCTCCATAGTTCTCCAGTCAAGAATGGTGCTGGACAATTAAACAACTAACAGGAGGAGATTCCATGAACATCCCAATCCTCAACACCCAGCAGGTAAGTGTAAAAGAAAAGGCTGAAGCATTTGCAACCATCTTCAGCCAGAGTGGGCGATCCATCTTGGTCTCCTTCTCAGGTCCCCACAATCAAAAATTCCCATACCAGCCTCCCGGAATGTGGCGAGAGGGGCTTTTCACAGTAACTTCATTTGAAGCCTACTTGTGACAATAAGCGATTTTCATTTCATTTCATTATAGGATCCTTTTTTTAAAGGATGGTGACCTTCACAGGACCCCAAGTTTACGTTAATGATGGAAAGGGATAAGTATACACCGCAGGGCAAGAGTTATAGCTGGGGGAAGGGCAATTATGATGCCATTAGACGTGACTTGGGGGGATAAGGTGGAGAAGTAGGCTGCAAGGGTTGGGCACACTGGATAAGTGGGGCTTGTTCAAGGATCAGCTACTGCGTGTTCTTGATAAGTATGTACCGGTCAGGCAGGGAGGAAGGCGTCGAGCGAGGGAACCGTGGTTTACCAAGGAAGTGGAATCTCTTGTTAAGAGGAAGAAAGAGGCCTATGTGAAGATGAAGTGTGAAGTTTCGGTTGGGGCGATGGATAGTTACAAGGTAGCAAGGAAGGATCTAAAGAGAGAGCTAAGACGAGCAAGGAGGGGACATGAGAAGTATTTGGCAGGAAGGATCAAGGAAAACCCAAAAGCTTTCTATAGGTATGTCAGGAATAAGCGAATGACGAGGGAAAGAGTAGGACCAGTCAAGGACAGGGATGGGAAATTGTGTGTGGAGTCTGAAGAGATAGGCGAGATACTAAATGAATATTTTTCGTCAGTATTCACTCAGGAAAAAGATAATGTTGTGGAGGAGAATGCTGAGCCCAAGGCTAATAGAATAGATGGCATTGAGGTACGTAGGGAAGAGGTGTTGGCAATTCTGGACAGGCTGAAAATAGATAAGTCCCCGGGACCTGATGGGATTTATCCTAGGATTCTCTGGGAGGCCAGGGAAGAGATTGCTGGACCTTTGGCTTTGATTTTTATGTCATCATTGGCTACAGGAATAGTGCCAGAGGACTGGAGGACAGCAAATGTGGTCCCTTTGTTCAAAAAGGGGAGCAGAGACAACCCCGGCAACTATAGACCGGTGAGCCTCACGTCTGTAGTGGGTAAAGTCTTGGAGGGGATTATAAGAGACAAGATTTATAATCATCTAGATTGGAATAATATGATCAGGGATAGTCAGCATGGCTTTGTGAAGGGTAGGTCATGCCTCACAAACCTTATTGAGTTCTTTGAGAAGGTGACTGAACAGGTAGACGAGGGTAGAGCAGTTGATGTGGTGTATATGGATCTCAGCAAAGCGTTTGATAAGGTTCCCCACGGTAGGCTATTGCAAAAAATACGGAGGCTGGAGATTGAGGGTGATTTAGAGATGTGGATCAGAAATTGGCTAGCTGAAAGAAGACAGAGGGTGGTGGTTGATGGGAAATGTTCAGAATGGAGTACAGTCACAAGTGGAGTACCACAAGGATCTGTTCTGGGGCTGTTGCTGTTTGTCATTTTTATCAATGACCTAGAGGAAGGCGCAGAAGGGTGGGTGAGTAAATTTGCAGACGATACTAAAGTCGGTGGTGTTGTCGATAGTGTGGAAGGATGTAGCAGGTTACAGAGGGATATAGGTAAGCTGCAGAGCTGGGCTGAGAGGTGGCAAATGGAGTTTAATGTAGAGAAGTGTGAGGTGATTCACTTTGGAAGGAATAACAGGAATGCGGAATATTTGGCTAATGGTAAAGTTCTTGAAAGTGTGGATGAGCAGAGGGATCTAGGTGTCCATGTACATAGATCCCTGAAAGTTGCCACCCAGGTTGATAGGGTTGTGAAGAAGGCCTATGGAGTGTTGGCCTTCATTGGTAGAGGGATTGAGTTCCGGAGTCGGGAGGTCATGTTGCAGCTGTACAGAACTCTGGTACGGCCGCATTTGGAGTATTGCGTACAGTTCTGGTCACCGCATTATAGGAAGGACGTGGAGGCTTTGGAGCGGGGGCAGAGGAGATTTACCAGGATGTTGCCTGGTATGGAGGGAAAATCTTATGAGGAAAGGCTGATGGACTTGAGGTTGTTTCCGTTGGAGAGAAGAAGGTTAAGAGGAGACTTAATAGAGGCATACAAAATGATCAGGGGGTTGGATCGGGTGGACAGTGAGAGCCTTCTCCCGCGGATGGATATGGCTGGCACGAGGGGACATAACTTTAAACTGAGGGGTAATAGATATAGGACAGAGGTCAGAGGTAGGTTCTTTACGCAAAGAGTAGTGAGGCCGTGGAATGCCCTACCTGCTACAGTAGTGAACTCGCCAACATTGAGGGCATTTAAAAGTTTATTGGATAAACATATGGATGATAATGGCATAGTGTAGGTTAGATGGCTTTTGTTTCGGTGCAACATCGTGGGCCGAAGGGCCTGTACTGCGCTGTATTGTTCTATGTTCTATGTTCTAAGACCTATTATCTCTGTTTTAACTGCGGAGCTGGTGTCAATACGTCTTGAAATATGACCAGACTAATCGCCATTTGAGAACCATGCTGTCTCTCTGGGTCTCTCGCTAAGCTTTTCTGAATGATGTTAGGAAGAATTTTAAGCTTATCAACTCAAGATCCTGGAGTACAATTTATTCTCTTTGTTATACTTGTTGCTTGGGAAGTTTGAAATATTAAAGTATTATTCATAATTCTATTGGTTATGTTTCTATCCCAATGAGCATTAGGGATTCTGAATGATAATTACATGATTCAGGTTTCATTTATATTATTTTGGCTTTATCTGGTTCTGTGGTCAGTGAGATATTCATCACACTTGAAACCTCAAACTTGCAAATATTAATAAAAGATTCAGTCACGTAGCGTAGGAGAGGGTCTAAAAGTGTTTCAGGTACAATGAGTTATTTGGAAGGACATTGACTGTTGTTATGTAGGCAAACATAGCAGAAGCTTGTTGTACAAGCAGCAACAGGATGGTTATTTATATTGTTATTTATATATTTGGAGCATTGGGTGGTAAGCAGTTTTCTTACACTTGGAGGAGTGGAATTCAAATCCAGCTTGCTTGAATGTCTCTTTCTCCATTCCTATAATGCAAGATCATCCATCAAGTAGATATGAGTCAGTAGCCCAAGCAGACCAAATAGAAAATGGCCATCTCACTCAGCCAAGCCACAATAAAAATTGTGAAGAAGAATTTTAAAAGGGGAAAGGAAGTAGGAATTTTCTTCTTGTATCAAATTAATGCTGCACCTTTCCTGAGGATGATCAATGATTATATTGGTGCCACAAATGGAAATGCACACCCCACCTCAACTTCGATGCTCCAGAAGGGATTACAGCAATCCCACCTCCTTATACAAACAAAGAAAAACAGTTTAACAAAAAGAATATCCTTGAAATATTCTCCCACTGCTATAGTGAACAGTTTCTAAACAGACACAGCATTCTCACAATGCACTGGTAACATTTAATCAAATAAGTGGTTTTCAGGGCTGTACAATAGGAGCAAGAAAGTTTTTTTTGTGTATTTCAATCAAAGCAGAGATAGAATTGTATTGTGGGAGTAAGGCTCTGCAGACAGAATACTAAATAGCTCAGAAACTGCAAGCAAATATTTATGTGCTGCATTCTTAATTAATCGGAGCTGTGCAGATTGTTTTTCTTGGTCCTTTATCATTAGTACATTCTGCTGTCAAGCAAAGAAGAAACATAAATTAGACACTAAACACTCTCCCACAAATGAGAGAAACAATCGGGAATCTTTGGCACACTTAAGTACCTGGTTTATAATAAGCTTTTCTGGTAAAATTACATAATAGATGCTCCAACTGAGGGATATAGAATATATGACTGCGGGCTGAAACTGGTTACCCATAGAACTCAACAGCTTTTGTAATGCCAGGGACAAGCTTTTTCTTTGAATGAAAGGCTTCATGAAAAATGTGTATCTGTATTTATCTTCCATTGCTGCTGTGGTGATAGGGACAGAATTAAGTTATTTGCTCATCAAAACCCGAGTTTGATAGTGCTCGGAAATTCGCCAAGCCCAAATCCCAATTAATATCATCGGTCCCTTGGAGACTGGTGTCTTGGCACTGGTTGTGCTCATGTGTCAAAATGAGGGTGGGAAAGAGATAAGGGAAAGGGAGACAGGGATCAGAGAGAAGTTGAGGGGAAGGGGGAAAAAAGAGAGGATTGTGTGTGCTCAGAGTGAGGCAATTAGACTGACCAGAGTGTGTGTGTGTGAGTCTTGAAACAATCAGGAACAAAAAGGCAAACATGCACGAGCTGGAGGTGGACCATAGCTAACTGAGCAGCCAATGTCGGGTAGGATGGATTTTTGCATAATTAACATTTTGAACTTGAAAATGCAAACCATAACTATTTAATATTTTTCTCTTCTGTTCAAGCAGCTCTCACCACACCATCCATCATTCCCAATCAGAGTTAGAACAAATAATTCAGTCCTGGTTAGCATTGTGCTACTTTATTACTCAGAAAGGTACCTGGCCTCCACTCTTCTCAACGGCAAGATCAAGACCAGGAAGTGGTGTGAACATCGCTGGGAAATTCTCTTTTTATAAATCAAAAATCTGCAGTTCTCTCTTGGTCCCCCAGCTGTGACCACCCAAAGCATGACTGAGCAAACGTATCTGTGACCTATTTAATACCTGAGTCATAACTCAGCAACATCATATCAGAATGAAATTTGAACAGCTATAAATTAAAGACTTGTTTGCCACATGAAGTTCTTTTCGTTAATGCTGACTACATTGGACAATGAGCTATTGTGCTTGCTTTTTTTTGTGTCATCTGTTTTTACTTTGTAGAGAAGCCATGCTGATAACAAAATAAAATGCTTTTTAGCACAATAAAAAGACAAGTCATTTATCATGAAGAATGCACAAGCCCTGCCAACTGTCACAGTACATCAGTGAAAACTCAGGTTGAGCAGTTTCTTAAAAAACACACTACACTGTCTTACGGTGAAATGTCTTCCTTCACTGATTCACCCTTGCGAAGAAATAAGCTGAAAATGGAGGTAAACCATGTTGAACTTCCATCATGGAATCAATTTATATATGTTGGAGAATGGAACAGATTTTCGATCCCAATGCAAACATGAGGTATTATATTTTGCCCAATCCATCTGACATGACGAACCTCAGAACAGCAGCTTCCATTCCACCAGTGCGAATACTTTCATTTTGATTCCACTTCCAAAGGCTTCTTGCACGTTAATCTAGTGATACAATACTAATCGAGAAAGGATAATAGTCATTTTCAAAGTCAACTCCTCTTGGAATGAAATTCGGGCATCGTCCAAATTAACTTCATTGAGAAATCTTACAGTTGCCATTAAGACGACACCATTCAATCAAACCTATCCCAAAGATATATGTTTCAACCGAGTCTACCCAATTACTCCTTGCAATTCCACCACTTCCAATCAAGAGAACACCCGAGTGCAAGTTATTTAAAAGGGTTGTTTCATTTTTTATTTTTAAATGGATAACAATTCTTTGGGGAGTGTGAAGAGCCGTTCCTTATTTCTACAGATTTTGTCATGGATAAGTAATGTAACAATGTGTCCCAAACAATGCGATGACAACCTTTCATGAACATGGTTACCACAGGCTTACATTCAGCAAAAGCCTCCGCTCATCACAGACTAAAAAGGACTGCAAGACAAAAATGCTTTTCTAAATATTAACAAGAAAGTAATCCCGATAGGATGGCTTCTAAGATGTTATCAAGAAGCACCGTCATTGACTGGGAAAGTTACAAGCTAACTAAAACAGAAACTGCTGGAAAAACTCAAGCAGGTTTGGCAGCATTTGTGGGGCGAGAAACAGAATTAACGTTTTGGATCGAATATGATACTTCTTTTGTTCTGAAAAAGAAATAATACTGAACTCCAAACATTAACTCTGGGTGGAATTTGCTCTTCTTTGGACGTGTCAAGCCAGGCGGGAAAGCGGGTGTAACCCGCCAGCCACACTGTCAGGCTTCCCGCCATATTTTCTGGCATATTGTCGAAGACAAATCCTGGAGACAGCCCGCCAGTAAAGCCCGCCCCTTTAGAAATGGCGGCCTGATCTGAAAACAATTTTTAAAAATTACAAATACCCCATGGAAGCCCCCTGTCATGGACTCAGTACCACCCCACCCATAAGGAACCCCCCTCCCCTCCACAGACTTAGAAACTCACCCACACCTCCCGGGAGCACCCACAAGGACTTGGGAACCCTCCCACCTTCCGTGTACCCCCCACATGGACTTGGGAACCGTGCCCCCCCTCCCCAGACTTGGGACCCTCCTCACACAGGGAACCCACCCCCCACTAACCCGGGAACCCCCTCTCCAAAAGGGAATCTCCCCCACTCAGAACCTCCCCAATGGAAGTCCCCCCCACCTTGGCAGTGTTGGGGACACTGCTTGCGGGCAGTGATGGGTTACTGCCATGGCATGACCCTCTCCCTTCTGGAGACTGTACTTAACTGTGCGCTCCCAGTGGGGACTGTTCACCAGCTCCCCATTTGTCAGGGGTGGGCACGGCCAATCGAGCAGGGAGGCCCCGCCGGCTTGAAAGCTATTTTGGGTCTCCTCTTCCATTCTCCTCCCCCATTTCCCGCCTGCCAAAAATGGGGGCAGGGGGTGGGTTGGGGAGGGGGTGGGGGGGGCGCCTCTGTTTATTTCTCAAAAGATGCTGCCACACCCACGCCCAATTTCCAGCACTTTCTGGGGGGGCTTTCAGATTTCCAACTTCCACAGAATTTTGCTTTCATTATGGGGCACAAGTTAATGTTTGTTTGACCTTCATTCTTTAGATTAGTAAAGCAAATGAACATATCTAAAACAGACTTAAAGTAACAATGGTCGCAGAATTGTAGCGGGGACTCTTCATTACCACAATATTTGTGTGATGAATGTAATTTAGCAAGAATAGTAACACAAATCACTCAGCATTCAGAACAAAATAAATACCTCTGGAATCCGAGGACCCAAGAGTGAAATCTGACAAGCCATACAGCCATAAACTATTCACTGCAGCTTTCCTTGCCGATCACCCTCAGGGCTAGCCAACTAGACATTGTTATTTAGGCACCTAAACTATTACTCAATGGAAGCTAGAATTTGTTTCTTCTCTGCTGGTTGTTCCAGCCAATCGGATTCACAAGTACGCTGGGTGGGGAGGCCAGGTCTGCCAAGTGTTGAAAAAAAAAACGTGCTTTGCATTTCAACATCCACTTAGTGGTTACAAAATGCCATCTTATCTAGAACATGCTACAATTTATTTTCCGAATCCTTTTACAGAATTATTTAGTGAATTCAAATGTATTTCTGTTAAATACGCTACTCTTGAGATTAATAAAACAGAACGGTTGAGTCCTCTCTTCAACATAATTTGTAAATCTTTCTTTTCTATGATTTTCCGATTGTTTTGTGCAGTTTTGCTTGATCATGTAGATTGCCATGACTATTTTTCTAGCCAAGAATGAAAAATGAATAATCTCACGGAGATCGAATTGTTCTTGTTTGACTGATCCTTCCGAGATTTCTGTTCAATACTTGGATATCAGTTTTACCACATGCACAGTTCAGCAGCTAGGATATCATGATGCTTACCAGTGAATAACTGCTGAAACAATCCAGGTGTTCTAGGTCCTGGTCTCATGTGAAGAAGGAATGATAGCAGTCAAGTTTAATTTTTTAATTGATAATCTTTATTGTCACAAGTAGGCTTACATTAACACTGCAATGAAGTCACTGTGAAAAGCCCCTAGTTGCCACATTCCGGCTCCTGTTCGGGTACACAGGGGGTGAATTCAGAATGTCCTAACGGACTTGTGGGAAGATACCGGAGGAAACCCATGCAGACACGGGGAGAACGTGCAGACTCTGCACATACAGTGACCCAAGCCGGGAATCGAACCTGGGACCCTGGTGCTATGAAGTAACAGTGCCAACCACTGTGCTGCCATGTGAAAGCAAAGATCCAAAGGTTGCAAGATGATTACAAGAAAAACCAGTCAGTCTAGATTTGTTCATTCATTCAGGGGCACCGTAGCCCCACAATCAGAGGTCAAATTAGAGACAGAAAGAGAAATAACGAAATGGGGAGAAAGGTGACGGATTAACGAGAGGGAAAAGTTGACCAAAAGGAAAAACAAGAAAACACTAGGAGCAAGGCAGATAAGTAAAGAGATCTGCTTGGGAATTATTATACTGATTCCTGAGAGTTTATGAGTGATCAGCAAGGTAGGTGTGGGAAATATGCAGACATTCATAAACCATGAAGTGTTGGGACTGACGTGATCATTATCACCAAGAACAGTGGCACTGCTTTCATGTAAATATAGGAAATGCTAAACGAAACAAAACCAAGGTCTACCTCGTTCTTGATAGTGATCCTGATAGTCGCATGATGCAACCAATACCAGTGTGGCTGGCAAATGTGGTGCAGAAATGGGCAGGACCCAGACTTGCATAGCTAAGTGCGCTTAAAAACACTCTTAACTATGTCTTCGCTGAATCGAACGGCCACCGGCCTTGCCGAGGAGATCCCAGCCGGGTACCATTTAGCATCGGTGACCACAAAGTGGGGCCAGGCAGAACAACACTCGGAATGGGGGGGGGGGGGTTCTCACAGGTGATCGAAGGCCCCCAGGTGGTTAGCCTCTGGGCAAGGTGGCCCCCTGACACTACTGATGCCACCCAGGCACCTTGGCACTGTCTGCCTGGCACCCTGAGTGGCACCCAGACAATGCCACCCTGCCATTTCCAGGATGTCCAGGTGGCATTGTCAGACTTCCAGGGGCACTGCCAGGCTGGCATTTAGAGCACCCAATTCATTTTTTCAAATGAAGGGGCAATTTAGCGTGACCAATCCACCTAGCCTGCACATCTTTAGGTTGTGGGGGCGAAACCCACGCAAACACGAGGAGAATGTGCAAACCCCACATGGACAGTGACCCAGAGCCGGGATCGAACCTGGGACCTTGGCGCCATGAGGCAGCAGTGCTAACCACTGCGCCACCGTGCTGCCCCTCCAGGCTGGTATTTTGCCCATGCCGGGGATCAGGCCCGGGGGTTCCCTGCCCGTGTGAAGTGGGGTGATGGGCGGGTCTCGTGGGTATCTTTGGGGGGGGGTTGAGAGATAAGGGCACCATTTAAGGGCTCCGCTCGTTGGAACCCCTCAGTGCAAGAAAGACGCTGTGCGGTCTCAGTGAGGCATTCCTCAGCAGGGGCCGAAATAGGAACAAATTGCCTTTCGATAGCGGGGTCGATACCGGGAATGACCCCGCTAATCCCACGCTGAATGGACTCTGATTTTTTGGGATTAAATTGCGTCCATTGAAATTAAGAGTTTGTTGTTCCGCTTTCTGCACCTGGTGGTGCACAAGTCAAACTTTCATCTGTTTCCATGGCTCGTTTTTTCACGGACACCAAAGGGGCGCCATCTCCACATCAAGCATGGTTGACCAGGAGTCTCTCCCGCTCGTACCCGCTGCCACTGGCATGCCCAAGGATTTTTCAGATTAATATTCAATCTGTTTGACCGCGCTGTGAACGCATCATCCTTGGCCATCAAGTCGTGAGGTGGGACTCACACCTGGGGCTTCTCCCTCAGAGGCTGGCATAGTACCCTCTGCGCCACAAGAACCCCCTCACCAAAGGGTGAGGAAGTAATGTTGGATTAAGAGAGTTAAAGGAAACAGAAAGTTAAAAAAAAGCCAAGAAAATCTCAAAACAATAGTTAAAATCTTAAGCAATGGGACTCTACAATTGTAAGAGCTAATTGGTTGTTTGGTGATAGTCAAAACTCACACTGTATTAAACAAACCCTAACTTTATCAGTCAAGTTTACTGCATATTTATCATGCAAGAAAAACAATTCCACACCATTGCATGTGTCTCAAGGCTAAATTTCTTGGATAACCTTTCCCTCCACTTTTAGCTACACATGTGCAGTCACTTAAGTTATTGTCCCAATTTACACTTGAATAACTCTGAGCACTGCTATCCTCACTGTTATTTGTACCACAAAGGGCGGGATTCTCCAGCACGCCTGTCCAGTGACCGGAAATTCCCGCCCGAGGTCAATGGGCCTTTACATGGTCCTCGTCCCGCCCGTGGCGATCTTGCCACGGGCGGAAGAATCCAGCCCAAAGTCTGACCCATTTCAGTGGCTGAACCATCTTAAAAGGGTAAACCACCATTCAGCTTCTGTCCTTTGTTGTTCCATTTCTTATAAATGTAAATATGTCTCAGCAGTAAAAGGCCATTTTATCTCCCACTAAGCCATCTGGTGTTGCTACCTGAACCTCGCTTAAATAATAAGTTCGGCCTACATTTGCACATTCCTCTTATCATCTCTCACATGCCCAAAAATACGATAAGAAAATGTTTGTTCGCTGATAAAAATAATTGTCTGTGTAAAGGGGAGATGGCAGCATAGTGATAATGGGCAGGATTCTCTGGACCCTCAACCGCGTTTTTCTCGGCGGCCTGCCGTTCGCTAGCAACGGGATTCTCTCTTCTCGCCGCTTATCAATGGGTTTTCCCATTGAAGCCATCCCACATCGCCGGGAAACCCGCAAGTGGGGGTGTGCTACCAGTGGGAAAGGACAATCCCAATGGCCGGAGAATTCCAGCCAATGTCTCTAGACTAGCACGGTAGCATAGTAGTTAGCACTATGGCTTCACAGCACCAGGGCCCCAGGTTCGATTCCTGGCTTGGGTCACTGTCTGTGTGGAGTCTGCACGTTCTCCCCGTGTCTGCGTGGGTTTCCTCCGGGTGCTCCGGTTTTCTCCCACAAGCTTGAAAGATGTGCTGTTAGGTAATTTGGACATTCTGAATTCTCCCTCAGTGTACCCGAACACGTGCCGAAATGGGGTTTTTCACAGTAACTTCATTGCAGTGTTAATGTAAGCTTGTGACAATAAAGATTATTATTATTAGACTAGTAATCCTGGTGACATGAGTTCAAATCCCACTATGGCAGCCGGTGGAGTTTAATTTCAATGAGTACATTTGGAATTGTAAAGCTAGTCTCAGTAATAACTCATAGCCTTTAGAGGAAGTGGTGGCGTAGCGGTGTTGTCACTGGACTAGTAATGCAGAGACACAGGGTAATGCTCTGGGGACCCAGTGTTCGAATCCCGCCATGGCAGATGGTGAACTTTAAGTTTAAAAAAGACTGGAATTAAAAGTCTAATGATGGCCATGAAACCATTGCCGATTGTCTTAAAAACCCATCTGGTTCACCAATGTCCTTCAGGAAAGGAAATCTCCCATCCTTACCTGGTCTGGCCTACATGTGAATCCAGACCCACACAACGATGCAGTTGACTCTTGTGTTGGTCTGCATTAGGGGTAATATGGTACCTGTGAAGCCGAGAGGCTATTGGCTGACAGGTCCCGGGTCCTGGTTGGATCTGCCGACTTCTGGCTCCGCCCTGAAGGCGGAGTATAAGAGCTCGAGTTCTCCCAGCAGCCGCATTCTGTAACTGAGCTGCTGGGGAACAAGTCTTGCTTAATAAAGCCTCGATAGACTCCATCACTTCTCGCCTTGTGAAAGTCATTGTGCGCTACAACTCTTAGCTGCCCCCACTCTGAAATGGCTGAGCAAGCCACTCAGTTTAAGGTCAATTAGGGGTGGGCAACAAATGCTGGCCCAGCCAGCGGCGCCCACATCCCAAGAACGAATTCCCCATTGAAGCTGCCCCACGCCACTTGGAAATCCATTGGCGGGGGTGCACTGCCAGCAGGAAAAGAGAATCCCAACGACTAGAGAATTCTGGATCCTATCTATATCCATTCTGTCGTGTCCTGTAAGAATTTTGTACGGTTCAATTAGGTCACCCCCCCATTCGGAGAAACTCTAGGGATTACAGACTCCGGGCGCAATCTAACTAAAAAAGGGTGCACTGTGGACAGGATTAGAGGAATCGTTCCCGTCGCTTGTAGCGGGAACGCAGCGAGTGTAGTTCCTCTGTGCAGGAACTGATCGGGATGCCATTTGTAAATAGCGTTCCGATCTCTCGAGCTCCCCATGAAACTCCCGGTCCTCCTCAACAGCCCAACTGACTTATAAGGGGGTCATTGAGCCGCCGCACACCACCTCACACAGGCAGGGCACCGCTGGGCCCGATCCCGATGCAGCCAAAATGCCAGCCTGGCAGTACTAAGGTGCCCGGGTGGTACTAGCTGTGCCAGTGTGCCATCCTGCCTGGAGACCGACCACCTGGATCTACCAGCTGTGTTGCGCCACGGATCTGGCAGGATTCGGCTGGTAGATCGCGCCCTCTGTCTCCTCAATTTCTCCTCATGAAACAATCCCATGGATTACTCTGGTGAATCCCCATGCACTCCTTCTATGTCATGTATATCCTTCCTCAGATGAAGGAAACAAAACTGTACACAATACTCCAGGTGGGGTCTCACCAAAGCTATGTATAACTGCAGCAAGACATCCGTATTCCTGTACTCAAATCCCCTTGAGATAAAGGCCAAAATACCATTTGACTTCCTAACTGCTTGCTAACGTTTAGTAACTCATGAATCAGGACACCGAGGTCCCCTTGGCAGCTGCACTTCCCAGTGTCTCACCATTTAAGAAATACTGTGCCCCCTTATTTTTTTCTTCGAACGTGAATGACTTCACACATATTCACATTATATTCCTTCTGCTGTGCTCTAACCCATTTAGCTTGTCAAATCACCTTGCAGCCTTCTTGCATCTTTCTCATAACCTACATTCCCACCCAGTTTGGTATCATCAACAAATTTGCTAATATTACAGTTGGTCCCCACATTCAAATCATTGATATAGATTGTGAACAATTGTGCACCTAGCACTGATTCTTGTGGTACCCGATTAATAGCAGCCTGCCATCCCAAGAATGATCTATTTATTCCTACCCTCTATTTTCTGTCTGATTACCAATTCTCAATCTGTACTAGTATGTTTCCCCCAATCCCATTAAGAACCCTCAAATTAAGAACAGCATAAATTAATATGAAGAGTTCCAACAAAGAGTAATATTGGAAACAAAACATCAACTCTCTTTTACTCTCTCCACCGATGCAGTCAGGCTTGCTCTGTTTGTCCAGCATTTTTTGTTTTTATTCAATTTCCGGTGTCCATATTATTTTGCTTTATATAAGTTAATAAGATACCTTTGTCACAGTCCAATTGCAAAATAGACTTGAATAGTGGGGCACATCCAGTTACCAAACCAGTCAACCTTTTGCCCTTCCAAAGTGATTGATTCCAATTTAGTGTAGTGTTAAAGTGTGTGCAGCGTTATACTGCGCATTAGACACTTGATCAAAATACATATCAGTCAGAATCCATACAACGGGGCGAGGCTTTTTAATTGATCACTCTGGTCTAGATTCCAGCATTAACCCAGGAGCTGATTAGCTCCACCACTCACTTCCTGACGGATTAACATTTCTGCCATTCCATGTACCATATTGCGACATGAAATCCTGTAAAGTATATTTAAAAGAGCAAAATACTCATCATGGCACACGGAGTCTTATTAATACCTTTTAGAATTTAGTGAAGTATTTATGTACATCTTCATTTAAGCTAATGCCTGCCATTAATAAAATAGTACTCAAAAGCTGAGTACATTTTTAGACAATTCTAGAGCAATGGATACAGTACCTTAGATCTTACTCAAAACTACTCGATGAAAGGGCAATAGGAACAGTTGTCAATTTGTAAAGACACTCCAGGCACTGGACAGAACAGGGAAAATGCCAGCTATACAGTCTCTCCCCTCGTGATTTAGAATCTCCTCTATTCAAAAATCCTCCCACGCTCTTTCCAAAAGCCAAAAAAGCATGGGGAGTCATTCTCCGACCCCCCAGCGGGTCGGAGAATGGCTGTTGGCCGCCGTGAATCCCGCCCCCGGCGCCCGCCGAAGTCTCCGAAGGGAGAAAAGTCGGCGGGGCGTCAATGGCGCCGCACACCTCGGAGAATGGCACGGGTGGGCGCAAGGCCATCGATTTTGGGCCTGCCGATATTCTCCCGTCCGGATGGGCCGAAGTCCCGTCGACGTGATAACGGGTCACGTCGGTGTAAATCAAACCTCCTTTCAATCGTGTCAACCTGTGCTCAAGGTTTACGCCGACCAGCGTGGAGGTGGGTGACGGCCTGGGGGGTTGGCCGCTGGAGAGGCGATGGCGTGGCCGCAGTCTGAATGTGTGGGGGAGAGGTGTGTCTAGGGTTTTGTGTGTGTGTGTGTGTGCGGCGGGGGGTGTGGGGGGAGTTAGAGTGGGCTGGGCTCCGGGGGAGTGCCGGGAGGGGGGTTGAGTGCCGGGGACGGGAGGATGAGTGCCGGGGAGGGGGATGGGGGGGTCCGTGCTGGGGAGGGGGATGGGGGGGTCCGTGCCGGGGAGGGGGATGGAGGGGTCCGTGCCGGGGAGGAGGATGGGGGGGGGGGGGGTCCGTGCCGGGGAGGAGGATGGGGGTGTCCGTGCCAGGGAGGGGGATGGGGGGGGGGGGTCCGTGCCGGGGAGGGGGGGGGGGTCCGTGCCGGGTAGGGGGGGGGTGCCAGGGCAAGCGAGTTGGTCCACCTGGCCAGGTGCCAGCCTCCAACAGTTGGACACATGCGGTCCATGCCACCTGGCTGGGGGGAGGAGGGGGTATGGGCAATGATGACATGTCGTCGTTCGCCGCCCCCCCCCCCCCCACCCCCAACCAGGCCGTCATGTTTTCCGATCAGCCAGCGATGTTGGCCGCCGTGGCGGCAGCCACTAATGTCTATGTTGCCCTGGATGAGGAGGAGGAGGAGGAGAAGGAGGAGCGTGCCAGAGAGGCGGCGCAGGCTGCCGCAGAGGGGCAGGCGGCAGCCGACCAGGCTGGAGGGACACCTGACCGACAGGACGAGGAGGGGGAGGAGGACGTCGCGGTCCCACGGCAACGGAGGCACCCGAGGGCGCCCCATGTGTACCGGCCCCGGCAGTCATACCAGGACCTCACGGACCGGGAATGCAGGAGGAGACTCCGGATGAGGCGGAAAACCGTGGCACACATCTGCCACCTGCTGGCACACCTGTCACCGCGTGGCACTGGCGGGGGACACCCTCTCCCCGTGTCCGTCAAGGTTACGGTGGCCCTCAACTTTTATGCAACGGGGTCATTCCAGGCACCGAGTGGTGACCTGTCCGGCATATCGCAGACATCGGTGCACACCGGGTGCATCCGGGCAGTGACAGACGCCCTATATGCCATGGCGCACCGCTACATCCGCTACCCTGTGGACCGGGCCAGCCAAGATGCCCGGGCCGTGGGCTTCTCTGCCGTGGCTGGGTTCCCCATGGTCCAGGGCGCGATCGATGGGATGCACGTCGCCGTGCGGCCACCTGCAGATAACAGGGCCGTGTTCATCAATAGGAAGGGGACCTATTCGATGAACATACAGGTGGTCTGTGACCACCGCATGATGATCCTGCACGTCTGCGCCCGTTACCCGGGCAGTGTAAACGACTCTTACGTGTTGTCGCGGTCATCCATCACCGGCATGTACGAGGGACGCCATCCCCGGCTGAGGGGCTGGTTGCTGGGCGACAGGGGCTACCCATTGCGATCGTGGCTGATGATGCCTGTACGGAGGCCATGCAATGAGGCGGAGAACCGCTACAATGATGCCCATGTAGCGACAAGGGGAGTGATAGAGAGGTGCTTTGGCGTGCTGAAGATGCGTTTCAGGTGCCTGGACCGCTCAGGGGGCGCCCTCCAGTATCGGTCAGATAGGGTCGGCCGCATCATTGTGGTGTGCTGCGTCCTGCACAACATAGCCCAGCAGAGGGGCGATGTGCCGCAGGCAGAGGAGGGCGGAGTGGAGGAGCAGCAGGAAGAGGTGCAGTCCTCCCCAGATGAGGGGGATGGGGGCAATGGTTAGGGCAGACGGGCTAGACACAGGCGGGTGGCTGTCCACCGTTACCGGCTGGGCCAGCGGGCACAGGACAGGCTGATAGACGCCCGCTTCACTGACTAGATGGGCGTGGGAATCGGGTAGTATGGCCACAGACCGCACACCATGGCAACAGCCGACCACCCACACCCCCCCACCCATCCACCCACCCAGCACCCTCAACCCCCTCCCCAACCCCACCCACCCCACCCGCATGCACACCACCCCCCCATTGCCGATCCACCTGCGGCACACGGCCGGGCTCACACAGTTGCCGGTGGACGCGTGTCTATTGCAGGCCATGGAGGATGATGACAACCCGCCCTGCGATGAGCTCCTGGCTCCACATCGTTGGACTATGTCTGACCCATGGCCACAGTACCACCATCCACCCGGACCATCCCTGCATGCGGCTGTGACACTGCAGCGCACGGTCCCATCCTCTGCCCGGGGGGATGTTGATGGCGGCCCAGGGGGAAGGGGGCAGGCTCACCTGGGGCTGAGGTAAGACCACCCCTCACACACACACACTTGCGCTCAACGTACATGACACCCCCGCACGCTTTGGACAGAGCACAAAGGCAGCTTCTGTAGGTGTAACATTGACTTTAATAACCAAAGGAGTTCATTCACATGCCCTAGCCCCTAAAACTCATCTGTGCCCTGCACCCGTGCCAACTTACTCAGTGTCTAATTGTTTGGCCTTACGGGCCCTTTGACTACGAGGTTCCCCAGACGGCACAGCAGAACTGGAGGTGGACTCCTGTGATTCCTGCCCTCTGACATGGGATCCCTTTGGCGGACGTTTCCTTGGGAGTCCTGGCCTAGATGGGCCAGGCTGCGGCCCGGGCGACTGGGATGGAGAGCTGCCAGCCTGTCCTGCCCGTTGCCCACCCGATGCACCTGGGACGGAAGGGGGGAGTCTGAGGTGTCGCGGTGTTCCAGGACCTCCCCTACAGGGGGACCCGGGACGGACCACAGCACCTCCTCCTCCCTCGGGGTGCCCGATGGCCCCCAGGCCTCTACATGGGTGGGGGATGCGAACGGACTGGCCATCCGACGCCCCCCCGACATCTGGCGCTGCCAGTCCTGGAGGCCCGTGCTGGTATCGACAGGGGTCTGCAGGTTTGCAGCCATGGAGCTCAGGGGATTGGCAAACCCTGTCTGTGACTGTGCGACACCGGCTCGCACATGGCCAATGGCGCCGATGCCCTCAGCGATGGCCTGCTGAGACTGGGTCATGGCCTGCTGAGACTGGGCCACGGCCTGCAGAGACTGGGCTATGGCATGCTGAGACTGGGCCATGGCCTGCAGAGACTGGGCTATGGACTGCTGAGACTGGGCCATGGCGTTGAGCGCCTCTGCCATCTGGCGCTGGCACTGGCTCATGGCCTCCTGTGAGAGGGCAGCCATGTCCTGGGCCACAGACGCCGCCTGCACAGAAAGCCCCAGGCCTCGCAAACTGTTCCCCATGTCTGACACCGTCGCACCCATTGCCTCCACCACGGACGCCACCCATGCAGTGTCAGCCTGGGTGGCACGCATGACCGGCACCACTCCCAGCTCCTGGATGCGGGTGGACTCCTCCACCTGCGACTGCAGCCGCCGCAAGCCGGCCGTCACCCTCTTCGCTCGTCTCAGGTTCGGTGGTTGCATCGGATCTATGGGTGGGTGTGGTAACTCCAGGAACCCGGGATCCATCTGGGTGGCAGATGTTCGCTTGGGCTGGGCTGCCCTCCGACCGCCCGGCTCCTCTGCTGCCCCTACCTCCACCTGCTGTACCGGGACGGCTGTGTTGTGCACACCAAGTGAGTGTACCAGACGCCTCATCACTAAAGTGCCCAACCGAGGTGAGTGTTTCTGCGATGGTGGAGGGTGTTGGTGACAGCAGTGGCGTTGTGTCGTGTTCTTCGTCCCACTCTGAGTCCATGGCACTTTGGGGTGGGGGTTCATCTCCACCCATCCACTCTGTGTCACTGTCCGGTATTTAGTTTTCCTGGGTAGTGCTGTCCCGGGTAGGGGTGTCCTGGGTAGTGGTGTCCTGAGTAGTGGTGTTCTGGGTAGTGGTGTCCTGGGGAGTGGTGTCCTGGCTCGGCTGTGACGGGGGCCTGTGGCTGCCCCTCTCGTCGCTGGGTGGCACACGCCTGCGTCGTCGCACCCACACGAGACGGGGGCGTTGTCTCCCTGTTGCTCCAGGTCCCTCCGTCTCCAGTGGTCTCCAAGGGACATCCTGCGGGCGTCACATGCCGGAGGGTCCGGGTCTTTACGTCTCCCGTGGTGTGAGAGGGGCATCCTGCGGGCGTCGCATGCCGGAGGGTCCGGGTCTCTCCGTCTCCCGTGGCCTCCGAGGGGCATCATGCGGGCGGTCTGCATCTGCGTGGATGGGTGCCTCGGCGTTTGCTCCTGCGATACACAATGAAGCATGCATGGTTAGACACGCAGGCAGTGATCAGGTGATATGGGGAGGGGGATATAGGGGAGGGGGAATATGGGGACGGGCTGTCGGTGGCTCACTTGCTAGTACGCCCCCGACCTCTGCATCAGCAACCTCCCGGCCCTCAGGTCCGCCAGCCAGTTCCAGGGCCCTTTCCTCGTGTTCGGTCAGTGGCCTCTCATCAGCGGGGCCTCCTCCAGTCCTCACATGCTCCCTGGTGTTGTGTGCGCGTTTCTCCTGTGGCGGGGGGGGGGGGGGGGGGGGGCGGTGGCAGGAGTAAAAGGCAACAGTGTTAGACAGGTATATGAATGCACGCCATCGGTTGCGCGTGTATTGCAGAGGTTAAGGTTAGGGCTGGATTCACTTGGGGAAATGGGGGAAGGCAGATATGGGGGAGGGGGAATATGGGGGATATGAGGGAGGGGGCATATGGGGGAGATGGGGGAGGGGGGATATGGGGGAGGGGGGATATGGGAAGGGGGGATATGGGGGAGGGGGATATGGGGGAGGGGGGATATGGGGGAGGGGGGATATGGGGGATATGGGGGAGGGGGATATGGGGGAGGGGGGATATGGCGGAGGGGGGATATGGCGGAGGGGGGATATGGCGGAGAGGGATATGGCGGAGGGGGGATATGGGAGTGGGATATGGGGGATATGGGAGGGGGATATGGGGAGGGGGCATATGGGGAGGGGGGTTATGGGGGAGGGGGATATGGGGGAGGGGGATATGGGGGAGGGGGGATATGGGGGAGGGGGGATATGGGGGAGGGGGATATGGGGAGATGGATATGGGGGAGGGGGGATATGGTGGAGGGGGATATGGGAGGGGGATATGGGAGGGGGATATGGGGAAGTAGGGATATAGGGGAGGGGGGATATGGGGGTGGGGGGATATGGGCAGGGGGGATATGGGGAGGGGGGATAGGGGGGATATGGGGGAGGGGGATATGGGGGATATGAGGGAGGGGGCATATGGGGGAGATGGGGGAGGGGGGATATGGGGGAGGGGGATATGGGGGAGGGGGGATATGGCGGAGGGGGGATATGGCGGAGGGGGGATATGGCGGAGGGGGGATATGGGAGGGGGATATGGGGAGGGGGCATATGGGGAGGGGGGTTATGGGGGAGATGGGGGAGGGGGATATGGGGGAGGGGGATATGGGGGAGGGGGATATGGGGGAGGGGGTATATGGTGGAGGGGGATATGGGAGGGGGATATGGGAGGGGGATATGGGAGGGGGATATGGGAGGGGGATATGGGGAAGTGGGGATATAGGGGAGGGGGGATATGGGGGTGGGGGGATATGGGGAGGGGGGATATGGGGGAGGGGGGATAGGGGGGATATGGGGGAGGGGGATATGGAGGATATGGGGGAGGGGGGATATGGGGGATGGATATGGGGAGGGGGGATATGGGGGATAAGGGCGATATGGGGGAGGGGGGAGATATGGGGGCTATGGGGGAGGGGGGATATGGGGGATATGGATATCGGGCGGGGGGGGAAGCTCACCCTGGCTGCTCTGACGAGGTCGTTCACCTTCTTGGGGCACTGGGTGTCTGTCCGTGGTGTCAGGGCCACAGCAGTGACGACCTCTGCCACCTCCCTCCACAGATGCCGGCTGTGGCGTGGGGCAACTCTGCGGCAGTGTCTGGGATACAGGGCCTCCCTCCTCTGCTCCACTGCGTCCTGGAGCGCCTCCACATCCCGTGACTGGAACCTCGGGGCTGAGCGGCGGGCGGCCATCCGGTTGGGTGTTCCGGTCGGGTGTTCCGGTCGGGTGGGGGGACCAGCGTGTCCTGATGAGCCGTCACGCCGTGCGGCGTGTATGACGCTGCACGCCGTGAACCACGTGAGCAAGCGCGGATCCCGTCACGTCGCTGCTAGCCCATTCCGGGCTGGAGACTTTGAGACGTTTTGGGCGACGTGATGAAAGTCGGATTTGCGCCGTTTTTGGCGCCGATCGGCGGACTTTGCGCCGATAACGGAGAATTTTGCCCATGATCTGAAATCATTCCAGACCACGGAAGTAACTTTCCCCCCTAAACAATCAGGTCAAATCACAATAATGGGCTGTTCCTCTGTTGCACTGGAAGAATGCTATCTCCGGCGCCATCTTGAATTCAATTCAACTTCAACAAACTGGTACAAAGTAGCATATTTATAATCAAGATGTACAAGACTCTGGATATACTAGTCTGGATACACTGGATATTAAATTGGATAGCCCCTGAAAACAAGCACAGGGGTCGAGTTTAAAGGACAGGTGTACATGACTGTATTGCTTAAATGCAACATTCATTTTTTCACTTTCCCCTCCCTGAAAATGCTGAATTCTTTCCTGGTCAAACCGTTATATTTTATACTTTCTCCATTTCCTCTAATAATCTGCAGTGTGTTGACATTACTCTAGCATCCCAAAGACGCGGCAGACGCTGAAGGAAAATTATGGAAACTAAACAAATGCATCCATGGGCTGAATGATGCCAAAAACAACTAAAAGCAGCTCCTGCAATTTTGGGCAATATTCTCCCATCTGGGACTAAGTATCCTGCGCAGACAGGGAAGGGGGAGCATTTCTCACTGCAGAGGCCAAAGGGAAACCAGGCTATATATTCTGCCCCCAGCATAATTAATTATACATCCGGGGGTTTGGTGCTGTCTTCCGTGGCACGGCGGGCTTGATGGCACTCACCTCGCCATCATCTCGAGCTGCCATATTTAAAAAGGTGCCCGTCATCACTGACCCACCATTGAAGAAGGAAGATGGACCCTCAGGACCACACTGAGGCTGAAGGGTGGACCTCCATAAAGCCAGACAACCATCATGATATATGCTCCCCCCACCTACTGCTGTGGTGATCCAAGGATGCTGGTGGCCTCCATCCCAACCACGAAAGGCAGCCCACTTTTGCAGGCAACATAGTTGCAGGCATGTTCTGGACTGGTGTATTTTCCTGCTGGTAATCCAGAGAATGGCGATGGTGAGAGTGATAGATAGATAGAGTGATAGATAGATAGAGTGATAGATAGATAGAGCGATAGATAGAGTGATAGATAGTGATAGAAAGATAGAGTGATAGTTAGAGATAGAGTGATAGATAGAGTGATAGATAGGGATAGAGTGATAGATAGAGATAGAGTAACAGATAGAGATAGAGAGATAGAGTGAAAGAGAGATAGATAGATAGGAGATAGATAGATAGATAGATAGATAGATAGATAGATAGATAGATAGATTGATTGGATAAGGCCAAGCCTTCATCTGCATCCCATCAGCGCAATGCAAATCGGTTTCATGCCGGCCTCGTGCATGGACCCCGATCTGTCATTACGAGCAGCACAGAACGATTCCACCACCGGCATGGAACTGATTTTTGGGCCTCCAGCCTAATTCCACCCCACCGCGCATTCCCCCCCAAATAAGTTTCTATCAATAATCCTACTTCGAGAGCTTTATTCCTATCCAGGTTCATCATGTTAGACCATCCTCGAAAGATTATATATCCAAAGGAAAGATTGTACATCTAAATAAGACACAGAGGAATTGAATAGTTAGTTGAACTGATTTGGTATTCAGACGAGTACAGATTTCGTTTTGATGTCCTGGAGATAAGTTCCCTAAAGTGGAGAATGTTTTACGGCAAAATAAAACGTTCAAAGAAATGGATCTGGAGGGCTTGAGAAACCAGGTGATGTGTAACACTGCCAGTCAGTAACTCATCTCAGGTGTGATCATTTCCTATGGCCTTCAAGGTGTAGAAGCAGATGTTCGTGCATCTCCAGAGAGTCTCTGGAACTTTAGGCTTGGGCCGGGCAGGCCTTGCTTCCACGAGAGAGAGACTACAGGAGAAGTTTCCCTATTATAGCCGAGACGTTAAGACTCCAAATTCTCCGAGGGATTATCCTAATAACCCATTTTGAACTTGTTATTTCATATAAAACAATATTTGAAGCAGTTCAAGTCCACACACTCCCTCCTTCCCAGCGCCTGTATGAAGGATGGGAATTTTCATTCTTCCATGAAATGCAAGTGTCGCTGGCAAGGTCAACATTTGATGCTCATCTCGAATTGTCCTTGAATGGAGTGACTGGCTAGGCCATTTCAGAGTGCACCCAGGAGTCAACCATATAATTGAGGTCTGGAGTCACATGGAGGCCAGACCAGATAAGGACTGCAGATTTCCTTCCCTAAAGGACATTAGTGAACCAGATAGGTTTTTACAGCAATTGATGATAGATTCATGGTCACCATTACTGAGACTAGCTTTATATCCCAAGTTCATTGATTGAATTGAAATTCCACCAGCTCGTATGGTTGGAATTCAACTTGTCCCCAGGACATTAGCCTGGACCTCTAGATTTCAACTGCAGTAACATTGCCGCTACTCTACTGTCTCTCCTCCAATTAAATAACTAATTAGCAAATCAAGAAACGTATCATTTGGACAGTATTTACTAAAAAAGTAAACATAAAGGGCGGGATTCTCCGACCCCCCCACCCCGGGCCGGAGAATCGTCGGGGGGGGGGGGGGGGGGGGCGGCGTGAATCCCGCCCCGCCGCCAGCTGCCAGGTTCTCCGGCGCCAGTTTTTCGGTGGGGGCGGGAACCGTGATGGGCCGAGTGGCCACCAGTTATCGGCGGGTCCCACCAGCGTGAAATACACCAGGTCCTTACCAGCGGGACCTGGCTCTGCGGGTGGCCTGCGGAGTTCTTGGGGGGACGCAGGGGGGGGGCCACGGAGTCCTCGGGGGGGGGGGGCACGGTGGCCTGGCCAGTGATCGGGGCCCACCGATCCGCGGGTGGGCCAGTGCCGTGGGGGCACTCTTTCCCTCCACGCCGGCTGGTGTAACAGTCCGCCATGGCCGGCGCGGAGAAGAACCCACCTGCGCATGTGCTGGAACGCCGCCAGTACACGTTGGTGCTCCCGCGCATGCGCCAACTCGCGTCGGCTGGCAGAGGCCCTTCGGCGCCGGTTGGCGCGGAGCCAAGTCCTTCGGCACCGGCTGGCTCGGCGCCAACCCCACCGGCACCGGCCTAGCCCCTGAAGATGCGGAAGATTCCGCACCTTCCGGGTGGCCTGACGGCGGAGTGGTTCACGCCACTCCTCGGCGCCGGTACGGCCCGCACCGCCAGGTAGGGGAGACTCCCGCCCAGGATTTCAGCAGTATTGTGTCGAATGCATCTGAAATTATCTCTAGCCAAAGGGAATCAAAAGGCTGTCTTTTTTTAAATGTTAAAACAATGCTAAACCCTGGGAATTGGCATTCCTTTCCCTTCTGCTCGCTCTTTACAACTCTGCCCGTACATTCTAACATTCTGAGTTTCAAACAGGTGGCAATGTCCTTTAAAGAATCCCAAATATTGGTAATCTGTTCATGGGGTAACATATTGATATCCATAAGGAGAAATCTTATTTGTCATAATAGAAAACTTAGCGTCTTTTCCAGATTAAACCCTGGAAATAGTTTTAACAAGTACAGAAAAGTTTTTTATTGATTAATATTGCACAGATTTAAAGATACGCTAATTCAGAGTTTTTGGAACTTTTTTGCCCTGGACCCATTTTTACTAACCGGCCAACATTCGGAACCCACAACGGTCGGCCTTCGCGACCCATGGGGGCTGCTCTTTGCGACCCACAATTTTCATTTACTGTGACAGGTGACCCTGCTTGATCCCTATGATATCACTTGCTTTGTTATTCAATGTTACACTTCTGAGAATGGCTTCAGCTGCTGAATTAAGATTTCACTGCACCCGTTGAAAAAAAGAGGTTTGTCCTCAAACTCGCCATGCATAGTCTTCAAATGTCTTTGAAGTTTTGAGGGTTGTAAACTTTCATTTGCCAGTGCTTCGCTGCATATAATACACATGAACTTTGCATCCTGATTTGCGGTGGTACAATTAATAACCCACACCTCACGTATTCATCTTTCTGCTGCTTTGTTCCTGTTTTCAGCTTCTTCTTCATGGGTTGTTCACCAGAGGCCCTGGAGTTCACACCAGCATTGCTGGCAGCTACAAAAAGGAGGAATCAGTCTCGCACATGTGACATGCGCATGACCTGCTCTCTGCCACCACTCCAGACAGGAAGAGTCCAGCGATTAGAAACAAATGCTCCTGTGACAGTGCGCTGACGTCAGGAGGAGGCGTTCAGCCCTGCTGGGCTCCGGGCCTGCGTACTGCTGAGGGAGCACGCATGCATGGTACGGCAAGCATTCTGAAAGCCGGTCACAGCCGGCATTTCTAAAAGCCGATCGCACTGTTGAGCACTTCTTCCTGCGATCGGGAATGCAGCAACGCATGGCCCCGTCCGACACCTGCCCGCGGCCCACCCGCACGCAGGTCACGATCCTGGATTTGAAAAGGGCTGAGCTAATTTATGCAGGCTTCACAAACCAAAACTTTCAGTTATAATATCGTGGGAACATTTGTGATAAACTCCGGCACATGGTTCACACTGGAACAGATGTCACACCTACAATTTCTATTCTCAACTCTCAGCTAAATCTTATAAATCATGTACCTGTGATTAGATACTGTAAAAGCATAGCTGAAGTTGTGAATAATACATGGGCTGTTACATTATAAGATGGCTACATAGCAATATATTTATCTTCATTTTCTATAGCATGTAAAGATTAATATGCACTCAATCATTTCAAACGGTGGGACAAATGAATATCTGAGAGATCAAAGAAGACACTCAGGCAATGGAAAAAAGAGATGAGCAGGAAAAGTAATCGTCACATGAATCTTTTACTTCAACATTTATGTTATGGAAATATTAATATATGACAAGGTACTTGTTAATTCTGATAATCCTTAAATGCAGTGGATAACTGAACAGTGTATCAGCATTTACACAATATATAGATTATAAAGAAATCAGAGCTGGAATAGCCACAGCAAATAATGCATTCTTCCCAGATTTCCCGATTTTCCCTACCGAGGTGGGTGGGTAGCAGAAGTGGCCAGCACTGTGGCTTCACAGCGCCAGGGTCCCAGGTTCAATTCCCCGCTGGGTCACTGTCTGTGCAGAGTCTGCACGTTTCCTCCGGGTGCTCCGGTTTCCTCCCACAATCCAAACACATGCAGGTTAGGTGGATTGGCCATGATAAATTGCCCTTAGTGACCAAAAAGGTTAGGAGGGGTTATTGGGTTACAGGGATAGGGTGGAAGTGAGGGTTTAAGTGGGTTGGTGCAGACTCGATGGGCCAAATGGCCTCCTTCTGCACTGTATGTTCTATGTTCAAAATATGTCCAGCATTAAATATCCAGCGTTCAACTATTTCTTGCCATTTCAATACGTCAGGGAAAGAAAATTCCCAAATATAAAGACTTTGGAAGTGTCCAATTATAAAACAGTTGCCTGATGTTTGCTTTCTGTCAACAGCTGCAACCTAGAAAACGATCGGTAGAAATTTGGTCCACTGGCCATCCAACTCCAGTGGAAAATCTCACCTGCAATATCTGAAATGCCATGTGACTAATAAATGGCCTTGGTAAAATGGCAGAGAGGGGAAGGGAGCTCATGCGGCATCTGACAATGGAAAATAGCAGTTACCTTTTTTCAAAATAAAAATGACAAATAGGCCTTCATAATATCTCCTGATCAGCTGCCACTGGCAAAGATGAAAGGGGATGCTGGCTATCCATTTGCTCTATTACAGCGATCTTTCGCTGACACTGTGGCGGCCAAATGGGAAAATTCCAAACAAAATTTTAAGCACAGATTCTGGTGGCTTAAATGTTGAAACCTGTAGATTTGTATCTGAACGTTTCCAGTTACTGAATCATCTGTGACTGCAACCACAATATTTCCCCCAGGGGCTGAGATTTGGCCAAACCTGGAGCCATTCTAAAGAAAGGCATACATGTCTGTAAGTTAGAAATATTTCCACTGACAGCTCCAACTCCCTCCTGAGTCTCAATTCATTCCCATAACATTGCTGAATCTGGAAAAGTGTCCGGAGACAGGGCCCCTTTGAGGGAGGTGACACTCCCAATGGCTAATCTAATATCATTTAACCGGAGTCAGGAATTGAGCATTTTTCCATCCTCTTGTGCCAAAGTTGTTTATGTGCAAACATCAAAAGTTTAACGAGATACACACTGGCAATGCTGACAATTTATTTGTGTGAGCTGCTTTATATAGTATGTATCTTTAAACGTCAACTTCTGTATTTATTCAGGATCTGCTTATGGATAAAAGCAAAGTGGTTGGCTGCACTTATCAAACATACCAGTGGAGAATAGTTGCAGGTCTCCCATCCATCAGTAAACTGCAAAAAATGTTAACTTCCAGAACAGAACTAGGCAAGTAAAGAAGTGGGCCAGGATTCTCCCTTCTGGGGACTAAGTCCTCACGTCGGGGAAAACCGGCGCCAACCACTCCGGCGTCAACGGCACCCCACAGTGAGGTATTCTCACCGGTCTAGGGGGCTAGGTAGACGCCGGAGGGGTTGGTGCCTCTCCAGCCAGCGGCCAAGGGCCGGCATGAGTTTGCGCGTGCGCGGAACAGACAGCGTAATTCCCCCCATGCGCAGACCAGCCGGCGTATTTTCGCGCATGTGAAAGTTCATGAGGGGTTACATTCTCCGCGTCGGCCCCCAGGCAATATGGCTGAGCCTTACAGGGGGCCCGGCGCGGAAGAAAGAAGTGCCCCCATGGAAAAAGCCCGCCCGCAGATCGGTGGGCCCCAATCGCGGATCGGATCCCCCTGTGCCCCACCGAGGACTGCCCCCGCATACTCACCTGCCAGGTCCCGCCGTGCGTGAGGTGAGTAATTCATGCCGGCGGGACTGTCCAAAACTGGACGGCCACTCGGCCCATCGGGGCCCGGAGAATCGCGGGGGGGGCGAAGCTGTCAACGGCACCCGACCGGCGTGGCAGGAATCCCGCCGCCGCCAAACGGCGGCAGAGAATAGGGCGTCCGGCATCGGGGCGGGGGGGGGCGGGATTTGCGCCTCCCTCCGGGGATGCTCCGACCTGGTGGTGGGGGGGAGGGGGGGGGGGGGGTGGTCGGAGAATCCCGGCCGAGATGTCAACTCCCCATTACCGGTATAACCCTCTCACCCAAATCAAAACTATTCCCAATGTTTACACCACACTAAAATGTCTGTGTCTGAAATGACTGTTAATCGCTCTGTAGCTTTCGGGGTTCCGAAGTAGAGTCATAATGGATTTGAAAAGTTAACTGAGTTTGTCTTGACACTGATGCTGCCAGACCTGCTGAGTTTTTCTGGCACTTCTGGCTGGTAGAGAACCTTTGATTTATGGAAGATTAGTCTTGAGGCCTATTCTCTCATACGCCTCGTGAATGCGTCAATGTTGTTTGTAGTTTGGCATCTGAATGTGCACACATACAGGCATCGTATGCATACAGCAGCTCAATGACAGAGGTTGGGGTGGTCTTGGTTCTGATCTGGAGGTGTCAACGGTTGAATAGTTTCCCACATGTCTGATAGGTTAGCTCCAGTCTTGTGGGGAGTTTCAGGGTGATGGGGCGGATTGTTGCTAGGAAGATGGAGAAGAGCGTTGATGCGATGATGCAGCCAGGTTTGACTGCAGCTTGCACACGTGCTGGGTCTGTGGTGGTTCCATTGGTGAGGATCGCTGCTTGCATGCCATTGTGAGGCAGGCAGAGAATGGTGATGAATTTCTGCAGACAGCAAAATTTGAGGAGGATGCTCCACAGTCCCTCATGGTTGACAGAGTCGAAGGCCTTTGCAAGATCGAAGAAGGCCTTGTACAGAGGTTGATGCTGCTCCACGCACTTTTCCTGGATTTGTCGCACGCTGAAGACCATTGAGTCTCTTGATGGGCGGAAGCCGCATTGAGACTCAGGGGGGAGCTCTTCAGACAGTGGGAGGCCGTGGTCGAGGAGTATTCTCACAATGATCTTTCCCATGGCAGAGATTTGGGAAATTCCTCTATAATTTCCACAAGTCGGACCCATCTCCTTTCTTGAAGATGGTCACAATTAAGACATCTCTGAGATCATCCGGCATGCTCTCTTACTTCCAGACCAGAGTGATGAGCTTGTGGATTCTTGCCAAGAGTGCATCTCCGCCGCATTTTAATACTTCTGCGGGGATCTGCGCCAGAGGCTTTGTTGTTCTTCAGCTGGCTTTTTCGACCTCAGGGTGAGCTGCGGTTGCGCTGTGATGGTGGAGGATAATGTGTTGCGGGATGGTGTCGAGGACGCTTGTGTCGAAGGCTGAGTCTGGATTGAGGAGGTCCTCAAAGTGCTCTCCCCAGTGCGTGTTGACTGCCTCTCTGTCTTGATGAGAGCCTCTCTGTTTTTGGCTCTCAGTGGGGTAGGACCCTGGGTACTTGGACCGTAGTTGGTTTTGATTGTGTTGAAGAAGCCAGGCACATCATGATTGTTGGTGAGTTGCTGAGTCTCCTGCACTCATTCCACTCACTATCTGCTCTTTAGGTCGCGGGCGGGTTCTTTGTTGCACATCGGCCTGTAGGCTTGTTTCCTCTCACTCAGGTTTTCGTGGAGCTGCCAGTTCAGGAACGCCGTGCGCTTGTGGGCTAAGGAGATCCTGGATGTCCTGATCATTCTCGTCGAACCAGTCTTGTTCCTGATCGAGAGGCCAAGCGTCTCATTGCAGGTGCTGACGATGATGGCTTTCAAGGCAGCCAGAAACATCAAATCACAGCCGTCAGTGCCTACGCCCCAACCTCAGGTGAAATAGACGTGACAAAAGAAGCATTCTACTTCAGCCTCGACCAATCGCTGTCCTGCATCCCAAAGGAGACGAGCTGATTCTCCTCGGTGACTTCGCGCTGGAGTCGGGAAGGATGCAAACCTTTGGAAAGGTGCGTTAGACAGGGGAGGAGTGGAGAAAACAAACTCCAACAGAGTCCTCCACCTGACAAAATGTTTAGAATGTGACCTGGTTATCACACACACCCTGTTCCACGAGAGAGTCAAGCAGAAGACGTCATGGCAACACCCCCGCTTCAAGCACTGGAGCCAACAGACTATTTCATCATCCGGGCAAAGGAAGGCAAAGACATCCACATCACCCGTGCCAGAACCGCAACAGACGACTGCTGGATTGACCATCGACTAACCCGCATGATGTCATCTCCATCACCCTGGCCCCAAACCGACACACACAGAAGAAACTCAATCGTAGGAGATTCAATGTCGCCGGACTCAAAGACTCCGAGAAGAAAGAGCTACTCAGCCGGAGCCTCACAGCTAACCTGGCGATGACCAACGAGCCAGAGCCGCAGAACGTTCACAGCACCTGGTCAGCCTTCAAGGTCAAAAAAGCTGCAAGTAATCTTGTTCTGAAAAGCTATTTTTTTCTTTTTTAATCTGTGTCTAATTTTAAAGTCCTGCACAAGAAAGTCATAATTTACCCAGCCTACCCATAAGCATTTAATCTGTATCAAGGAACAAGTAGTACCTGATTAGATTAGACACAAACCTCACTTTATCAACTGTACTATGTTGCATACCACATCTCTGTCCAAATGCAATGCACATATTTGCTCTCCTACACTGGCACCCCCTACTAGAATGCCTAACCTTTGTCTTTCGTGGTTCAGCTTTTGCATGACGCAAGGATTTGTCATGGTGGAAACTTGATCTCCACAATGAGTGAAGAACTGGAAACCTCTTGTTTCTCAAGCCTCTATACTCTCAGGGCTATGGAAACCCAGAGGTGCAAATCACCCATACAATGGACTTTTCCCCTGGGTTGCTAGCAGTGGTACCCAGGAATCTCAGAATCCCAGGTAATCTGGGAGGGTTTGCAACCCTAATGCACATGCACCTCCTGCAGAGGTTGAATGGCAAACAGTAATTAATGGGTGAATGACCTAGATTCCCTTCCATGACCGAGGGAAACTGAGGTATTTTGTAATTCTGCTATGGCTGCATTAGTTGAAACTAGCTAACAAAGGCCAGAGCGGGTTAATTGTGGCACTTTTCTGGTTTATATCCTCAGCTACTCAGGTTCACTGTGCCAGCATGGAGCTGTTCCTCTCACCAATGTTTCTGAACATGGAACTAATTGGTCAATTGCAGCCCAGTAAGAAGAAACAGTGGGCATGACAAAGCCCCATAGCAAGCACAGTTCATCCACGTTGTTTCCTGGCGCTCACAGCATCGAGAAACACAAAGCTATTGAACAGCACTCAGGTTAGATAGGAGGCCTCAGCGGGGAACGCACGGCCGAGGCAGCACATAGCCCCGTTTTCTGCACCGAGGAGCCCCACTCACCAGAACTCCTCAAGTGTCGCCATTTTTAAATGGCGTCCCAATCTCTGGAGTCCCCGATGCGACATCCAACCCCCCAAGCCACTGTGAGGGGGTCCCCGGGTCCCCAACACCTGCATAGGGCACTCTAGGCCCGATCGTCGCCATGCAAAAAATGTCTGCTTGTCACCTTGGCAGTGCCAACCTGGCACCCTGGAAGTGCCCTGCCAGTTGGTAGTGCCGCCTGTGCAACTTGGCAGTGCCAAGCTGGCACCCAAGGTGGCAGACTGTCCAAAGGACATGCACCTGGGGGACTCCGATCCCCGGGGAGACCTCCAGGAGTGCCATTCCATCCGGTCCCCATTTGTGGAGAACACTTCCTTTCAAAGCTCGGCCAAGGTCTCCGAGGCGAATGGGTTAGATGCCAACGCCTTGGATGCCTCAGGTAAATGCACATTACAGTGAGACTAGCTGTCTTGCTCTGATACGCAGATTTGCCAAAAGGTGATTCCCCCATTATTTACATCGCAAAGTCTCACGAAACCGCATTAGATTGTGCCCAGTATATTTATGTAGCCTGTTTCGGGACTGCAGGGCAACCCAAAGAGCTTTATACCTAATGAAACAGTTTTTGAAGTGTTTCATCGTTGTAACGCGGGAGGCATGGCAACCAACTTCTGCACAGCAAGCTTCCCCATACGGCAATGGTAAGATGCTTCAGTGTCCTCAGCTCTCACCTTGGGTGGAGAAAATGGGCAAACTGAGGAAAATAACCAGTTTCCAGGTGGGTACGGGGCAGGGGGCTTTCAGAACTGGGCAAAGAGAAGATGAATTCAGCATTTTGCAAGCAGATTAACTGCATTCTGCTTTGCCTAAATGCTTTGCATTGAAGGTCATCCAGCATCAAAAAATCTTCAGGGATTTTTGTGCTTTGTTCAGAGCATGTGGTTTCAATTTATAACCAATGCCATTCGTACAGTTAGATTCAGAGGAACTTGCAGTGACACTTTAATGAGAACATAATCCATATTCCAGACTCTTAATGGGCGCCAAGTTATTACTCTGTGTGTCACAGGCTATTAACTGTACGAAAAAGCTGCACATCTCATGCTGAGTTTCTGAAAGAGACAGTCTCTCTTTTCCCTGAATCACCTACAGGCAAATATTTCAGTGACTTTTTTCTTGTAAAGTTGGCTATGAAGTTAAAAGTGTTCATAGCTAGTGTTGTTGTAGTTTCTGTTTGATGACAAAAATTTTTGTTTAACTTTACTGAAAGCCTCCACCTGTGGTGCCTGCCAAGACCAGCTTTGGTACTTCCGAAGTAGGGTGTGCAAGGGGGTCAATAAGGAGGTCAAATTTTCCGTAATAATTGACTAATCCCAGAAAAGATCTTAACTAATGTTTCTTGGAGTTGGCGCTTCCTTGATGGCCTCTACCTTGACTTCTATCGAATGTAAAACTTTTTTATCGATCTTTCTGCCCAAGAGATCTTTATTTGCTTGAAAAACACATTTTCCCTCTTCTGGTGTATGCCAGCTCTCCAGAATCTCAACTGGACATCTTCTAGGTTTGCCAGGTGCTCTCGTTCTGAAGTCCCTGTAACAAGGACGTCATCCTAGTACGGTGCTACTATGGGTAACCCTTTGGGGTGGCACAGTGGTTAGCACTGCTGCCTTGCAGCGCCAGGGACCAGGTTCAATTCCGGCCTTGGGTCCACTCTCTGTGTGGAGTTTGAACGTTCTCCCCATGTCTGCGTGGGTTTCCTCCGGGTGCTCCGGTTTCCTCCCACAGTCCAAAGATGTGGAGGTTAGGTGGATTGGCTATGCTAAATTGCCCCTTAGGGTCCAGGGATGTGCAGTTTAGGTTACGGGGTTATGGGGATAGAGCGGGGTGGACATGGGTAGAGTGCTCAATCGAAGGGTTGGTGCAGTCTTGATCGGCCAAATGGCCTCCTTCTGCATTGTAGGGATTCTATGATTCTCCGCGATCCATTGGAATATGGTGCACATTGATGAGGTCCTAAAGGGAAAGCAAGTATAGGCCCTTGTGTGTGGTGATCATAGAATGCTTTCAGGAAGGCCTTTCTAATTCAAGTTGAACCTAGGCATGGCTCATATCCAACTTTGTGAATGTCTGGCCACAGGTGTGGCTCACTCTCCAAACTGTATGAGTCTTATTACGACAAGATTTTCCAGGCACCCAAGTTCAGTCTCTGTCTTTTCCAGTGGGTAGTATGGAACCAGTCTCACTCTAAAATATTTAGGAGTAGAATCGGGGTCAACATAAATCTTGAATTTGGCTCCTTTTATTTTCCCAAGTTCTTCCTGGAAAACTTCAGTCTTTTGTTGATGACTTTATACATTCCTCCCACACCCAGCCTGAAGATTCCAGCCAGTTCAGCCTGACCCGCTGGAGCCAATCTCTCCCCATTAGGCTTGGCCCTTGCCGCTGCACAATAATGTGTGGAGGCCGGGCTGATTGCTGTCCGTAAGTTACTGAGGTCATTGTGGTTCCCTTTATTCATAACGGTTGCGACTTCCAGGTGGCTAGTCTGGCCTTCATGTCTTCTAAGCTCAAGAGTCCAATGCCAGTTTGGAGATGATCATATGTCTGCTCCCGATATCAGAGCCGGCCGCTACCATGTCCATCTCCATTTTCAATGTATGGCTGCTTCCCAGCAGTTTCACCATTATTGGGGTGACCGTGGTCATAATGATGCGGTTTAGTTGCATTGTTTGTTTCTGCTAATGGGTATACATAAGAACATAAGAACTAGGAACAGGAGTAGGCCATCTGGCCCCTCGAGCCTGCTCCGCCATTTAATGAGATCATGGCTGATCTTTGTGGACTCAGCTCCACTCTCCGGCCCGTACACCATATCCCCGAATCCCTTTATTCTTTAGAAAGGTATCTATCGTTTTCTTAAAAACGTTTAAAGAAGGCGCCTCAACTGCTTCACTGGGCAAGGAATTCCAGAGATTCACAACCCTTTGGGTGAAGAAGTTCCTCCTACACTCCTCCTAAATCTATTTCCCCTTATTTTGAGGCTATGCCCCCTAGTTCTGCTTTCCCCGACCAGTGGAAACAACCTGCCCGCATCTATCCTATCTATTCCCTTCATAATTTTATATGTCTCAATAAGATCCCCCCGCATCCTTCTAAACTCCAATGAGTACAGTCCCAGTCTACTCAACCTCTCGTCATAATCTAATCCCCTCAACTCTGGGATCAACCTAGTGAATCTCCTCTGCACTCCCTTCAGTGCCAATATGTTCTTTCTCAGGTAAGGAGGCCAAAACTGAACACAATACTCCAGATGCGGCCTCACCAACACCCTATACAATTGCAGCATAACCTCCCTAGTCTTGAACTCCATCCCTCTAGCAATGAAAGACAAAACTCGATTAGCCTTCTTAATCACCTGTTGCACCTGCACACCAACTTTTTGCGACTCGTGCACCAGCACACCCAGGTATCTCTGCACAGCAGCATGTTTTAACATCTTACCGTTTAAATAATAATCCATTCTGCTGTTATTCCTCCCAAAATGGATAGCCTCACACTTGGCAACATTGAATTCCATCTGCCAGACCCTAGCCCATTAACCTAACCTATCCAAATCCTTCTGCAGACTTCCGGTATCCTCTGCACTTTTTGCTTTACCACTCATCTTAGTGTTGTCTGCAGACTTTGACACATTGCACTTGGTCCCCAACTCCAAATCGTCTATGTAAATTGTGAACAACTGCGGGCCCAACACTGATCCTTGAGGGACCCCACTAGTTACAGGTTGCCAACCAGAGAAACACCCATTTATCCCCACTCTCTGCTTTCTGTTAGTTAACCAATCCTCTACCCATGCTACCACTTTACCCTCAATGCCATGCATCTTTAGTTTATGCAGCAACCTTTTATGTGGCACCTTGTCAAAAGCTTTCTGGAAATCCAGATATACCACATCCATTGGCTCCCCATTATCTACTGCACTGGTAACGTCCTCAAAAAATTCTACCAAATTAGTCAGACACGACCTACCCTTTGTGAACCCATGCTGTCTGCCCAATGGGACAATTTCCCTCCATGTGCCCCGCTATTTCCTCCTTAATGATAGATTCCAGCATTTTCCCTACAACCGAAGTTAAGCTTACCGGCCTATAATTACCCACTTTCTGCCGACCTCCTTTTTTAAACAGTGGTGTCACGTTTGCTATTTTCCAATCCTCTGGGACCACCCCAGAGTCTAGTGAATTTTGATAAATTATCACTAGTGCATTTACAATTTCCATAGCCATATCTTTTAACACTCTGGGATGCATCCCATCAGGGCCAGGAGACTTGTCTACCTTTAGCCCCATTAGCTTGCCCAATACTGCCTCCTTAGTAATTACAATCATCTCAAGGTCCTCACCTATCATATCTTTATTTCCATCAGTCACTGGCATGTTATTTGTGTCCTCCACTGTGAAGACTGACCCAAAAAACCTGTTCAGCTCCTCAGCCATTTCCCCGTCTCCTATTATTAAATCTCCCTTCTCATCTTCCAAAGCACCAATGTTTACCTTAGCCACTCTTTTTTGTCTTATATATTTGTAGAAGCTTTTACTATCTGCTTTTATGTTCTGAGCCAGTTTACTTTCATAGTCTACCTTACTTTTCTTTATGGCTTTTTTAGTAGCTTTCTGTTGTCCCCTAAAGACTTCCCAGTCCTCTAGTCTCTCACTAATTTTTGCCACTTTGTATGTTTTTTTCCTTCAATTTGATACTCTCCCTCACCTCCTTAGATATCCACGGTCGATTTTTCCCCTTTCTACCGTCTTTCTTTTTTGTCGGTATGAACCTTTTCTGAACACTGTGAAAGATCGCTCGGAAGGTTCTCCACTGTTCCTCAACTGCTTCACCACGAAGTCTTTGCTCCCAGTCTACCTTAGCTAGTTCTTCTCTCACCCCATTGTAATCGCCTTTGTTTAAGCACAAAACACTAGTGTTTGATTTTACCTTGTCATCCTCCAACTGTATTTTAAATTCCACCATATTGTGGTCGCTCCTTCCAAGAGGATCCCGAACTATGAGATCATTAATCAATCCTGCCTCATTACACAGGACCAGATCTAGGACCGCTTGTTCCCTTGTAGGTTCCATTACATACTGTTCCAGGAAATTATCCCGGGCACATTCTATAAACTTCTCCTCAAGGCTGCCTTTACCAACCTGGTTAAACCAATCGATATGCAGATTAAAATCTCCCATGATAACCGCTGTACCATTTCTACATGCATCCGTTATTTCTTTGCTTATTGCCTGCCCTACCATCCTGTTACTATTTGGTGGCCTATAGACTACTCCTATCTGTGACCTTTTCGCCTTACTGTTCCTGATTTCCACCCAAATTGATTCAACCTTGTCCTCCATAGCACCAATATTATCCCTTACTATTGCCCGGATGCCATCCTTAAACAACAAAGCTACACCACTGCCCTTACCGTCCATTCTATCCTTTCGTATAGTCTGATACCCTTGGATATTTAACTCCCAGTCGTGACCATCTTTTAACCATGTTTCAGTAATGGCCACTAAATCATAGTCATTCACGATGATTTGCACCATCAACTCATTTACCTTATTTCGTATACTACGAGCATTCAGGTAAAGTACACTTATGCTGTTTTTTATGTCTTTGTTATGAATCCTAACACCTTGATCAGTAACTTTTCGCAATTTATTTTTCCTCTTACCCTTTCTCCTAATTTTCCTTGTCTTTGAACCCATATCTCTACATAATAACCTGTCACGTAACCTGCTGCCTTGATCTCCATTAACCATTATACTGTCCATAGCTTTACACTTCCCTTCCCTCCAACTTGCTCGTTTAAAGTCCTTGTGACCAATCTATTTATCCTATTCGCTAGAACACTGGTCCCAGAATGGTTCAGGTGAAGACCGTCCCAACGGTACAGGACCCTCCTGCCCCAGTACTGATGCCAATGCCCAATGAAATGGAATCCCTCTTTCCCGCGCCACTCCTTTAGCCATGTGTTAACTTCCCTAATTTTCTCAACCCTATGCCAATTGGCACGTGGTTCGGGTAGTAATCCAGAGATTATAACCCTGGAGGACCTGTTCTTTAATTTAGTCCCTAGTGTTTGATAATCCCCAAACAGGTCCTTTTTCCTAGTCTTACCTATGTTGTTAGTTCCAACGTGGACCACAACAACTGGATCCTGCATGGTGCGGCCTTGCCTTCTTCTCTGAACAGCACGGGTTCTTCCTATTGCTATAACTTTGTCTTGGCTGTGCCCTTTGGCAGTTTGGCAGTGCTTGCAATCATCCATCACCTGGCACCTGCAACCTTCTTGGTTCCCTTGTATCCTCAGAACCATCATTGCATTTTCTTGATTGCTGGGTGATGCGAGTTGAGCACAGATATTGTAATGGCCTATCTGATATCTTACTTACACAAGTCCACTAACCTTAACCGGAGGACATTGCTATCTGATGCCCCTCGAGTTCCTGAGCCCATTTTTCCGCAATTTCCAGTGAAAGTAATGGCTTTCTTTAAATCCAGATTGAGTTTTGTCAGAAGCTTTGTCTTGGGTTGTCAAGTTGTTAATTCCGAATACCAATCTGTCTCGCAACATGTTGTTCAGGGATGATCGGAATTCACAATGTTCTGCCAATTTTCGTAATCTGACCAAAGATTCTGTGACAGATTTCCCTGAGGTTTTCTCTGCTGTGTAAAGCAGCATCTCTGGAGGACTTTAGACTTTTTACCAAGTCTACAAACTCATTTAAAGTCTTCGAGTTAGGCGCATCTGAATAGGTCAGGCTTTTATCTTACTTAATGTGGGGGCACCACATGTTGTCAGTAAGATCACTTTCTGTTTTTTTATCTCCCTCAATTTTAACAGCCCAGAAGAAGTAATACATGCACTTTGTGTATTGGGCCCAGTCTTCTCCACAACTCCATCGGGTTCAGGTTTACCGAAGAGAGGCACAAGTGCTAGCTCGGGGACATACAGAATACAGGCCCGGGTTGAAGCAGTTTTTAAACCAAAGTGTTTGAAGAGTTTTAAATTCCTGCTGCTTGATTCCCATTGGGTCCCTCATTTGCAGGCAGTCGAATCGAGGCACCCAGCATTGGGAAGGGGAGTTGGTGCTCGTGCTCAAAGCTACTTCTCTATCCTTGCTTCAGACCCCATCAGACTTCTCTGGTGGCCCCCTTCCCATGAACCCATTCCTCTCCATTCACCTGAATCCTGGGATCCAGCACTAATCCTTGGCGAAGTCCTTAGAGTGTTACCAGCAGCAGCCATCACTCCTGGAGGCGCTGCAGGCAATGGTGAGCTGCCAGCCTCTGATTGACTGAAGGCACTCAGAAGATGGGATTTCTGCCTATGAATTCCCGCATATTTGGGAAGTCCTGCTGCTGGCCAGTTAATTGCCTGGCAGCCACTTAATTTTGTCAGGCCTCTCTTACACAAGTGAAACTGGTTCTCCTCCAGCTATTGGCGAAATACCCCGCCCCCACATGTAATTCCAGCCTGTATCAGCATCAAGCTTTCCTCGGCCAGATGTAGCCGAGGCCAATATTTTTCTCAATGGTGTGCTGTAGCTCAGAGCAGAAACCACATGCTGTCAGAAATTAGGACAAAATTGCAGCTGGCAGATTATAGAATTTACGCTGAAGAGATTGGGGAATGAGGTGAAAAAAATACTTCATTCCCACCCCTCCAACTCAGTGATCAGAAAAAAGCCATTGTCCCAATCAGAATGCTGTGTACTTCATTCATTTTTGACTTACCAGTCAAACAAACTTTATATATTTAACGCAGATTTGAAGGAAGTTCATGCCCAGCCCACTTGATACCACTGAAATTACCCCAGCACTTTTTCAACATAATTCTTACAACCAACAAACCTTCATTCTGTCATCTGGAGCTGACCGTGAATCCAGGTCCCAGATGTGACAGATCAATCAATGATCACATCATGCAGCTTTTACTGAAACTCTTTCTTTTGTAGTAACAACCTCGCATATATTATAAAAGAACACCATGATATTTTTATTCAAGGCATTTAAAATTATTAATTAGTAAAAGTAGTAACTAATTAATGTGTAAAAGCAGTAAATTCTTCTTGATGTAACTAACTGTTTCCCAGTAAAATTATCATTCGTGAACATGAAATCAAATCAAATAATTTGCAATAACCACTTTCAAGTCACTATCCAATTATAAGGCATGAGGAGATGGGATTAGCTCAATTGGCTGGATGATTGATTTGCAATGCAGAGCGACAGCAACAGCGTGGGTTCAATTCCTGCACCGGCTGAGGTTATTCATGAATTTAACTTTTCCCCTTGGCCTGAGGCATGGTGGCTGACAGGTTAAATCACCACCAGTCAGCTCTCTCTCTCAAAGGGGTGAGCATCTTCTGGTCCTAAGGCGATGTTTACATTTTTATTATGTAAATGAATCAGTTGCAGATGACGGTGTTCCATTTGACTGTGTTGCAACAATATAAGCGCTGACCTGACCACTGAAAGGTAAAAACACAGGCAGAAGTGATTCTGATCTGAAACGGAATTGAAGCTCAGTGGATATTTGAAAAAAATAAACTAAACTTGTTTTGTCTACTCTGTGCAGAAAGCAAATGGCAACATATCTAGGCCAGCACCATGAAACTATGAAATGCATTTCGACGTTTAGATTATCGAAGAATGCTGGATGCAGTCACTATGCTTCAATTCAATTGTTTCAATTCCCAACTGCAGAAGCTAATTGGCTTAATCTACATCTCTTCAGTATCAAAACTAACTTTAATTAGTTAGTTTGAAAATAAGAATAACTACGAACAACTAATTTAAAAGCCCTTTCTCCATCTGAAAGCATATATATCCATTCAACTCAGATGGTAACTCAGCATGGTGAGCTTCACCCTGTACCAGCTAGCCCTTCATTAAACACCACTACCAATACTCAAGTTTGGGGTGATGATGTTTGATGTTTAAATGTGTATTTCTCTTAGTTGCATGTAGGGATCATGAGTGCATAGCCATTCTTATTTATTCCATTATTGTATTATCATTACATGTATTACCATGTGCTACAAATACAAACTATATATTGACAAGGCATGAAAATAAATCAAACCTTTGTGCATCAAGATTTTATCCTTTTTTTGCTATTTTTACATGGACTTTTGCTGAACCAAAAAATGGCTGCTGCAGGTCACACTACTTGCAAGGTTTTTAAAAATAAATTTAAAGTACCCAATTATTTTTTCCAATTAAGGGGCAATTTAGCATGGCCAATCCACCTCTCATGCACATCTTTGGGTTGTGGGGGTGAAACCCACGCATTCACGGGGAGAACATGCAAACTCAACACGCACAGTGACCCAGGGCCGAGATTCAAACCCGGGTCCTCAGCGCCGTAGGCAAAAATGCTAACCACTATGCCGCCCCTTCTACTTGCAAGGTTGGTCTTCTATTCTGGAAGCTATCATGACAGATAATAAGAACAAAATAATTCCACTCTCACCTTTGTGGAATCTTACAACAATTTAATAAAAATTTGCAATTAATAGTCTATTGATGACCATGAAAGCATTGTCGATTGTCGTAAAAACCCATCTGATTCTCTAATGTCCTTTAGGGAAGGAAATCTGCCATCCTTACCTGGTCTGGTCTGGCCTACATGTGCCATCCTATGGACTGGCTACAGTAGCCACCAGCTCCCCTGAATTCCACCCCTCTGACAAAGCTGCGTCTCGCAGTCAGCACCCGGAAAAGGATGGCACAGCTGTGCATATGCCACCAAGTACGTCGGGGCCCTCCACCCCCTGAGCCCCCAGAGGAGACCTGCTGGGGCATCAACGGCCATGGGACGTGGTGAGCAGCTGGCTGCCTCCACCTCTGATGGGCATCCTGGGGATACACCTAGACACAGTGGTAGAGCAAGGAAGACGAAGCACATCGAGGATCACTGAGAGGGCAAGGGGAGGGGAGGGGGGGATAGGTAGGAGGAAGGAGTGGAGTGCGCGTGGGGGTGGGTGGGTGAGGGGGCATTACGGGATGGCGGTAGGGAGGGAAGGTGGGGAGACTGGGGCAGTAGTGTAGATTTATATGAGACATATTAAAAAACCCTCACTACAACCAGAATGACAACTCTGGCGTTTTGTTCCGTGATGCAGGCTGACCACCAATCCCATGTCCCATCTCCCAAGACATGGGGTCCTGGCACCGCCCCCCCGACACACATCACAGGGGCAGCATTCCCACTGTCCCCGGGCTCATTGCCTATGTGCGAAGATGGCTACTCACCTCCTTGGGTTCCAGTAGCAGACCGTCCGCCAAGTTCACGTTTTTGAAATGGTGTACTAATCGGCACTAGCATGACCACTTGCTGGAGAGGCTGCTGGATTACGGGAGGCCGTTGGTTATGGGGTGGCTCCCGTTAATTATATGCAAATTGGTCTTAAGTGGTGATTATTGGTTTCTCACCACGCTAGACAGGATCTTGATTTCGACAACGGGAGCAGGCCGGTTGCATCGCAAACGGTTTGGCGCCCGGTGCGGTTCTTGTTTTTGGCCTCTCCGCTATGCACTGGCCTTGTTGCGCTCTTGCTTGAGTGCAACAAGGCCACTGAATTGTGCCCATTGGCTTTTAGAAATTGCTTGAACCAATTTAGGTACAGTTGGTTTCTCCTTTCACATATTCCTCTCATTTCAAAAATGTTTTGAAATAATTTGAGAGTAGCTTAAGACCTACTGTTTTATTTTTCCATTCCTGATTTTCCTACTGCAGGTGATAACTGTGGCTACACGCAAGGGGATGGCCAGCATGTTCCGCACTTCTGAATTTTGTTGCTATGAAGCGTGTAAAGGGGGAAGACTTTTCATTGATCCTCTGCAAGAAAATACTGGCATTCAGATCTGAGTGATTTGTTGAAATATTTAAACTAGGTCCCAGCTCTTACTCGAGCTCCACAAATGGTTTCAAAACCAAGCTAAATGCTCAACTTCGTATATAAGATAACAATGTTTTTTCATTTAATTTCAGACAAAATGTCTTCTTCCGACTCCTTTGATCTGGCTGTTTCAGTATTTGCCTTCCCTCCATTTGACAGGCCTGAGACTCCAATAAGCCTGTACATTGCAGTGGTTTGGTCAAAGAAATTGCATTTTTCCTTGAATATTAGGTTTCCAGGATCTGAATGTGTTTAGTCCGATGTAACAGAACTCTGCATGTACGACTAACCTCATTACATAGCTGTAGAAAGAGTAACAAACAGAATACTGTACAGATTTTCATAGATTAATCTAATTGACTCAAGTGCCTCTGGCATTATGTGATTGATTCACACAATGATTGTATAGCCCAGTACAAAATGGCATGAAAGCTTTCTATCTTTTACATCGCAGAAGTCCAAATCAAAGTACTCCAAATTTTTGTATACAAATATTATTCACTCACTTTTCCCATTTGTGTATGCATTACCTGGGTTAGTCTTGATTGGCTGTGAATTAGCTGATATTAGTGGGGTGCCTACAATTGAGCTTTATTTCCCCAGCTACTAAAGGGTGAGACAGGGTTCTACATATATACAGTTCAAAAATAGGTCAGACTTATGCTGATGTTTCAATTGCACATGAGCCTCTTTCCAGACTAATTACGTCTTCATACCCCATCAGTGTGTCCCTTCTCTCAAATCTGCATCAAGAACACCCCTCCCACTTTCCCTTAAATGCACCGATGCTACAGACCCTATTAATTTCCATAGGGGTGGAAGCAGCCAGCATTTACATATGTACATTCCTGATTTATGTTCAACCATGATGTCCACCATGAGCAAAATAAAACCTGTTGAAGTGCACAGGCTAGCATAACACATCAGGAATGACAGCTAATGTAAGGCACCTGAGCATTGGGAGAGGCTGTGGCAGTGTCCCAGCACAAGTTAACATTTTCAGCACACATGCTGGCAAAATAACTCAAATATAGGAAGCCATTTAGCAAATGTTTTTCTTTTAACGTCTGAGTGACACAAACAGCTTTCATTATGGACGCGATTTACCAGCCGCGTCCTGCCGGAATCAGGACGGAGCACGATGGCTAGATCCTGGGAGATGCCTTTAGAGACCCCAGGCAGCATTAGTCCCCACAAACGGGGAGCAGGTGGAACGGAACTGGGAGGGTCTCCCAGGAAACCGGAGACCCCCAGGAGGTCTGTCTCAGGCCAGGCTGGCGCCTTGGCACTTCTGGTGCCACCTAGGCACTGCCAGCACAACTGGTGTCAGCCTGACACTGCCAGGGTGCACAGGTGGCACTGCCAGGCTGGCAGGGGCACTACCAGGATGCCAGGCTGGCAGAGCCTAGGTGCCAGGCTCGCATTTTGCTCACAGAAGGGATTGGGCCTGGGTCAGCCCCGGCGCTACAAGTGCCAGGAATGACCCCGTTAATCCAGCCAAGATTTAAAAAAATTAAAGTGCGGCCTCTATTTCAGTTCAAATGCATTGCTCAACATATAATAATAATAATCTTGTCTTGTCTTGTCTTGTCACAAGTAGACTTACATTAACACTGCAATGAAGTTACTGTGAAAAGCCCCTAGTCGCCACATTCGGCTCCTGTTCGGGTACACAGAGGGAGAATTCAGAATGTCCAAATTATCTAACAGCACGTCTTTTTGGACTTGTGGGAGGAAACCAGAGCACCCGGAGGAAACCCACACCGACACGGGGAGAACGCGCAGACTCCGCACAGACAGCGACCCAAGCCGGGAGTCAAACCTGGCACCCTGGCGCTGTGAACCAACAGTGCCAACCACTGTGCTACCCTGCCACATATTCGGCTATCGTCATTTGGGACCATGATCTGCACTTAGTGGATTTGGTTTTAGAGGTGGGACCTTTTCAACATCCGGCTCATGGAATCTGAAACTGCAAACGTGAACTTGCTGGAATTAATTCAGTATAATTGGAAGATGCCGAAACAGATCCTGTTGGAGAAGGGGTGTTGCACCCATTCTTTGCCAAGAGGTTTTCTCTGGAACTCATATTGTGCCACTGTTTGACACATAAGTGGCACAGGTCATTAAAAATTTATTTTAAAGCATTCATTGTTGTGCAAACTAATTGTCAGCAATACATGCAAGTACCATGATCAATATTTAAAGAGTCCTGTAACTATCCCACGTGTAAGCTGTACCTGTCTATGAGCCAATACCTTAAGCACACATCAGGTTTAAAAATGCAAGCTGAATGGTTACAGCACAGAAGGAGGCCATTCATCCCATTATGTCAACGAAGGTGGTTTATGTCATTTAACTATGTATCCTTGAAAGCAAGCAATGTATTTGATATAACCTAGCTAAGTACATAAGGATCAAAATAAGATTATGTTATTGCTTTACAAACTATCCTCCAGGAAATTATTGACATATTCTACGTTGTCCTGTATGATTCTTGGAGCGATTTTGAATAAATCTTGCAGGATTTTGTCTAACAAACTGTAAATCTGTCAACACTCAATTAGGTCTTAGAAGCTTTACAAGTAATAAGACGCTGGAGGGCATTTTCAATCTAGACATAAACATATTGGTTTGCACTGGGTTGTGTGCACCTCACTCTAAATCACTGGATTGTTGAAGGGCTGCATCAACTGATTATATTGGTAACTGTTTCGATTATTGAAGTGATTAATTGAGCACTCTATTTGATTACTGCAATTCTGGTACAGTGAGAGATAAAGTTCCCTCTCGAGGCACTCCTATTTTTGGGGGGTTTCAGTAAAATGACTTGTTTGAGAACTACTGAAAATTATAACCGAAGAAAAACCGCACAATCACGTGTTGCATTTTAGATCGCAAACCTCGAGGCTGCAATTTTTTGCAGCAACAATATTTGCGATGAACACCATACATTAGACTGTTGTGCTCCTCCAATGGTGTGTGAATGTCGCAATTTCCTGGGGAAATAATTAGAAAATGCCAACCGGAGCACTGAATCAGGATTAGCATGACCAATGTCTGATATACATCCAAGGTAACACACAATGGAATAACAGTCACATGTTCAGTAACAGTGGCTCTGATCTGATAGCATGTGGATACTGCTGTATTTATTGTATGAACAGAATACAGGCTAAACAACAAGATAAAAATACTTTGACAAATGAACAGGCACAAGGGAACCACATTTTGAAGTTGAAGATTGGGTTTGAATCAAACAGCCAAATCCATCCACAAACCTGCATCCTCTGTATAAGGTCCAAAACAGATCAAGCAGATGCTTGGTACCAATACTGATCTATTGGATGCCAACATAAAATGAAACGCAGGGTACTTGATAGCAAGAAAACCAGGATATTCCGAGAATAAGACACATTTCCTTTCCTGTGATCACACGCCTCAGCAATCTAGATCACACAGAAGCAAAACATCAGGGGCGCGATTCTCCGCTCCCGCGCCTGTCATGATATTCAAACACACACATCATGATAGACACACCAACAGACAAATCAGAACACACAACACCACAACCAATGACAGAAAGATATAAAAACACAGACACGACCCCCGGTGGTCAGTATTAGCTGCAGAGGAGGACCAGGACAGATCTGTTACCAAACACACTCAGGGAGACAGCACGTGCAGAGTATCCAGAACGAACTGTATTATAAGAGTTAAAATAAAATAGAGTTGTACCACATACAACTGTGTTGGCTCATCTGTGCACCAGAGCACCCAACACCACATGGTACAGGAGTGGATCGATACCTGCCGGCATACCTCAGTGTACACAGACAACCAGCAGTGCCCAGGCAAAATGATAGAGCTCCCGGTTCCGCAGCCGCTCCAGTGCTACGGCGATCTCCGCGAAAACTGGCGGCGATTCCGGCAATGGTTCGAATTGTTCCTGGTGGCAGCTGAACTCCAAGACCTGGATGATAGCGAAAAAATTGAATTTCTCCTCACCATCGCCGGTGCAAGGGCAAGAGAAATATTCACAAGGTTCAGGTTCTTCAGGAGGCAGCAAAGGTACGATTACCAGGCAGCCCTGGACAAATTCTCCAAGTACTGTGAAGAAAACGCAATCCAATCGGCAAGTAAAGGTAAGAAAAGTTGCAGTACTCACCTCGTGGCTGGGATCCCGGAGCCCGAATTCCCAGAGGCCGAAATCCCGGGCCTGAGAGAGGGCTGGGTCGAGGTTGGCGGCCATCTGGCTAAAGGTATCACGCTAGCACAGTTGCGCGAGCAGTGCGCAGAACCGGAAGTTTCGTTTGCGCATGCGCGAGATGCTGCGCATGCGCAGTCAAGAAAACGGCCATCGGTAAAGGAACAGCGATCTGAGCATGCGCAGTCGCTTCCTACGTGCTACATACCGAGCGTCAGGATGTCAGAGGCCCCAGACTGCACCAATTTAAAGGGGAAATGTCCCAAATCCAATTTAAAAGGGAAACGTCCCAAATCAAAAAAACAAAAATCTGTTAAAGCTGTAAAACAACCTTCCCTCACCTGGAATGACAGCACATTGCCGCAAATTGACCAAGGAGATGAATTTGACCTCCGAAGAACCCTCCGACAAGCAGTTACCTACGCACAAGCCGATGATTCAGACCTCGAATACTTCGATGACGATCTTTACAGTGTTTCCGGACCTCGCGAGCCCAATGATAGCTCCGTGGTCCTATACGACTATGACTCGGACGAACCTTTCGTGTTGCACATTGGCGGCCCCCACATTGAATCCGACGCAGATGCAGATTCATTTTTCGGATTTGAGGATCTTCAATCCAGCAGATATGACGTTCCAACTTATCAGTACCGGATGATGCTGCAGCCTGACATTAACAGACAGGGAGCGGTGCAAGCACACGGAGAGCGCCCTGCTGCCACACAGAGCGTGGTCCACGTCCCGCTCAACGTTCCCGACTCTATGAAAGAAGACATGCAAGACTCCAGAGTGCAGTCCTCGCATGAACCAGAAGTGACTCCAGTGTCACAAGCTTCCACAGCAAGCTCGTGGACAGACTCCACAATTGCAGAAATGCAAGACTCCAGAGCGCAGTCCTTGCACGAACAAGAAGTGACTCCAGTGTCACAAGCCTCCACAGAGAGCTCGTGGACAGCCTCCACGATAGAAGCAACGCAAGACTCCAGAGCGCAGTCCTTGCACGAACAAGAAGTGACTCCAGTGTCACAAGCCTCCACAGAGAGCTCGTGGACAGCCTCCACGATAGAAGCAACGCAAGACTCCAATGTGCAGTCCTTGCAGGAACAAGACCATGAGGGTCTAGCAACCTCTCCTGACCAACCAGCGGCAGACGATGCAAGTCTGCCATGCTCACGTGAACAGCAAGAAGGCTATAACAGCCTACCATGCTCCACTACACAGCAGCATGACCATGACGGTCTCTCATGCTACAATGAAGGGCACAGCGCTGAAGACTGTTCAAGCCCAACTGAAGACAAGCCAAAGGAATCGCCTCGTCCAAGCCCGAAGAAAAAAGGTTTATGCGCTGACCTTCAGGATCATTATAGCCGAACAGAGATTAATAATGCTGCACGGCCACAGAAGGATGCTGAGGATTTGCTAACGAAATTAATTGAATGTTTAACTTGCAAGGAGCAGACTGAGAATTGCCAGTGTTTTAGTACGGATCGAAAAAATGGACAAGACATTGATCCTCAGGTAATGGAAATAACACAACCTGAATCATATCTACAGCAGGGACAAATGTCTCCCTTCAACACAACGCCGCAAAATCCCAACTTCGGAGACCAGCAGTTAGTCAGTAATGACTCTTCAAACCTTGAGGGGAACATTAATTGCATTGAACCTATACACACTCCACTGATTATTGAGCAGAACATTGGAGCAAGAATCCTGAGGACACCGACATCAAGTAGCCAGATAACGAATTTAAAACCCACAGCAGTTTCAAGTGAACCAAGTGTGCTTTCCACTAATGGTGAAGATGCAGATAAGGTCGACCCGATTATCCATTGTAACACACTAACCCCAGTGATTAAGCAGTTATGTATGGGGAGTATAATGTGGGCAATTGAGAACAGTAAAAGAGAGACTGTGACCATGCCAGTCCCAGCAAAATCAGACCCAGAGACCATGAAGGCATGTACATTAGACAAAGATACATATGAGGTACCTGAGAAGAAAAGTGAAACGGAATGTTCTTTGGAAAATAGTACAATGTCGATAGAAACATTGGATCCTATATTCGAGACCATACATATGGGAGAATTTGGGGGTAATAAACAAGGTTCTGCAATGTCTGGGGGAAGATTTAAAATTCCAAAGAAGAAAAGCCCAAATGAAGGACAACGGCAAGACAATGACAGTCCACCGACATGGTGTGCACCACCAGATGAAAACTCTGACAATTTACCCAACCCTAGTGAACAGCAAGCTGCTAATGAGGATCTATCCACGGGATGTGAGACGAGTGACGACAGCATCCCACTTCCCATGCAAAAGGTGCAAGGTGACAGACCTCGCCTAGTGCGTACCGAGGCACTCGACGATCACGGTGGGACCACTGACGACTGCGGTGGCGGCGCACCGCTTCCACCCTCGATGGCTCGACCCTCTCCACTGGTTGGTGCATTCCTGCATGTTCCGACTCCAGAAGTGCAGCTTCAGGGAATCTCGGCTGCCTCCAGTGAACCTGTTGGGACTCCGGACGGGGGGCATCGACGGAAGGCAGACCGGACTCCAGATGGGGAGCAGCCAAGCGCCAACTCTGATTTGTGCACGCCAGACCTTGCTCCGGACGGGCGGTGTCGCGGCCTCGGTGATGGCACGCTCAGGGTGACGGCGGATGCCACGGCGACAGGGAATGGATCGCGTGGCAGTCCCACTGGGTCGGCAGTGGCAACCAGCACCGGCGGTCCAAGATGGACACACCAATTCGCGCCATCGCCAGACGTTGATGCGAGCAACAATTCTCTCTCCAAGGCGACATGCTTCGACGTTTCTCTGCGGAGTCGCCCTTCCGGCACAGCAGGTGGCCGGAACCAGCGTGCACGGTCTCGGCCAACTTCCACATCTGGCACAGTCATCGCCTTGCATGATATTAGTGATGGTGCTACTTCGATGGCAACGACCCATCGGCTACAAGATGCCGTCCACCACAAACATAAAAAGAAAAAGACTCCACCTTGTTCCTGGCATGCAGGGCGGATGGATTGGTGCGTAGGCGCAATCAGCGAGCTTTGCGCCGCCTTCCACGCTCGCAACTGAACCGTACGCACACGCCGGATCCTCCACTGGTTCCCAAGGATGACTTCGTGGAGATGCCACGGATCATGCCCCTTCCATCGCCACCAGAACCAAACCACAGCCAAGGCACCACTAACAAAGATGTTGAATGTTATATTTGCACGAATGAAAAAACCAAGCACTGCACGAAGTACAACAAATGGTAAAGTAGAGACTTCGGCAACAGCATCACCTCCAACAGTCCAAGGTGAACCAGTGTGACCCCAAATCTCCACAGCTGAACCGGCTTGAGGACCAGCCCATTCTTGAGGCGGTCACCCTTTAGACTGGACTTATAACACTGTTCATACGTTCAAAAAGTCAAACACTTCTGTATTATAACCTGTTGTTGTTTATTGTTCCAGATATCGTCTGACCAGACCAATGTTCAAGTTTTTTTTTCTCTCGCATCCAAGTTTTGTTATGGTACAACCTTGTTAGTGTGACGCACCCGACATCGCCCCATGTAAATAGTTACGTCATATACACACGCTGTACACAACACACACACACACTCTTAGATGCACTCACGACACAATTATATTTATAACCACGTAGGCACATATCTTTGTAAAAAGGGGGGATGTCATGATATTCAAACACACACATCATGATAGACACACCAACAGACAAATCAGAACACACAACACCACAACCAATGACAGAAAGATATAAAAGCACAGACACGACCCCCGGTGGTCAGTATTAGCTGCAGAGGAGGACCAGGACAGATCTGTTACCAAACACACTCAGGGAGACAGCACGTGCAGAGTATCCAGAACGAACTGTATTATAAGAGTTAAAATAAAATAGAGTTGTACCACATACAACTGTGTTGGCTCATCTGTGCACCAGAGCACCCAACACCACAGCGCCGAAGTGCCCACGCCGTTGTGAACGCCGTCGAGGTTCACGATGGCGCGAAACGGCCCCGATCCCGGCCGATTCAGGGCCCGAAAATGGGCTAGGATCGGGGCCGCGAGAAACTCGGGGGGGGGGGGGGGGGCGTGTCGCGAAAGCCACGTCGTCACCGCGCGACGCCCGAATGATGCGGCGCTGCGTCATAAATGGCGCGATCCGCGCACAGAGGACCCGGAGGAGAAGAGAGAGGAAGAGATGGCTGAGCCCCGACGAGCCGCACCGAGGTTCCGGGACACGGACCTGGACACCCTGCTGGATGATGTTGAGCAGAGAAGGGACACCCTCTGCCCAAGACGTGGGCATTGCCAGCCATCCAGCGCAGTGAGGCGCGGTTGGCGTGAGGTTGGCACCGCTGTGAGTGCTGTGGGGAAGACCCCCCGGACGGAGGGGCAGTGTCGGAAGAAGCTGCACGACCTCACTCGGGCTGCGAGAGTAAGTGCCATGAGGGTGCCCCCAGGCCCCCCCCCCCACCCCCCCGCCCCCCCCCGGCACGAGGGGGGGGGGGAAGTAGGGGTTGAGGCATCGGGGGGGGTTTGGTGAGGTCAGGGGGGGTTGGGGCATCAGGGGGGGGTTTGTTCCCCAGGGCCACCCGCCGAACGTCCAGGGACGTCTCGGCCAAGAGACAGCGGAACATCGCCAACCACAAGTGCACCCAGGGATGCACGCCAGAGGTTGGCAGTCGGTCGGGCAGGAGGGCAAACCTCTCAGTTTAGGACGCAGGACCGGGACGCTCACACCACCGAGAGAGACAATAGTGAGGACCACAGGGCAGACAATGAAGATGACTCGCACATCACGGCCACACACTCGGTGGAATCACCTGGAGGTCAGCACGACATGGCCGGCATGGAGCTTGCGCCGGGCCATGAGTGGGAGGAGAACAGACCAGAATTCCTAACAGGTGATGACCTCGAGCTTGCGGCACTGCTGTCTCCAACCCCAGACACCATCACACAGACACTCACCTCGGTTGGGCATATAAGTGATGAGGCTCCCGGGTCACGGTCTGGTGCGCACCCCACAGCCAAGCCAGTACAGCAGGTGGAGTTTGGAGCAGCCGAGGGGCTGGACGGTCAGAGGGCAGCGCAGGCCCAGCAACCAGCTGCCACCCAGACGGTTCCCGGGTTCCTGGATGTACTTGACTCACCCGGACAACCGATGCATGTGGACACCCAGGGACTGAATAACAGGATGAGGGCCATCTTCCAGGACCTGCACACGCAGTTGGAGGAGTCCATCCGCGTTCAGGAGCAGGGAGTGATGCCGCTCATCGCAGCCACCCAGGCCGACACCGCACAGGTGGCGTCCGCGGTGGTGGCAATGGGTGAAAGAGTTTCGGTCATGGGTCGGCTTCTGCAAGGCGTTGGGCTTAACGTGCACGCGTCATCCATGGCCCAGGAGAGGGCTGCCCTCTCACAGGTAGCCATCTCACAGAGCCAACAGATCATTGCCGCCGCTCTCCGGGCCCTGGCCGAGTCTCACCATGCCATGGCCCGGTCCCAGCAGGCGATGGCACAGTCCCAGCAGTCAGTCGCGGAGAGCATAGACCACCTGGCGCATGTGATGGATGGCGTTGCGCAGTCACATGTCGCACTCCCTGGGCTCCGTCTTGGCGAACATTAGGACCATGGTCGATCCCGCTGCAGGACTCCAGGACTGGCAGGGCCAGGTGTCGGTGGTACGACGGGGTGTAGAAGCCAGATTCCTACACGGGGCATGTCTCCGATCGCATCTCCGTCCCACAGTGAGGCCCAGGGGCCACCGGGCTCCCCGAGGGAGGAGGTGGCTCTGGGGCCCGTCCCGATAGCTCCATCAAGGGACGTCCCGGTACACTCGGCCTCCCCCCCGTTCCATCCCTGGCGCATCTGGTGGGGAGCGGGCAGGTCAGAGTGGCACAACGCCATCCAACACGCCTGCCGAGCAGCCTGGCCCATCGAAGCCGAGCCGCCCCAGGAAACGCGTGCCGACGGGGAGCCATGTCGAAGGGCGTGATTCTCAGCAGTCCGCCTCCACTTCTGCTGTACCATCTGGGAACACACCTAGACGTAGTGGTAGGGCTCGTAAGGCAAAGTCGTTAGGCACGTAAGAAGTTGGCACGGGTGCAGGGCACAGTTTAGTTGTAGGGGGTAGGGCACCTTTGTTAATCACACAAATAAACTCACTGTTGAATTTGACTTGTAAGACTCTGTGCTATGTCCGGTGCCAGGGGGCTCGTGAGGGTGACCAAGTGGCGTAGTGGTATGCGAGCGGTTCAAGATCTGCACCGGATGTGCTGACCGTTTCCCGCCTACCTCCCATAATCGGACACCGTTGTCCTTGGCACACCGACGCCAGCCACCCCACATGGGCATGTGATGAAATGTCCATCACAAAGGCTCTGACCACCGGAGTGCATGGTTCAGCTATAGCCATGTGTCAGACCTCGGCTGGTGAATCTGAGCACACAGCTCATCGCAGAGCGGGCTGTCATCATTCAACATGGCACTGATCACACCCGCTTACACAATCATCAATGTTGTGCAATCCCGTAGTGCCGCAATGGTAAGGTGCTGTGGAATTGGTGCCGTGAACGCGGTGCGGGGGGGGGGGGGGGGGGTGTTGTGTGGTGCCCGTGTGCAGGATTGACGGTGCAAGTGGCAGTGTTCAGCGATGCGGCCACCAATGCGTTGCGTGCGCGCTGTCCGCGGCGGTGCCGTCGTGCAGCCTCATGGACGTAACCAGCACCCTGGCAGTGTCGGTGTCCTGCGCCCCTCCCCCCTCACTGATGCGCGCCATCATCCTCCTCCTCCACATCCTCCTCTTCCCCATCCCCCTCATTTGCGTTAGCTCCATTGCCATCGGGTCCTCCCTCCGACTCCTCCACCAGGTCATCTCCCCTCTGCATGGCTATGTTGTGCAGCGCACAGCAGACGACAACTATGCGACCGACCCTGTCAGGCCGGTACTGCAGGGCCCCTCCGGAGCGGTCCAGGCATCTGAATAGCATCTTCAGCAGGTCGAAGCACCGCCTCCACCACACCCCTGGTTGCTGCATGGGCCTCGTTGTATAGGCTCTCCGCATTGGTCTGAGGCCTCCGTATTGGCGTCATCAGCCATGACCTCAACGGATAGCCCCTGTCGCCCAGCAACCAGCCCCTCAGCCGGGGGGGCATCCATCGAACATTGCGGGGATGAACGACTGTGCCAGAATGTAGGCGTCATGCACACTCCCGGGGTACTTTGCACACACGTGCATGATCTTCATGTGGGGGTCGCACACCACCTGAATGTTCATGGAGTATGCGTCCTTTCTTTTCATGAACACTTCCCTGTTGTCTACAGGCGGGCGCATGGGGATGTGCACACCATCAATGACACCCTGGACCATCGGTATCCCGGCCACCTTGGCGAATCCATGTGCCCGTGCTTCCTGCTGTGCTCGGTCATCGGGGAATTCTATGTACCTGTCCGCGATGGCGTACAAGGCGTTGGTGACGGCCCTGATGCACCTGTGGACCGATGCCCGTGATATCCCGGAGAGGTCCCCGCTCGGCGCCTGGAAGGAACTGGTTGCATAAAAGTTTAGGGCCACCATCACCTTGACGGAGACTGGTATCGCGTGTCCTCCCATTCCACGTGGTGTGAGGTGCGCCACGAGCTGGCATATATGTGCGACCATCTCCCTGCTGAACCGTAGTCTCCTCCTGCATGTGATGTCTGGTCGGGCCTCGAACGACATTCTGTCACGGTACACCCTCGGCCTTGCTGGACGCCTGTGGCGCCCTGGCACCACCATCAGTGGCTCCTCCTCCTCCTCCTCCTCCTCCTCTTCCTGCTCCTCTCCAAGCACTTCCTCTGCATTCCTCGCCATCTGGCGGTCAATGTTCCCCTCGGCATCCCCCTGTACATTCGGGTCCTGAGCGCCTGCGGCCTGCACGGCGATGACGGGCCACTCCGCGGCCATCCCCTCTGCTGCACCGGCGACCGCTGCATCTGCAGCCACTGTGGGCCGTCCGACTCTACGCTGCCGGATGGCAAACTCCAGAGCTGCGGCTCCAACCACGGCAGTAAACATCGCTGTCTGGTTGGCATACATGGTGACCTGCAGGAGGGTGGTGGGGGGCAGAGAAATGACATGTTTCATGGAGGTTCTTCCAAACCTCACCAGCCGGGTTGCATGGGATCCCTGTGTGTCCCGGTGGCCTGGTCGCGCTGCAGACACGCAGCCAGCCTAACACCTGGTCACAGTCTGCGTCCAACGGTCAGTTCACACCATACTCCTCACCAGTGTGCCAGTCGCCTGTGCCAATCAGCCACACGGCAACCTGTGACCGTGTCCTCGTCACCGTCCTGCCATATCAGGGCGGCTGACATGTTGCATCCGCGGATGGACGATACCATCCACACTCTCCCTCACCCCCCCTCCCACCTGCACACTCTCCCTCACCCCCCTCCCACCTGCACTCCGCTCCCTCACCCCCCCTCCCACCTGCACACTCTCCCTCACCCCCCCTCCCACCTGCACACTCTCCCTCACCCCCCCCTCCCACCAGCACACTCTCCCTCACCCCCCCTCCCACCTGCACACTCTCCCTCACCCCCCTCCCACCTGCACACTCTCCCTCATCCCCCCGTTGGCCGCAGCCTTCTCGGGGAAGCCGATCCGGTCTCCAGGAGCTGCGGAACAGTCCGCTCACCTCCTCCCTGCTCAGCGACAGCCAGCACGACTGCTTGACGACTTTAAATAGCAGGTGTGAACGACGACGGCGTGAACTGGGGTCACGCCGTCGGTACTTCGGCCCATCCGGGCCTGAGAATAGCAGGGGTGCCGGAGAATCGCCATTTTGGGTGTCTCGGGTGATTCTCCGGCCTGCGCCGCGCGGAACTCGACGGGGCTGTTCTCGCCGCTTGGGTGAATCGCAAGGGAGGGCGTCGGACCGGCGTCGCGGGAAAATTTGGCGACCCAAGCGATTCTCCCAACCGGCGCAGGAGCGGAGAATCGCGCCCCAGATTCATAGATCATCTCACAGATCAAAGAGACATTTGCATCCCAATTACTCTACTTAGAGAAAACGGATAAATCAAACTTTAAGAATGATTCAATTGAAAATGATGTATTTGGTTAAAAGGGAGAAAATAGTTTGATTTATCTGGATTATGTTAGTTGGTTCTCTGATCTATGTAACTACTTGATTACTTAATCCTGTGGATAGGGCTAGAGAGCTAGTTAGGCATGGACGCTTTTAGGAAAAAAATCCCTCACTTTTCTCCCTCTCTATCTCTGAAGAAGTCATACAAAGTTGAAACATTAATTCTGTTTATCTCTCCAATGATGCTGCCAAACTTGCTGAGTTTTTCCAGCAGTTTTCTGTTTTCCTTCCAGAAAATATCCTTGGTGTTGGATGACACCATCTGTATGTAGAAATGCATATCAGTTCTGAGATATTTTAAAGTATTGTAAATAAGCCTACTGTCGATTTGGAACTAGTACCATCTCTGCATGGCTCGGAGATAAATCAGACATCTAAAATTTGCAGCAATAATAATAATATTTTAGGGGATCGGGGGTTATGGGGAGAAGGCAGGAGAATGGAGATAAGAAAATATCAGCCATGATTGAGTGGCGGAGCAGGCTCGATGGACCGAGTGGCCTAATTCTGCTCCTATGTCTTATGGTCTTATAGTATTGTCACAAGTAGGCTTACATTAACACTGTAATGAAGTTATTGTGAAAAGCCCCTAGTCGCCACATTCCGGCGCCTGTTTGGCATCCATACACCTTCCCACCACAGACTTAATCAGGTGGGGCAAATAAATGGTGTGGTCCACATCGGCCACCATCCCAGGCTGATTACATGCCCACCCCACCACCAAACTTACGGGGGGGTGCACTCTTTATAACATCGAGGATTATAGGTCAATGTACATTTTTATACAATTGGGAATTCAACCATCTGAACCATGCTTTACTATAACGTTCATTGAGATTTGAATGCTGCTATTAAAAGAAAAATGTATTCACATTCTGATATTTTCCTTTGAGGAATTCTGAGCTTGAGCAATGTTCTTGTGTTATCCCACGTGAATGTGAAGCTTGACCTACACAGAATTTTGTCAAGATAAATAAATAACATGCATTTGTATATTGCTTTAATTCAGCCATACGATGTCCCAGAGCCCTTCACAAATAATTAACAACATTTTGAAATGCAGTGACTGTTGTTGTGTATGCAAAGCGGCAATGATTTGCATCCTCATTTTGAAACCTGGTAAAATTTATGTGCCCAGTGCTGCAGTTGTGTCAGTGAAAACAGTGGCGTTGAAAAAGTAAAACACTTTGAACATAAAATTAAAAGGCCCCTGTTAGAATCAGTATTGCAATAGTTTGTGCTATGACAGAAGTCACATCTGCCTCTGTGTAATCATTGATAATGGTCAACATAGCAGCAGCAAATCTCAAAAATGGACTCCCTCAGCTCCATCAGGCGTTCCTTCTTCCCACTTTTAAAAGTCGAGCTTGGCCTGAACAAAACACCACCTTTCAGCATGATGTCATCCTGCCCAGTCCACACTTATTATATTTGCTCGAAGGTGCTCAGGAAGACAGATTGTGAAGAAAGAAAAACGCAGCTGTGGTAAATGTTTATATTTTGGAATAAAAGCCCATTACAATCGAAAAGTTAATCACACCAGGAAACATTAAATGGCACTGCTATCTAACTTATAGGAAAAACTTGCCACTGTGTCACTAAATGATGATGCTGACCTGAAGCATTGCATGAAAATAGCATCTTCAGCATAGGATCTTTTATACACCTCAGAGCTTGTGAAAATACCTTTTCATTTTAAGTGGACAGCAATAGCAATACAAAATTAATTAGTTGATTATAGCCAGCAGGAAAATTAACATCTCTAGCCTCAGCTAATTAAATCCTCTATTATTCAGTTCCTAAGGCTAATGACCTACTTATAGGACGGAATAATATCCAAGAACCTCTTACAATCTCTTGAGAAATGGAATTCCATTGACACTCTCAGGATTTCACTGCTGCAACAGGAAATTATTCACGGCAGATTGTCAAAATTGATACATGTTTCAGATGAATTTGAATTTTTTAATGAATTCAGTATGGAATACAGCCATTATTGACAGCATTTATATATTATTTGAAGTAATAAAAACCACCTGGGCAATTTACAATATTACACAAATTAGTCAGACATCTCATTCTTCGGATGAAGAAGGACAATTGCTGCCTCCAACCCCCTTCCAAAACAAAATCAACTTTCATGACATTATGAGTAAATGTTTGGTTTGGAAACTATTCTTGTTTTTAATTTCCCGAGCATGAAGTGCACTCTCTCTGGACTTAATGGGACCATGATATTCGTGAAGTCTGACATAAATATTTGTAACAGGTTTCTGAAACATATCAATGATTGAAAAGGTATGAAATGTACTTGTATATTACTTTATTTTTTAAAAATCATTTATTGTCACAAGTAGGCTTCAATGAAGTTACTATGAAAAGCCCCTAGTCGCCACTTTCCGGTGCCTGTTCGGGGAGGCCGGTACAGGAATTGAACCCACGCTGCTGGCCTTGTTCTGCATTACAAGCCAGCTGTTTAGCCCACTGTGCTAATCCAGCCCCTCCAATTTTACTCCAGTATGTTATAACTTCCCACTTCCAAAAGGTTGCCTTCCTTGTGTGATGCCAAAAGTGGTCAGAGAGCAAGCAGACAGGGGGGAAACATAACTTCTTCTATAGCTTTGTTCTATTGTTGCTGAACATTCATTGAAAACATAGGAACATCAGAATTGCCAGATGAAAAACGACCAAGTTCCATCTCATTTGACATTCATCATCAAAAACCACCTTACCCTTCAGCACCATCTACACCAATAGAAGGACTTGCATTTGTACGGTGCATTATCAGAGCCCTCCGAAACATCTTAAAAGGCTTCACGAACTATCAATTCATACACAGTCTTCCCACTTATCAGCGTTCCTTGTTTACAGTAATCCTGATTGAAATAGAAAATGACTTTGCAAACAATTCTTAATGGTTTCCTCCCAAGATTAAAATTCACTTTAATTTTGCTGTTTGTCATTAAAATAAACAAGACACTTTCAAAGCAAGCTTCAGATTCCATTGAAAGGATTTAGAATATAAAAAATTGCTTAAGTTATTTTACTGTTAACTTCATAGTGTTAACAACCTAATAATGAGTATAATTGTGGTTTTTGTTAAAGCAATCATTAGGTAAAGCCCAAATGCTTCTCATGTTGATGACTTTCAAAAGAAAGATATTTTAGAAAAAACTGATTTTCTTCAGTCTTATTTACAATATTTGAATCAATACCTCAGAAAATCTAAACTTATGCCCTCGTGTTCATTCTAGCTATTCACAAAAATCCAGTTATACAAGAAGAGCTGCTTAGTGGTTAAAGATGATCTTGATACAACCAGGGGTGTGGCTGGTATTTTGATCAAGTTTGATTCACACTGGAAGGTATTGATTTTCAGCTAGCAATAGCACACAGTAGGCGCCCTTTTGCAAACTTGCTGACTTGCACATTTTCATCCACCACCCTAAACTAGATTAGATCCATCACTGACTTTCAATCTTTTATAATTTGCAATGGAGGGGCTCCAAAGTGATGTCGGAACTGTCACTGAAGTCCCTCAGCATTGTTGCCTCTGAAATATGACTGCCAACATTACTCACTGCGGGAGAGATTGGCCTTCTGATCGTGCAGTTGAATACTGGAGATTAGGGATCACAAACGATCCCAAAGATGTTATCTGAGTAATCGCAGTTCCAGATGTGTTATTTCTTTTTTTTTAATAAATGTTTTTTATTGGATTTTTGAACAAAGTTTATTTGCCGTTATGTACACAGGATATGATATATATATATATATATATATATATATAAAGTAGGCATCTGTTTGTGCCGGAGAGACAATTCTGGAGGGCAATCCTCGAATGGGTCTGGTGCCGATGTTGCCCCTTGCTTCTCCGGGACGGATTTCACTGCCGTTATTGTCTCGTGCTCACTACCGCTTCAGCCGGTCCTCTCATCTTCCGCCTGTATTCTCCTTTTTCTCTGTTCCTGTGGATGCCAAGTTAGTTAACGTTCCCCTGCCACCTCCCCCCCACACCCCCCGTGGTTCGCCTTTCCTTCCTCTTAGATTTAGCTGTTCCCCCCCCCCCCCCCCTCTCTCTCCCCCGGTCTATCTCTCCTTCTCATGCCTTGGCTGCTTTCCCCTGGTTCTTGGCTACCTGGCTATTCTTATGCTTGTTTGTTGGCCGCAAACAGGTCTCGGAACAATTGGGTGAATGGCTCCCACGTTCTGTGGAAGCCATCGTCTGACCCTCGGATGGCAAATTTGATTTCCTCCATTTGGAGAGATTCAGAGAGGTTGGACAGCCAGTCTGCAGCTTTGGGTGGTGCTGCTGACCGCCAGCCGAACAGGATTCTATGGCGGGCGATCAGGGAGGCAAAGGCAAGGGCATCTGCCCTCCTCCCCAGAAATAGATCTGGCTGGTCTGAAACCCCGAAGACTGCCACTTTTGGGCATGGCTCCACCCTCACCCCCACCACTTTGGACATTGCCTCGAAGAAGGCAGTCCAGTACTCCACAAGTCTGGGGCAAGACCAGAACATGTGGGCGTGGTTGGCTGGGCCTCCTTGGCACCGTTCACATCTATCCTCCACCTCCGGGAAGAACCTACTCATATGAGTTCTTGTTAAGTGGGCTCTATGTACCACTTTTAGTTGCGTCAGGCTGAGCCTTGCGCACGTGGAGGTGGAGTTGACCCTATGCAGTGCTTCGCTCCAGAGTCCCCACCCTATCTCGATCCCCAGATCCTCCTCCCATTTCATTCTTGTTGCATCCAGTATGGTGTCGGCCCCTTCTACCAGTCAGTCATACATGTCGCTACAGTTTCCTTTCTCTAATATGCTTACATCCAGTAACTTTTCCAGTAATGTCTGTCGTGGCAGTTGTAGGTAAGTCCTTGCCTCCTGTCGTAGGAAGTTTTTGAGTTGCAGGTAACTTAGCTCGTTCCCCCTGGCTAGCTGGAATTTCTCTGTCAGTTCGTCCAGTGTGGCGACCCTGCCATCGGTGTATAGGTCCCTGACTGCCAGTGTCCCCCCCGCCCTGTCTCCACTTTTTGAAGGTGGCGTCAGTCAGTGCTGATGTGAACCTATGGTGTTGCAGATGGGAGCTTTGTCCGACATTTTGGTCGGGCCAAATTGCTGCCGTAGTTGGTTCCAGGGCTGGAGGGTGGCTATCACCACCTTGCTGCTGGAGTGTTTTTTGGGTGGGAATGGGAGTGCTGCCGAGGCGAGGGCCCAGGGAGGTCCCCTTACAGGAGGCCTTTTCCACGCGCACCCACTCGGCTTCTGGCTCCTTGATCCATTCCCTTATTCGCTCAGCCGTCGCCGCCCAGTGGTAGAATTGTAGGTTTGGGAGGGCTAGCCCTCCCCTTGATTTTATTTTTTGTAAGACCTTCTTTGGGATCCTAGCATTCTTCCTTCCCCATACGAGCACCATGATTAGTTTGTCTCAGATATGTTATTTCTGACCATGGTCCGCAAGCTCTGCACATTCAATGTCGCTGTGAAGCAACAAAGCACTAGGAAGTGCGACCAACAGAACTTTATTTACAAGAAACAAATTGATACATAATTACTACCTTTAAAACATTCCTTTTAATTTCTACATTTCTTTCGTAACTTTCTGGTTCCCCAGTGTTGCATTTAGGGGGTATCCCAATGATGCACTGGGAATCCCTCTAGGAAATTCCAAGGTAAAGGTTTACCCAGAAATTGCCCAGAAGTGCTAATTTCCCCTGGACAATTGTACTGGGCTGGAAACCATCCAACAGAAGCGATTTAAATCACTAAATTCAGATGCTTCTACCAGTTTTACCCTGATAGTTACTCTGAAAGAGTTAGGAGGAAAACAATTATTTCCAACTCCAGAGTAACTATTTAAAGAGCCAGACCGAACCTTGCATGAGACAGCCCCCCCCCCCGCAGCGGATCCCACACACCACCCACACCCCCTCAACCAAACCCCCTCCCTGCCAGGCCCAATCTGGCCCCCATCCCGGTCCGACCCCTCCTGAACCCCACCTTTCCTGCCCACATGTCCCTCTTTGGGCCATGGGGTCTCTGGACCTGCTGCCCCTCACTTCCCCAGTGCTGCCATATGGAGGCCACCTCAGTTTTTGGCAGCCTCCCCACCCAGTACCCTGCCACCTGAAAATGCCAGTGCCCTGTAAATGACCCTCAATTAGGCCTTAAGTATGCAAATGCCCCTCTGGAGCAGCAGCCGATCTGATTCACAGCACGTCGCTGGGAAACTTCGCTGGAGGTTGGACAGCAATGAGTATCCGTCCTGATGTGGCACCCCCCCCCCCCCACCCTCACCCCCACCCCACAACTATTTTGCCAAACACAACCTCCATTTCCATCACCCGGAAGGCAGTAAAAGTTAGTTCAAAATACACTAACTTCACCACTGACACACTGTGGCTTCAGTATGCACTAACTCACAAGCTCATTTCAACTGCAGCTCCCAGCCCTGTGCCATTTGCCACGAAGAAAGACAAACAACAATATTATGGGAATAACTTCATCTTTAATTCCCCATTCAATTCCATCCACACCAATCTGACGTGGACATGAAATGCTGTTTCTTTACTCCTGGTGTGTCAGAACTCTGGAATTCTCACTTTAACATCATCATAGGCACGCCATCACTGCACACAATATAATTGCTCTGGAAGGCCAGCCATCAGCTCCTCAGGGAAACCCGAGATAAATAACAAATGTGGTTCATGAATGGCTAGAAATAAATATAGAAGCACCATTTTTGGGTGAGAAGAGTATAACATTGAAAGGGAAAGACATTCTGAACTATCTCTGAATGTTGGCTGGAGAACAGTAGGAGAGGTGATTAGCCACCCATCACCCATGTCAGGATGTAATATATTTTTTCTTAATAGAGAAATACACAGAAAGCACTAAAAACCCTACAAGGGGTTTAGATGATGATGCTAACACTTGGCACCTGACCATAGATTTCTCCAAAAAGGTTGAAGCTATCAACATGCAATTGCAGATGCAATGTCAAGAGCAAACACTGGAAGGATAATGGGCACGATCTTACCAAAAGGTTTCCAGGTATCATTTCAGGCGTGTTTGGCTCGGAGTTCCTTTTCGGCTCCGTTGGTGAGTTCTCTATCTCTGTGTAACCACACAGAGGTATTTTTTGGGACCTGGGGAGTTTCTCTCTGGGCTACCCATACATAATGGCGCAATCTACTGCCTGGATTGCGCCTGAAAGCCGGCGCAACCGGTAGGTGCCGGGAGATCCCTCTTCCACAATTGACCTGACTTGCCATGCCTCGCGAGATATATTGCAATCTCACGAGACAACGCTATCTGAATCCCGTCCATTGTGGGTGGGATCACTGTTTTGCAAATCTGCATATTAGAATAAGACAGCTAGTCTCACTCTAATACACACTCCCCTGATCTACCCGAGGCATTGGAACCTAAAACCTTCGCCTCGGAGACATCGGGCGAACGCTGTTCAGTGCTGGTCTCCACAAATGGAGACCAGACGGCACTTGTGGGGGTCTCCCAATGGATTGGAGGTCCTAGGTGCTTGCCCCCTGGGCCGGGTGGCACCTGAAACTGCTGGTGCCACCTGGGCACCTTGGCACTGCCAGTCTGGCACCACCACTTGGCTGCCAGCCTGGCACTAGCAGAGGCACTGTCAGGCTGGCATTTTATTTCACGGTGGGGATCAGACCTGGGGGTGCCCTGTGCGTGTCATGTGGGGCGGGGAGGGGCCCCCAAGGACCCTCTTGTAAATGGGTTGGGGCTTTGGGGGGTTTAGGGGTCATGTCAGGGGGTTGAGAGATCAGGACATCATTTAGATTGTTTGGAGACTTGGGCGGAGAGATGGCAGATGGAGTTTAATCCGGACAAATGTGAGGTAATGCATTTTGGAAGGTCTAATGAGGGTAGGGAATATACAGTGAATGGTAGAACCCTCAAGAGTATTGAAAGTCAGAGAGATCTAGGTGTACAGGTCCACAGGTCACTGAAAGGGGCAACACAGGTGGAGAAGGTAGTCATGAAGGCATACGGCATGCTTGCCTTCAGTGGCCGGGGCATTGAGTATAAGAATTGGCAAGTCATTTTGCAGCTGTATAGAACCTTAGTTAGGCCACACTTGAAGTATAGTGTTCAATTCTGGTCGCCACACTACCAGAAGGATGTTGAGGCTTTAGAGAGGGTGCAGAAGAGATTTACCAGAATGTTGCCTAGTATGGAGGGCATTAGCTATGAGGAGCGGTTGAATAAACGCAGTTTGTTCTCACTGGAACGCCAGAGGTTGAGGGGCGACCTGATAGAGGTCTACAAAATTATGAGGGGCATAGACAGAGTGGATAGACAGAGGCTTTTCCCCAGGGTAGAGGTGTCAATTACTAGGGGGCATAGGTTTAAGGTGAGAGGGGCAAGGTTTAGAGTAGATGTACGAGGCAAATTTTTTACACAGAGGGTAGTGGGTGCCTGGAACCCGCTACCGGAGGTGGTGGTGGAAGCAGGGACGATAGTGACATTTAAGGGGCATCTTGACAAATACATCAATAGGATGGGAATAGAGGGATACGGACCCAGGAAGTGTAGAAGATTGTAGTTTCGTCGGGCAGCATGGTCGGCACGGGCTTGGAGGGCCGAAGGGCCTGTTGGTGTGCTGTACTTTTCTTTGTTCTATTTAAAAAAGACACCCTGATCTCTTCCTGCAATGAAGAGTTCCGAAAGATAGCGTGGTGTTTCATGGCGCTGTGAGTGCATGGTAACATCCGGCTAAACGGGGTCATCACTGGTCTCTGCTGCAATTTGGTTAGATTGAGCCCAGAATTCTTTTCAATACTGGGGAACTGAACTTGTTGGCCAGACTGGCCGCTCCGAGATCAGGCAACCATCTTAAAAAGGTGTCTCGATCTCTAAATGAGCTTGAGGGTCCCCCACACCCTCCACACAAATGGGCATTCCCCCCTCCCAAATGAGGACACCCCGCTATGAGGTTGCTGAGGGCCCCCCTTTTCAGACCTTCCTGCGCCCCCTTTCGGGAGCCCCCCCTTCCAGGTCGCCACACTTCACCCCTCCTCCCAACCTTCTAGAGGTGCCTTCATACCTGGCCTTCACCACCCCCTATCATTCATACAGCCCTCATCCTTCCTTTCATGGGCATGGCTGCCCTCAGGCCCTGACCATTGGCAGTGCCATCCTGACACAAGGGCACCATAGCACTGCCACCCTAGCAGTGCTCCTACCAGCCTCTCCCAGAATCTACCAGCCACGCCTACTCTGATTCTGATAGGACGGGCCGGTAGATTGCGCCCAACATTTTAAAATTGTCAAATTAAATAATTAAGAAATGTATCATTCAATTATTTGTTGAGAATTAAGGAACTGAGCCTCTATATTGATGCACAGCTTACCAATTGCGGTGGACACTTAAGGCATTTGCTCTAAATTGTTCTTCATGTTTTACAAATGCAGTGTAAGCCAGTTCAAACCCATAAAAATAAAACTCAGTAAATGTGGGCCGTAACAATACTGATTGAACAGATACTGCATTGTTTTTTTTGCCACCAGGATACATCCTTTATGGTTGCAGTTAACAACTAATTGAATGTTCTGCTGTCTGAGTGTCCCTTTGTCAGCATCGATTACTGACAAATCTTTCAGTCCCTGCCTGTAGCAAATGCCTAACTCTCTGCTCATTGACATTTCACTCAAATGTTTTGTCTCATTTCCCATGTCAAGGAAAATTCTGCGTTAATTTGACTCAGTTGTTTGCTGCTTCTAGTGAACAAAGGCTTTTCTTTAATTTAAACCAAAAGTGCAGCTGAGCAAGAATCACACTCAACTTCCTACTCCTTCAGAGGTCATCACCTTCCTGGTGTCATAGATATTAATTTGAACAACTTTACCTGAATTGGCAACTTGCTACAAAATCAAGGTCAGGACATTTGTGCCATAATATACACAGTGAGCGGTCCCTCTCCCTAAGCTTTGGGTAAGGTCCATGTGAGGGAATGGATGGCTGCTTTGTCTGCCGTGATTCAGACTCACGTTAAACCATGTGAAATACCAGTCATGACATCGAAAGCAATGTGTTGAAGCATTTCGAGGAAATTGGGAACTATGTTTGCTTCATTTTTTATTGAAACAGCCATTCACGCATTAGCAAAACTGGGGAGACGAAAACCAATGAGGAACCCTGCAGGTATGGCTTCTCTGGTGTTTTTCTTACTTGAACCCTTAAGGCACTGTTGATAATTCACTGATTTCATAAAGCTCTTGCTCTGCAAGGGGACTACAGAGTTTGTGTTAGTTTGACCGAGTAAAAGCTAATGGCAAGCTGGCCTTCATAGGGAGAGGATTTGAGTATAGGAGTAGGGGTGTCTTGCTGCAGTTATACAGGGCCTTGGTGAGGCCACACCTTGAGTATTGTGTGCAGTTTTGGTCTCCTAATTTGAGGAAGCACATTCTTGCTATTGAGAGTGTCCAGCGAAGGGTCACCAAACCAATTCCCGGGATGACAGAACTGACAAATGAAGAAAGACTGGATTGACTGGGCTTGTACTCACTGGAGTTTAGAAGACTGAGAGGGGATCTCGTAGAAACATCTAAAATCCTGATGGGATTGGACAGGCTAGATGCGAGGAGAATGTTGCCGATGTTGGGGACATGTCGAACTAGGGGTCACAGCCTAAGAATAAGAGGTAAGCCATTCAGGACTGAGATGAAGAAGAACGTCTTCTCTCAGAGTTGTGAATTTGTGGAATTCTCTAACACAGAAAGCAGCTGGGGCCAGTTTGTTGGATATATTCAAGAGGGAGCTGGAGGTGGCCCTTGTGGCTAAAGGGATCAAAGGGTATGGAGAGAAAGCGGGCGTGGGATATTGATCAGCCATGATCATATTGAATGGTGGTGCAGGTCCGAAGGGCCGAATAGCCTACTCCTGCACCTATTTTCTATGTTTCTTTGTTTCTAACATACACATGTGGCTCATCATTGTAATATTGAGGCTGTGTGCCTCAGTCAGCAGCCTCTGAGCCAGAGAGTTCAAGACCCCCCCAGAACTTGTTTGCCATGAAAGGAGTGTTCATGACATGGCTCATCAGGTTGATTGTCAACCTGTTAATCCTTCAAACACTTGCCCACTAATCCCTGAAGGGAGAAAACAGAAGTGCGTGAAGATACGAAACGGACAAACAAAACCATCCTAATCTTGCACAGATACTGAGTACCCAGGTGAGCAGTTTGGCTGTTTCTTGGCCCTTCCACCCCCTTCCGTCAGAAAAGGATGCAAAATTGGACGAAAGGTTGCACATTAATTACTGTCACATCTATCCCCAGATGGCCTGTTGCACGGAAAATGTCTGACTACCAGTCTTTGGAAACATTGCCCACTGAAAGTAAACCAAAAGAAGCTATCTTCCATAGTGGTCCACAACTTGCTTTGTTAGGGTAGGTTTTGGCTTTGCGGAATGGAGTGAACCAGATGCTGTGGAAATCGGCCACTGTTTCACATCTTTTTGTTCTGCAATACGCACAATGGTAATAAAGTAAAATTAATAAAACTGCAAAATGATCTGCCAACTAACACTCTATCGGCCATTTGACACAATCACACAAAGTCAAGGTCCATCGCCGTGTGTTATACCATCAGTACTAAACTGTCAAAGCTGGCCACTTTTGATTCAATGAAGTTTAATTCAAAAGAGGAACAAATTTAAATTTATCTCGGACATCCCAAACAAGATTCACAGTTAATAAAAGAAAACATTGAAGCATTTGAAGTGTATCACTGTTGCGATACAGAGAAACTTGGAAACCAATTTGCACAGACCAGTGAGACAAATGACCAGATAATCTGGTTTAATGGTGTTGGCTGAGGGATAAATGTGGGCCAGGCACCTCAGGAATTTCCCTGCAAATCTTCAAACATGGCCATGGGATTCGTTCTCATTTTTTATAACTTCCAAATAAATATTCATGTTAGCCAGCGGTACTAACAGCTACAAGCTACAACAGGTAACTTAACTGTAATGATCATTCAACACATGGAACTATTTGAAGAAGTCATGGTGTGGTGTCAATAGGTGATTGGTCAGCCTTATCCTTAAACACAGCTCATACTTCAGCAATATGTCAACTTGGAATGGTTCAGCAAACCAGCTTTCTGCTGTTTCTTACTCCTTATAAGGGAGGAAGCACATCAAAGAAATAATACACTGTATATCGGAGGACTACCTAATGAAGGATGTATAGTTAATCAACGCAGGTCACAGCACAATATATATCTGAACCAGATGTTGGAAATAGTGCTTAACTAAATTTATCAATTCCAACTATATCCTTGGGGATACCAAGAGGATTATGGGACAACATAATATGCCTGGCTATAACCATCAGCAGTAAACTTTAATTTGGCAATGCTGAGTTCTGCAAAAGCTATTCTACAGATGTTCTGTAAAGGAGCCAAAAGCATTTTCGGTCTAATATTCCCAAACAATTATAGATTGTATTTTAGCATTGAGATTTAATGACAATTAGTTTTCATCCATAATGTTTTGCTTAATTTTGAAAGAAGTAATGGTTGAATGCGACTATTAATCGTTCTCCATGAACTAGTTATGACATTGAGTTCACAGCAGAGTGAGAATTCGTAACAATTACTTATATTTGGACAGCGTTAAGATATTTCTTGAAAAAATATTTTTTCTATTACTTCAACTCTGGTCTCTTTTGTATTTCCCCTTGGACCCATCACTGGCCATCGGGCCTTTACCAATCTTGGCTCTAAGAACTGCCATTTCTTCCCCAGCCCTCTCTACCTCCCCACCTCTCTCTCCTCCCTATAACTCATCTTTTTGATCCAGCAATTGGCGATTCCTCACTCTAATATCTCTTTCTTTGGATGGTTGTTGATTTTTCTCTGCCTCTACGTCTCTGAAGTGCCTCAGGCATTTTACTGCATTAAAGCCACTATATAAATTCATGTTGTTGTTGTTATCCTCATTTCTCATCTCTTGTAATCTCCCAGCATGATCACCCTGAACTCAATATGACTGCACTCGGCAATTGGAGATATCCACTGACCCTGACCTGTGTGTCTTTTTGTGCCTTATCTCCTTGTTTAGTCTGCTACACAGACATAAATGCAGCACGAGCTAGGGAAACAATTAATTTTCAACACAAAAATGTTCATCAGCCTGTCCTTGTTAGGTCTAAAGCATAAAAATGTTCATATAAAATTTGCACAGTTTTACAAAGCCCTCAGTCAAGTCCTATCTGAGAAAAAAACAGCTCAGTCTCATTTATAGGCCCGTATGAATGATCTAGATTTACTCGTTTTCTGGAACTTATTCAATGGTACTATGTTCACTACAGTGCTTGATTCTCAGAAGACACTATAGAGGCCCAGATCTTCCAATGAGAAACTTTGGGCCGGGATTCTCCGACCCCCCGCTGGGTGGGAGAATCCCCGGGGGGAGGCGCGATTCCGGCCCCGCCGGCCGGACGCCGGATGCCCTATTCTCCGCTGCCGTTTTTCGGGCGGTGGCGGGATTCCCACCACGCCGGTCGAGGGCCGTTGACAGCGGCCCCCCCAGCGATTCTCCAGGCCCCGATGGGCCGAGCAGCCGTGAAGTTTTGGCCAGTTCCACCGGCGTGAATTACTCACCTCACGCACGGCGGGACCTGGCAGGTGATTATAAAGAACAAAGAACAAAGAGATGTACAGCACAGGAACAGGCCCTTCGGCCCTCCAAGCCCGTGCCGACCATGCTGCCCGACTAAACTACAATCGTCTACACTTCCTGGGTCCGTATCCCTCTATTCCCATCCTATTCATATATTTGTCAAGATGCCCCTTAAATGTCACTATCGTCCCTGCTTCCACTACCTCCTCCGGTAGCGAGTTCCAGGCACCCACTACCCTCTGCGTAAAACACTTGCCTCGTACATCTACTCTAAACCTTGCCCCTCTCACCTTAAACCTATGCCCCCTAGTAATTGACCCCTCTACCCTGGGGAAAAGCCTCTGACTATCCACTCTGTCTATGCCCCTCATAATTTTGTAGACCTCTATCAGGTCTCCCCTCAACCTCCTTCGTTCCAGTGAGAACAAACCGAGTTTATTCAACCGCTCCTCATAGCTAATGCCCTCCATACCAGGCAACATTCTGGTAAATCTCTTCTGCACCCTCTCTAAAGCCTCCACATCCTTCTGGTAGTGCGGCGACCAGAATTGAACACTATACTCCAAGTGTGGCCTAACTAAGGTTCTATACAGCTGCAACATGACTTGCCAATTCTTATACTCAATGCCCCGGCCAATGAAGGCAAGCATGCCGTATGCCTTCTTGACTACCTTCTCCACCTGTGTTGCCCCTTTCAATGACCTGTGGACCTGTACTCCTAGATCTCTTTGACTTTCAATACTCTTGAGGGTTCTACCATTCACTGTATATTCCCTACCTGCATTAGACCTTCCAAAATGCATTACCTCACATTTGTCCGGATTAAACTCCATCTGCCATCTCTCCGCCCAAGTCTCCAAACAATCTAAATCCTGCTGTATCCTCTGACAGTCCTCATCGCTATCCGCAATTCCACCAACCTTTGTGTCGTCTGCAAACTTACTAATCAGACCAGTTACATTTTCCTCCAAATCATTTATATATACTACAAACAGCAAAGGTCCCAGCACTGATCCCTGTGGAACACCACTGGTCACAGCCCTCCAATTAGAAAAGCATCCTTCCATTGCTACTCTCTGCCTTCTAGGACCTAGCCAGTTCTGTATCCACCTTGCCAGCTCACCCCTGATCCCGTGTGACTTCACCTTTTGTACTAGTCTACCATGAGGGACCTTGTCAAAGGCCTTACTGAAGTCCATATAGACAACATCCACTGCCCTACCTGCATCAATCATCTTAGTGACCTCCTCGAAAAACTCTATCAAGTTAGTGAGACACGACCTCCCCTTCACAAAACCATGCTGCCTCTCACTAATACGTCCATTTGCTTCCAAATGGGAGTAGATCCTGTCTCGAAGAATTCTCTCCAGTAATTTCCCTACCACTGAAGTAAGGCTCACCGGCCTGTAGTTCCCTGGATTATCCTTGCTACCCTTCTTAAACAGAGGAACAACATTGGCTATTCTCCAGTCCTCCGGGACATCCCCTGAAGACAGTGAGGATCCAAAGATTTCTGTCAAGGCGTCAGCAATTTCCTCTCCAACCTCCTTCAGTATTCTGGGGTAGATCCCATCAGGCCCTGGGGACTTATCTACCTTAATATTTTTTAAGACACCCAACACCTCGTCTTTTTGGATCTCAATGTGACCCAGGCTATCTACACACCCTTCTCCAGACTCAACATCTACCAATTTCTTCTCTTTGGTGAATACTGATGCAAAGTATTCATTTAGTACCTCGCCCATTTCCTCTGGCTCCACACATAGATTCCCTTGCCTATCCTTCAGTGGGCCAACCTTTTCCCTGGTTACCCTCTTGCTTTTTATGTAGGTGTAAAAAGCCTTGGGATTTTCCTTAACCCTATTTGCCAATGACTTTTCGTGACCCCTTCTAGCCCTCCTGACTCCTTGCTTAAGTTCCTTCCTACTTTCCTTATATTCTACGCAGGCTTCGTCTGTTCGTCTGTGCAGTGGCGGTCCTCGGGGGGGGTGTGTGTGTGTGGGGGACCAGACGCGGGGGGGGTGCCCCACAGTGGCCTGGCCTGCGATCGGGGCCTGCCGACCTGCAGGCAGACTTATTCTGTGGGGGTCTTCTTTCCTCCGCGCCGGGCCCCTGTCGGGCTCCGCCATTTCTCCCGGGAGCCAGCGCGAAGAGAGACCCCTCGCATGCGCGGAAATACACCTGGAAATATGCCGGCCGGTCCGTGCATACGCGAGATCACGCCGGCCGATCCGCGCATGCGCGAACTCGACGCATTTTCGGTCTAATATACCCAAACAATTATAGATTGTATTTTAGCATTGAGATTTAATGACAATTAGTTTTCATCCATAATGTTTTGCTTAATTTGGAAAGAAGCAATTGTTGAATGCTACTATTAATCGTTCTCCATTAACTAGTTATGACATTGAGTTCACAGCAGAGTGAGAATTTGTAACAATTACTTATATTTGGACAGCATTAAGATATTTCTTGAAAAAATATTTTTTCTATTACTTCATCTCTGGCTGGAGCGGCGCCAACCCCTCCGGTGTCCACCGAGCCCCCGAAAGGTCGGAGAATTCCTTACTTTCGGGGGTTGTTGGCGCCGGAGTGGTTGGCACTGGTTTTCCCGCTGGCGTGGGGACTTAGTCCCCAGAAGGGAGAATCCCGGCCCTTAGTTCCAACCCTGGTCAGACAAAAAAAAGCACACTTACTTTCCTCTGATTTTTCTTTTAAAAAAAAAATATTTTACTCAAACAAAATTTTCATGATAACACACACACAACACAACAAATCCCAATCCCATATTATTCCCGAAGTGCACCCACACAACCCCCCCAATACCCCTCCCCAGTCACACCCCATAAAGAAAACCTTAATCAAACTAAAAACTACTGTCCCAAAAGCTGACAGTATCAGCCGGGTCGGAGAATCGCCGGGGGCTGGCGTGAATCCCGCCCCCGCCGGTTGCCGAATTCTCCGGCACCGGATATTCGGTGGGGGCGGGAATTGCGCCGCGCCGGTTGGCGGGCCCCACCCCCGTGATTCTCCGGCCCGGATGGGCCGAAGACCCGCTGCTAGAATTCCTGTCCCGCTGGCGTGGATTGAACCACCTACCTTACCGGCAGGACAAGGCGGCGCGGGCGGGCTCCGGGATCCTGGGGGGGGGCGCGGGGCGATCTGGCCCCGGGGGGGGTGCCCCCACGGTGGCCTGACCCGCGATCGGGGCCCACCGATCCGCGGGCGGGCCTGTGCCGTGGGGGCACTCTTTTCCTTCCGCCATAGTCCCCACCATGGCGGAGGCGGAAGAGACTCCCTCCACAGCGCATGCGCAGGGTTGCTGTGAGCGGCCGCTAACGCTCCCGTGCATGCGCCGCCCGGAGATGTCATTTCCGCGCCAGCTGGCGGGGCACCAAAGGCCTTTCCCGCCAGCTGGCGGGGCGGAAATCAGTCCGGCACGGGCCTAGCCTCTCAAGGTTCGGGCTCCGGCCCCCCAAGATGCGGAGGATTCCGCACCTTTGGGGCGGCGCGATGCCCGACTGATTTGCGCCGTTTTTGGCGCTGGTCGGCGGACATCGCGCCGATACCGGAGAATTTCGCCCCAGTTCCCTGAAAAAGGAGATGAAGGGCTGCCACCTCGAGTAGAATAGAACCCTTCCACCGACCCCCTCGTTATACTTGATCTTCTCCAGGTGCAAAGATTCCATCAGGTCCCCCCAACAAAGCCAAAGCCTTAGGCACTGGGAACCTCTATGCAAGCAGAACTCGCCTCTGGGCTATTAGTGAGGTGAGGGCTCGGATATCTGCCCTCCTCCCCATCTGCAGCACCGGCACGTCTGACACTCCAAAAATGGCCAGCAACAGGCACGGTTCCAGCAGAATGCCCCAAATCCCTGACATTGTAACCAAAACAGGAGACCCAGAAACTAACAAGCTTGGGGCAAGACCAAAACATGGGCAGCACGGTAGCATTGTGGTTAGTACAATTGCTTCACAGCGCCAGGTTCCCAGGTTCAATTCCGGCTTGGGCCACTGTCTGTGCGGAGTCTACACATCCTCCCGTGTGTGCGTGGGTTTCCTCCGGGTGCTCTGGTTTCCTCCCACAGTCCAAAGATATGCAGATTAGGTGGATTGGCCATGCTAAATTGCCCATATAGTGTCCAAAATTGCCCTTAGTGTTGGGTGGGGTTACTGGGTTATGGGGATAGGGTGGAGGTGTGGACCTTGGGTAGGGTGCTCTTTCCAAGAGCCGGTGCAGACTCGATGGGTCGAACGGCCTCCTTCTGCACTGTAAATTCTATGATTCTATGTGCTTATGATTCACCAGTCCCCTAGAGCACTGCTCACACCATTTATCCATCCCCAAGAAGAACCCACTCATTCACGCCCTAGTCAGGTGTGCCCTGTGCACCATTTTGAACCTTGCGCATGCGGATGAGGTTGTCCAAGTAAAGAGTCTCACTCCACATTCTCCCCTCAAAGACCAAACCCAGCTGACCCTTCCACTTCCTTTTTACTTCCTCCAACGATGCCTGCTCTGTCACCAACATCTGCCCATGAACTTCCAAAATCTTACCCTTCCCCAACTCTGACAAGGACAGAACCCTGTTCATAAGCAAAGGTTTGAGTACCTGGGGAAATGATGGATGCTCCTTGCATTAAAAATCACGCACCTGAAAGTACCTGAATATATTCCCCCTTGGGAGCTGGAACTTGTCCAACAAAATGTCAAGACCGGTGAACCTACCCTCCAATAGCATGGGCGGGATTCTCCGCTCCCGCGCCGAAGTGCCCACGCCGTCGTGAACGCCGTCGAGGTTCACAACGGCGCGAAACGGCCCCTATACCGACCGATTCAGGGCCCGATAATGGGCTAGGATCGGGGCCGCGTCATCTACATGCGCCAGGCCTTGTTGCTGCGTAAAGGCGGTGCTGCATACATGATGCGGCCGGCGCCGCATAACTGGCGTCACCCACGCATGCGCGGTTGCCGTCCTCTCCGAGTCCGCCCCGCAAGAAGATGGCGGATGGATCTTGCGGGGCCGCGGAAGGAAGTAGGTCCTCCTTCAGAAACGACGGCCCGACGATCGGTGGGTACCGATCGCGGGCCATCCCACATTTGAGGTACCCCCCAGTGCAGGATCCCCCTCCTCCCCCCGCAGGCCGCCCCCCCCCAGCATTCCCGCGCTGTTCCCGATGGCAGCGACCAGGTGTGGACGGCGCCGGGGGGAACCACCGTTTTGGCCTGGCCGCTCGGCCCATCCGGGCCCGAGAATAGCGGGGGTGCCGGATAATCGCCATTTTGGGTGTCTCCGGCGATTCTCCGGCCTGCGGCCCGCAGAACTCGACGGGGCCATTCCTGCCGCTTGGGAGAATCGCGGGAGGGCGTCGGACCGGCGTCCCGGGAAATTTTGGCGGCCCAGGCGATTCTCCCAACCGGCGCGGGAGTGGAGAATCTCGCCCCATGTCTCTAAACCTCTCCAACCCTTCCCCCTCCCATGCCCTAAACGATTTATCTAAGCCAGATGCAAAAACCTATGGTTCCTGCAAATCGGAGCCAACAGTGACGGGGAGACCAGTTTAAAATTCAGCCTTAACCTATTCCAAATCCTCAAAGTGGCTATCACCACCGGGCTCGAAGAACATCTAGCAGGGGAAAACGGGAATGACACTGTAAGCAGAGCCCTCAGATTCAACACTATGCATGAAACCTCCTCCATCTGCCCCATAGAGAGTCCGGATCCTTGAACCATCCCCGCACCTTATCAATATTTGCTGCCCAGCAATAACATGAACACATAACGTAAGAGCAACCCCTCCCAATTGCCTATCCCTTTGCAAAAACGTCGGAGGAATCCGAGGAGTCTTATCAGCCCTGCAAAAGAAAGCCTTGGAAAGAAAGATTGGGAACATTGGAACAAAACAAAACCTTGGGAGAATATTCATTCATCAACCCTTCCCGCTAAGGTCAGAGGGAGGGCATCCACCTTTTCAAATCGGCCGGCACCCCATCCACCAGACCAGAAAAGTTAGGTTAATGGAGCGTGGCCCAGACATGAGCCACCTGGATACACAAATACCAGAAGCTAGTCTTGGCCGGACAAAACGGCAGCCTTCCCAGATCATCTCCCCTCCCCAGAGCATTCACCGGAAAATATTCACTCTTGCCCATGTTTAGCTTGCACCATAAGAAGGAGCCAAACTTCCTGAGCAGCCCATTATCTCCCCCACATTGGAGAGACGGTCCGTAATATATAGTAATAACCCCCCTCCCCTCCTCCGCTTTCTCAAAGTGGGGGCTCTGTGCAAAAACCTAATCGTAGAACATAGAACATAAATCAGTACGGCACAGTACAGGCCCTTCAGCCCACGATGTTGTGCCGACCATTTATCCTAATCTAAGATCAACCTAACCTACACCCCTTCAATTTACTGCTGTCCATGTGCCTGTCCAAGAGTCGCTTAAATGTCCCTAATGACTCTGACTCCACCACCTCTGCTGGCAGTGCATTCCACACACCCACCACTCTCTGTGTAAAGAACCTACCTCTGACATCTCCCCTATAGCTTCCTCCAATCACCTTAACATTATGTCACCTCGTGACAGCCATTTCCACCCTGGGGAAAAGTCTCTGGCTATCCACTCTATCCATGCCTCTCATCACCTTGTACACCTCTATCAAGCCACCTCTCTGCCTTCTTCGCTCCAGTGAGAAAAGCCCTAGCTCCCTCAACCTTTCTTCATAAGACATGCCCCCCAGTCCAGGCAGCATCCTGGTAAATCTCTTCTGTACCCTCTCCAAAGCATCCACATCCTTCCTATAATGAGGCGACCAGAACTGGACACAATATTCCTAGTGTGGTCTAACTAGAGTTTTAGAAAGCTGCAGCAAAACCTCGCGGCTCTTAAACTCAATTCCCCTGTTAATGAAAGCCAACACACCATACGCCTTCTTAACAACCCTATCAACCTGGGTGGCAACTTTGAGGGATCTATGTTCGTGGACCCCAAGATCCCTCTGATCCTCCACACTTCCAAGAATCCCGCCTTCAACCCTGTATTCAGCATTCAAATCCGACCTTCCAAAATGAATCACTTCACATTTATCAAGGTTGAACTCCATCTGCCACTTCTCAGCCCAGCTCTGCATCCTGTCAATGTCCTGTTGTAACCTGCAACAACCCTCAACACTATCTACAACTCCACCAACCTTAGTGTCATCGGCAAACTTACTAACCCACCCTTCCACTTCCTCATCCAAATCATTTATAAAAACCACAAAGAGCAGAGGTCCCAGAACAGATCCTTGCCGGACACCACTGGTCACTGACCTCCAGGCGGAATACTTTTCATCCACCATGAAACAAATTTTGGCCTGAAGCCAAACTGCCCCAGGATCTCAAAGAGGTACCCCCACTCAACCCTATTGAACGCCTTCTCTGCTAACATGAAAATAATCACCTCTGGCTCGATCCTTATATTGGCCAACAAAAGCCAGCCCTGAAAAAATCCAGTCTGCTCCTCAGAAATCACCTAAACAAGGCAGAGCTCCAAACGCAGTATCAACACCTTAGCCAACAACTTAGCGTCAGTGTTTAACAATGAAATAGGCCCAAATGACCCACATTCCATGGGACCCTTGTCCTTCTTCAGGATCAGGGAAATCGATGCCTTCATCAGCGCGGCCTGCAATACCTCCCTGGGACACGAAATCATTAAACATATCCAGCAGAAGTGTGACCAACTGACGAGCAAACGGTTTGTAAAATTCGATTGGAAACCCATCCGGATCCAGTGCTTTGCCCGTCTGGATTAACCGTTTACAGCTCATGATCTCCTCCAGCCTGATTGTCCTCTCTAACTTCTGCCTTCTCTCCTGCTCCACCTCAGGGAAGATTAACCCATCCAAAAATTGCCTCATTGATGAACCCTCCTCTGGGGGCTCTGACTCATACAACCCACAGTAGAAGGCTTCAAACACCTTATAAACCTTCTCTGGGGCAGAGACTACCCGCCACCCAAGCCCCTGACCTGCAGTATCTCTTGGGAGGTTGTCTGCTGCCTCAGCTAGTGATCCAACAGACAACTGGCTTTCTCCCCACACTCATGAAAAGTCCACCTCCAAAGGAGGAACTGAGTCACCAACTTCCTGTTGACAATAAGTCAAAATCCATTTGCAATTTCTTTCTGTCCGTCAATAACTCCGGTGTCGGAGCGATCGAGAATGGAATCCACCGGTCTCTGCCTCTCCACCTTCCCAGGTTTATCTCCTTAAAATAAATTATCTACCCCCCCACCCCCCCCCCCCCCCATCCCCCAACCATCGCCTTGAGGGCCTCCCAAAGCGTGGAAGGCATGACTGCCTCATTCCTGTCAAACTGCATGCTCTCCAATGGCAGAGGATCCATGCTCACAAAAACCCTCGTCTGTGAGCAACGCCACGTCCATCTCCCAGGGGTTCACTCCGAGCGGCTCAGTTCCAGCATCAGGACCACAAAATGCGGAGCACGATCCGACATAATGATCCTCGGCATAAGGCAGGTTTTGTACCGGCAATAGCCATCACCTCACCAGTGACACTGTCTGATTGGCCTGTAGCATTGAGCAAGCAGAACCTCCGCTCCTCAAGTCCTTGATCAAGGGGAAGGCTTGCTACTGTACAGTCAAGTGCCTTAGTGGCACTTAATGTGATGGGCTTCACCTAAAAGGGGCGATGCAATGCTCTTACCGATTCTTGGCTGGTGGGCAAGACCTCCGTTGCCTCATTGAAAACTGCCATGGAGTTGAATGAAGGAGAGAGATGAGAGAGGAAGAGACCATTGACCATAAGACGATAAGAGGCAGTGCATGAACAACCAGAGTACATGCTGTGGAAATGCCAAAATGGATAAGAAGAGGTAACATCGTGATCCTGGACATATTTGTGGGTTTGACCAGGATAACTTGGTACAGTGACAGAAGTTCATTTCTAGAACCTGCTCCTGTTCTATAGGTGCCCAATTTACTGCCCACTATATTGGTGACTCACACAAATGATAATTGGACCTAGTCCGTCAATTGATTGAGGAAAAGTGTTGGTCTGTGGCAAAATCTATCAATTGGAAACTGATTTAACAAAGTGCGCAGAAGTCTGCTGAGAAAACGATGCACACATCATTAGAGCAAATGTTGCTGGGGACTAGAGTGTCAGGAAGTCCCGATCACGTTTCTGAGAGGCACCGAAAACAAGACAAGTTGCAGTGCTCAAAATTAAAAAGCAGAAGGAAAATAAAAAGGGATTTTATAAAATGGGAACAGTGTGACATAGGTCACCTTTTCCTCCTGTTTGGTGAGATTGCAGGAGCCAACTAGCAAAGTCTTAAATCTATCACAAATTCTGTGTAAATTTCAGATTAACAACTGAATAATAATTAGAACCGCCTTACTCCTCGCTACATTAGCAAGTTGCCAGACAGACGCGAAAATGATTTGTCATACATCAGTGACAAGTGAGAATCCTTTCGTATTATCGTCACCGCCAACTGAACATAACCGACCCATTAAAAATTGCATTAATTTATGGGAATTTCAGTCTTATTTCAGTAATACGTATACAGATTATCACCAGAGGAGGACCAAGTGTATTTAATTTCTTTAATAAAGAAACAGTTTAATTGTAATTTTGAAGCAGGAGCCACTGTGACATGAGAGTGTGAATTGATGAGAAATGAGAATCACTTATTGTCACAAGTAAGCTTCAAATGAAGTTACTGTGAAAAGCCCCTAGTCGCCACATTCCGGTGTGATCACTAGTGTTGATTGGAAATGCAGATCAAATGTTTTTGAAGTTATCTCCTTGAAAAGGTGCCCATACTTCAAACATGCAACTAAGAGAACTGCTGAAAGGTCATCAACCTGGAACATCGGGCAGAATCTTTCAGAGGGGACAGGATTGTCGGCTACCAGCTGGAAATACTCTTTATTCTTTCACGGGATGTGGGTGTCACTGGCAATTCCAGCATTTATTACTCAATCCCAAATTGCCCTTGAGAAGGTGGTGGTTGTTGTATTCTTATAACGCTATCAAAGCATCAATCACTCATTAGGGATTGTGTAAACTCATTGTGGGTCCATTTGTTTAGACTAGGCACATGAGAGCAGCTTTTAAATGGAACAATGCAGTATTCCAGACAGAAGTGGCTGCAGAATGCAGGTCACAGGCCCGGCTTGTGCAATGACGTCACGCGTCCTGTGCGTCTGTGCTTTTGACGCAAAATAACAGAGGAGAGATTCCTCCATTTTCTAGTTGCGAGCAAACAAGGCAACAGGACTGTGAAGAACTGAAGATGGATTGTTTTGTGATAAGGAAGGGAGGGCCAGAGACACAAACATCCCAGAATCTCACAACTGAATCTGCTGGAAAGAGCAGCCCAGGAGAGTCCATGGCAAGACAAAACCGCGCTAGTGTGAGCTGCTCAGGCAAGTCCACAGCAGGACAAAGCAGTGCAAGTGTTAGCTCTATACAGTGCTCTAGGGCTTCGAGTGAAAGCCAACGAAGCAACTGAAATCGGGAACAAAGTAATATAAAGATGATTTCTTGAGGTGTGGCTTTGTTGATTGTGTCAATTCAAATCTGGACGCAAAGCCCATGGCAGGGATTCTCCAAAATCCCGGACAAGTGTCGACGCCGGCGTCAAAACCGGCACGAGCAATGCCGGCGTCAACGGGACCCCAGGCCAGGTATTCACCCCTTTTTTGGAGCGTAGTACGGTGGCGGAGTGCTTTCCGCTCGAAAGCCGGTGCGCCACGGCCGGCGCAGGTCCCGCATGCGCGTGGGTTGCCGCTTTCGTGCCGGCACCCGGGCAACATGGCGGAGCCCTACAGGGGTCTGGCACGGATCAACATAGGCCACCCCCGGAATTAGCCCGCCCGCCGATTGGTAGGCCCTGATCGCGGGCCTGACCACCGTGGAGGCCCCCCCCCCGAGTCGGATTCCCCCCGCCTCCCCACCAGGACGGCCCCTGCAGCCAGAACTTCGAGGTCCCGCCGGGTGGGACAATACGTAACCCACGCTGGCGGGACTCGGCGGGCACTCAGCCCGTCGAGCGTGGAGAATCACCGGGGGGGGGGGGGGGGGGGTGCTTTCAACGTCCCACAACCGGCACGGCGGCGACCTCGTGGACGCGATTGGCGCAGAATCTCTGGTCGGAGGAGAATCGGCGGCCCAGCCCCCCCCCTGCGGATCTCTGACCCGGTGCGGAATTGGAGAATCCCGGCCCACATGTATTATATGCAGGGAAGTACTGGCAAATGGGAATTTAAAACCCTCAAAACTTCAAAGGCACATGAAGGCATGGCGAGTTGAGGACAAACCTCTAGATTTTTTTTTCAAGGGGTGCAGCAAGAACTTAAGTCATCAGCTGAAGTGCTTAGCAGAAATGCAACATTGATTGACAAAGCACAATTAACCTCTTACATGGTAGCTTACCATGTAGCTAAGGAGAAAATGCACCACACTGTAGCAGAGATTAATTCTCCCTGCAGCATTAGACATGGCTCGTACAGTCCGAGATGACGTCAGCTGAAAAACTGAAATGCATCCCGCTTGTGCACAGAATTTGTGTTATTGCTGAGAATTTAGAAGGCCAGTGTTTTTCTCTTCAAGTCAGCACAGAAGTTATCAATATAACTAGATGAAAGTAGCGATGTTTCAGATTGTGCAACCTTATTAGTTTAAGTTAGGCACGTTGGCACAATCAATTTGTTGAGGATTTGCTGTACTGCCGGACATTATCCAACCAACACGACTGGTGCAGAGATTTTTGAAGCATTGAATAGTTATGTGGTTGGAAAGTGCAGGTTCGACTGGGTTCATTGCAGAGGATGGGGCAAACAATGGGGCAGCCAACATGACTGGGAAAAACAGTGGAGTAAAATAAGGATTACGGAGGCAGTGGATCAGGACATTGTTTGGAATCGTTTTATTTACCATGAATTGTCACCAGACTGTCAAGCTTTATTCAGTCGCATCTGGCTGTGCTGATCAACAGGTTTTTTTGCTTCTTTCCAGAGGAGAATTTTCAGATTTTGAAAGAGAGGTGGATGAAAAATCCATTTGAGTTTGAGACCCCAGAGTCAAATAGATGACTCCAAATGAAGAGACTGAACTTCTGCATCTCACCTGTGACAACACATTAAAAACACGCTTCAAGTCCATGAGGCTATCAGCATTCTGGAGTAGCATCTCCGAGGAGTATCTACTGAGAAAAACAAGCATTTTGTTGCCATTGCCTTTCACAACGACTTACATGTGCGAGGTTCAATTTTCCGTCCTCACAAGGATGAAGACAGCACAAAGGAAGTGGCTGAATTCGGCACCTGATATGTGCATTTCCCTCTCCTCCTGTGAACCTGATTGGAGTGAGATTGTGAGGAGCAAGCAGGCTCACCTGACACATTAAAGGGAAGTAAAAATGGTGTGTTGAGAAGGTCAACTGGTTGGTAAAAGTGGGTCCTGGGAAAAAAAGTTTGAAATATCTGCTCTAAAGCATAGATGTAATCTGCTGGTAAACCCCAGATCTGTTAATGATAACCTTGTCTGGAGGTTTCTTTAATTGCTCTCTGTGGGGTTGCTATTCTTGGATGCTATTCCTGGTTGCATTTGAGATCTAGGGCTGGATTCTCCGTTTGGGACACTTAAGTCCCCACGCCGGCGTGAAAACGGTAGTGTTTTACGCCAGGCACAAAACGGCCACAGATTCCCTGCTCCGTGGGGGGCTACCTTCATGGCGGACGCAGCCCGCGGACCCGGACCGCAAAAATAGTCCCCCCTTCGGCCGGCTCGTGCACCCTGGGCTACTCCCCCCAAAGTGCCCCCAGCCCCGATTAAAGCCCCCCTGCCTGCGGATCGGCCCTTCCCTGACTATGGCTGCACCGGACTGAGTCTGCAGCCGCCACGCTGAGTTCACGACGGGTGAGACCACATGAGTACCACGCTGTCGGGAACTCAGCCAGTCACAGATTCCAAAAGTGCGGCGCTTTTCAGGGGGTGGCACATCGCGAAAGTGGCGCCGCCCCCGATTCTGTCGTCAGCGGGGATTTTCACCGCATCGCAGAATGCGATTTCAGCATTGGGGACCGGAAAATCCAGCCCCTAGTCTTCAATTCAGTATGAATGTACAGTGGTTGAGCTGGAATGGATCTGATCTGTCCTTGGTTGTGCCACACTATAGCACCTTTGTGTGTAAAGACTTCACAGGACCTTGGGTCAGAACAAAACCTTCTCATCTCGGCTGGTTGCCATGTACCTTCGGTGGTATCCTAGATGCGAACTTGTCCCAACTTTAAACTTGGCAAGTCTGTTATGCATTTTTATCATTCATGTTGTTCACCTTTTCTTGCAGTTTTAAAAGTTACTCTCTACTTCCTGAGAGTACAATGGATAAGTTTAGGTAAATTTGGTCTGCTAAACATGAGCTCTGCCAATGATGGAATAGTTGCACTTAAAGGTGTTTCTCTCAAATGTAGCACTGCACTATGTAGATCTTTCTTGTTCTGTCCACATTTGAGAATTAGGGATTTCACCATTTGAATTATATGTTCAGCTAAGCTGTTAGGTCTAGGGTAATAAGAAGAAGACGTAGTGTGGTCAATATTCCACTTCTCACACATATCGTAAAATGGCAGACCATCATCCATAATGATCTCGCTAGGCATACCAAATAAGCTGAAAATAATGCTTACAAGTGTGCATGACAGTTTTGTTTGACCTAGAGTGTGATTGTTGAATAATGGGGTACTTAAGTCGTTGACGATGACAATTAAGTCAGTATATGGACATGAAAGAGGTCGGATGAAACCTTAGACGAAGGATGGGTAGGATCCTCATGTGGAATCAATGGTTCTTTGTGCTGACTTGGCATATGCTCCTGACATAATAATAATGCCTTGCATTTCTTGAAAATGACTCCAATGTCATTGTTCATACCTGGCCAATAGATATTCTCACTTGTGTGTCTTCTTGTCCAATCTATGCCCATGTGAGAGTGATGAAGCTGTTGAAGAGTATCAAGTCACAAATATTCCAGTACGATGACCTGCCTGCCTTTGAGAATGATTCTCTAGGAGATGCCCAGCTCACCTCAGGAAGGCCAAAGTGGTCTCATATGTTCATGGACATGCAGAATTGAATCTGGCTATCCTTTGATTATGGTTTTCCATATTTCTGTCGTGTGGAATCTTTTGCCATTTCTTCTTGTAGCTGCTGGCATTTGCATTGCATAACATGTACCAGATTAATTGCCGGACTTGCATTCTCTTGCAAGCATAACATTGCAGCTCCCTTGAAACTATCATCAACCTAGCCCACAACCTGATCACTTGTCTTTCCTGACTCAAGCTAACCCAGTGCTGGCCCACTCACAGAATTGACAGGCTATGCACTGTAATCCCACCATGGGGGACCTATCAATTTACCAGCACTTTATTTTAACATTGTCCCAGCCTGTGTTTGCAAAGCTTTTCTGTGCAGTCACTATGCTGTTTTTCAACACTTTCCAAAGTAAAACTCATTGTGGTCTGACTCAGACATCAAGGGTCATGCCATGTAGCACAACTGAAGACAGTTCACCCATGACGTACCTGTGGTTAATCTCACTGCCATGTTGGCTAACCAGCAGTGAACTCCATATTGTGCTTCCATAATAATATACAGACACCAATCGCTCATAAGGGATTGCATAAACACGTTGTGGGTTCAGTTACTTAGACTAGGCACACTGGAACAGATATACAACAGGAGAATGCTTGAAGACATCAGTGCATTCTGTGTTCTGCTCACAGGCCAAGTGAAACTAAGGCTGGATCATATGACAGAATTCCCTTCTACTGATGGCATGCTGCTATCTGTCGTGAATTCGCATGGAGACAGCAGTGGACAGTATTCAAAGGATATGAGTATTGGTATGAGTCTCTTCCAGTGATGAATTTAGAACTGCAAAATAGACAATAATCGAGTGTGAATAGTTTATGGAGGAGAAACGGATTATAGATGATTGGGACGGTCCCTGTGAAATACATATGTTAATGTATCGTCAAGGATGTTGATAGAGGCAGAAAGTTGACGACACAGAAGACATAATCAAAGAACAACAAAGGTTTAATTGTCCATACTTGCAGAAGCCGGGAGAGGCAGTTACCATCTAGCAGTCTCATAAAGCCGACAAGCCAGTTTCGAGTCACAAACCTGAAGACCAATTTACCGCAAACAAGCTTCTATATCGTAGAGCTAAGGCAGTGCAGAAAACCTTCGTAACAGCAGTTTTAAATATCTTTGCTGGGCCAGGAAAAAGATGGTTCTCACAGAGGCCTCTGAACCCCCCACCCACCTCCCCACTGCCCCAACATACCTCTTAAGGGGTCCTCAAAACCCCCTCACCCCATCTCTTAAGGGCAGGGCACTCCCAGGTCTGATCCCGGGCAACCTGGCACATTGGCACTGCCAAGGTGTCAGGCTGGCAGTGCCAAGGTACCCAGGTGCCAGTGGGAGTGTCAGGGTACCACCCTGCCCAGAGCCTGACCAACCGTGACCAACCCCCAGATGCTGTTATGCCTGGCCCACGTTTGTGTGGGCCAGTGCTAAACAGCGCCATGGCGAGGTCCTCCAGGCTTGGATGTTAGTGCACAGACCTCGGGGGAATCGGGCTCAGACATATTTAAATGAGTCTGATGGCTCACTTAAATATGGTTATTTGGACCTTCCCCACCAAGTCTGGTGCGAAAAGGCTATTGGATCATGCCCATCATTATTTCTTGCAATTTTAAACTCTTCCAGTTTTAATGAATTTGTGCATATTACGGTGGGATATATATGAAATGATGCAAAATGGAGCTTGTGAGTGACAGAATCAAGCACTTCTAGATTGGGTGTAGAATAGCATAGTTTGAACGTATAACTCACATTGTTCGGTTCAAAGATACTTGTCCCTACTTTAGCATTTCCAGTTTCCACACCAGTATGAGGTTGCCAGCTTAAAACCAATTAGTGCAACAAACAGGGCAGAGTTGTACCAGAGGCCTATATTCAGCAGGAACTGACTGAGGTCTGCCAAAACTGAGTTCATGTAGCAACATCGGCAGCGGATGGAGAATCTTCACCTACCAGGGTGGTCTAGGTCACAAAGGAGAAAGGGTATTATTGTGTCTGACTGATTCATCAGCCAAAACAAATGTCAGTCACTTTTTCACTAAATATGATAGAGTATTCGGATGCCCTGCCATTTGATTTACTGGAATATGTTATATGGCAACAAAACATGCTAAAGACACCGAGGGACAGCATGTCATTACTGCAGCACCTTCCTGCCCAGGTTTTCTCATTGAACTCAACATCAGTGACTGAAAATTGATTATGCAACTCCAAATGCATGACTGCGTAGTTTGATCATTTTAGCTATAATTGCGATTAAGACAATTATGATTTGTTGTGAAAAAATTTCAACAGACATAAGGGAAGTGACAACTATTTCATCTGCTTTACAGATGATTTCTATAATAGAAAGGCATTGAGTGCATTCTCAACATCAAGCTGTGCAAATCGAAGCTATTTCAATTCTGTCCCTAGATCTAAAGTGGCTGCACGTCCACATAAATGCTTTGTTGATTTGATGTGTGGTTTCTTCGCTGGTGTTGCAGCTGTACAGTGATAAACTAGAAGGCTTCAATTCCTGCTGAGGTGGTGGTGAGGTGACCTTAGAGATGATGCCTTTCTTTTGTAGGCTGGGGAGCTCTGCTTTCAGTCGCTCCCTCAGTGGAGCTGGTACGGTGCGTGGACCACTGGCTTGGCGTCAGGTCGCAGTAGAATCTTGTATTCGTATGGAAGCGTGCCCATCCCACTGAAGACATCTGGGTACTGGGTCAGGATGTCGTCGATGCTGGCCTGAAGATCCGGATGAGACGGCGTCATGGTGTAGGCCCGTCGGATGTGATTCAGTTGCTTGCAGGCGTGCGCACCTAGCAGGGACGCCCTGTCTGGTTGAACAATCTCGAAGCGTAGGCTTGTCTGTATGTGTCGGTTGGACACTGTCAGGTGGCAGAACCCCAGTGCCTTAATTGCATTGCCATTGTAGTCCTGGAGTTTGCAGGCAGCTGGAAGCTTGGGAGCCTTCTTGATTCTCTTGAAGTCCAACTGCGAGATCAGGTTGGCGGAAGCATCTGTGTCCAGTTTGAACTGGATGGGGCATTGGTTGACATCCATCACTGCATTTCATTCGTCCTCGAAATCCTCGGCAAGGATTGACTGGACTTGCGATGTGCCCGGTGTGGCGTATTCACACTTCGTGATGATGCCTACTCGGTATGTGTTATCCAGGTAGTCATCGTCTGGATCTGGAGCACTACCTTGATCAGAGTCATGCGTTCGGTGTTGCACATCTTGTATGGGAATTTTGATTTCTTCGTCACTTGTCTCACATACAGTGGGTAGACATTCAGTGTCTTCTTGTTGGTTTAATGAGTTGGGTAGACTTTCATAGTCTCCTTCTGGTGGCTCAAACAAGCTGGGTAGACTTTCATAGTCTTCTTCTGGTGGCTCAAATAGGGTCTTGTTCATGCATGGACTTCGCTATGGAGTCTTGAGTTGCTTCCATTGTGGAGTCTGTCAACGAGCTTTCTGTGGAGTCTTTCATCGTTCTCTGTGTGAAGTCGTGCAGTGGTCTCGCTGTGCTCCCTCAACGGAGTTGTTCAGTACTCGCTGTGTGGCATCGTTTTCTTCTTGGGTATTTGACAGGTTGCTGTCATCCAATGTATCGACGATCTGCCATTGCATCATGGTATTGGATTCATCTACCATGAGTAGAGTCGTGTTGAGCTTTTCAACCGTGGCGCTGATACTTGTATGATCATCATATCCGAATAACTCAGCCCTGCCGGAGTAGTACTCTTCAATAAACAAATCATCTTCTTTTGTTTCGGATTCGTCAGCGTGCTCTTCATGTTCAATGAACAAATCATCTTCTTTGGTTTCGGATTTGTCATTGTGCTCTTCATTTCAGGTGGTGCAAACTGCTTGTTCCAGGGTGCTGCGGGGGTTATTTTCAACTGCTGGTAGAAATTGAGGCATTGTTCTGTCTTTCGAGGTGAAAGAATTGTGTTTTGTAGCTTTAAATCTCTTTTTTTCAATTTTCGGACATTTCCCCTTTAAGTGGACGTGGTCCAGGGCCTCTGATGTCATGACGCTCATGACGAAAAGCGTAGGAATGGATTGCGCATGCGCAATCCGAGTTTCCTTTACGGTGCGCTCTTTTTGCAACTGCGCACGCATGGTGCAGTTCTCGGCCGTTTCGTATTCCCGGTCGTATTGCGCATGCGCTGGGCCCCGATGAGTCGGCAATGTGCAGGCGCTGCATCTGGGAATGGTCTGAACACTCTGCACCTCGTGGGAGGCTTGTTTTTCACTCTCAGCATTTTTGTATTGTGAGTAGCGATTTTGCGAATGCTCATTCACAGTGCACGTTTCAATAGCGACTTTTAAGGTCATATGCTTGATTTTCAGCAATTGCTCTCGCAGAGGATCAGTGTGGACACCAAAAACGATTTGGTCTCTGATCATGGAGTCAGTTATATCACCGAAGTTGCAGGATTGCGCTAGCTATTGAAGGATTCGTCTTTACCTTGCATCCTTTGCTTGAAGATGTAGTACTCGAATATTTCGTTCGTGTCTACCTCGCAGTGGCTGTCGAATTTGTCCAGGATGGTCTGGTATTTCGTTCTGTCCTGCCCTTCTGAGTATTGAAACGAGTTGAAGATCTCTATCGCATGGTCACCCATGGTGGTGAGTAGAAGAGCTCTCTTCCGAGCATCGGTCGCGCCATTCAGGTTGGATGCTTCCACGTATAGTTGGAATTTTTGTTTGAACGAACGCCAGTTAGCACTAAGATTACCGGTGGTCCTGAGTTGATGAGGAGCCTAAATCTTGTCCATTGTACCTGGATTCGGTAGCTGGTCGTCTCTAACCTAGCTGAGTTGAACTAGGGAGATTGAGCAGTCACTCCTGTACCATGTTGTGTTATGCATAAGTTGCTACTTGATGTAGGTTCTGCTGAAAGATGCTCCAGACTCGGAGATAAGTTTGACGTATTTATTGAACGATTAACAATGCTCTTAAATGAGTTTGACACTCTACTAATCTGCCTCTAGTAACTCAGTCTACTCTGCCTAACTGTACAAGCTTACTCTCGACCATGTTCTGGGGTGTGATGTTGCTGATAATCAACCCTGTCCTGCTCTCTTGGTTTCTGCCGGTGGAAGAGGCACAGCCTGCGTGCCTTGCCCTTTTTATATGGGTCGTGTAGTGCCCCCTTGTGGTAATGCCACCTCTGGGTGTCCTGATTAGTCAAGAAGGCATACGGCATGCTTGCCTTCATTGGCCGGGGCATTGAGTATAAGAATTGGCAAGTCATGTTGTAGCTGTATAGAACCTTAGTTAGGCCACACTTGGAGTATAGTGTTCAATTCTGGTCGCCACACTACCAGAAGGATGTGGAGGCTTTAGCGAGGGTGCAGAAGAGATTTACCAGAATGTTGCCTGGTATGGAGGGCATTAGCTATGAGGAGCGGTTGAATAAACTCGGTTTGTTCTCACTGGAACGACAGAGGTAAAGGGGCGACCTGATAGAGGTCTACAAAATTATGAGGGGCATAGACAGAGTGGATAGTCAGAGGCTTTTCCCCAGGGTAGAGGGGTCAATTACGGGGCATAGGTTTAAGGTGAGAGGGGCAAAGTTTAGAGTAGATGTACGAGGCAAGTTTTTTTACACAGAGGGTAGTGGGTGCCTGGAACTCGCTACCGGAGGAGGTGGTGGAAGCAGGGACGACAGTGACATTTAAGGGGCATCTTGACAAATACATGAATAGGATGGGAATAGAGGAATACGGACCCAGGAAGTGAAGAAGATTGTAGTTTAGTTGGGCAGCATGGTCGGCACGGGCTTGGAGGGGCGAAGGGCCTGTTCCTGTGCTGTACTTTTCTTTGTTCTTTGTTGAAGCAAAGTACTGTAAACACCCCTGTCATCACCAACGGGGCTGAAGTGGAGATGGTTAGCAGCTTCAAATTCCTAGAGGTACACATCACCAAAAATCTTGTCCACCCAAGTCGACGCTCCCACCAAGAAAGCACAACAGCGCTTATAGTTCCTCAGGAAACTAAGTCTGAGAACACGCACGAACAGACTCAAAAACAGCTTCTTCCCCACTGTCACCAGACTCCTAAATGACCCTCTTATGGACTGACCTCATTAACACTACACTACACCCTGTATGCTTCATCCGATGTCGGTGTTTATGTAGTTACATTGTGTACCTTGTGTTGCCCTATTATGTATTTTCTTTTTATTTTCTTTTATTTTCATGTACTTAATGATCTGTTGAGCTGCTCGCAGAAAAATACTTTTCACTGTACCTTAGTACACGTGACAATAAACCAATCCAATCCAATCCAATCATCCAAAGAGCCCAAAGGGTCATATCCACATGCTGGAGCATGAGACATGGCACATAGCTCTGCTACAGCACTGAGGCTTGTATGTGTACACAGCTCATGCAGATTTGCACAGAATGCATGCGAATAAGCAATATGATGCACAGATGTAGTGATGATAAATGTCCATTCCTCACTCTATATTAGACTATCATAAAATCATAATGTCATTACAGTCAAACAGGGCGAAGAAAACAATGGAGGTGGCCTGGACTGGGGGTAGATCGGCCTGATTCAGCCATCTGTCCCATGGAGTTTGCTGGGGTGCCTGACCAGCTTTCTGTTGATGATGGTGAATCGCTGTTAGCAGGTGATAATTGAAGTATTGCAATCACCTTTGTACATGTACAAGGTCGTGCTCTCAGTTCACAGAGCACAAGGGGGTATTAACGTGAGAGGGAGTGCAATAATGGGGCTGCATCATAAGTTAAGGCAATGATGTGAATCACAGCGTGCTTTCACAATGAGAAGAGCTTTACCTAAATGACTCCCTTTGCGTCTCACACAGTTCCCAACTCTACTTCCATCCACGAGCATCAACCCCCACCCGTCCCCACTCCTAGGCGAACAAAATACGACTGGAGTGGAGGTATCTGATGATTTAACCACCAGCTGCCTCTGTGAAGCATGCATGCGCGAAACTGGGACGTGCCATATGTAGACACCTGGGTTGGCCAACTCCCGACGTAAAATGGAGAACAGCAAAGGCTGAATGGAAATTCAGCCAACAGAGGCAGAAACTAGCAGGTGCAGGTTTACTGTGTATTAAACTCTGCAAAAGCCCAGACAGCATCGATACAAGCAGCCATCTGCATAATAATGTAGCAGCAATCTACATACTAATGAGCGATCCCCGGGAACAATCGAAACATTTGGGATAAACAAGGCCAAGCCAGACTCCTCAGCGCCAGCAGGAGCCAACACAAAAGAGGTTAACGGACACCTCAAGACCGCCCATCAATCAGGGAACCGCTCCAGCATTGGAGAAATTGAACCAAGCGATTGGAACGAAGTCCAATCACTTGGAACCAGGTACAGGGTCCGCCCCGAAAGGCAGGAAGCCCCTGGGGACTATAAAGTTAAGCCCCCAAGATCGAATCGTTCTTCTTGACCGGGTCACTCAGCAACGTGAACCAACCCTCGACAGTGACCGGTTCAGCTGCCGCCAAGAGCCAGTAAATCTTAAGTCAACGCTCGCTACGAGATAGGCGCTCCTAGCTACCAGTCCGTACCAACTTTGAATCCTGCAGAGTCAGAAACCGAATGAAAGGCCATTTGTTCCCCTGACCTGGTGGGCCAGTCGGAAGCTAAGTATAGGCCTGTTAGTTGTAGAAGTAGCTTAGAAGTAGAATTTATGCATGAGTAACGATTACTGTGTATAATAAATGTGCTTTGATTTGAATCTTACTAATTGGTGTATTGAGTTATTGATCATTACTTGAACTTGAACCTCGTGGCGGTATCATGAAGATACCTGGCGACTCGAGAGCAAAGGTTATAAAACAGAGTCAATTGAACCAACCAAAAGTTAGCAACACATATTCGGACAGGACTTCAGATTTTCAGGCAGTTCCTCTATTTCTTGTTATGGTGAAAATCTGGGCCTAACAATCAAATACGTTCAAAACTGTGTCAAATAAATTAAAAGTATTCTGCTCCAGTTCTGTTTTATATTTATTCTTTCCTTGTGCAGCTGAAAGAAAGCACATTCACCTTCAATGCTATAAGCTGCGCATCATGTAAATTACAATTAGGCCATTTGGCAAGAGGCTGTATCTTCGTTCGAAATGTGGAAAAACATCAGTCTTTGTTTCAAAGAGCACAGGGTACTTATGAAGTGCTGAGCATTAATATTAAGACACAGGTTAAACTTTAAAAAGCATAAAACATGGACGTACTACAACTGTATCGGGAATCATCAACTGATGGAGGAGTGATTTAACTGGATTCAGGAATATAGTTCAATTTCCTTTTGAAAGAATCATTTGACCAAATGTCTGAAAACAGAAAGAAACTTCAGTGAACTTTGTTTCAACCAAGGTTCTTCTTTGAAGTGTCGGAAATGAGTATGCCTCATCATTGAGTCATTAAGGAAATCAAAATCTCGTTCAATTGCAATAAGGAAGAGCCCTGGGAGTCAGTTAGCCTCAACTGTGGCTCTTTGAGCTCTAAAAATTTAATCCTAACCAAATTAACAAATTTACTAAACTGTGAGTATTTATCAGCAAAGCTCACTTTAATGTGCAGATTCCTGGGTTATCCGAGGAGTGGGATATATCCCCTTCCCCTTGGAGACCTTGGGCAGGCGCCGTTCAGCACTGGGGAACAGACGGAATGGCACTTGTGGGAGTCTCCCAGGGCATTGAAGACCCCCCTCCCACCCAGAGGTGCATGCCCTTTGGGCAGGGTGGTATCCTGGCACAGCTAGTGCCACCCAGACAACCTGGCAATGACAGCTCGGCACTCTAGCACTGCAACCTGGATGCCAGCCTAGCACTGCCAAGGTGCCCAGATGATAGAGTGGGATCCTCACAGTGCGTTAGGGCTGGGGGAGGTGGGAAATCGGGGGTCAGTTCAGGGACATCAGAGATCGGGACACCATTTCTCGTTACACTGAAGAGTCCTGTGGAGCGGGGTTCCTCAGTGCACAGAACGGGACTATGTGCGGCCTCGGCCGCATGTTCCCTGTTGAGGCCTCCTATCGAACGTGATAGCCTTGTGTTTCTTGGCACTGCGAGCGGCGGGAAACATGTGGCTAAAAGAGCTCGCCAAGAGACAATGTTCCCATTTAGTTAAATCGCGCCCATAGAAAGCAATGAAGAGGATAGGAACAGACTTCAGGAGAGCATACTCAGACTGGTGAAATAAACCAACAGCAGATAAAATTTAGTGCAGAGACGTGTCAGATAATTTGTTTTGGTAGGAAGAATGAGGAAAATATGAACAAAGTGGAACAATTTTAAAGCAGTGGTGGGGCAGAGCTGTGGTGTTTGCGGAGGGGGGGGGGGGGAGGTGTGCAGCCTCAGCATAAAGCATAAAGGTCTACTGAGGTGTATACGGGAAGTGACAAGAAAGGCTGTTAAAAATCTAAGCGTTCTTTGGCTTTGTTAATTGAGGAATAGAGTACAACAGCAAGGATGCTACCCTAAACCTGAATAAAAGAGGAGTTAAACCTGGACAGCACTTTAGGAAAGATGCGGCAGGGACAAGGGGCTTCAGTTATGTGGAGGGACTGGAAGAAGCTGGAGCTGTCTCCTCAGAGCAGAGAAGGTGAACTGGAGATGGGATTGAGATATCCAAACAATGAGTGGGTTTGGTAGAGTAAATACAGGAAAGACCAGAAATTTAAATCGATTGGCAAAAGAAACAGGGCGAGATTCTCCCAGCCCTGGGCCAGGCCGGAGAATCCCCGCGAATGGGCCACGCCGCAGAGCGGCGAATCGGCAGCATTGGCGCCGGCATGGTTGGCGCGGCGACGTCGCTCTACGCGGCAGGCCCGCCGATTCTCTGGCCCGGATGGGCCGAGCGGCCGTAAGAAAAGAACCGAGTCCCACCGGCGCCGTTCTAACCTGCTCTGGGCCGCCGGGACCTTGGCGTGGAAGGGTCGGGTGGCGGCCTGTGGGGGGGGGGTGGGGGGGGGGGGGCGGGCGGTCCGACCCTGTGGGTGGCCTCCGATGAGGCCTGGCCCGCGATCGGGGCCCACCGATCGGTGGGCTGGCCTCTGTGGCTGGGGGCCACCTTTCCTACGCGCCGGCCCCTGTAGTCCTGCGCCATGTTGCGTCAGAGCCGTCGCGTTGAAGGACGCCACTGCGCATCCGCGCGTCACAGCGCATGTCCTCGTTGGTGCCGGCGCAACTGCGCATGCGCGGATCCCGCGGCGCACGGTTCACGCCAGGATCGGCAGCTGGAGCAGCGCGAACTGCTCCAGTGCTGTGCTGGCCCCCTGTAGGGGCCTGAATTAATCCTGGGAGTCGCCCGTTCACGCCATCGTAAAATGCGACGGCGTTTACGACAGCATGGACACGCTGTTGCGGGATTGGAGAATCCCGCCCCAGGAGTCAACAGGAGGAAACATTTTTTACGCAGGAAATTATTGAGACTCAGAATACAGTGCAGGAAATCCTTGCTTAATATCATTCTGCACAATGTTGCATTGCCTTAACATTACTCTCCAACGACCTGTATTGTTGATATTCTGTGCTAACTTCGCAGTAAGCCGGGACATTCCCACAAAACTCCCACTGTTCAACCTGCAAGAGCTGGCTCTTGGATGAGGTGGGGTGCATGTAATTTTGGGAGGGGGTTATGAAACTCTTACAGATTGTTTTGCATGTCGTCATTCCATATAACGTCATTAATTGGTTCCTGGGAAACATGATGTTAAGTGAGGATTCCTTAGATAGCACCTTCCAAACATATGACCATTGCCATTGAGAAGGACAAGGGCAGCAGGCACATGGGAACACCATCACCTGGAGGTTCCCTTCCAAGCCACTCACCACCCTGACTTGGAAATACGTCACTATTCCTTCACCGTCGCTGGGTCAAAATCCTGAAACACCCTCCCTAACTGCATTGTGGGTGTACCTACACTGCAGGGACTGCAGCACTTCAGAAAGGCAGCTCACCACCACCTTCTTAAGGGCAATTAGGGCTGGGCAATAAATGGTGGCCTGGCCAGAGGCACCCACTATCCTGCGAATGAACAAAACAATATCTTCCTGTACACAAAAGAAAACAGATTCAATAATGCCATTCAAAATAGAATTGGGGAAAGAGCAGGGAGTGGAATTAATCGACTCGCTAGGCCAAAGATCCAGCACAGGCAGAATGGGGTGAATGGCCTCCTTCTGTGCGGTAACATTTTATGATTATATCATTACCAATCTGAAAGCCGTACACACTTCTGCAGACTGACAACAGGTGGTGAGGATCAAGTTTCCAGCTATTTACACATGGGATAGATTTGTAAGTCCAACTGACAACCACTGCTGACGGCACTCAAAAGGAAAGGTCAATCGTAGATCTACAAAGAAGTCAATATTCTTAGAATCTAAGGGCAGGGGTGTCAACTTCACATGGGTTATAAAATGGACATCATCAGATCAAGTGCCCCACTTTCCATTTGCTGGCACTGTTTTACACCCTGCCAAAGTGGATCGCCCTCTTGTGGACTAATAATCAGAGGACTGGGTTTATAATCCAGTAGATTGCAAGTTCAAATCCCAACTGGCAGCTTCAGTATTTGAATTCATTCTAAACAACAAACCGGCACCAGCAAGAGAAAAGAGTCTGTCTCTTTGTAGAAAACCTGCTGCTTCACGAATACCCTTCATGGAATGAGACCTGCCGCCTGACCTTTAGGTTACTATTGTAGTTAACTCACAACTCACCTTCTGATGTGGTCCTATGGATGGGCAATAAATTCAAGCTCAGCTAGTGATGCCCCCATTCCAAGCATGAATAAAAGGAATTGTTTGTCAGCTTGAGGGGGAGGGAGGTGTTGGAGAAAGTGCATTTTCTAAACCTGGAGCGGGATTCTCCCGCACTTGGTGCGATGGCCCGACGCCGGCTCCAAGAGCAACGCGTACCACTGGCGTCGGACCACCCGGAAGTTGCGGAATCCTCCGCACTTCCGGGGGCTAGGCCGGAGGCGTTGGCGCCGCGCCAACAGGCGGCGAAGGGCCGCCGTGGTCCTGCGCATGCGCAGAACCGCTGCCGTGTTCTGCCGCAGGTGCAGGACCACTAGCATGTTCCTGCGCATGCGCAGGGGGTTCTTCTCCGCGCCGGCCATGGCGGAGCCCAACACAGGCTGGCGCGGAGGAAAAGAGTGCCCCCACGGCACAGGCATGCCCGCAGATCGGTGGGCCCTGTTCGTGGGACAGGCCACCGTGGGGGGCCCCACCTGGGGCCGGATCCCCCCGCACCCCTCCGAGGATCCTGCTAGACGGCCGGCAAGCCAGGTCCTGCCGTGATGGACCATTTCACGCCGACGGTACTGGCCGAAAACAGGCGGCCGCTCGGCCCATCGTGTCCGGAGAATTGCCGGAGGGGGGGTTGGGGACGCTGTCAACGGCCCCCAACCGGCGCGGCGTGGTCCCTGCCCCTGCCCGAAAACCGGCGCCGGAGAACTTGGCAGCCAGCGTCGGAGCGGCGGGGCTGGATTCAAGCCGCCCCCCCCGCGATTCTCCGACGCAGCAGGGGGGGTCGGAGAATCCCGCCCCTGCAGTTTGAAAAATATTACAATTATAGAGATTGGAATTATTTTCCATTGACATTGAGGGTTAATTTTATGAGGCATGTTGAGACCTCGATTTTAGGATAAAAGTTATTGTCCCGAGACTGCACTTGATGGCAGTGGGACCTGCTCGGCAATTTTACATCAGCGGCCTCCTAATTGCCCGCCTTTGTTGATGTAAGCCTACTTGTGACAATAAAAAGATTATTATTATTATTATTATGGACCAGGGCACGCTCGTGGTGTTGCAAATCTGAGGACTAGCAGTTCTGAAAACTCAGTAGCCCCACAAGGAGAGTTTGTTGCTGCTGAGGGATGTAGGGCCTACTGAGATAAGTGAAACATATATCACAGGACCGATAGTTGGAGGGAATACCCCATTGGGAAATTCATTGGACCCACGTGGGCTGCCCCGGCCCCCTTTTTGTTTCATTAAATCTTCCCTCCCAGGCTGTCACTGGGAGGCTGCTTCCATTTATCTGGTGGCCTTTCCATGGGAATGAAATGAAATGAAAATCGCTTATTGTCACAAGTAGGCCTCAAATGAAGTTACTGTGAAAAGCCCCTAGTCGCCACATTCCGGCGCCTGTTCGAGGAGGCAGGTACGGGTGGCCCCATGTGGTGGGGGTGGGATGGTTGGGGGGGGGGGGGGGGGGCACCATGCCAATGTGAAAACCAATGTCAAAATGGCAATGGGATTGTCATAGGCCTTTAGATGGAAGCAGGCTTCCCCCCTCTCTTGGGATCTGGTACAATCTGGTCGTTGAAACAAAATAGAAAACAAAATCAACTTTAAACTTTAACATGATCAACCCTGTTTAACAAAAGCCATTCCCATGTCCAATATCATGCCTATTCAGCATCAACAATGTTCATGTGGAGAATACAAATACGCTCACTGAGACACAATAAACACCTTAACACGACAGCTTGCACGCAATCAATCTCTGAACACACTAAAGCCTCGAAAGCGAAGATGTTAATGTAGTTCCTGCCTATGATATAGCAGACTTCATTCGACCCGAGAGTGTTTAAAATTGAACCTTCAAGTAAATTAGTGTTTGGTGAAAACACAAGCATGAAATTAGATAATAAAATAGAAAATAACCACAGTTCTTTCAAACCATGCGTAATACGAGCATAAGAATTTTCAACTGGGATTTTAGTGAATGGTCGCCGATTATCTGATTTCCTTCCCAGTCAACAGTAACCTATGGGGTTTTATGACATTATAATTCTCTGAACATTCCAGTAGAACAACAAACACAAACGTTAAGCAGAAGCAGCACCATTACAACACGAAGGAAAGTATAATGGTATTAGAAATGTAAACCATAAACGGCCGCCTAAGTTAGTATGATTTAATAAAGAAATTACGGCAGTGCTAAACTTTATCTCTTGTGCAATAGAAACAGGTCATGTCCATATGAATATAGTTTTGTGCATACTTGTAAAAGTAAAATGTTTAAGAATATGCCCACCATCTGTTGAGTGATGCAAGTCATAGCAAACAGCAGAATAAAACTGACAAAATCTAAGTGTTGGAATTACACAGCTGGGAATATAAAATTGTTTGTACCACAGCAGCTGTCCAGCAGGAAGTCAGGTTTACACTTTGAGCGCAAGGATGTTCTGAAAATAAGGGTCTGCCAAAACATTAATTTGCCTTTTCTCTCCACAAATACTGACTGGCCTGCAATGTATTCCTAGCACTCTGTACTTCTATGTCAGGTTTCCAGCAGATTATTTTCTTTGAGAAAGATGCGAGGCGCGTGCAGAGGTAGTAAGTGTCTTGGCAATGTTGCCAACCCGAAAAACAGATAGCATTTCAGATTTACGATGGACTCATCTAGATTTTATGGAATTCTTTATTTCCTGTGCCCATGTGTTTAGAACTAGATCTGGTGATCCACGAACAGCAGCACAATTTTACCACTTGTGTTTCCCCCCATGGCCAAACATGTTTATGATCATGGGAGTTCCAGCTTCCCTCTGAGTTTTGTTGAACACACCTCTGTGCTAAATATATTCTCTGGGTATTACAGATATAATGGGGGATTTTTAACATGTTGCCTGGTGAGATAGGGGGCGTCATTCTCCGCCGGCGGGAGTCTCCGTTTTGCCGGCGCCCGGGAGTTTCCCGACGGCGTGGGGCTGCCCCACAATGGGAAACCCCATTGACCGGCCGGCGTTACGGAGACTCCCGCCGGCCGGTCGGGGCAGAAATGTGGCGGGGCGGGGAGGAGAATTTCGCCCTAGGTGTGGGCAGGGGTTTAAATGGACAAAAGATACTGAACATACTGAAAACTCCAACCCACTGTCGTTCAGATTTTGCAGCGGCTGGACAAGGAGCGGGCAGCCAACTCGCTCCCAGGAGGTGGGTTGGAATTTTAAACATGTTAATGAGTCTGTAAGCCTCAAATTTAATCTGCCTTGCATGTTTAACTGTGGCCGACTGGTTACCTGGGCCTTGGGAAACCTGCAATTCTAGTGAGGCTAGGATAGCTTTGGGGAGAAGGCAAGTTCGTTCACAGCAGTCCCTGTGGACCAAGAGAAGCAGGTGCACTTCTTCCTGGCCCTGTAAGTTCCCCTAAACCTCATACAAACCAGGAACTTCACAGCACATGGAGAATCGAGACTGTGGGGTTCCCCGTGTGCTATTGGATCGGCGATCTGGATTCTCCTGCCCTGCCCACTGGAAGAACGCCACAGGGTGAGCCGCGTAGAATGGAGAACTCCATTGACCTTGGGCGGGATTCTCCGGCTTCCGGGCGGACTCGGTCGGAGAAACTCGCCCTCCATCTCTGAACACGGTCAGGAAGTAAAAATTGTCTCCTAATATGTCACATGGCCTTTCAGTTTGTCAATGTACATTTCATATAAATAATAATAATCAATGATAATCTTTATTAGTGTCACAAGTAGGTTTCCATTAACACTCCAATGAAGTTACTGTGAAAATCCCCTAGTCGCCAGACTCCGGCGCCTGTTTGGGTACACTGAGGGAGAATTCAGAATGTCCAATTCACCTAACAATCACGGGCGTCATTCTCCGACCCCCCGCCGGGTCGGAGAATGGCCGTAGGCCACCGTGAATCCCGCCCCCGTTGAAGTCTCCGGTACCGGAGATTGGGCGGGGGCGGGAATCGGGCCGCGCCGGTTGGCGGGACCCCCCGCTGGATTCTCCGGCCCGGATGGGCCGAAGTCCCGCCCAGAAATTGCCTGTCCCACCGACGTAAATCAAACCTGGTGTTTACCGGCGGGACCAGGCGGCGTGGGCGGGCTCCGGGGTCCTGGGGGGGGGGGGGCGCGGGACGATCTGACCCGGGGGGTGCCCCCACGGTGGCCTGGCCCGCGATCGGGGCCCACCGATCCGCGGGCGGGCCTGTGCCGTGGGGCACTCTTTCCCTTCCGCCTCCGCTACGGCCTCCACCATGGCGGAGGCGGAAGAGACTCTCCCTACTGCGCATGCGCGGGAAACTGACAGCGGCCGCTGACGCTCCCGCGCATGCGCCGGGAAACTGTCAGCGGCCGCTGACGCTCCCGCGCATGCGCCGCATTTCCGCGCCAGCTGGCGGGGCAACAAACGCCATTTCCGCCAGCTGGCGGGGCGGAAATCCCTCCGGCGTCGGCCTAGCCCCTCAATGTTGGGGCTAGGCCGCCAAAGATGCAGAGCATTCCGCACTTTTGGGCCGGCGCGATGCCCGTCTGATTGGCGCCGTGTTTGGCGCCAGTCGGCGGACATCGCGCCGTTGAGGGAGAATTTCGCCCCACGTCTTTCGGAACTTGTGGGAGGAAACCCACACAGACGCGGGGAGAACTTTCAGACTCCGCACAGCCAGTGAGCCAAGTTGGGAATCGAACCCGGGCCGCTGCTGCTGTGAAGCAACAATGCTAACCACTGTGCTACCATGCTACGGCCATGAATATTGTGGATATTTTGCGACAGAAGAGAGGCAGTAAAACTGGTATAAATATTTAAAGTTATGGCAGGAAATGTTTTTAAAAATGAAGTAAAATAATGCACAGTTCCCACTCTCCTGTTCAAAGATTTAGAGATGTCCAATTTGGTTAATTTTTCATGTTCAGCGAATGATCTCTTGACCCTGTGCTAATCTTATTAACAAATCAACATTTTTTCTAAACCTGCTCACAATTTGTAACCATAATCAATTAACATCAGGCTGTCAACTCTACTGCGCTCCCTGGAGATTAAAGGTTCAGTGTACACTCAAAACGAACGCCTGTATTATTGTTTTAGCAGAGGTCACCAATGTGCAGCAATTTTTAAAAAAACAATCCATGACTGACCAAACAAGTGATTGAGTATCAAGTTGATTAGATTCAGCTGCGTTTGCCAGTTGTGAAATTTAAAAACAAATTGTTTGACACTGATGCGCAATCAATTACTCTCAAGACAAGGTGATTCATAACTGAAGGCTTTAATCTGCTAGAACTCTTCCCCAGCAGCTTTGATACAGAAAGTGAAGGCTGCTGTGATGGCATTGGTTCTTATACTCCGCCTCTCAGGGAGGAGCTATGTACATCAGCCAATGGTAGACTCCTGGGTCTAACCAATGGTCATCCACCTCTCAGGTACCGCAATACCTGGTATTACCACATTCACCCCTGTTAAAAAAGAGCCCGGCAGGGTGATGGCCAGCGTTAATAGTCGCCTTTCGCATGGTATAACCAGGTATGGAGGTACCGTGATGTCGTGGGCAATAACAAATTGTTCATAGTGCAGCAATCAGTCGATCGGGTGGCCTGGTTGTCCTTCTGGAGCACCTGGGCTTCGGCAGTGATTTTGATGGGGGTCCCGGCGGTTGCGACTCCGGGAGCATGATGTTGTCGTCCTAGGCATCTTTGTCACCCATAGGCGGCGCTGTTGGGGCAAAAGGTGGACAGGGGGGGAAGGCGCCTGTAGGGGGCGTCGGTGTGTGTTCGGGCTGAGGCAGGAGCGGCGGGAGTACTGACCCTCCAGTTAGGTGCTGTGGGGAGGGTGGGGGAAATGGTACGGGTGCGCGTGGAGTTCCGGCGGGTGCCAGGTCCCAAAGGGAGACTGTGTCTTGGCGGCCGTCAGGGAACACTACGTAGGCATACTGGGGGTTGGCGTGCAGCAGGTGGACCCTCTCGACCAATGGGTCCGACTGGTGCACCCTCACATGTTTCCGAAGCAGGATGGGTCCGGGTGTCGCTAGCCATGTTGGGAGCGAGGTCCCGGAGGAGGATTTCCTGGGGAAAACAAGGAGACGTTCGTGAGGTGTCTGATTCGTGGTTTAACAGAGCAGTGACCAGATGGAGTGGAGGGCTACCGGGAGGACTTCCTGCCAGCGGGAGACTGGGAGATTCCTGGGCTGTAGGGCCAGCAGGATGGTCTTCCAGACCATTCTGTTCTCCCTCTCTACCTGCCCGTTTCCCCGGGGGTTGTAACTTGTCGTCCTGCTCGAGGCGATGCCCTTGCTGAGCAGGAATTGACGCAGTTCGTCACTCATAAAGGAGGACCCCCTATCACTGTGTATATATGCGGGGAAACCGAACAGTGTAAAGATACCCTGGAGGGCCTTGATGACGGTGGTTGTGGTCATGTCTGGGCAGGGGATGGTGAATGGGAACCAGGAGTACTCGTCAATCACATTAAGGTAGTATGTGTTGCAGTCGGTGGAGGGGAGGGGGCCTTTGAAATCCATGCTGAGGCGTTCAAAGGGATGGGAAGCCTTTATCAGGTGTGCCCTCTCTGGCCGGTAGAAGTGCGGTTTGCACTCCGCGCAGATTTGGCAGTCCCTGGTGACGGTCCTGACCTCCTCGATGGAGTAGGGCAGGTTGCGGGTCTTGATAAAATGAAAAAAACGAGTGACCCCGGGTGGCAGAGGTCCTCGTGGAGGGATCGGAGGCGGTCCACTTGTGCGGTGGCACAAGTGCCGTGGGACAGGGCATCAGGAGGCTCGTTCAGCTTCCCCGGACGAAACAAGATCTTGTAATTGTCGGTGCAGAGTTCTATCCTCCACCGCAAGATCTTGTCGTTCTTAATCTTGCCCCGCTGCGCATTATCGAACATGAAGGCAACCGACCGTTGGTCTGTGAGGAGAGTGAGTCTCCTGCCGGCCAGGTAATGCCTCCAGTGTCGCACAGCTTCTACTATGGCCTGGGCCCCCTTTTCGACGAGGAGTGGCGAATTTCGGAAGCATGGAGAGTGCGGGAGAAGAAAGCCACAGGCCTGCCCGCTTGGTTGAGGGTGGCGGCCAGAGCTACGTCGGACGCATCGCTCTCGACCTGGAAGGGGAGGGACTCGTCAATGGCGCGCATCGTGGCTTTTGCAATGTCTGCTTTGATGCGGCTGAAGGCCTCGCGGGCCTCCATCGACAGGGGGAAGGTTGTGGATTGGATCAGGGGTCGGGCCTTGTGTGCGTAATTGGGGACCCACTGTGCATAATAGCTGAAGAACCCGAGGCAGCGCTTTAGGGCCTTGGTGCAGTGAGGGAGGGGGAACTCCATGAGGGGGAGCATGTGCCCAGGGCCGGGAGCTATGACTCCACTTCGCACTACGTAGCCCAGAATGGCTAGACGGTCGGTGCTAAACACGCATTTATCCTTATTGTATGTCAGGTTAAGGATTTTCGCGGTCTGGAGAAATTTGCGGAGGTTGGTGTCATGGTCCGGCTGGTCATGGCCGCAGATGGTGACGATATCCAGATACAGGAACATTGCGCGTAAGCCGTACCGGTCAACCATTCAGTCCATCTCTCACTGGAAGACCGAGACCCCGTTCGTGACACCGAAGGGAACCCTTAAAAAGTGATAGAGCCACCCATCTGCTTCGAAGGCAGTGTACTGGCGGTCACCATTACGGAGGGGTAGCTGGTGGTAGGCAGACTTGAGATCCACCATGGAGAAAACCTTGTATTGCGCGATCCTGTTCACCAGGTCGGCTATACGGGGGAGAGGGTACGCATCCAGCTGCGTAAACCTGTTGATGGTCTGTCTGTAGTCAATGACCATCCTATGTTTCTCCCTGGTCTTTACCACCACTACTGAGCTCTCCAGGGACTGTTGCTCGCTTCGATGACCCCTTCCCTCAGCAGCCTTTGGACCTCCGACCTGATAAAGGTCCGTGCCTGGGCACTGTACCGCCTGCTCCTGGCGGCGACGGGTTTGCAATCCGGGGTGAGGTTCGCAAACAGGGAAGGCGGGTCGATCTTAAGGGTCGCGAGGCCGCAGACAGTAAGGGGATGTATAGGGCCGCCGAATTTAAAGGTCAGGCTTTGCAGATGGCACTGGAAATCCAGGTCAAGGAGTGTGGCTGCGCAGAGGTGCGGCAGGACATACAGGCGGAAATTGTGGAATTCCCTGCCGTGGACAGTGAGGTTCGCGAAGCAGAACCCCTTTATCTCCACCGCATGTGACCCGGAGGCCAGGGAGATCCTTTGATTTACGGGATGGGTGACAAGAGAACAGTGTCTTACCATGTCAGGGTGAACAAAGCTTTCCGTGCTCCCAGAGTCAATCAGGCATGACGTCTCGTGGTCGTTGATGGAGATCGTCGTTGTAGCTTTCGCAGGCGTCCGGGTGCGACTCTGGTCCAGAGTCACCGGGGCCAGCTGAAGTAATGGAGAGTTTTGGTCGGGCAGCATGTAGTCGGCTGTGCTGGGGGCCTGGGGTCCCATCCAAGATGGCGCCACCCATGGGTCGCACATGGTGTCCAGGGATGAAGAAGATTGCGGCGGCGAGGGACAAAATGGCGGCGCCTGCGGGTCGCACATGGCCTTGGGATAGGGGGGTGGCGGTGAGCGGTGGGCGGTTGAGGCCTGAAAGGGGGGTTGCCGATAGTCGCTGGAGACCGCGGCCACGGCGCGGGCCTGGCAGACCCCCACATAGTGGCCCTTCTTGCCGCACCCTTTGCAGGTGGCGGTGCGGGCCGGGTAGCACGGGCGGGGATGATTCGCCTGCCCGCAGAAGAGCAGCGGTGTCCGGCGGCGTTAGCGGGCCGCCTCGCCGCGCAGGCTTGCGGGGTCAGGGGAAAAGGTCTGAGGGGCTGCCGCTACTGGGTGCCACGCAGCCCAGGGGGCTGCCACGCAATCGGGAGCAAAGGACAGCGCGTTTTTATAGGCAACGTCCATGGACCCCGCCAGGCCCCGTGCCTCTGCAAGTCCCAGAGTGTCCATTTCTAGGAGCCTGCGGCGGATATCGGGGGAGGTCATACCTACCACGAAAGCATCCCTGATCAAAAGTTCCGTGTGGTCGTTCCCCGAAACTGGCGGGCAGCCACAGTTTCGGCCCAGCACCAGCAGCGCCCGGTAGAAGTCTTCCAACATTTCCTCGGGGCTTTGCCTCCTAGTCGCCAGCAGGTGACAAGCGTAGACCTGGTTCACAGGGCGGATATAATGTCCTTCTAGCAGCTCGATCGCGGCAGCATAATTCGCCGCCTCCTCGATAAGAGGATAGATCCCGGGCTGACCCGTGAGCGTAGGAGATGCATCTTTTTTCCTTCTGTGGGGGTGTCAGCGGCCATGTCGAGGTAGCCCTTAAAGCACGCCAGCCAATGTTTGAAAATAGCAGCAGAGTTGTCCGCGTGGAGGCTGAGCTGAAGGCACTCCGGTTTGATACGGAGATCCATCCTTTCAACTGAAGTTGTAGCAGATTAAATTGATGCGCAATCAATTACTCTCAAGACAAGATGATTCGTAACTGAAGGCTTTAATCTGCTAGAACTCTTCCCCAGCAGCTTTGATACAGAAAGTGACGGCTGCTGGGACAGCATCGGTTCTTATACTCCGCCTCTCAGGGCGGAGCTATGTACATCAGCCAATGGTAGACTCCTGGGTCTAACCAATGGTCATCCACCTCTCAGGTACCGCAATACCTGGTATTACCACAGACACCAAAGGATGTCCTCCAGATATCATTTTGTTACAAGAATCAGAATCTTCTCATTTGTCGGTTCTCTTACATATTTCTAATGTAAGGGCACTGATGGAAGCAAATCCAGAGAGAAAGGCAGATCATTGATAAAACAGAAGTAGAGGCAGGAAACAATCTCAAGTTTTCTCTTAAGGCCTGGGAACTATGGGCTTTGTTTTTTTTAAATTATATTGGACTCTTAGATTTTTACTGCTAATTTGGAATTGTATTCTATGATCATTTCCATTCTTCCATGAAAATCAGAACGCACTGCCTTTGTCGTGAGATCTTGTTTCAACCTCAAGACTTAAATTTTACTATGACTTGAAAATACCTCTTGCCAAAGGATCGCCATGCGAATCACGTCAATGCAATAATTCATTATTCGAATGTCAAAACACAAGCTATATCAGAGGAGTAATTTCTTGGCGCATGATGTGACATCTGTGCAGCTTTTATTTTCTTTGAAAATAGAAACACTGTCGAGATTTTGGGGATGGTTTAATTCTGTTTGGATTAAGTTTCTGTCATGAATTAGTGTCACGGGATACACCAACAGCCATGAATGTTCTCAATGTCCATGGTAATTATTCACTTTAATGGAAGTTGATGACTTGGGAAATATATATATTCGACTCATTTTACAATTGTCTTTATTCTTGTAACACAGAACCTTTTGCAACAACTTCCTGCTTTTGGTGGAGAGATCATTTTTAAAATTCTGCAGTCCGCCAATCTATCGGCGGGCGAGATTAGTCTGAAAGGATGAATCGACCCCGAGCTGACTCTGTCTTAACGAATGCCAAACATGATATGGGTGTCGAAAAGGGATATATTTCCAATGTCTGGAAACTGCTCTATTTCAAGGAGCTGGACGTATATTTATACCATGCTACATAGGGAGCTGGGAAATCACCAAAGCATCTCGTTTAATGCTGCAACAATGAACAATATTGTTGCCAAGTTATGACAGAATTCCAAATCAGGTCAAGATACAACATTTGTCACATCAATGACTTGACCATGTTCTTCCAGCATTATAAGGAATGTAGGACAAATCTGTAAAATGTAAATTCCATTTACCGGGTCCTTACACCGGACAATATGAGTCACCATTCCAGAGGAACATCAATGGCGCAACATTTGGTGTAAAGTGGAAGAACATGGACTCGTTCCCAAAAAGATTCACAGCAGCTATTTCTGAATCAGACAATGGCAGGTTGTTTTGTGATCAGAATTCTCCAAGAGACAGGAGACTATTGCGTGTTAAAAATAAAGTGAACAAATGTAGAAGGCTTGTGTTTCAAAGAAAGATCAATCTTTCTAAAGGGCTCCGATGGGGACAGCAGTAAATCCTGGAGAGTGACAGAGTGCTGTGAGGTGCAGGGAAGGGCAGGAAAACTTCTTCTTGCTCCAAGCAGAATGACTGCCAGAGGGACTTTTATACCTCTACCAAAATGAGAGGGCTGTTTAAGATGTGAGGCTCTTTGTAACCAAGTCCTCTTCTAATACACAAAATTAACTTGCTCCAATTGAAAAAAAACAGAATTCAAAACCGAAATGGGGTACCGTGACAAAGATTCAAGACAGAAATTTGTTGATCTCAACATATGTCAAAAAATCCTTTTGTGTACAATTTTCCCTCTGCTGCAAAGGTACATTTTATATTAATAGTAATGAAAATGCATGCACAGATGAAGCATATAAAAAAACTGATTGCATACTCTGCATGTGGGACTGAGGCCTTCGGTACAAGTCTGCAGAGGATACCGATTCCAAACGCAATTTCATATCAAAAAGCTTTTACTTTAAAGAGAATGCAAAATTGGTTTGAAAAAGCTTTTGGGATTTCTGCACATATGCAGTGTCTCACGGTTGTCTGAAATTGTGAACCAGAATCTCACTAAAGGGAATGATTAATTCTGGTTCTGGTCTAACTTGTACATTTCATAGAATTTACAGTGCAGAGGATGGCCATTTGAACATAGAACTGAATGAGATCATGATCACATGATTACATAAAGCATGGCCGGGATTCTCCGCTGGCATTATTCTCCATTATGCCGGTGCCCGGGGGTTTCCCGGCGGTGTGGGGCTGCCCCTCACTGGGAAACGCCATTAACCGGCCGGCGTAATGGAGAATCCCACCGTCCGGTCGCGGCAGAAATGTGGCGGGGCGGAGAATCCTGCCCGATCTGAAAAATCGCCGACTAAAATTATTTCGAGTTATTTGGAAAAGGCAAAAGGGAAACAAAATACATCAACCTGGTAGCATGTCAGTGAAAGTACCTGCAGTTAAAATTATGACTGGATTCCTTTGGTGGGATTTGATGATACACCATAGAAACTAGGGAGGGGACTGAAACCCACAGTTCCATACATAAACCTGAAGCCAGGAGGAAAATGTCTACTTCAGCCTATCACTCGCCTTCAAGCAAGCAAGTCACAGTAACATTGACGAGACTGGAGAGCAGCTGCTTGGACATTCTCCCAGATGGAAGGCAGGAGAAAAATGACTGAAGGATAGATTTCAAAAAGGGCTGTACTCTAGCTCCTCTGCTCCTCTTCCAGACCATTGAATATGTCAGAAAGAGAAGCCAGGTATTGTTGAAACAGAGGAGGCCGAGGGGTGATTTAATTGAGGTGTACACGATTATAAAGGCCCTAGAGTAGACGCGAAAGACCCGTTTCCTCTAGCAGAGTGGTCAACCACCGGGGGGAGAATTTAAGGTGATTGATAGAAGGATTAGAGGGGACATGAGGAAAAGGCTCTTCACACAGCGGGTGGTGGGTGTCTGGAGTTTGCACCCTGGTTTGGTGGTTTGAGGCAGGAACCATCAACTCATTTCAAAAATACCTGCCGCTGCACCGGAAGTGCTGCAATCTGCTGGAAGGTGGGATTAGATTGGATGGTTGGTCACTGTTTTGTTTTGTTTTGATACAATGGGCTAAATGGCTCTTTCTGTGAGGTAACCTTTCTGTGGTTTTATCTCGGTGTAGTTTTCTTGAATTAGGGAAGACAGTATGACATTACATACCACAAATACAATCCAACAATTTGTGATATAATTTTTCTTGGGATGGTGGTGGTAACCACAAGATTAGGATACTTGTTTGCATTTGTGGTTAATTTAAATATTTTCTGAATTCATCAGAACATCAGGGATTAGGACCAAAAGGTAATAGACTATGCCTAAAAGCATTTTAGTTGCAGGAATTCTTTGCTTTTCCTGTGAGAATTCCACGTGTAATATTTATCATAGAAATCATAGAATTTACAGTGCAGGAGGCCATTCGGCCCATCGTGTCTGCACCGGCCCTTGGAAAGAGCACCCTACTGAAGCCCACACCTCCACCCTATCTCCGGAACCCAGTAGCCCCACCTATCCTTTTTGGACACTAAGGGGCAATTTGGCATGGCCAATCCACCTAACCTGCATATCTTTGGACAGTGGGAGGAAACCGGAACACCCGGAGGAAATCACGCAGACACGGGGAGATCGTGCAGACTCCGCACAGACAGTGACCCATGCCGGGAATCAAACCTGGGACCCTAGAGCTGTGAAGCAACAGTACTAACCACTGTACTACCATGCCGCCCACAGATTTAATCCAAAACATTTTAGTAATAGGCATCGCCAGAATGTGAACTGTGCATCTTTATTCAAAAACAATCTCCAGACAACTGTAGAATCAGTTCAAGATAAATAATATAGAAATTCTGGGGTTATAATACATTTGTTAACCTAATATTAAATATGTCTCAATTAATTTATTGCAAACTAAGATAAAAGGTGGGTTCCACTCCCAACAGAGGTACAAATTGGGTCGCAAAATGCGAACTTATTTTGTGCTGCAAAAACATTTTTCCTGCCTTCCTGACCCTGGACCATTTTCAGCAGGTTGGGAAGGCCTTGAGCACGATACACACATGCACCTCTTTCACGATCAGTTCCTCATTATGAGGACCACAGGGAAACTAAACTTCCTCCTACACACGGTTTCCATATGCTTGGGCGGGTTTTATAAACTCTAAAAAAAACTAGGAATGCGTGTGACCACTGGAGGAAGCTTTCTGAGAGTGAAGAACATTTTGACACTTTCAAATGTCACTATTAAATGCTGTATTGCAATATAGATGTATTTTTAATGCAGTGATTCTCACAGGGATTCTTGTCTTGCAAAGGTAAATTGGATCCTTACTTTTTTTATGCTTCATCGGATGTGGGCATGGGGAAGATGGAGAGTAAGAGGGGTCAGATTCATGGGAGCCTTTAAGCAGTGTTGGGAGGTGGGGCTGCTGTGTTGGAGAACCAAGGCGGGCCTTAACACTGGCTGCCTCTGCACTCAGTCCCCACACACTCCATCACGACTCATAAAATGCACTTCGTAAAAAGACAGAAATCCTGGGTAAAAGGCACATTTGAGTTGGCCGTGCATTTTGGCTCCCCATGTCACCTCAAATCCCTCATACTTCCCAGATCCCTCATGCTCCCTCACTGCCAACCACCCACCCTTCATTCCATCTCTGGTCCCCATGGCACCCCAGATCCATTGGTACATCTGGCCACCTGAAAATTTAAAAAATTAAAATCACTTGTCACAATAATGGGCTTCAAATGAAGTTACTGTGAAAAGCCCCTAGTCGCCACATTCCAGCACCTGTTCGGGGAGGCTGGTAGGGGAATTGAACCCCCGCTTCTGGCCTTGCTCTGCTTTAGAAGCCAGCTGTTTAGCCTACTGTGCTAATCCAGCACCTCGGAGACCCCTCATCCTCCACAGGCACTCACTGGGGGACCAAAATGGAGACCAGGTGTTCACACCGTCGTGAACGCCGTCGCGATTCACGACGGTGCGAAACAGGCAAGGGGACGACCAATTCTGTCCCTCATAGGGGGCCAGCACGGCATTGGAGCGGTTCACGTCGCTCCAGCCTCCCTTCCTGGCGCCAAATAGGCACCGTGCCAACCCGCATATGCGCAGTTGGGCGTCACCAACCTGCGCATGCGCGGGGGACTTCTTCAGCACGCCGGCCCCTACACAACATGGCGTGGGGGTTCAGGGGCCAGCCGCGCAACAAAGTTGGCCCGGGGGGGGGGGAAAGAGGCCGGCCCGCGGATCGGTGGGCCCCGATGTCGGGCCATACCCCATCGGAGGCCCCACCGGTGAAGGAGCGCTTTTCCCCGCCCCACAGGCCACCCCCCGACCCTTCGTGCAGAGTTCCCGCCGGCAGCGACCAGGGGTGAATGGCACCAGCGGGACTCTGCTTTTTCCACGCGGCCGCTCGGCCCATCCGGGCCAGAGAATCGGCGCGCATCCAACGCACCGGCGCAAATGGTGCCGATTCTCCGCACCTCGGAGAATCGCGCGCCGGCGTCAGGCATCGTGGCGCGGTTGCGGCGATTCTCCGGCCCGCCGTGGGGCTCGGAGAATCGTGTCCATTAAGTATGAACCAAGCACCCGCCTCAGGAAACATGCAATATTAATGGGAGTTATTTTAAAATCAAAAATAAACTTCTACCAACCTAATAAAACCTGGAATGCAAACACAGTACCAAAAGAGTGCAGGGCAGGTTTCCCCAAGCCCACACAAGAATCTGGGCAAAAGGGTCTAGGCTCCACCACCCACTCTTTCAACCTTTGAAATTTTTTTGCATTTGTTTCTTTATAAAGGTTCTCCTGCATGGAGTTAATGCAACTTTTACTGAGGTCAGAATGCAGTAACTAAACCTAAACTATTTTAAGACAGTATTTTTTATTTGTCTTTCTGAACCAAATTCCTGACACAGTTAGTAAAAAGATTTCAGAGATCACTCAATGATAAGAATTCCCTTAGTCTCAGAGGTTTAAATTTGAGAGCTTGCGCTGTTGAGTTGCCAAAAAAGGGGTATGCAATGAGACGCCAGTCGGAATTTTAATGAGTCTCTGGATTTATACCCATATGTTCAGTGTGTGCCAAACCAAGAGGTGTGAAGAAGCCAGAGGTGGGAGTTAGCTGAAATCTACAAAGGCAATGTTCTTAATGGATGACAAGTAGCTTCACATTTAGATTATAGAAACAGTCCTGTAAGACTTGATTTTATTCTGAGCAAACACTACCTTTACTTGGGCTTTCGATAGTTCAATAAATTTGCACAATTACCATCCACTTACGAGTTTAAATCTGCCCATTCTGATCCTTGACAACCCTTTTTTGACAGGCAACTAAAAAGCCACCCATGTAGAACGGAGAAGGATTTGGCTGCAAGCACTTTGAATAAGTGAAGTGAGGAAAGATAGTCATTTAGATTCCTTTCCAATTCTTTTCCCGCACCTCGTGGTGCACTAAGGCAAACTATTGTCTGCTTCCATACCTAGTTGTTCCCAGAACAGGTTGCTAGTCTGTTTCTAGGGATTCATAGCTTTAGAGGGGCGCCACTCCATATCGAGCATGGTTGTCCAGGAGTCTCTCCCGCTCTTACTGCCAGCTAATGGCATGTTGGAAGGGTTTGCAGGTTGACATTCAACCTTGTTGACCGCATTATGAATGCACCTTGGACATCAAGTCCTGAGGTGGGATTGATCTTAGAGCTTCTGGCTGAGAGGCAGGGACGCTACCCACTGCGCCACAAGACCTCCTGCATACGGTCAGATAAAGACTGTGAATGTCTGCAGGGGTTCTTCAGCCTGTCCACCATAACCACAGAGGCAACCCCAGTAATGTCCTAAAAAAACAGCATTAATAGCTTTTTAACAGTGTGATGAACGGTTATTGTATTACTGTACCCTTATCATCATGTAAGGTGATGTCTCCTTTAAGATCGGGCTTGGAACCCTGGGGGACTCCGCCTCCAGCTCCGCCCAACTGGGAGTCGTATATAAGGGTGCCGCCTGCAGCACCCGTGTCGGCACCAGGCTAGTTCTTAGCTTATTAAAGCCTTCTTTACCGTTTTACTCTCTCGCGTCGTTATTGAGGGTACAACAAACAGGTTTGCAGCTTTGCACCAAAGTTACTGCAAACTCTCAGTAGAACCCTTTCACCCAACCAAATATGGGAATGTACCCATGTTCTTCAGTGAGATAGGAGGGATATCCGAGCAGGTTCTGACAAGTCTTTACAAGAAACTTTGCAACTGGAGAACTAACTTTCAATTTTGGCGAGATGAGGTTTTGTCAGCCACTGCTGGAAAGGAACTGGGAGCAGCATATGGAGCAGATGGCTACAATTTGGCTGCAAATCACAAAAAAAGAGGAAATCTGCTTCTGGTCTTTGATTTTGCAAAGGCAGAGATTGCCACGACACGGCTGGCCAAATAATCTTGATTATTTGTGAAGGCCTACACCATAAATGGAAGGAATTGACACTTTACTGGTCCACATTATCACTGTGAAAGGCATGAACAATCTAATGGCTCCAGAATTCCAACGGTTTTGGAAGTTTAAAATACCATTGCCATAACTGGGGGGGGGGGGGGGGTCAGGATTTGATACTAAGTCCACCAATTTTACACACCATTTAAGGTATGTCCTAAATGCCACAGGCACTTGAGGGTGGGAGAGATAGTTCCACACTGGTATGAGTAGCCATGCAAACAGGTTTAGGCCACATATTCCATCATTTCTGTGGTTTTAACTTACACAATTCTGAAATGGGAGTATTTTAATACAATTGCAGTGGAAGGTTAACTGTTGTATTGAATTGTGTCATTAGGTACAAACTTAAAACTTTGCTTTGAATCAGTCTTTCACCAACATTATTATTAAAGCTCGGGCTTCATTTGGAATTCTGCCTTTAGGCAGTTTTTGGTTTGGAAAATCTTCCTAAAATATCCTGATTGGCTGTAGCATGAATTTTCCAGAGATGATTTTCCTCTTCATGATAAATATGTTGGAAAAGAAAGATAGAGAAAAGCAAAGAATTTAAAAGCTCCACAGGTTCATATAGCAGTGCCACAGGAAACCCATGCCCCATTGATACCCAACCAGCAGAGTGCTTAGACCCTCAGACGTTCCTACCTCTTTGGTATTATGAGGCAATAAGGTTGCAGCTCAGAAGGGCTGAATGAACGTTATAGGAAGGTCTTCAAACTGCATTATGGAAACAGACTGAAACAAACTTTCTTTTTCATTTTAAAAATTCATTTATGGGATGTGGGCGTCGCTGGCAAGACCAGCATTTATTGCCCATCCCTAGTTTCCCTTGGGGAGGTGGTATTGAGCTGACTTCTTGGACCACCGTAGACCCAAAGGTGTAGGTACACCTCCAGTGCTGAAAGTAAGGGAATTTCAGGATTTTGACCAAGTAACAGCGAAGGAACGGCGATATATTTCCAAGTCAGGATGGTGAATGACTTGGAGGGAACCCAGGTGATAAAGTTCCCAGGTATCTGCTGCTCTTGTCCGTCTAGATGGTAGTGGTCTTGGATTTGGAAATTTCTGCCTCAGAAACCTTGGCGAGTTCCTGCAGTGATTCCTGTAGATGGTGCACATAGCTGCCACTGTTCGTGGAGGGATTGAATGCTTGTGGAAGGGATAGCAATCAAGCGGGATGCTTTGTCCTGGATGGTGTCAAGCTGCTTGAGTGTTGTTAGAGCTGCACTCCATCCAGACAAATGGAGAGCATTCCATACATTCCAGACTTGAGCCTTGTAGATGGTGGACAGGTTTTGGAGGGTGAGTTACTCGTGGCAGGTTTCCTAGCTTCTGATCTGCTGTGATAGTCACTGTATTAATATGGCTAGTCCAGTTCAGATTCGGGTCCATGGTAACCCCCAAGGTGTTACTAGTGGGGGGTTCAGTGATGATAATGTCATTGAATGTCATGGGATGATGGTTAGATTTTTCCTTGCTGGAGATGGTAATTTCCTGGCACTTGTGTGGTGCGAATGTTATTTGCTACTTGTCAGCCCAAACCTGGATATTGTCCAAGTCTTATTGCATTTGGACCTGGACTGCTTCATTATCTGAGGAGTTATGAATGAGACTGAAAATTGTGCAGTCATCAGCGAACATCCCCACTTCTGACCTTATGATGGAAGGAAGGTCATTGGTGACGCAGCTGAAGATGGTTGGGCCTAGGACACTACCCTAACAAACGCCTACAGTGATGTCCTGGAGCTGAAATGATTGACCTCTAATCACCACAACCATCTTCCTTTGTGCCAGGTTTGACTTCAACCAACAGAGATTCCTCCCACCCCCCCAATTCTCATTGACTCCAGTTTTGCTAGGGCTCCTTGATGCCATACACAGTCAAATTCTTGGTCAAGGCCTTGATATCAAGGGCAGTCACTCTCACCTCACCTCTTTCCATGTTTGAACCAAAACTGTAATGAGGTCAGGAGTGGACAGAGCCCAAACTGAGTGTCCGTGAGCAGATTATTGCTGAGTAAGTGCCACTTGATAGTACTGTTGACAGCACTGGGCTTCAGAAACAACCCTTACATTTCTGGCAACATGTGAGTTTTAGTGCCAATTCTTCAATAAGGGAAGTCACCAATCCTCTGTTTGCCAGTTCATTACATCAGATGCTGGAGTAAGACATGGGTAAGGGGATCATTAATTTTGACGGGATTGTGAGTGCTTGGAGCTCCTGACTGCATTAATGTTGCCAACAAGACCAATCAAATATGTCAATTGGAAGAGACTTTACTGCATCAATGTCCAACTGGTGTGTGATTACAGATTCAGCTTTCCGCACAATGCCCACTCTACAGGCAACTGCCATTCCCAGCGTCTACCCGCTTAACCCTGCCCCTTCCACAATTTTACCAGTGACATTGACCAATTAATGGCCATGTAAGGGCTTCCTCTGTCGCTTGTATTTTACTCATGGTGGGGGAGGATGGCACCAAGTGTCCAGCATGTCTGGTTTCATGGGTTGAGCTGGTGGCTAATCAAAGGGCGGGGGAATGGGTGGGGAGTAACTTTACTGGTGCCCTGTACCCATTGGCGACCCCCCAGCCCTATCAATGATGTGGAGAAGCCCTATAAAGGGTTCACATTCACTCTCTAATTAAAATTGAACAGGCCATTGGCATGCTGATAGATCGATTCAGGTGTCAAGGTATGTCTGGCATTCCCTCTAGTACGAAGTCTTACAACACCAGGTTAAAGTCCAACAGGTTTGTTTCGATGTCACTAGCTTTCGGAGCGCTGCTCCTTCCTCAGGTGAATGAAGAGGTCTGTTCCAGAAACACATATATAGACAAATTCAAAAATGCCAAACAATGCTTGGAATGCGAGCATTAGCAGGTGATTAAATCTTTACAGATCCAGATTTAATCACCTGCTAATGCTCGCATTCCAAGCATTGTTTGGCATCTTTGAATTTGTCTATATATGTGTTTCTGGAACAGACCTCTTCATTCACCTGAGGAAGGAGTAGCGCTCCGAAAGCTAGTGACATCGAAACAAACCTGTTGGACTTTAACCTGGTGTTGTAAGACTTCGTACTGTGCTCACCCCAGTCCAACGCCGGCATCTCCACATCATTCCCTCTAGTATCATCACACACTGTTGCCTCGTGCTTTGCGGTGGCCCACTGTGCCCTTTACATTTTAATTCTACAGGAAGGCCTGGACTCCAGAGGTGAAGACAGAATAAGAAACTGAATGCACAATGTCGGAGGGACTTCGACATGTGGGCCACACACAGGGTCACAGCAGCTTCTGGGAACGAGCGGTGACTGATCAGACAGATTCTCAAGAATCTTTTATCACATAGCTTTCCAACATCTTTAATAAGCAGGATGTTTCACAGTAAATTAATTTCACAACTTATTCAGAACAAACGATTCATTAGGGGCAGCAGGGTAGTACAGTGGTTAGCACAGTTGGTTCACAGCTCCAGGGTCCCAGGTTCGATTCTGGCTTGGGTCACTGTCTGTGGGGAGACTGCACGTTCTCCCCGTGTCTGCGTGAGTTTCCTCCGGTTTCCTCCCACAGTCTAAAGATGTGTGGGTTAATGGATTGGCCATGATAAATTGCCCTTAGTGTCCAAAAATGTTAGCTGGGGTTACTGGGTAACGGGGATAGGGTAGTGGCATGGGCTGAAGTAGGGTGCTCTTTCCAAGAGCTGGTGCAGACTCAATGGGCCGAATGGCCTCCTTCTGAACTACAAATTCTATGATTCTATGATTACCAACCCCATGTCCATCTGTATTTTTCCCCAACATTTTTCTCGTTCCTGGCAACCTTGTTTCCAACAATGCAATGAATGTGATCAATATATTGTAATCAACAAAAAATACTTCCAATATGCTAGTTGCCCCCCAAATACAATCCAGCTTTAAATCTTGCAACCAGGCCCATGGAATGGCTTGCTTTGGTCCCCCAATATCTTTTCTGGGCCTTCCAGGCAAATCTCACCAATTGCTGGCAGGACGAATGTCCTAATGAGCTGATCCCTGGGTTTCTGACAGGGTCACGATCGGAGCTAGAGAGGGAGGTGAAATCCTGCCCTTCTTGTACTTCCAGTGGCAGATTGAGAGACCCAGAATGTTATGGCCATTTTGCACGTGGACTGAGTAAGCTGAATTGGGCACCGTGTGAGAATGGAGAGGGAATAGTTAACGGAATATTCAGTTGGCCCAGCTAACATGGTCCGAAATGGCTGTTCATTTATCACTGAAGCTTGCAAAAATGATTTGCATCCCACAAGCCATAATGAGTCCAGCATGTTGCATTAAATTTGTTCTCGATGAATGGTCTTTCTTCTGAGAGTATATGATACCAAAGTTCTTGGCATTTTACTACAAAATGCTGCAGCTGTGACACAAATAGGAAACAAAGTATTTCATTCTTTAGCTAAATAGTGCAGAGTTCAATTAGCTTCTTCAACTGGAGCAAGTAGCCATGGACGACTTTTACAGATTAATGTTCAATAAAAACCTGGTTTTATATTTCACTCCAATCCTCATGTAAACTGTTTGCCCTACATTTTCACAAGCTATAAATACTACAGCAATAAAAGTACATTTAAGCTGACAGTGCAGATAGAGGGGTGGTGAAATGTGTGCTCTTCCAGATGTACAGTAAAATGATTATATTTTCTGGACACTTGGATGGAGATAGACATTACTACGGGGAATTAAATACCTAGCAGGTTTTTTGAAAGAGTCAAGCACCTTAACTGAAGGCCCCCAATTACATTTGTAGTTTAAATAATTTCCCCTCTCTGTCGATAATATAGGAATTATTTCCTTTATTGAAGAAAAGGGGAGTGAAGCATGTTTGAAACTGCGAGGCATTTGCAAAGTTATTTTTGATTTTCTCATTTGTTTTTCTTTGTCTTTTTCATCTTTGTTTTCCGGCAATTAAATCGCATGATGTGCTTGTACTTTCGAGCAGAATCTGGAGATCGGCTGGCACCATTGCTCCAGACTGACACAATAACAATATGTGGCATTCAGTGATCTATCTATCATTCTGACACTGAAGATGCAATCTCTCTTTGCTAATGGCATTTTCAATTTTAAGCAAGGTTTATTCATTCAACATTCATAACTGAGACTCTCTTAGCCAGCACTTCAGATTGGTATTGATGAATTCCCCTCATTAAAAAGATTGCAAAATCCAAAACATTCACACACATTAATACCTTTTCCAAGCAGTTTTTCCACCAGGAAGATCTTGCCAGAGGAGAAACCTCCATCAGCAGGGAATGAGACGATCTACTTGTGTGGATTCCTCAGTGATGGGGTTTAGAGGGTTTTGGCTGATGGATTCCCACATGCGCCAGACATCCAGTTGACCAAAAACAAAATTGCCGCTACCGTGATAATTGTTCAGCGACCCTTTGCCCAGAAGTGTGTGTTTGTGGACATTGGGCTCAGCTGAGAAGTACTCCACAGTTCAATAGCCTGCCAACATTTATGACCCAGTTTCAAATATTAAGAACTGCTCAGGAAGGGTACTGATGGCTGCATGCACCCACTGACCTACTACCATCAATAATGAAAATAGAATAAAAACATTTTATAATGTTGAAAATGCCGGGGCAGCACGATGGCACAGTGGTTAGCACTTCCACATCACAGCTCCAGGAACCAGGTTCAATTCTAGCCTCGGGTGACTGCGTGGAGATTGTACTTTCTCCCCGTGTTTGCGTAGGTTTCCACTGGGTGCACCGGTTACCTCCCCCAGTCAAAAGATGTGCAGATTAGGTGTATTGGTCATGCTAAATTGCCCCTTAATATCCAAAAGGTATGGAGGTTAGGTGGGGTTACTGGGTTAGGGTAGGCTGAATGGCCTCCTTCTGCACAGTAAATTCTATGTTTCTATAAAAAGATAATTGCATTAATATTAAACTTAACAATTTATTGAGTTGTAGAGCTGTGCGAGATGGAAAATTTCACCCTGGTTCCGTCGGAAGTGTGCCTGAGGCTGACTATGTTGCAGCAAATTAGCATGTATCCAGCCTGTGCTGTACCTTTTGTTTCAATATTAACATTGCGTTCAAAAGAGGAGAGGACTGTCACTCCCACCACTAACATCCGTCATCTTTTTTCCAAATAAAAAATGTGTTAGAGCAGTTATCCATGGCTTTAATGTAATGTAAGCTTTTAACAAAATACATTTTGCTCCTACTTGAGTAACTCTTAAAAACGAAAACAAAGTTTTGAACTAAAATCGACCTTACTCCCCAGTGAAATGGAAGAGCTACTTAATGCACTACATTAGTCTAATAAGGTACAACTCGAACTGTCAATCAATAAACTGTATCCTTTTTTAAAAAAATGTTAATTAATATTGTTAAAGACTGTTAACATTTAAAGAAGATATCTAAACACCCTGCAATCAACCAATCAAACCCACAAATGTCATGTTTGTCTTAGAAACAAATTACATTGCAAAAAATAAAGCTTATGCGATCAATTCAATTCTACTTATTTTGCCCCCCCTCTCCCCCTCCGCCCCACCCCCCAAGTGTTCTATTATCTTACAAAATCATGAAGGTTCATTCATTTCTCCAGGGACCAACCCAAAAAGTATGCCACAGCCTTCCAGAATTTACTTTAATTCTCCTTTGTATTCTAGCTATTTCTCAAGGTACAAATTACACGAGGATCCTTCCATTAGCTTTTATGCCAAGGGAAACCTCCAATTCGCATTAAAACTGCATGACTATGGACGTTTCAGTTCCTTGTCCTGGCTTTAGACCTACAGAGACTGTTTTCTCCCAACCTGCTCCCACAGTTACTATGCAGCTCTTTTCTAGCTAACTATGCAAGCTGACTGATTTCTTCCACAAGCCTTTGCAAATACTACTACATATTTCTTTCCTCGAGTTGCAAGCTAGAGCACAACTGCCAGCTGCTTTTCCCTCACAAAACCCAAACTGCTTCTGTCAGCAAACACGCACAGATTAAATAAACAAAATAACTTTTTAGTTAAGGCATCACCCTGAATCACTTTCTCTATGGCAACATGGCATGCTTTGGGATGATACAAACAGAAATTTAAATGTATTAGTTTACCTTCAACACAACTATTTGATTCTGCAACCCATATCAATAATTTCTATTGCTAATGGAGCTTTATGTCTCTTTCTCCAGACTCCTGGGCTCCATTACAAGCTTAGAGATGGGTCATTCATTGTCCAAAGTGCTTTTTCACTATCAACTCTGACTTTGTAAAGCAAACACTGGTTAGTTTTTAAGCGTAATAAACTCTAGCTAGTTTGAGAACATTTAGATCTGAATTTCTTATCAGTTTTTCAATTAGATGGCCTCATCTATTAACAGTTAAAACTGTAATTATAAAACTAAAAGTTTTATTCCAAAAGATATGAACAAGATTTTTGCAGCAATATCACATTTTGTATAACGCCAAAATGAAGTAGGAAACTTTGCATGCAGAAATTCCCAGGTTAAAATGAAACTCTGCAACTTTTCAGATGTTTGATGTTGTATGGCATGTCGTTCTTCCTATAAATACTTCCATTTACACCTCTTCAGATACTGGGACTGTGTTTGCCACAAGCACAAACAGTGATGTGAGTGTAAAATCCTGCGAGAGTTAGAAAATGAGATTCTCACTGACAAGATCTCGTTTCCCAACTTTCCCTACCCCTCGCTGATAATGTAATGAAGTTCCCACCCATCAAGGGCAGGGCTCTAATGTCAATACATTTAAATCTTATTAGAGGGTTTTCCAGCCACAGGATCCCCCCTCACGCTGAGGATGCCAAGGTTGGTATAGTCCCTGGGGAGGGGGGAGAAAGGGGGACATTCCCCCAGCACAGGTTGGCATTGCCCCTTGCAGTGCCAACTTGTCAATGCCAACCTGTGCCATGGGGCAGTGCCAAAGGTTGGCCCTCTGAGGAGCTCCATGGGTGTGGGGGGGGGGGGTCCCCTTGTGTTTGTGTATGGTGGGAGTGGGAGGGCTGATAGCTGAGAAAGGTTACAGTGCTGTGATTGGGGTGGGGGGGGTGAGGAATGCCCCTGATAAAGCCATGGTCAGGGGGTGGAGAAAGTGCCCCGATACACGTGGTAGAGGGCTGTGTTTGTGTATGTGTGTGGGGGGGGGGGGAGAAGCATATTTTAAACAGATTGGGGCGCTGTTTAAATAGAGCCCCATCCCACCAGGGTGACATCGTAAACCTAGCCCTCAGATATACTGTATATTGAATGCCAGAAAATGTGGTCTGAAATTTCAGCTATGCATCTGGAGAGATACACATGGGTTTTCAAACAGAGCCTGACCCTCTGCCAAATTGTGGTCAAATTCCATTCACTGAAGCAGCATTTGTGCCACACACACCATCAGGCAATTGCCATCTCCAACAAGAGAGAATCTGACCAGCTCCCCTTGACATAAAACAACATTCTCATTGATGAATTCCCACTGCCAATATTCAAGAGCCCAACATTCACTTGAAACTTATTTGAACTGAGTACAGAGCAGGTCAGACACTGGGAATTCTGTGGTTACTCTCCCTCCTGACTTCCCAAAATCTGTCCACCATGTATAAGAACAAGTCAGGAGTGTGATAGAATAATATGCACTTGCTTAGATGAGAGAACCTTAAACAACAAAACTCAGCATCATATAGGGCAAAACAGATTACTTGATTAGCATCTGATCCACCATCTTAAACATTCACTCCTCCACCAGCAACTCCCAGTGGATGCAATGTGTATCATCTGCAAGATGTACTGCAGCAGCTCAATAAGGAATCTTCAATAGCATTTTCCAAACTAACAACCTTCACCACCTTGATGGATAAGGGCAACATTCATATGGCAACATCATCCCTTGCAATTTCCCCTCCAAGATGCACATCATCCTAACTTGGATCCATATCTTCATTCTTTTACTGTTACTAGGTCAAAACCCTCTCTTCCTAATGGCACTATAGGTTTACTTACACAACACGGACTTCAACAGTTTGAAAAGACACTCTACAACCCTCTCAAGGGCAACTAGAGATGTGCAATAAATACCGGACTTAACAAGGTGAGCCACAAAACAATTGTGATATTGAAATCAAAAAAATATAACATTTGTTATGACACCCTGGGCAAATGCATGGTTAATTCCAGCCCCATAGACCCCAGAGTCCCAACGTAAGTGAATTAACCAATAACTCGTGTGTTTTCCGGAGATCTTTTACCTTCAACTGCTCTAATGACTTACAGGCACTAGATTTGTAAGTGAAACATTTAAAAAAGTTACTTTATAATAAAAGGAGATAAACATGTACTGGAAATAATCAAACAATGGTGTACCAATCTAACTATTGGGCAGCACGATAGCACAAGTGGATAGCACTGTGGCTTCACAGAGCCAGGGTCCCTGGTTCGATTCCCCGCTGAGTCACTGTCTGTGCGGGGTTTGCACGGTCTCCCCGTGTCTGCGTGGGTTTCCTCCGGGTGCTCCGGTTTCCTCCCATAGTCCAGAGACATGCAGGTTAGGTGGATTGGCCATGATAAATTGCCCTTAGTGACCAAAAAAGGTTAGGAGGGGTTATTGGGTTACGGGGATAGGGTGGAAGTGAGGGCTTAAATAGGTTGGTGCAGACTCGATGGGCCGAATGACCTCCTTCTGCTCTGTATGTTCTATTCCCCAAACCGCATCCTACTCTCCACCCAGACATACAGTGAGCAGGGAAGGAAAAGTTAAAAAATAACGGGTTAAAAAGGCTGAGATTAATCTTTGTTGCGGAGGTGGGAGTCAAGTCTGAGATTTGAAGTCATCAGTTGGTTTAAAGGTTTGTCTCCAATTAGAACTCGCAAGTTGTAGACTTTCCTCTGGGGAGTAACTTTCACTGGACCGATCTCAGTCTCACTGAGACTATCTTAGAAATTCTCTACCTGAGCACCTAAAATCGGGGTTTTTTTTCACTCTGCCTCTGGAACGCTTGTCTGTTCCTTATGCAGATCAAGATTAACTGTATTGAAGAGAAAGTAAAAGGCCCTTTCTTCCAGATCTCTAGAGATCTCAGGGGAGAGCTATCAGCACTGTGCCTTCCCCAGCCTTCTGAACAGCGGTTAGGCTTTCACAGATCTGACTGGAGAGCACCTGCAGCCTTTGATCAGAGGTTATATTTCACAGGCCTGGCTGGGTAGAACACTTGCAGCATTTAAATCAAGAGTTAAACCTTCACAGGCCTGACAGAGAGAGTGTTTAAATCAGATCCTGCTGCTTCAAATCAGCTCCTGCTGCTTCAGAGGTTTTCACAGAACTGAAATAAAACAGAAACTGCCTTCTGTTCCAGAATCTTCCTAAAGGCTCTACCAATCCCAATCAAAAATAGAAGCTGTCCTGGAATTTCAGGAGAGGGGATTGGCCATCAAAATAACATCACGGGCTATGGCACAGCGCATACTGAATCAAGGGATCGACCTGGGACAGTCCAAATAGCAGCTTGCAGCAAGGGTTTCAGTGCAAAACCAAATGTATGTAGTTTTAAAAATAAGGTCTGGAATTTTGAGGCAGCCAACAAGGCAGGAATTATAAAGGGAAAGCATGGATTAGAACGAGGGGCGTCATTCTCCGACCCCCCGCCGGGTCGGAGAATGGCCGTTGGCCGCCGTGAATCCCGCCCCCGCCGAAGTCACCGGTACCGGAGATTGGGCGGGGGCGGGAATCGGGCCGCGCCGGTTGGCGGGACCCCCCGCTGGATTGTCCGGCCCGGATGGGCCGAAGTCCCGCCCAGGAATTGCCTGTCCCGCCAACGTAAATCAAACCTGGTATTTACCGGCGGGACCAGGCAGCGTGGGCGGGCTCCGGGGTCCTGGGGGGGGGCACGGGGCGATCTGACCCCGGGGGGTGCCCCCACGGTGGCCTGGCCCGCGATCGGGGCCCACCGATCCGCGGGTGGGCCTGTGCCGTGGGGGCACTCTTTCCCTTCCGCCTCCGCCACGGCCTCCACCATGGCGGAGGCGGAAGAGACTCTCCCCACTGCGCATGCGCGGGTAACTGACAGCGGCCGCTGACGTTCCCGCGCATGCGCCGCATTTCCGCGCCAGCTGCCGGGGCAACAAACGCCATTTCCGCCAGCTGGCGGGGCGGAAATCCCTCCGGCGTCGGCCTAGCCCCTCAATGTTGGGGCTAGGCCGCTAAAGATGCGGAGCATTCCGCACCTTTGGGCCGGCGCGATGCCCGTCTGATTGGCGCCGTCTTTGGCGCCAGTCGGCGGACATCCCGCCGTTGGGGGAGAATTTCGCCCGAGGTTCCTTACATATTTAGATATTACAAGCACTCAAATACAAAACCTTAGAGTTGATATTCCTACCTTCTGCCACTTGGATGCCAATCATCTGCAGTATCCCTGAAATATGCAAGCTTTGATCTGACCTTAACAAACCTAAATCCCTGGTTTCAAGTCACTGGCACCGCTGGACATTGGGCAAGACCAATCCTTGGAATGGAGGAGGAAAAGCTACTCTGATTGTAAATCCCATATCTCCCATTTTACCATGAAAGGGGTAGGCGTCAGGCTGCCTGCTTACTCTTCGGCCTATTGAGGATATTAAGTGGCCAGTTAATGGCCACTTCAGTGCCGCATAATGCCAGGTGGTAGGCATGGCAGCTGTACTGTGTGAGCTGGTGTTTGGAAAGGGTGGGTTTTGTTCGGAGTTCCCGGTCCTCATTGGATGCACACCCCAAAGTCATAACCCCCTTTAGCGCTGCACCTCCTCACCTCTCAAATTCCCCCCCACCTTCCTCATCCCCCTCACTGGGTTCTGACTGCCAGCTCTGCTGATAGTCTGGACTTACCTTGAAGTCGAGTTGCACAACCTCTTCTTCTCCAGGGAATGGCTATATTCCAAGGAGTGGCCACCATTCAAATGTAGCACTGCTGGGACTATAGGAGCTGCCAGCCAATCTAATTAGCTGCCAGCTCTCTATGGCAGGAGTTCCTCCCCAGATGGGGGTGACGATGGGAGTGGACAATTAACACAGCTTCCAGCGCTAAATGGCTGCAGGGCAGCCAGCACCTTCTTGGGCCGGCTCACCTTTAAATTGGGTGGGATTCGGGTGGCAGGGGGAATACTGCATCCTGTAACATTCAACCCAATCTGTGTGGGAGACAGCAATTCCCATAGAAGAATTACCATCATACATGCTGAATAAAGAGGTGTGAAAGACACTTGGGGAAATTTGGATAATAGCCAACTGCTGCTGCTGATGGTGAAGAGTGAATTGCTGTCTCATACTGAAATTCAAACATGGTCATTCTAATTTGCTCAAATTCTGCTTGACAATTTGAAAGCCCCCAAATTGTGTTAAATGAGATTATCACTCTGTGGGGAAGGTCATTTTCCCTCACGGATAAAATGCACAATAATAATCAGCAGAGCGAGACTGTTCTATAAGTTCCAACTTAACCATTTTAACATTCCTTTTTGTTCTAACCATTAAGACTTTTGTTTTCTTTGCAAAATAGTGACACATAACAGATGGCATTTTAAGTGATTCTGGTCCAAAATTACAAGTGGAATTTATAAACCTTAAATAACAATGTAAACTGCTTAATAACATGATGAAATCTGCTTTTGGACCATTCAATTAGTCCCGTTCCCCGCTCTTTTCCCATGGCTTGGAATACATATATCACATGATTTTTATTAGTTCAGAAGTCAATATATGCATCAGCTAGACTGAAGCTGCATTGCCATTTTATCAGTGGAGTCTGGCACGTAACTGAAGATACATTGCCATGTGAGTGAGGGCAGAGTTTACACCACAAGTGAACAAAGAAAAAACTGTCCAACAGAAAACGTTGGACAAACTCAGCAGAATCTGGCGGAAACTGTGGAGCGAGACACAGATTTAACGCTTCTACCAAAACTGTAGACAGGTCAGTGGGACTCGGAACACTAACCGTTTCAGTCTCCACGGACGCAACCAGACCTGCTGAGTTTATCCAGCATTTTTTATTTTTATTTCAGATTTCCATTAGCATCCGCAGTATTTTGTTTTCATTAAAAAAAACTATCCAGCAGGATGCAGATTCTGCTGCTCGAACTATCCATTTTTAGGACACGTTTATTGTCCTATGCTCTGGAAAGTAAATCTGAAATACAAAGCAATATTGTCACATCACATCAACCATAGGCAGTCTCAATCCACAGACTTCAAAATCTGTCCAGTGGCCATTAGGGTCCTACATTATTTGTCTGAATTCACAGGGGCAGATGATGCAGTCCTGGTACAGTGGCTTTTTTTCTGTTCACTCGTGGGATGTGGGTGTCACTGGCTAGGACAGCATTTAATGCTCACCCCCAATTGCCCTCGAGAAGGTGACGGTAAGCTGCCTTCTTGAGCCGCCGCAGTTCAAGAAGTGTAGGTACACCCACATTGCAGTTAGGAAGGGATTTGCAATAATTCTGACCTCGCGACAGTGAAGGAACAGCGATATATTTTCAAGTCAGGATGGTGCGTGACTTGGTGTGAAAATTGCAGGCGGAGGTGTTCCCATGAACCTGCTGTCCTTGCCCTTCTAATTGAAAGCAATTGTAGGTTTAGAAGGTGCTGTCCAATGAGCCTTGGTGAATTCCTGCAGTGCATCTTGTAGATGGTACACATGGCTGCAATTGTGCATCGGATGGAGTGAATCTTTGTGGATGGGGTGCAAATCAAGCAGGCTGATTTGTCCTGAATGATGTTGAGCTTCTTGAATGTGGGAGCTGCACTCATCCAGTCAATCCAGGCAATTACAAGAGTAATGGAAAGTATTCCATTACAACTCAGACGTGCCTTGTAGAGGCTGGACAGGCTTTGAGGAGGCAGGAGGCGAGTTATTCATCATTGGATTCCTGACCTCTGACCTGCTCTAGTCCAGTTCAGTTTCTGATCAATGGTAACCCCCAGGGTGAGATGTAGGGATTCAGCGATGGTAATGCCATTGAATGTCAAGGGGCAATGGTTAGATCCTCTCTTGTTGTTGATGTTCATTGCCTGGCACTTGTGTGGTACGAATGTTATTTGCCACTTGTCAACCCAAGCCTGGATATCACGTAAATGCTGAGAATTGCACCGTGCAATCATCAGCGAACATCCCACTTCTGGGGTGAAATTCTCCTACCCGCCCCGCCACATTTCTGCCCCGACCAGCCGGCGGGAGTCTCTGTAACACCGGCCGGTCAATGGGGTTTCCCATTGTGGGGCAGCCCCACGGCATCGGGAAACCCCCAGGCGCCGGCAAAACGGAGACTCCCGCCGGCGGAGAATGACGCCCCTGATGCCTCACGTCTGTAGGGTTTCCCAGTGGCACCAGATGAAATGGCCAGTTGGGTGGGTTATCCACTCTTCGTCAAGAAAATGGTATCCACTAATCTAATTGGGGTGACTTGGTCAATCTGTGGATTTTGCTGCAATGGATACATAGATACAGCTTTGAAATTGGGAAGCAGCTAATACAGCGCATTCATTGCCTGAACTAGTTTGTCACTGTAAATCCGCACAGTAGAAATTCAATTAAAACTCCAGAAGTCCATGAATCAGGTAAAAGGAATGGACTCTGGCGCCAGCTTAAAGTTGCACATTTCCTTCATCAAACTGAGTGAATGTGTATTAAGCAATACAGTAGAATTTCAGCGTGAATGTGAGATCTGTGTTCCACCTTGGCTCATGTTTTAATGAGCTGCCATGCTTCTTACATCAAATCAGTGTGAACCTTTCAAAGGCACGCACAGCATTCCAAGCTGATACAGTACCAGCAGTAATCTCAAGTCAAAGCGTATAAAAACTGAAGCATTACCGTGTTTGACAGTTGGGAAAAACCAAGACTATAAGTTTCCAATTATGCAACAAATAAATCAACAGTACAATTTCAGTCTGAGGATTCAGTTAAGTTACTTCACCTGTTGTTCTCAGGCAAGGGAGCTCAATATCACAATTCCTGGTCATGTGAATTTTAACGGGACTTGTACTCACCTGAAAAGTATATTTCTTCATTTTGTTCATTAGTCCCTCCTGATCCCTTACCCCACATTCCAGACCGAGCATTGGAGGAGCCATATGCTCTACCCCTGCTCCTGTGTTCCTACAAAACAGTCAAGTAGGCCATCTGCTCCAAATCATTGACCAATTCACCAAATTGTTGGAGGCATGGATGATTAACATCCTTCCGGTCTTCCTCCCTCACTGTGAGAACACACTCATATTATGCTCACATCTCCCCAGGAAAGTGTTACATTGCGAGCAAATTGACGAGGTAGTGCTGAAACACAAGAGGCTTGTTGAACTAAGGTGAACTATATACAGTCGACAGCACAATTATTCCACAGGACTTTATTGCATGACTCTCGGACTAACTCTGACCAAGCCCCAACAGCCAGAACCGTGCCGAAATGTAAGCCCGTCTCCCCATAGGCTCTAGGCCAGTCATGTGGCACGTGAAGTATCGTTCCTTAAAGGGGTCAAGCTGCCATATTCCTCCCCCCATAGGTTCCCTTACAGATCCCTGTAATACAGAAACAGAAAAATTTGTATCTATCGCTATGTGAAAGGTAAAGTTGCTATAGTCCCAGATGGCCATAGGCCCTTTGAGGGTGAGAGCTGACTGGTGGTGATTTAACCTGAAGATCACCACACCTCAGGCAAGGGGCAAGGTTGAGAAGGCGGGGCCTTCATGAATAACCTCAGCCAGTACAGGAATTGAACCTGCGCTGCTGGCCTGGCTTTGTATCATAAAACAGCTGTCTAGCCAATCAAGCTAAATCTTTCTAGCCTCACAGCCCTGTAGTTCTATGGCATGGGATACTGGCCCAGTCCTTTTAACAACTGTTCCAGGCAACCATTCTGGTCCTGGCTATGGAAGCAGATAGTTTCACCCAGACCTCTGATGGCTGTATGAAACTTATATCTCTGCATAAAGGGGTTATAATGGTCCTTCAATAACTGCTTCAACTGAACAAAGAACTTGGAGTCCGGAGCCTTGGGGATGTTACGAGGTTGTATGTTTGTGAGCTGCAAGCAGTAATATTACTTTTTGTTTCTCTTCTGCCGTTATTCCATTGGCAGCAAAAAAATATCGAAGCCTTTCAACAAATTAGCTCCAACTTTCAACCTCTGGATCAAACTAATCAATTTTTCCGTGGCATTGCTATTTGACTGCAGATGCTTTTTTACTTTTTAGTATTCGGAGAGGCTCCTTCCCATCACCCCGCCCCGTCCAAATTTTCAACAATTTCCTTTGACTGGCTTGTTTTACTCGAGTCGCCAATGTTATATAACGAGGCAATCGGCGAGGCAGTCTTAAAACACAGAACAGGCTTATGAACTAAGACGAGTTATATATCCTGGACAGCACAATGCACAGGTCTAGTTCCTATGACTCCCGGGCTAATTCTGACCAATCCCCAAGGACCACAACTGCTCCTATAATGCCTGATAAGCTTACATTCGCACACTGTGTCCCCCATAGGCTCTACGCCCATCACATTACCCACAAAGTATCGCCCCTTAAAGAGGCCACGCTACCACAGAAAGCTTTGCTGGAAATCCATTGTGCAAGGAATTCTAAAGAAAACCTGTTTTCCTAGCACTAGCACTTTGGTCTGGTAGACTGCAATCTTCTGTTGATTCTTTTCAGCAAAATCTTCTCTATGGAAGTCAGCACATTTTGAAACTTAGAAACATGTTGACATGGCTGGTCTTTCAAATGGTAAGTACAAGACAAAGAATGTTGACCTGACTTTTGAATGCATTCACAGGATTCCAGCAATTTCTTGTGCTGCAGGATTGTGTTGTTACAACAAGATGTTGTACAGAATGTTAATATTTTTCAACTGAAAGAAAATTGGCATGGTGCACAGGGTTGGAGACATGAGAGAGCAAATCCACTCGTTCCTCTTGTTAAACTTACATGGTTAACTCAAAAGGTAATATTAGAGGCACAAGAGAGGATTGTCTGTTATATTCTTGGACAGCAGTGCATGACATGAGAAGATCTAAGAATCATAAACTAAAGAGATTAAAATAATGTTCTTTTGGTCAAATTGGTAAAATTCAACCCTTCGCCAATTAACTTATTGTGGACTAGGCTTGAGAAAGTAATGTTTTCAGGACATCAACACAAGGACTGCAGCGGTTCAAGTGGCAGCTCACCACCACCTTTTCAAGCTCAATTGGGAATGGGCAACAAATGCTAGCCAAGCCAATGATGCCTACATCCTATGAATGGATAACAAGTAAAAGCATCTTTTGCTCTCATGATGAACTTTCCAGAAGTTGATGAATACATATCTTATTATAGGAATTGAAACATTTTTAGGTTGGCCTCTATGTCATTGATTATTGGCCATCTAAACACAGAAAGAAAAATGTACATTCATTTCAAGGCAAATATGGCTGATTTCAAGAAGGCTATACCATATCAAAGTAGTGAAATAGAAACATAGAAAATAGGAGTGGGGAGAGGCCATTCGACCCTTCGAGCCTGCTTCGCTATTCGTTTTAATCATGCCTGATCATCCAACTCAATAGCCTGATCCTGCCTTCCCCCCCATATCCTTTGACCCTCTTTGCCCCAAGGGTTATACTAACTGCTTCTTGAAAACATACAATATTTTGTCCTCAACTGCTTTCGATGGTAGCGCATTCCACAGGCCGACCATTCTCTGGGAGAACCAGTCTCTCCTCATCTCAATCCTAAATGGTCTACCAAGTATCTTCAGACTGTGACCCAAGATTCTGGTGACACCCACCATCGGGAACATAGATGCAAGAATTTTATAGCTTTCTATGAGATCCCCCCTCATTCTTCTGAACTCCAGCGAATACAATCATACTCCGATTCAATCTCTCCTCCTATGTCAGTCCTGCCATCCCTCTTGCCATCCCAGGAATCAATCTGGTGAAAATCCTTCCTTGGATAAGTGGACCAAAACTGCACACACTATTCCAGGTGAGGCCTCCCTAAGGTTCTGTATAATTGCAGCAAGACATACTTGCTCCAAGATTTTCTTGCTCCTGTATTCTAATCCTCTCGCTATGAAGGCCAACATACCATTGCCTTTACTGCCTGCTGCAACTGCATGCTTACCTTCAGCAACTGGTGCAAGAGGACACCCAGGTCTCGTTGCACATTGCCTTCTCCTAATTCATGGCCATTCAGATAATAATCTGCCTGTCTGTTTTTGCAACCAAAGTGGATAACCTCAATATACCAAAAGGGTTGACCATTTCTAAGCTCGGAGAATTTTTCCTTGGCTCTGGTGGTCTCTTGATGACATTGTATGATCTCCACCCTGTCAATCTCTCACAGTTTAGACCTGGTGCTGGCATTTTCATTTGTTATATGTCCCTCGTCTTTTCATGAAGATGATGCACTCATAACATACAGATGTAAAATGAGCTTCAGAAATGAACAAATTTAAATGAATTTCTGGCATATATGCCTCTCTCAGTATCAGGTTCTATTTGAATCATTAGCTAGTTACAAACGAAATTACACAGTAACAAATTTTGTCATGTTCCATATAAAAACTGAATACCAAGAGCCAGAAAAATATTTATTTGTATTTCAAGAAAACAGGCACTATTACAAGGACACGTATGAGAGTCCCTTCGAACCCTCACCTTAGAACCCAATGGAAAATACTCTGCTTAATCCAGTGTCATCTAAGCAGATAAATTGAGCATTGACTTCACAGTTTATGCCATCTTATGCCCTCAATGTGTGACTGGCCTGTAATAGATTCCAGCTGTGAGTCTACATATAAGATGACTTGTTTTGGCTACAGAAACTTTACACGTGTAAGCCACTGATATTCAACTCAGAGAACTCATGTGACACAGATCTTTGTACCTGGTTAAGCCCTCAGTATGTCAGGAAAGCTCTACTATTCAGGCATCTGTCCCAACTTATCCTTCTGCTCCTCCTAAAAATAACATCTATCTTAGATGTTTTCTCAACAGCAAAGATTAAAATAAAGCGTATTTATAGAAGATGGTTTTACCAACGGATGACATGTTTGCAAAATCATGCAGTCAGTGAGATGTACAGGGAATATAAACACAACAAATTTACAATTTGTTGAAATGAGAGATATATTAACATAAAAGCATTGAGCAGCCGTAACATACTATTTATTTGGAAGACCATTAAAAACCTGCCAAAATGCCTTTAAACACAAATTACAAACATAAAATATTATAAACTTATAATAATAATCTTTATTGTCACAAGTAGGCTTACATTAACACTGCAATGAAGTTACTGTTAAAAGCCCCTAGTCGCCACATTCCGGCACCTGTTCGGGTACACAGAGGGAGAATTCCGAATGTCCAATTCACCTAGCAGCATGTCTTTCGGGACTTGTGGGAGGAAACCATAGCACCCGGAGGAAACCCACGTAGACACAGGGAGAACATGCAGACTCCGCACAGACAGTGACCCAAGTCAGGAATCGAACCTGGGACCCTGGCGCTGTGAAGCAACAGTGCTAACCACTGTGCGCCTGAACCACCAGAATTGATGTGGGAAGGGAACCAATTCTCTATATAGGTACAGTCTTAAACTAAAATATTTGAAAGTTTGATCTGGGCTTGCACCTCTGGCATCCAGCTAGCCTGGTAGGTTGGAAAGTGGAAAGTTTTGAGACAGATTTTAATTTGTGCTCGAGTACAAAAATCTGAACTCAAAGCATGCTTATGTATTTTATTTAATGTAAGGAAGTGCGGAACATCATAAAACATTGGGAAAACACTTCCAGTAAACACTACTTGCTCCAGATGCATAAGTATATCTCAGGAGTAACCTTGCTTGGATGTCCAGCTCTTCAGATTGGATAGAATCTCAATGATCCTAACTTGCCTTAAATATGCTAATTTCAAACTCGCCGGTGTGTGAGACAAATCATATGGACAATTCAGTCTGCACTTAATTGATCCGGGATGGGGAATCTCCAGAATCTAATATAATTTAGCACTAATTTAACCACCTTGCTCAAAATATGGCAATAAAATATGGGAAATGGAAACAGTACTCTTGGAGAATGAGGTGGCGGTGCGGAGATGATAATAATCTGGCATTAGGGAAATTTATAAGTCAGAATTTCGCTGGATCTTTTCTCTTTTTCAATATTTCTGATTCCTCAACATAATCATTAATAATCTTGTTTAATGTGTAAACAAATAAAATATTTAAAATATGAACAGGCGCAACATATAAATATTTTGCAGCAATTATAAATAATTTAACAGTATAAAGAAATTAAATTGCTTCCTTCATCAATCATGACTTTCTCTGAATCACTACTCTACACTGATCACCCGACATTAAGACATTAAAATTTTAATCAACTGAATTCTTTGATAAATTTGTTATCAAACAAAATAAATGTTGGTGATGACGGTGGTGTAGTGGTACCGTTGCTGGACTTTTAATGCATAGCTCCAGGCTAATATTATGGGGACAAGGATTCAAGTCTCAGCATGACACTTAATAACCTGGAATTGAAAAGCTAGTCCCAGTAATGGTGACCATATAACCAGTATAGATTGAGAAAACCCATGTGGTTCACCAATGTACCATCCTTACTCAGTCTGGCTGACATGCGACTCCTGACCCACTGCAATGTGGTTGATACTTAACTCTCCTCATAAATGGTGTGGCAGGGCAATTAGGGATGGGAAACAAATGCTGTCCTTGCCAGCAATACCCATAACCCATGAAAGAATAAACTAAAATAAAACACAATTAGACACATTTTTAATATAATGAGGCCTCTGATACATTTCCATCCTCTAATTATTTACTCCCGCAGCTCTGTATAAGTTTTGGAAATATTTATAAAACATTGAATAGTTGAATAGTCCACAGTTCAACAATGTTGGATTTGATCAGATTTGTTGATGTACCATAATTTTATTCCCTTCATTTTCTTTTCTTTATTGCATTAGTATTTTGAGATTTCATTTACATACATTGGCAGGTGAACTGTGCATCACACCTTTCAATCTGCAACATGTTGAAGAGTTAGAATTACAATCTGGATGTTGGGGGTATGAGGTGTGGTTTTCTCTAACACCAACAATACTGGTCATTTTTGCACACTTGGCCACCTTGAGCATTACAAGTCTTTACCTCAGTCGTGCAAGTTAATATGAACATGACCATAGATGTGCAGGTTGGGTGGATTGGCCATGATAAATTGCCCTTGGTGTCCAAAATTGCCCTTAGTGTTGGGTGGGGTTACTGGGTTATGGGGATAGGGTGGCGGTGTTGACCTTGGATAGGGTGCTCTTTCCAAGAGCCGGTGCAGACTCGATGGGCCGAATGGCCTCCTTCTGCACTGTAAATTCTATGAAATTCTATGACCCAATTAAAGCAAAGCAGCAGAAAAACTGTGGTGCATCAATGTCCGGTTCTCAACTTTTTAACTTTGCTGCTCACCGGGTAGTGCGGGGCAATAGCTTGGAGTAATTTGTCTTCCGGTGTTCAACTGTGGGGAGGGAGCACCCTCCATTCATCATCTCCAGGACAGCCTGACTGGGATCAGGAAATTGGGGGTCCACAAAGGGATCGGATACCTTATAGCTTCAGCAATTCTTCAACACTTGTTTATTAAAAATCTTTATTAGAGTCACAAGTAGACTTACATTAATACTGCAATGAAGTTACTGTGAAATCCCCTCATCGCCACACTCCGGCGCCTGTTCGGGTACACAGAGGGAGAATTCAGATTGTCCAATTCACCTAACAAGCACTTCTTTTGGGAATTGTGGGAGGAAACCGGAGCACCGGGAGGAAACCCACGCAGACAAGGAATGAACGTGCAGACTCTGCACAGATAGTGACCCAAGACAGGAATCAAACCCGGATCTCTGGCACTGTGAAGCAATAGTGCTAACCACTGTGCTACCATGCCGTCTTCCCACTTCAAATGACATCCTATCCGACTGTCACAATGGTAAACTATACTTTTTGGTATTTATCGACCTGTCTGCAGCCTTTGATCATATCATCCTCCTCCAATGCCTCTATGCCTTTGTCCAGCTGGGCGAGGTTTCACATAGGCCCGAAACAACAACAACTTGCATTCATATAGCATACTTAGTGTAATAAAACATCCCAAGGCACTTCACAGGGGCATTATGAAACAAAGTATCACACCCACACCAGGTAAGGAGATGTTGGGTCAAAGAAGTAGGTTTTAAATAGACTAAAGTGAAGTAAACGGGTGGAGAGGTGCAGCAAGGGTATTCCAGAGCTTGGGGCCTCGGTAACTGAAGACATGGACAAAATGGGGGGGGGGGGGGGACAATTAAAAATTGGGGATACTTTAAAGGCCAGAGTTAGCGGGGGCCTGGTTCAGAGGGTTGTGCAGCTGGAGGAACTAAGAACAAATAAATCCCAGAGTATGTGATATTTCTTCCAGAGCACAATGAAAGACTGTGGAGAAAATCTGAGAGGTGTTGATGGTGATTTTGAGGGTGTTAAAAGACACGGAGGAGGTAACATGGTCCATATTTTCAAAAAGATAATAAAGCAGGTAACGATAGTGATGCACCCATCAGACTTACTTCAGCAATAATGCAATCAAACATTGGGAGTAAGCGTGATGATTATCTGCACAATAGTAACCGAGCAAACAGTGCTAATTCAGAAGGGGAGGCAATTGTCTGACCAATAAAGCTAAATTATTTGACAAGGTCACAAGTGAACTGTGATAAATCCTGTGATGTACCCAAACCTCCAAGGATTTTGGCTAACCTTTTGTTAAGTAAACTCAGGTGATTGGGGATTGCAGATAAGCTGGGAAATAACTCCGATCTAGCCTGAAAGTGGACAGTTTATGGGAACATTTGATTCAGGTGGAATAATTTAATGGAGCAAAAAATGTATCATTGGTTCATTCAGTCCCATATAAATTGCAAAGTCTTCAGATGCACCAACGTATGGATCAGTGTTCGGAGACAAAATTGCTGCTTTCCAAGAAAGCAGAGATGCTGATTTTTGCAACGTCCACTCCCAATTACCATGCTCGTAAACTCTTACGTGGAATAATAAAATCAATGATATACTTGTCACAGGAAATGGGTAACAAAATGTTACAAGATTCATTGGTCCACCAACATCACTGAAGAGAAACAGAAACAGAAAATACTGGACAATCTCAGCAGATCTGACAGCATCTGTGGAGAGAGAAGGGAGCTGATGCTTCGAGCCTCGGGTGACTCTTTGAGAGAACTGGACATAGGATCAGATTTATATTGTTGTGGGGGTGGGGGTGGGGCACGCGTGGAGCAGTGGGGATGGGGACTGAAACGAAGATTAGCCAGCCGTTATCGCATTACTAATCATGGGATCTTACTGTGTACTGATCAGCTGCCGTACTTTCTGCATTCTTAATGGGCTGTAAAAAATTTAAGTCATCAAAAGCAATATATAAATGCCAGTTTTTCTTTTTTGTCACAGCAATACAACCCATAATGATTGGCAGGTGGGCAATTAAAAAAAAATTACAGGAAAGATTGTTATGATCTCAGACCAGACCCCAACAATGGCTAGGATACTGGACTGAAACCCCACTATTTTAGTTTATTTGTAAGACTCTTTGGAAAGAATGATTCGCTCCAGGAGTGACTGCATGAAGAAATACGGCTTTGGTATTTAAAAAAACAAAATGGCTACAATATTAACTTTTTAATATCACACCCAAAAAGAACAGCTTACAATTACCCCTTAAACACTACTACTCAATTCCCCATTACACAACAGTAAGAAAAGAAAAGTACAGCTCTCAATCTATTTTACTGTGGGAGAATTGTGGACTCGGGAAAAGGCAGATCAGGGGCGAAATTCTCCTGTATCGGCGCGATGCCCGCCGACTGGCGCCCAAAATGGCGCAAATCAGTCGGGCATCGTGCCGCCCCAACGGTGCGGAATGCTCCGCAACTTTGGGGGCCGAGCCCCAACCTTAAGGGGCTAGGCCCGTGCCGGACGAATTTCCTCCCCACCAGCTGGCGGGAAAGGCCTTTGGTGTCCCGCCAGCTGACGCGGAAATGACATCTCCGGGCAGTGCATGCGCGGGAGCGTTAGAGGCCGCTGACGGCATTCCCGTGCATGCGCAGTGGAGGGAGTCTCTTCCGCCTCTGCCATGGTGGAGACCGTGGCGAAGGCGGAAGGGAAAGAGTGCCCCCACGGCACAGGCCCGCCTGCGGATCGGTGGGCCCCGATCGCGGGCCAGGCCACCGTGGGGGCCAGATCGTCCCGCGCCCCCCCCAGGACCCCGGAGCCTGCTCGCGCCGCCTTGTCCCGCCGGTAAGGTAGGTGGTTTAATCTACGCCGGCGGGACAGGCATTTTAGCGGCAGGACTTCAGCCCATCTGAGCCGGAGAATCCCGGGGTGGGGGGGGGGGGGCCGCCAACCGGCGCGGCGCGATTCCCGCCCCCGCCGAATATCCGGTGCCGGAGAATTCGACAACCGTCGGGGGCGGGATTCACGCCAGCCCCCGGCGATTCCCCGACCCGGCGGGGGGTCGGAGAATGTCGCCCCAGAATTCAGTGCCTCTCTCCAAGGCCTTCTCCAAAAGACTGCCGCTCTCCACAGCTCTCTAAAATCTCTGCTTCTCTAAAGCTGTTCAGAATGTCTCTCTGCATTCCTTGGCTCCACCCAGCAATGACCACATCTCCCCAAGCTGAAAAACACATTGGGCAGATTCTCCGCTGGCGGGATATACTGGCAGCGGCGGCGTAGGGTGGCCACAATGAAAAATCCCATTGGCACGTGGTGGGAACGGAGAATCCCGCTGCCAGTAAGGGCGCGACGCCGAGGAACATGCTGCTGGTGGACCAGAGAATCCCGCCCATTATCTCTATCGGCTGCAAAGCACATTAGCTCCCCAGAGACCTTCCCAGTCAAACCAAAGTCCATTATCCCAGTCTGAAAAATACATCCCTCGGGTCAATTTCACCTTCTGGCTGCTGACAGTACCCAGGCACTGCAAAACCAAATTCTTCTCAAAACAACATGACCACTGCAGTCAAACACACTCTCTCCTGGCTTTTAACCCTTACATTGCCCAATACTGGAGTTCAAATCTCACCTTTGGAGTTCAATTGATAATCTGGAATTGAAAAGTTGTCCTTAGTAATGATGACCATGAAACCATTATTGTAGAAACCCATCTGGCTTTACTTTCCCTTAAGGGAAATAAATCTTCTATCCTTGAATAGTCTGGCCTACAGCAATGTAGTTGATTCGGAAATGGCTGAGCAAGTCACTCAGTTGTAACCAAAGGGTAGGGAAGTCTAAAAGGAATGAAACTGTGCGACCCTGAATGAATAACTTGAAAAAATAGTTTGGGAGATCTCAAGTTCATCTCCAGCTATTTAGTGTTGGTAAATAATCTTTTGTTGATGGATGCTTTCATTTGTCACTAAGTTGATGTGGGCTCTTTTCATGGTGACTGGATAATTTCAGCAAAGGTATTCATTATTTTTCATTCCGGTTTCAAAAATATGTGCACAAAAGCATTCAAGTAATTCATGCAATTCTAAATAACTTTTGTGAATAAACACTGGGGTAAATTGGATAGCCCCTGAAAATGAGTGCCGAAATGTAGTGGACACCCACTCAACATTATGTAGATAGCACGTCAACGTGATACTGATTACTGCATGTAGCCACACTGTTCATTCATTGTGCTTATCAGATAGCTTATCACTTTGTTCCTTGCTAGCACCACTTAAAAGCAATACTGCCTTCCTTAAGGCTAGCCTGCATCTCTTAAATGGGGAGGTGCATTATGGCTGCTGGCATTACTGAGGCTTTTTGGAATAGACTGTGCAACATTCACCAATGGCTGGCCAACAGAGACTATGGGCGGAATTCTCCACTCCCACGCCGAAGTGGCTGCGCCGTCGTGAACGCTGTCGAGGTTCACGACAGCGCGGAACGGCCCCGGTCCCGACCGATTCAGGCCCTGACAATGGGCCAGGATCGGGGCCGCGTCATCTACACCCGCCAGGCCTTGTCGCCCGCGTAAAAGCGTCGTCGCATAGATGACGCGGCTGGCGCCGCATAACTGGCGTCATCCGCGCATGCGTGGTTGTCGTCCTCTCTAAATCCGCCCCGCAAGAAGATGGGGGACGGATCTTGCGGGGCCGCGGAAGGAAGGTGGTCTTCCTTCAGAGAGGACGGCCCGACGATCGGTGGGCACCGATCGCGGGCCACCCCACATTCCAGGTGAAGCCCGGTGCAGGATCCCCCCTCGCCCCCCCCCACAGGCCGCCCCCCCCCCCAGCGTTCATGCACCGCCCACGACTGCAGCGACCAGGTGTGGACGGCGCCGGGGGGGAACCCGCCGTTTTGGCCTGGCCGCTCGGCCCATCCGGGCCTCAGAATAGCGGGGGTGCTGGAGAATCGCCATTTTGGGTGTCCCCGGCGATTCTCCGGCCTGCGGCCCGCGAAACTCGACCGGGCCGTTCCTGCCGCTTGGGAGAATCGCGGGAGGGCGTCGGACCGGAGTCCCCGGAAATTTTGGTGGCCCAGGCGATTCTCCCAACCGGCGTGGGAGTGGAGAATCGCGCCCTGTATGCCCCAAGATCTTCTGACACCGCACTGTAGATCTTGGTGGTGGAGGTTGAAAAGAGGAGCAATGCCCTGTCTCTGCAGGAGGGAGGGAGAGCCCACCAGGCCCACAATGAGGAGGCAATGGGAATACACAGAATAACAGTCAAGAAGGTCAATGCCTGAGAGTAGACGCAAGGGGCTCTCAAGTGGTTGAGGTCACAGAATACATCTTCAAAGACGTATCCTACCAACTGCATCAATAGTCTTAGACACTTCTCAATTCACCACCCCTCTATCACTCACCTAACAATCTCTATTGGAATCCTACCTAAAATTCATGTGCTTCATCTCACCCTCACGCACTGCAAACCTCACATTTTGTACACCTTGTCAGGTATTCAAACACGATTGGGGGATTTTCCAACCATTCTCACCAGCGTAAGCTTCTGGTCCCATCGATGGAATTCAATGGGAAATCCCATTGACGGCAGCAGGACCAGAAGATCCTGTCACCAGCCAACCACCTTCCGTGCCGGGAAACATGCCACGATGGCCAGATCACCCAAACATTCTGCACAAAGCTCATTGAGGCACTTCCCTATCTCTGACAGGAGAACCTGGTACACAACCAAAGGCAGCAAGAACTAACTGGAGGGGAAGAGGCAACCTGCAAGTCTAACTCCCTTGGAGGACTGGAATGTCAATCTGGTTTTTGAAGCACACTCATTTTTTAAAAAAACACTTACAATGACTTCCAGTGCTGAGCAGACGTGAATTAGGCATTTCCAACCCAAAATAGCCCGCTAAATGCGGGAAAAAACCCTTCAACCTCCTCCAACACCACCAAGATATGCCCCTAGAAATCCTCGGGGCTGAAAAGATGGCAAAGGCAGCAAGAGCTGTGAGAGGAGGACCGAGGCCTTGGCAAGCATAAGGGCAATGAGACCCCGGCCACACCCGAGCGGGGAGGGCCGCTGCAGCATACGCAGGGCCTGCCCGTTGAATGAATGGAGGGAGTTCTTAAAGCAGGAACTCCAAGAGCTCAAGAATGTCATTAAAGTGGAAATGATGGCAACAGTGAAGGTGGTGTTCGCGGAAGCACAAGGCACCCTGCAAGCGGCGATGGAGAAGACGGAAAGGCGGCTGGAGACACCGGAACTGATGATCAAGGAGATGGAGAGAGCTGCCATCGACCAGACTAATTGGATCCCCTCACTAGAGAGGGAGGCAACGTAACCAGCAATGAACCAGATACCGCAACATATCAAACTACGAAGAATGGAGAGACTATTTGCGGGGGACTGAACCGCCTCATTTTAAAGTCTGATGTTGAGCCTCATAAAGGAGGGGGCAAGGACTTCCACAGGACGTGAAAGTTGCTCACCAACTTGTTCCAGGTTCTGTTCGCATCCAGCAACCGGTAGAGTGGGGGAGGATTGGGCGGGAGGTGGGGTGGGGAGGGGAGCGAAAGCACGTAAAGTAGGCAAGAGAGACAAAACCGCAGATGATGAGCCCGAGGGCAAGCTGAAAACCAAAGTAAACAGTGTAGATGCACCTGTAAATAAGCGCTCAAGCCACACTGGGGAGTATAACAACGGCAGACTGGCGAAAGGGTTACCACAGCCACATTGGGAGAGGAGACAAGGGCCTGTGAATATATATGAGGATTTCGGAAGGTCTTTGCCGTCCCTTTCATATTTGTCTTCTTTGTTCTTTTTTATAATTTCAATTTATTCGCTTGTTTTATTTTCCGTTTTGCTTTGCGCGGGTATGCAACGCGTAGTTTATCTTGTGAGCTGAACATACAATGTGAAAACCGATAAAAACATTTTTTTTAAATCCTTACACAATGACTGTGAAATTCTAATGCACAGCAATGAGAATGACAATTCCACATTTTGCCTATCTTTTTCTGAACAACAGAAGCACTGGTTACATCCCCAATGGGTTAAAGAGCTCATCCAGGGAAATAAAACAAAATGAATACTGAAAATGGAATGGCTGTGCCACATATTTCCCGCATTTTCTCTGTGTTGTTCATTTATTCGGTGAGGTGAACATTGCTGACAAGGAAGATCTTAAGTTAGATTCCCAGTTTGTGCTGACTGAACTGCTATCAACCAGGACTGTAGTAGAAGACACAATGCTCAATGTCCTTGAATTAAGTCAGAATAAAAATGGGCCAGATGAAAGCCCACCAGGCCAGGATTTTCAAACAACCCCTATTGGAAACTTGTACAAATATTGCAAGTGAAAAGATCAGGCTCAGTGGTGATACCTGGAGATAAATGGCCCGAGCCAATAATTCAGTGAGCAAAGCATTTGCATAGATTCAAGAATTTAGTTTCAAACTCAAAATTTGTTTTCTATTTGAACATTTTGAAATAACCTGCATGTAATTTGCACGATGCCATGTTACTTTCTGCATACCAGGGGTGGGATTCTGCGGGGCGGGCAACTCCAGCGGGAAGGAGTGGCGTGAACCATTCCGGCGTCGGGCCGCCCCGAAGGTGCGGAATCCTCTGCAACTTCAGGGGCTAGACGGGCGCCGGAGTGGTTTGCGCCGCGGCGGCTGCCGCAGAAGGGGCTTGGCGACACGCCAACCGGCGCCGAAGGGCCTCCGCCGGAAGGCACGGTTTGGCGCATGCGCGGGAGCACCAGCATGTGTTGGCGTCATCCCAGTGCATGCGCAGGGGGGGTTCATTTCCGCGTCGACCATCGCGGAGGTCCACAGCAGCCGACGCGGAGGAATAGAGTTCCCCATGGCTCAGGCCCGCCCGCGGATCGGTGAGCCCCGATCGTTGGCCAGGCCACCGTGGGGGCACCTCCCGGGACCAGATCCCCTCCGAGGACCCCGGAGGCCGCCCGCGCAGCCAGGTCCCACCGGTAAGTACGTGTTGTAATTTATGCCGGTGGGCCTGGCCTAAAACGGGCGTCCGCGCTGCCCATTGCGGGCCGGGGAATCGCCAGGGGTGCCGCCTCCGGCAAATCCCCGACGCCGGAGAATTCGGCAGCCAGCGGGAGCGGGATTCATGCCGCCCCCCCCCCCCCCCCCCCCCCCCCGGTGATTTTCCGACCCGGCGGGGGGTCGGAGAATCCCGCCCCAGAAGTCATGGACATTCAACATTAACACTAAAACATAAGACAAATCCCGGCTTCTCTCGACTCTCCACATGGTTGAACTCCCACATCTATGGTATCATCCTGCTAAACCTGCTCTTTACCGTCTCCAATGCCTTGATATCCTCCGTGAAGTGTGGCCCCCAGAATTACACATAACGGTTGCAATTTTGCACCCATGTCGGCGAGATCTTGTTTTCCGATTTTCCACACCTCTCGCCGGTCACGAAATGTGGGGCGAGATTCTCCGACCCGCCGCCGGGTTGAGAATCGCCGGGGGCTGGCGTGAATCCCGCCCACACCGGTTGCCGAATTCTCCGGCACCGGATATTCGGAGGGGGCGGGAATCCCGCCGTGCCGGTTGGCGGGCCCCCCCCCCCCCGCGATTCTCCGGCCCGGATGGGCCGAAGTCCCGCCGCTAAAATGCCTGTCACGCCGGCGTAGATTAAACCACCTCTCTTACCGGCGGGACAAGGCAGCACAGGCGGGCTCCGGGGTCCTGGGGGGGGGGGCGTGGGGGCGATGTGGCCCCGGAGGTGCCCCCACGGTGGCCTTGCCCGCGACCGGGGCCCACCGATCCGCGGGCGGGCCTGTGCTGAGGGGGCACTCTTTCCCTTCCGCCTTCGCCACGGTCTCCACCATGGCGAAGGCGGAAGAGACTCCCTCCACTGCGCATGCGCGGGAATGCCGTCAGCGGCCGCTAACGCTCCCGCGCATGCGCCGCCCGGAGATGTCATTTCCGTGCCAGCTGGCGGGGCACCAAAGGCCTTTTCCGCCAGCTGGCGGGGCGGAAATTCGTCTGGCGCAGGCCTAGCCCCTTAAGGTTGGGGCTCGGCCCCCCAAGATGCGGAACATTCCGCACCTTTGGGGCGGCGCGATGCCCGACTAATTTGCGCCATTTTGGACGCCAGTCGGCGGACATCCCGCCGATACCGGAGAATTTCGCCCCTGGTCTCCAACCTTCCTGAGCAGTAACCTCGGGCGAAATTCTCCGGAACCATACCAGGATCGAATCCGGGTCCTCCGCGCCGAGAGGCAGCGGTGCTAATCACTGCTCCACCGTGCTGCCCAAGTTCCACTAATTCAGGACAAACTAAGGCTTTCGGTTTTAATTTTTAATCAATTCGTCAAAACAATTTTCTGCACGATGAATATGTAACAGGGGCAGGATTCTCCGACCCCCCGCTCGGTCGGAGAATCGCCGGGGGGGGGGGGTCATGAATCCCGCCCCGCCGGCCGCCAAATTCTTTGGCACCGGAGATTCGGCGGGGGCGGGAATCGCGCCGCGCCGGTTGGCGTTCCCCCCCGGCGATTCTCCGGCCGGCGATGGGTCGAAGTCCCGCTGCTATAATGCCAGTCCCACCGGCGTGAACTAAACCACCTCCCTTACCGGCGGTGCCAGGCGCTGCGGGCGGGCTCCGGGGTCCTGGTGGGGGGCGTGGGGCGATCTGGCCCTAGGCGGTGCCCCCATAGTGGCCTCGCCCGCGTTCGGGGCCCACCGATCCACGGGCGGGCCTGTGCCATGGGGGCACTCTTTTACTACGCGTCGGCCGTGTAGGCCTCCGCGATGGCCGACACGTAGGTGACCCTCCCCGCGCATGCGCGGGGATGACGTCAGCGGACTTCCGCCGGCCGGCGGAGTCCCTTCGGCCCGGGCTGGCATGGCGCCAAAGGCCTTCCACGCCAGCCGGCGGGACTCCGGTGTGGGCCTGACCCCTAAAGGTGAGGGCTTGGCCCCTAAAGGTGCGGAGAAATCCGCACCTTTGGGGCGGCTCGCCCAAGTGTCTTTACAATCCCAAAGTAATTCTCAGATAGATGAATACGTGATGATAAAAGAAGGCAATAATATTTGGGACTGTATTGTAAGACAAATGATAACGAGTATCATCTGGCTTTGCACTCATCTAATTTTTTTTCCCCAGTTGATAGGGCCATTAATTCACTGGCACCCACTTTACATTACACCTCAGACAGATTCCCCACACTCCCTTTTAAAATCTTCCTCCCAGTTTACTTAACACTTAAAAGTACCCTAAAGCAACAGTATCATCAACTGAGGAGACAGTCAGTAGTTCAATAATCCTCCATGACTTGCTTTGCCAACAAGTTTTACCAAAATAGTGTGAAGCACATTTTCTTGTTGGGTTTAGTACAGACAGTCTCCTGAAAATCTCTGTGGAATTCCTCACAAAAGCAGCTAACTCTTCACACAGCAAATGATGGCTGGAGTAGAGTGCTGACCTTCACTCGTAATTGAAAACTCAACCAAAGTTGTGCAACAAAAGTCCAATGTTCTGCATTCTTGAGTATATTGATTTTAACATTTGTTACGCAAGTAAAAAGGGTGATATCGGATTGGTCACCGTTTCTATGTCATGCCTGAAGTTAGTTAGTAGATGGGGAAAATCAGACCACTGGATTAACAAAAATCACCTATTGTCAGGTTAAAATGACCCCCTTAGTCTTTGTACAACATTTCTCTTTCTCGGCTATAAAACATTGCCAGAGCCTCATTTATACTTCTATTAAAATAATACAGTTTTCAATCAAAACCATTGTATATGTTGCCAACAGTATTGTCTGGGCTATAATGTGAAACTTTGTGTGTCACACAGGTTCCAGTGCCACTTGCTCACCCCCCACAACCTACCTCATCCCTCAGGCACCAGGAGGAGAGATGTCGGAGGAAGCAGTGTCACATCTGATTTGTCCACATTTTGCCACCATAAATACTAGCACATCATGTGATGTAACACAAGTGTAGAGACAGTTGCACATGGTGAAGGGCATTGTGCCAGAGTGCAGGAGGACATGTCGGAGTCAGGGACATCTGTGTACAACCCCCCTCGGAGGAAGAAGGAAAGTCATGATGTTTCTGTGGGCATGCAGGTCAGGAGTCACCTTATGTGGCACGGCACCTACAGCATCAGCAGCAAATGTGTAGACTTTAGGCAGAATTCCCGGAGGCAATGAGAGCTTGTGCACCATGAGTGGAGACGTCCATGAAGTTGATGAGCTCTGCCTTGTCTAGAACAGTTGATTGCATGGCCTACACCTATGAGAGAATGACCAATCTCATGAAGAGATACATACAGCATCATCCGGAGTGAATGCAAGAGCAGCGCGGCTCTCTGCAAAGGGTCCAATGCTCACTCAGGAGCATGGAGCAGTCCACTCTATGGAGTGCTGGCATGTATGGAATGCATGAAGTGCTGTGTTCCCTTAACTGGACATTTGTACTAGTAGCACAAAGGTTGCTGGAATGGACAAGTGCCGCGCCCCAGCAGCCAGCCCAGCTGACCCACCTGAAGGCCAAACCTGGCCTGGCTGCAGAAGTTCATGAGGAGGGTGCAGGTTCTCAGAGCATCTCAGCATAACTCCCAAGCCCTTGTCTGCTCTACTTGTCCGAGTGACAACAGTTGCCTCTGCAAAAATGCCATATAGCACAAATAAGCAGCCTGTCTCCACCGCCTCCGGGTCAACAGGGCACTATGGAGGAGCATTCGTGAGCAGAGGGTGCTGTGTTGCCTCAATTTCAAATGGGTTCACTATAGTTTCATTTCATATCATATCATTTTGTATATATCACAGTTAAACCAAGAGAGCATCAGTGTCTGCCCACAGATGAGATCTGCAGACTGTGGTGCCAGATCTTTGTTGCATCACAGCACATATCTCAATACTAAATCCCCTGGTTAATCTAAGCCGCACTCTGCATTGGTTTTCTATCAGATCCAGATATGACCTCTTCAGTCATATACCCTTACCTCAGGGCAAGGCCATTGCCTCCAACTTGTGGCCTTGCCACCACATGACCACACGTTGCTCCCGTTCACATGCCTCTATTTGCAAAGGTGTCATCCCCATTTTGCAGCTTCTTTGCCATTATGCACACTCATTCTCTTATTTGGCACACCGCCTTCATCCAAACTGGATGTCTGTGTCACAAGGGAAACATTTATCTGAGAGGGCACGGAAAGTGTCCAACGGCACCATGGTTTGCTTACAGTCATGTTGCTGGTTTTGGGGCCGGGTGGACAGGCACGGAACACCATTGCCACGGCCTGTAAGGCAGCCATGCAGCTGTGCACACCGCTGACTGCCCACTGATAACTTATGGCCAAAAGTCATATGGGTGCGCCCCCCAGGTCACCCCCCCCCCCCCGCCCACCCAGGTGCCCCCTGGCCGCAGCTGACCGATCAGTGGGATGGGCGTTCACCAACGCTACCAGTGCCAACTTGGCTGGGATGTGTGTGTGTGGGGAGTGAAGTCTGTATATGCGGCTGCAGTTATGAGCCTCCGAGTGTCAATCACGGACCTGCGAATCCTGCACCGTTTTTCATTGGAATCAATTGTGATCCATGTGGTGCCAGTGCTAGCCCTTTAACAGTCGCTGAATCGGTCCAGTTGCGGCACCAGTTTTGCTGTCGTGGGACTCCGCTGAATCCTGCCTCGCCTCAACACTTAGTCTCAGGAACGGCGAATCCCGCCGATTGAATATCGCGTTCCCAAGCAGGAGAAAAGTTTTCTACTTCTCCTTGTAGCACCTATAGAGTAAATTCATTTAAACAAGAGTAATTTGAATCCTATGAAAGCTTTCAAATTACATCATTTTATTGCACATCTATATCAGGGGCGAAATTCTCCCCCAACGGCGCGATGTCCGCCGACTGGCGCCCAAAACGGCGCCAATCAGACGGGCATCGCGCCGCCCCAAAGGTGCGGAATGCTCCGCATCTTTGGGGGCCGAGCCCCGACATTGAGGGGCTAGGCCGGCGCCGGAGGGATTTCCGCCCCACCAGCTGGCGCGGAAATTACAAATCGGGGCGGCACATGCGCGGGAGTGTCAGCGGCCGTTGACAGTTTCCCGCGCATGCACAGTGGGGAGAGTCTCTTCCGCCTCCGCCATGGTGGAGGCCGTTGCGGAGGCGGAAGGGAAAGAGTGCCCCCACGGCACAGGCCCGCCCGCGGATCGGTGGGCCCCGATCGCGGGCCAGGCCACCGTGGGGGTACCCCCCGCGGCGAGATTGCCCCGCGCCCCCCCCAGGACCCCGAAGCCCGCCCACGCCGCCTTGTCCCGCCGGTAAATACCTACTTTAATTTACGCCGGCGGGACAGGCAATTTCTCGGCGGGACTTCGGCCCATCCGGGCCGGAGAATTGAGCGGGGGGGCCCGCCAACCGGCGCGGCCCGATTCCCGCCCCCGCCCAATCTCCGGTGCCGGAGACTTCGGCAACCGGCGGGGGCGGGATTCACGGCGGCCAACGGCCATTCTCCGACCCACTGGGGGGTCGGAGAATGACGCCCCAGATCACAATTCAGTGTTTATTACTGTTCCCGTTAGATTTTGCTTCATTTTTAAGTTAGTCTTTTCTGTTCCCCAAAGTGCGAGTCCTCCTTCTAAGGCAAAAGGCTTCAAATATTTTTTGTTGAATCATAAATGCAGTGCGCACACTTTCCACCACCGCGGAATAGCATGAAAAGCAACATTAGTTTGCTTTTTTCAGGACTTTGCTGAGAGTCCCTAGGCTGGATTCTCTCAGCCTGGGTTACGGGCCCCCACCAGCGATTCTTGGCCCAGGGTGAGGCGATCAGCCGTAACAAAAAACCGAAGTCCCGCTGGGGCCGTTCTAATCTGCTGTTAGCCGATGGGACCTCGGCGTTGAAGGGTCCGGGGGTGGCGTGTGGGGGGGTCCGACCCCAGGGGGGGGCCTCCATTGTGCCTGGCCTGCAATCGGGGCCCACCGATCAGCGGGCCGGCCTCTTGGGCTGAAGGCCTCCTTTCTTCCGCACCGGCCCCTGTCGTCCTACGCCATCGGGGCCGCCGCGGAGAACGGAGCCACTGCGCATGCGTGCATTGGCGGCGGTGCCACTGCACATGCGTGGACCCCGCGGCACCCAGTTGATGCCGGGATCAGCAGCTGGAGCAGCGAGGGTCGCTCCAGTGCCATGCTGGCCCCCTGTAGGGGCCAGAATTGCTGATCCTGAGGCCATGTTGACGCCGTCAGGAAACACGACGGCGTATCCGATGGCGTCAACACTTGGCCTCAGGATCAGAGAATCCTGCCCCCTATCTCAACGAAATCACAGAATAACAGAATTGTTACGGTGCAGAAGGTGACCTATCATGTCTGCACCGGCTCTCCAAGTACGCAACTTAACTATCATTTGCCTACCTTCTCGCTTTAACCCTGCACATGCTTCCTCTTCAGATAACAGTCCAGTTCCTGTATAAATGCTTCAGTTGAACCTGCTTCCACCACACTCTCAGGCTGTGCACTCCAAACCCTAATCACTCACTGCATAAAAAAAGTTTCCCTTATTTCAAATCTGTGCCCTTGTGTTCTCGAGCCTTTCACAACTGGGAGCAGTTTCTCCCTATCTACTCTGTCTCGACCTATCATGATTTTCTTTCTTTTTTAAAATAAATTTAGAGTACCCAATTCATTTTTTCCAATTAAGGGGCAATTTAGCGTGGCAAATCCACCTAGCCTGCACATCTTTGGGCTGTGGGGGCGAAACCCACGCAAATACAGGGAGAACGTGCAAACTCCACACAGACAGTGACCCAGATCGGGATCAAACCTGGGACCTTGGCACCGTGAGGCAGCAGGGCTAAACCACTGCGCCACATTGCTGCCCGATCTCTCATGATTTTGAATACCTCTGTCAAACCTCCTGTCAACCTTCTTTTCTAACCAAAAAAATCCTAACTTCTCCAGTCTATCTTCATAACTGAGGTTTCTTGTCTTATGTTCCTCATCCCTGAAACCACTTCCGCGAATATTTTCTGCACCCTCTCTCATGCCTTCACACCCTAAAGTGCATTGCTTAGAACTGGACGCAATACTTTAGCTGAGGCCGAACTAGTAACTTATTCTAATTCAACATAACCGCCTTGCTCTGATACACCATACCGCTATTCACAAAGCCTAGGATACTGCATGCTTTATTAACTACTCTCTAAAATGTCCTGCTACCTTCATTAATTTATGCACATATACACCTAGATCCGTCTACTCCTGTAGCCCCTTTGGAGTGTACCGTTGTTTTATATTGTCTCTCCATGTTCTTCCCATCAAAATTAATCACTTCACATTTCTCTAGATTGAAATACTACTACCAACTGAGTGTCCATTCTATCAACTTGTCCATGTCCCACCTTGCTCATAGTTCACAATGCTTCCGAGTTTTGTATCATCTGCGAACATTGAAGTTGTGCGCTGTTAACCAAGATCTAGTTCACTAATGTATATGAACAAAAGCAAGGGACCCAACACTGACCCTTGCGGAACACCACTAGAAACCTGCCTCCAGCATGATAAACATTCATTAACCATCACTCTCTCTTTCCTATCACTCAGCGGATTCCATGGGCGAAATTCTCCCCCAACGGCGCGATGTCCGCCGACTGGCGCCCAAATCGGCGCCAATCAGATGGGCATTGCGCCGCCCCTCCGCATCTTTGGCGGCCTAGCCCCTCAATGTCGGGGCTAGGCCGGCGCCGGAGGGATTTCCGCCCCGCCAGCTGGCGGAAATGGCGTTTGTTGCCCCGCCAGCTGGCGTGGAAATGCGGCGCATGCGCGGGAGCATCAGCGGCCGCTGAAAGTTTCCCGCGCATACGCAGTGGGGAGAGTCACTTCCGCCTCCGCAATGGTGGAGGCGGAAGGGAAAGAGTGCCCCCACGGCACAGGCCCGCCCGCGGATCGGTGGGCCCTGATTGCGGGCCAGGCCACCGTGGGGGCACCCCCCCGGGGTCAGATCGCCCCATGCCCCCCCCTCCAGGACCCCGGAGCCCGCCCACGCCGCCTGGTCCCGCCGGTAAATACCAGGTTTAATTTACGCCGGCGGGACAGGCAATTTCTGGGCGGGACTTCGGCCCATCCGGGCCGGAGAATTGAGCGGGGGGTCCCGCCAACCGGCGCGGCCCGATTCCCGCCCCCGCCCAATCTCCGTTACCGGAGACTTTGGCGGGGGCGGGATTCACGGCGGCCGACGGCCATTCTCCGACCCGGCGGGGGGTCGGAGAATGACGCCCCATATCCATGTTGCTACCGTTCCTTTTATTCCAGGAGGTGTAACCTTGCTCACAATTCTGTTGTGTGGCACTGTATCAACCACCTTTTGAAAGTCCATGTACAGCACATCAACAGCACTGCCCTCATCAATGCTCTCTGTTGTCTTCAAAAACCTCCAGCAAGTTAACAATATTTATTTTTTAAATATTCCTTTTATAATGTGAAGTCAGTTGGAGAACTGAAATATGCCAAGTGCAGCGTGCACTATCCCAAAATGACACATTAGCTGACATTAAGAGAAGACAACTTCCGATCTTTCATCACCCCTTCTTTGCTCTTACATGTGATTTGGTTAAATGCTAAGGAGCACTGAGTCATGAACCACAAACACTATCACTTAATAATATTCTTTTGACCTTTGTATGGGTGAGCAAAGAGCAAAACTATCCTGACCAAGAATCCAATCATATTCCACCCTCCGCGATGATTTTACACACTCTCAGCAAGTCTTGCACCACTGGTTTTCAAAAGGTTTGAGCTCAATCAAAATGAGTAACTGGAAGAATAGAAATGGCAAAAAGAGTTCCGGGTGCGGCGATGACCAGCTGAGTCGCACGTTTCGGCACCTCCCGTTGGAACGGACTTTTGGGCTCTTATTAGGAGCCCCAACGGCAATTTTTAACGGCCAAAATCACTGTGCGGTGAAATAGAAGGGAATCCCCCCGGATATATATGGAAAAAGGAGAGGATAGCGGCCGGATTGCAGTGGATCCTTTGGAGCAGCGGCAAGGAAGGGAAGCTCGAAGCAAGATGGCGTCGGAAGGTGGCCGTTTGGTATGGGGCCCGGAGCAACAAGAGTCCCTGCGGCGCTGTGTGGAAGAGCTGAAGAAGGAGGTGTTGGCCCCGATGCTACAGGCGATTGAAGGGCTAAAGGAGGCGCATAGGACCCAGGAGCTGGAGCTTCGGGTCGTGAAGGCAAAGGCTGCTGAAAATGAAGATGAAATACAGGTCCTGGTGGTGAAGACAGAGACGCACGAGGCACAGCACAAAAGGTGTGTGGAGAGGTTGGAAGCCCTGGAGAATAATTCGAGGAGGAAGAATTTAAGAGTCCTGGGTCTTCCCGAAGGCGCAGAGGGGACGGACGTCGGGGCATATGTGAGCACGATGCTTCACTCGCTAATGGGATCGGAGGCCCCGACAGGCCCTTTGGAGGTGGAGGGAGCTTATCGAGTTCTGACGCGAAGACCAAAGGCTGGAGAAATACCTCGAGCTATAGTGGTGAGGTTCCACCGCTACAACGACAGAGAGATGGTCCTAACATGGGCGAAGAAAACTCGGAGCTGTAGGTGGGAGAACGCGGTGATCCGCGTATACCAGGATTGGAGTGCGGAGGTGGCGAGAAGGAGGGCAAGTTTCAATCGGGCTAAGGCGGTGCTTCACAAAAAGGTTAAATTTGGAATGTTGCAACCGGCGAGATTGTGGGTCACACACCAAGGGAAGCACCACTACTTTGAGACGGCAGAAGAGGCGTGGACATTCATTGTGGACGAGAAGCTGGAATAGTCTTGCGAGAGAAAGAGCTTCTGGGATAAAGTGGTGGGGTGACTATGTGGGGCGAGGAAGGGGAAGGGGAAAGGAAAGGGGGGGATGATTTTTCAATTTGTTAATTTTTCAATCCTGTAACTTTTCTCTCTTCCCCTCGTTGGGGGGTGGGGGGGGGGGGGGGGGGCAGGGGGGGGGGGGGGGGGGGGAGTATGAGGAACTGTGGGCGCCGGTGGGAAGGAAAGGGGAAGGAGAAGGGAACTGCGCCATTAGGGGCGGGGCAGAGTGGGAAACGCGGGAGTTGCTCCCGCGCTATGGTAATTATGGCGGGAACAGGGACACAGGAAGGAGGGGGCCTCGCACAGTGAGGGGCCGAGGGCAAACGGGGAAGCCGAGGTCAGCCAGAGTTCGCTGACTTCTGGGAGCAACACGGGGGGTGTAATTACGCTAGAGGGGGATCTAGCGGAGGGGGGGGCAGGGAGTTAACTGGGTTGCTGCTGCTAAGGGGAAGGGGGAGCGGTTATGGGGCGGGGTGGTCGAGACGGGAGGGCACCGTCGGTGGGATATACGGGTACGTGGGAACCGGGTAAGGAGCTGGGTTAAAAAAGGGGATGGCTAGTCGACAAGGGGGGGGGGGGGGGGTGGTAAAGAGCCCCCCAACCCGGCTGATCACGTGGAACGTGAGAGGGCTGAATGGGCCAATTAAATGGGCACGGGTACTCGCACACCTAAAGAAATTAAAGGCAGATGTGGTTATGTTGCAGGAGACGCACCTGAAACGGACAGACCAGGTTAGACTACGTAAAGGATGGGTGGGACAGGTGTTTCATTCAGGTTTAGATGCGAAGCATAGGGGGGTGGCTATTTTAGTGGGGAAACGGGTACTGTTTGAGGCAAAGACCATAGCGGCGGACAGTGGGGGTAGATACGTGATGGTGAGTGGCAGATTGCAAGGGGAGGAGGTGGTTCTGGTGAACGTATACGCCCCGAACTGGGATGATGCAAACTTCATGAGGCGTATGTTGGGGCGTATCCCGGACCTGGAGGCGGGAAAGTTGGTCATGGGGGGAGACTTCAATACGGTGCTTGATCCAGGGCTGGACTGGTCGAGGTCCAGGGCCGGGAGGAGGCCGGCAGCGGCCAAGGTGCTTAAGGACTTCATGGAGCAGATGGGCGGAGTAGACCCCTGGAGATTTATTAGGCCTAGGAGTAAGGAGTTCTCATTTTTCTCCCATGTTCACAAGGTATATTCACGGATAGACTTTTTTGTCCTGGGAAGGGCACTGATCCCGAAGGTGACAGGGACGGAGTATACGGCCATAGCCATCTCGGACCACGCTCCACATTGGGTAGATCTGGAGGTAGGAGAGGAAAAAGAACAGCACCCACTCTGGAGAATGGATATGGGCTTATTGGCGGATGAGGGGTATGTCTAAGGGTGAGCGGGTGTATCGAAAGGTACTTGGAGCTTAATGACAACGGAGAGGTTCAGGTGGGAGTGGTCTGGGAGGCGTTGATGGCGGTGGTCAGAGGGGAACTGATATCCATAAGGGCACATAAAGGGAAGCAAGAGAGTAAAGAAAGGGAGCGAATGTTGAGAGAACTTCTGAGGGTGGACAGGCAATATGCAGAGGCACCAGAGGAGGGACTGTACAGGGAAAGACAAAGGTTACATGTGGAATTTGACCTGCTGACCACGGGTAAGGCAGAGGCACAGTGGAGGAGGGCACAGGGTCTACAGTGTGAGTATGGAGAGAAGGCGAGTCGGTTACTGGCCCAACAATTGAGGAAGAGGGGAGCGGCGAGGGAGATAGGTGGAGTGAGAGATGAGGAGGGAGAGATGGAACGGGGAGCGGAGAGAGTGAACGGGGTGTTCAAGGCATTTTATGAGAGGTTGTATAAGGCTCAGCCCCCGGAAGGGAAGGAGGGAATGATGCATTTCCTGGATCAGCTGGAATTCACGAAGATGGAGGAGCGGGAGAGGGCAGGACTGGGAGCACAGATTGAGGTGGAGGAGGTGATAAAGGGGATTGGGAGCATGCAGGCGGGGAAGGCCCCGGGACCGGTGGAATTTTATGGGAAATATATGGACCTACTGGCCCCGCTTTTGACGAGAACCTTTAATGAGGCCAGGGAAAGGGGGAAGCTACCCCCGACTATGTCGGAGGCGACGATATCGTTACTTTTGAAGAAGGAAAAAGACCCGCTGCAGTGTGGGTCCTACAGGCCTATTTCCCTTTCGAACGTAGATGCTAAGCTCCTGGCCAAGGTGATGGCGACGAGGATAGAGGATTGTGTCCCAGGGGTGGTCCACGAGGATCAAACTGGGTTCGTTAAGGGGAGACAGCTGAACACGAACATACGGAGGCTGCTAGGGGTGATGATGATGCCCCCACCAGAGTGGGAGGCGGAGATAGTGGTGGCGATGGACGCCGAGAAAGCATTCGACAGAGTGGAGTGGGACTACCTGTGGGAAGTGTTGAGGAGATTTAGTTTTGGAGAAGGGTTTATTGGATGGGTACAGCTGCTATATAGGGTCCCGGTGGCAAGTGTGATCACGAACAGGCAGAGGTCTGACTACTTCCGTCTTTATAGAGGGACAAGGCAGGGGTGCCCCCTGTCTCCGTTACTGTTTGCATTGGCAATTGAGCCCCTGGCCATAGCATTGAGGGGCTCCAGGAAGTGGAGGGGAGTGCTCAGGGGAGGAGAAGAACACCGGGTATCACTGTATGCAGGTGATTTATTGCTGTATGTTGCGTACCCAGTGGAGGGGGTGCCTGAGATAATGCAGACACTCAGGGAGTTTGGGGAATTCTCGGGGTACAAATTGAATATGGGGAAGAGTGAGTTGTTTGTGGTGCATCCGGGGGAGCAGAGTAGGGGAATAGATGATTTACCGCTGAGGAAGGTGACAAGAGATTTCCGGTACTTAGGGATTCAGATAGCCAGGAGTTGGGGAACCTTACATAGGCTAAATCTAACACGATTGGTGGAACAGATGGAGGAGGATTTTAAGAGATGGGACATGGTGCCCCTGTCACTGGTGGGTAGGGTGCAGGCGGTCAAAATGGTAGTCCTCCCGAGATTCCTTTTTGTGTTTCAGTGCCTCCCGGTGATGGTCACGAAGGCTTTTTTCAAGAAAATCGAGAAAAGTGTCATGAGTTGTGTGTGGGCTGGGAAGACCCCGAGAGTGAGGAGGGTTTTTTTGCAGCGTAGCAGGGATAGGGGGGGACTGGCACTACCGAGCTTAAGTGAGTACTATTGGGCCGCCAATATCTCAATGGTGTGTAAGTGGATGGGAGAAGGGGAGGGAGCGGTGTGGAAGAGATTGGAGATGGCATCCTGTAAAGGAACCAGCCTACAAGCACTGGCGACGGTGCCGTTGCCGTTCTCCCCGAAGAAATACACCACAAGTCCAGTGGTGGTGGCAACACTGAAACTTTGGGGGCAGTGGAGACGGCATAGGGGAATGACGGGAGCTTCGGTGCGGTCCCCGATAAGAAATAATCATAGGTTTGTCCCGGGGAGAATAGATGGGGTATTTAGAGCATGGCAGAGAGCTGGGATTGTGCAACTGAGGGATCTGTTCTTAGTCGGGACGTTTGCGAGTCTGGGAGCGCTGACGGAAAAATATGGGTTGCCCCAAGGGAATGCATTTCGGTACATGCAACTGAGGGCTTTTGCGAGGCAACAGGGGAGGGAATTCCCGCAGCTCCCGACGCAGGAGATTCAGGATAGAGTGATCTCAGGGACATGGGTGGGGGATGGTAGGGTGTTGGGTATATACAGGGAAATGAGAGACGAGGGGGAGATCATGGTGGATGAGCTGAAGGGAAAATGGGAAGAAATGCTGGGGGAAGAGATCGAAGAGGGGCTGTGGGCAGATGCCCTACGTAGGGTAAACTCGTCATCCTCATGCGCCAGGCTTAGCCTGATACAATTCAAGGTTTTCCACAGGGCGCATATGACCGGAGCAAGGCTCAATAAATTTTTCGGGGTAGAGGATAGATGTGGGAGATGCTCGAGGAGCCCAGCAAACCACACCCACATGTTTTGGTCATGCCCGGCATTGCAGGGGTTCTGGGTGGGGGTGGCGAATGTGCTTTCGAAGGTGGTGGGGGTCCGGGCCGAGCCAAGCTGGGGGTTGGCTATATTTGGGGTTGCAGAAGAGCCGGGAGTGCAGGAGGCGAGAGAGGCTGATGTTTTGGCCTTTGCGTCTCTAGTAGCCCGGCGAAGGATATTGCTTATGTGGAAGGAAGCCAAACCCCCGGGCGTGGAGACCTGGATAAACGACATGGCAGGGTTTATAAAACTAGAATGGATAAAGTTTGCACTAAGGGGTTCGGCTCAAGGGTTCACCAGGCGGTGGCGACCGTTTATTAACTACCTCACAGAACGATAAAGGAAATGGGAAGGTAACAGCAGCAACCCAGTGGGGAGCGGGGGGGGGGGGGGGGGGGGGGAGGGCTCGGGTGGGTCCTCAGGAGTGTTTTTGTATAGATATTTGTACTTGGTTAAGTATATTGGATTGCTTGATTTTATTATTTGGGAGAGCTATTATTTTTGTTATGGCAGTTGCCGTTTAGTTTATATATTATTTATTTATTTGTTAAAAACGGTCACTGTTATTTATATTGTTTTATTGTTGTAAAAAGGGAAAAACCTTTGTACTGTTTTGTTTGGCCGAAAAATTTGAATAAAATATATTTTTAAAAAAGAAATGGCAAAAAGAGTTTAGCTAAACATATATGGGACAATGCCTTTACAAAGTCCAGCAATTAATTCTTATCATAGATCTTGTCATAGAATTTACAATGCAGAAGGAGGCTATTCGACCCATCGAGTCTACACCGGCTTCTGAAAGGGTACCCTCTCCCTAAGCCCACACCTCCACTCTATCCCCGTAAGCCAGCAACCTCACCTAACCTTTGGCCTTGATATTGCTGCTTAGTGTCTCTCGCTTATTTTTGTTGTCTATTCCTTAATTTAATTAATTGAACTCTGGATTTTTATCGTTTTTAGTTCAGAAAATACATAACATAATTTAATTTTCTTCAAAAAAAATGTAGAAATCATGGTGAAAAACCAATGTCAATCATGTGATGCACAAGTGTTCAACAAGGTTGAACAGAGCAAGAGAGACACTATGGTAAATCAACAAGGGCAGTTAAGCAATTCCAAAGTCTTGAAGACCTCGGAAAGAGATTTGGTGTGGAATGTGACATAAAGATGGATATTCCCTGATTGTGATGGGACTATTTGTATGCACATTTTATTCTTATCTACTGAAAAAGAATGTTGAAAATCCAATGCATTTCACAGCAGGTCTTTTGCAAACCTCAAGATTTTCGTTACCTCAGCGTGTTGGCACAGATAACAAAGCTTCTAAAAGCGGAGGAAAGTTGACTCTTTTAAAAGGTTCTCGGGGATTATGGAAATATATTTCATGGATGAGGATTTTTAAATTCAGTTTCCGATGGTATTATCATGGAAAACCTGCATGACAACATTAAACAACAAAAGGACGTTCATCCCTAGCCTCTAATTCTCAGGGACAATGTGGAGTAGACAAGAGATAATAAGCGCAACCTCGTCAGAAAAAAATAAATTAGAAATGCACAAAAATCATAGTTGCTGGAACCTGGATTATCACATCCTCGAGAAAACTTTGCTCAGGTCATTCTTAGGATGTTACCCGAGAATACGGTGCATTGTTTTTTGTTGCATAATGCATGTATTTTGCACAACAGTACTCACTTAAAGCAACAATTCTGTTTTTGTTAATAATATAAAGAACAATCTAATTTCTCTCACACCACACAGCGTGTGTTCAGTGGGGGTGGGGGTAGAAGTCTTCTTGCTGATCCTGACATAGTCCCCATAAGATGTTGGGTGGGCGGGTGCTGAAATTGGGGCTCCAGCCACCATTTTTAACAACATAATTACAGGGCTATTGAGCTTATTACCAAGCCAACTGACCCATATTTAATTCTGCCCATTATTACGATCCCAGACCAGACCCCAACAGTGGCTAGGAAACTGGTCCGAAACATAGTAAAACTATGCGGAAAGAATGATTTGCTCCAGTAATGATTGCAGGAAGAAATAGGGCTTGGTTATTTTTAAAACAAAACTTTAGTGTGATGACAATAATTTTTTTTACTTTACACCAGAAAAGACCAGCTTGCCCTTTACATCTTAAACACGACTACTCAATTTCCCATATGGGCAACAAAAAAAACAAACATACAGCTCTCAATCTATCTTTCTGTGAGTGAATTGTGAACTCAGTGTCAGGCAGCTCAGAATTCAACTCCTCTCACCAAAGTTTCTCCACAAAAACACCTTCTCTAAAGCTTATCAAAATATCTCTCTGCATTCCATGGCACCACCCAGCAATGACCTCATCTCCCCAAGCTAAAAAATCTAATTATCTCTGCAGGCTAAAAAGCACATTAACTCCCCAGGGACCTTCCCAGTCTTACCACAGTACATTATCCCAGACTGAAAAACATATTCCTTTGTCAATTTCACCCTCTGGCCATTAAAAGCACCCAAGCTCTGCAAAACAGTGGGCGAGATTCTCTCAGTCCACGACGGTTCAGAGAATCGGCGGGCCGGATGAGAATCGCGCGACGCCGCCCCGACGCTGGTCCACCGATTCTCCAGTCACCAGAGAATCGGCGCCGGCGTGGCGCCGGTCGGGGTACGCTCTACGCAGCCCCCCCCAGCCATTCTCCGCCCGGGATGGGCTGAGTGGCCGCCCAAATAATGCCCGAGTCCCACCGGTGCCGTTCACATCTGGTCTTACCCTGCGGGACCTCGGCGTTCATCGTCTCGGGGGTAGCCTGGTGGGGGCCTCCGCCGTGGCCTGGCCTGTGATCGGGGCCTACCGATCAGCGGGCCGGCCTCTCCTGGTGGGGGCCTCTTTTGCTCCGTGCCGGCCCTGCGCCATGTTGCAATGGGGCCAGTGCGGAGAAGGAAGCTTCCGCGCATGCGTGCATTCGCACCGGTCACAGCGCGCATGCGCAGACCCGCGGCAGCCATTTGATGCCGGTATCGGCAGCTAGAGTGGCGTGGGTCGCTCCAGTGCCGTGCTGGCCTCCTGTAGGGCAGAGGATCACTACACTTAGCGGTCCGATGACGCCATCGTTAAACTCTCCAGTTTTTACGATGGCGTCAGCACTCTGCCGTCAGATGGGAGAATCTTTTTAAACAAACATGGCTACTGCAGTCAAATACACACTCCAGGCGTTTAACCCTTTAATTGCCCAATACTTAGAATCCAATATTCCTGGAGTCTTCCAGTCATTGCACCACGCTATAACCCAGTTGGCATGGGCAGATGGGTGTGAGTTAATGGATGGAGTCTGTTTTTCAAAAAATATTTTGGGAAGGAAAAAGGGACACAGCATTTTGGAGGGGGGTTGCCCTTTGTACATTGGAGGGGGGGCAACTCCCAAAAATGTTACCCCCTTCTTTTTTCCTCCCTACCTGGCAAAATCTGCCCGGCGCACGCCCTCGCCCCACATCCCTAGACTTCCCGACCCCTCCCTGCCCTAAAAGCCCAGGACTTACCTGTATCTGGAATCCATCAAAGTTCTTTGTGGGACTTCCCGCAGTCCACACAGTGCCCACTGATCAGTTCTGGCAACGCTGAGACGGCAGCTCTCGAGGGCGAGACATCCCCAACTGAAGAGCAAAAGTCCCACTCTCTGCCTGTTTAGCCCAGTAACAATATGTGATTACAGTGGGTTGAGGTTTCTTTAGGTCTGTCAGAGCTGATTACAGTGAGCAGCATGTCAACTTCATCCAGTGTGCTCATTTCAATCATTTCAATGTTCAAGAAGCTCTAACTGTCTTCTAGCAGGACACATAAGCCGTGGGCAAGTACCCGAGTAGTTTGCATCAATTAAAGCTAGCCAACATTGCTTAAAACTAACCTACAGCTTTTAATGGGGAGGTGCATTGTGCTGGAGGATGAGCAGCAAGTCACTCTGATCTGGGAAAATTGAAGAACGGTATAACATTATGAAGAGTGAACTTTTGGCTGCCATGGAGGAGAGATGTCCTAATCCGCAGAGGCCCATGAGGCCCGCCATATGTATGCTCAACAGGAATTCAAGACCGAGGACATGGATTCAGTGTTGCAAGAAAGTCAGGGCAATATAGCAGGGTCAAGATCCACAAATGCATCTTCAAATGCCATATTTCACTAATGGCACACTAGCCTCAGACACTGTTCAATTTACTCTACACCAATCACTCGCTCATCTACCAACAAATTGTATCACCAAGACAACCTGAAATTAATATGCTTCACCACACCCTCACACACTTATTGCTGCGAATCTCACAGCCACATTTCACAGTAGCTCACTAAAACTGCAAACTATTCAACTGTGACAGCCCCATCATCAAATTTAATTGCACGATATTCACTGACACACGAGCATGAAAAGTGGGAATGCAACTGGAGAAATTAAGGACTAGCTCCTGGAGGACAAATGTGTGTGGTTCTAACTCCATGGAGAAGACAGTGCTAGCAATTATTGAAAAGACCATTGCTGAATTTATGGTCAATGGCGGGACTCAAATCATCAAAAATGACAATAACCAGTCACATTGGCTGTGGGTTGTTACTGGGGGGGCGCTGTTTATCTTGTTTTGTTCCTGTTGATACCTGATGGTTAAAATTGTTAAAATTATAAATGCCTTAATAAAATATTTTCTATAACAAAATGACAATAACCTCATTCTTAATCTTGCAGGGTTCAGTGTATTTTCATGGCTTACTCGAATGATTAACTTTGTATTACACATTCACCACTATTAACTTTGCTTGAAAATATATCAATATATAATTGTTGGGTTATTTATGCTATCTTGCAAGTATTCAATTATGCAGGAAAGGAATTGTTTCTATACTGTGAGACTGCATTAGTGGACACATGCTAAACTTGAACCAAATGTGGGTAGAAAACCCATACCTTGGGACTTGTGCGAAGTAAAAGTCATAGACGTTGTACTCAGCTATTGGGCGGGATTCTCCCCTACCCGGCGGGGCGGGTAGTCCCGGCGTGATGGAGTGGCGGGAACCACTCCGGCGTCGGGCCGCCCCAAAGGTGCGGAGACTTCCGCACCTTTAGGGGCCAAGCCCTCACCTTGAGGGGCTAGGCCCACGCCGGAGCGGTTTCCGCTCCACTGGCTGGCGGGAAAGACCTTTGGCGCCATGCCAGCCGGGGCCGAAAGGTCTTCGCCGGGCGGCACGTGTCCGCGCATGCGTGGGAGCGTCAGCGGCTGCTGACGTCATCCCCGCGCATGAGCAGGGGAGGGGGTCTCTTCCGCCTCCGCCATAGTGAAGACCATGGCGAAGGCGGAAGAAAAACAGTGCCCCCACGGCACAGGCCCGCCCGCGGATCGGTGGGCCCCAATGGGTCGGCCAGTCCACCGTGGGAACACCCCCCGGGGCCAGATCGCCCAGCGTCCCCCCCAGGACCCCGGAGCCCGCCCACGCCGCCTTGTCCCGCTGTTCAAAAGGTGGTTTAATCCACGCTGGCGGGACAGGCATTCCAGCAGCGGGACTTCGGCCCATCGCGGGCCGGAGAATTGGCGGGGGTGGGCCCGCCGACCAGCGCGGCGCGATTCCCGCCCCCGCTGAATCTCTGGTGGCGGAGACTTCGGGACACGGTGGGGGCGGGATTCACGCCCGCCCCCGGCGATTCTCCGACCAGGCGGGTGGTTGGAGAATCCCGCCCAGTGTCTTAAACACCTTCGCTTTATGAATGTTAAAAAACATGGGGCTGAATTCTCAGCTCCCCGATGCCAAAATCACGGCCCGGATTCTCCCCAACCCGGCGGGGCGGGGTGGGTCCCGGCAGGATGGAGTGGTGGGAACCACTCCGGCGTCGGGCCACCCCAAAGGTGCAGATTTTTCCACACCCTTAGGGGCCTAGCCCTCACCTTGAGGGGCTAGCCCCGCGCCAGAGTGGTTGGCGCGCCGCCGGCTGGCGGGTAAGGCCGGTCGGCGGAAGGTCGCGCATGCGCGGGAGCGTCAGCGGCTGCTGACGTCATTCCTGCGTATGCACAGGGCGGGGGGTGTCACTTCCGCATCGGCCATCGCGGAGGAAAAGAGTGCCCCCAAGGCACAGGTTCGCCCGTGGATCGGTGGGCCCCGATCGCGGGCCAGGCCACCCAGGACCCCGGAGCCCGCACGCGCCGCCAGTCCTGCCAGGAAGGGAGGTGGTTTGATTCACGCCGGTGGGACTGGCATGACAGCAGCGGGACTTCGGCCCATCACGGGCCGGAGAATCGCCAGGGGGGGCCCGCCGACCACGCGGCGCGATTCAGGCCCCCGCCTAATTTTCGGTGCTGGAGAATCCCGCCCCATGTTCGGTGACGGGGTGGAGAATCCATTTTGACACCCATGTCGGGAGCGGCGCTGTTTTTCATATTCTCTGCTCCCTGAAAAGCAGCGTACTCTAGGAGTATGCCGCGCTGATTGTCCACGGCCTCAGGCCATTGCCCGAGGCCCGCCCCGTGATGCTCCGTCCCCGGCCGAGTTCCCGGCGACGTGGGTTACGTGTGGTCACACAGCTCGTGAACTCAGTGTGGCAGCTGCAGACTCAGTCCAGGTCCACCACAGTCTGGGGAGGCCGATCCATGGGCAGGAGGGGTTCATTTGGGGCTGGGGGCACGGTGGGCGGGCGGTCCAGGGTGCGCAGCGGCCGAAGGGGGGGGGGGGGCACTACTTTTGCGGTCCGGGTCTGCGGGCTGAGTCCGACATGAAGCACGGCGTGACCACTGCAGGCCGTCGCCATTCACATGCGCGGCCACGTAACCGGAATTGCTCAGGGCCATATCGGCAGCTAGAGTTCCGACGCTGCCTCCCTGCTAGCCCCCAGCAAAACGGCGAATCGGTGGCAGTTTTACAGCAGTTTCCCTGGTGTAAAAGACCACCATCTTCACATTGGCGTGGGGACTCCAAAATGGAGAATCCAGCCCATGTTTGATATCTGTGTAAGAGCAAAGGCAGAGATGAATTGGTCAAAGCAGGAGGAGAGTCATAGAAAAACTGAGAAATGTTAAAGAAGAATGAACTTTGGGACTTTTGTAAAGTTCAAACAGGAATCATTTGATATTGGCTCACGAAGAATGTGCAGACAACGGCAGCAATGGATGGCTAATGAAGTAATATTGAACCAATGAAATGGACAGGACTGAGCTTTACATAATATGGCATAAGGACAAGGCGGAAAAAGTGTTTAAGAGAAGAGCTTGTTGAATTAGACAATGCGCAAAGAGAAACTAGACTACAGCCAACAGAGCACAACAAGAGACAGTGCCGCGATCAACCAGAGGATCGTAAGCAAGTATCCTGGAGTGAACTGATGGGATACCACTGCCTTTGTTAAATACCGCATTTTTGTATTTGTTATGATTAACGTACCAAATTCTGTGAAACTTGTAAGAACATTCCCATATCCAGCACGGTCTGTAGATAGTCTGAACTAAGGATCCAAAAAATGTATTAAACAATTAGGACAGAAACAAACAATCCAAAACTTAGTCTTCTTTCTCACATCCACATTCCCCTCATCCCACAATCTTGTCTGATTTACAAGCTGCAAATGGTGTCAGCATGCATCTTTTAGTTTGCCCCCTCCACTGCCTGCACCACAACCTTATACTTTTCCCCTTGAGGATACCTAGGAATAGCAGCTCAGTCAGGCGGTGGAGGAATGGCACGAAGATAGTGATGAAGAAGACTCAGTCATTTGCTCTCACACACAGCCACCAGCTCAGATACTGGCATTTTGTGTAATTTAGAGGATAACAGAGGCACCATGGGCTGCAGCCAGGACGAGAGGCGAGGATGGCACTGTTGCCAGCTCATTGGAGAGCAAGATGGCAGAGGAGTTCCACTCCAGAGGAAACAGATGTGACACAGGGTGATGCAGGGGTAGTGTACAGTAGAATACTGGTGGGCATGCATGATGAAATATTTTGTGCATTGGTAGGCCTGCCAGAAAGTCTGTGGTCAACATCAAGGAACATGGAGCAGTCTGACAACAACCTGGCACAGGACTTTGAGTGAAACGTGGAATCCATCCTTTGCAGCATAGCAATGGTGGGCAACTCCACTTGCACACTTGTGGACCCAACTGTGGTTCAGCATCTGATGGCCAATCTTACAGCTTCCATTGCAGCACAAGCAGCATTCACCCAATATCAGTGCTGCGGTGGCTCTGACTGCTGTTTTCAGTTTGGGATCAATGGTAACCCCAGGATGTTGATTGTGGGGGATTCAGTGATGGTAATGCAATTGAATGTCAAGTGGTGCTCTTTCCAAGAGCCGGTGCAGACTCGATGGGCCGAATGGCCTCCTTCTGCACTGCAAATTCTATGATAATCTACGATCCTCTCTTGTAGGAGATGGTCATTGCCTGGCACTTGTGTGGCGTGATTGTAACCTGTCACTTGTCAGCCCAAGCCTATTGATTGTCCAGGTCTTGATGCGTTTGGGCATGGACTGTTTCATTATCTGAGGAGTCGCGAATGGCGCTGAACATTGTGCAGTCATCCGCAAACATCCCCACTTCTGATCTTATGATGGATGGGAGGTCATCGATGAAGCAGCTGAAGATGATTGGGCCCAGGACACTACCCTGATGAACTCTTGCAATGATGCCCTGGAGTTGAGATGAATGGCCTCCAATCACCACAACCATTTTCCTTTATGTCAGGTATGACTCCAACCAGCAGAGAGTTTTCCCCCTTGTTACCATGCAAGCTCAGTGAGCAGCAACGCAAGCTCAAACTGCGGCAACGCAAGCTCAGAGTGCGGCAATGCATTACATGTGCAAAGAGGCTTGGGAGGGTGTCACAGCAAATTACTAGGATTGCTGAGACACCAGCTCTCACATTGCCTCCTTACCCCCAACCTCACAAATGGCAGTTGCGTACGGTCCTCTCCAAGGATGACAGCATTCAGCCTCCCACTTTGCTGTTGCCCATCAATCAGTAAGCTGCCGCCTACATCGCGATGTAACTGCCCTCTCTAGACTCCCGAGTTGCTTCTGGTCATCTGCAACATCATATACATTCTCTCCCATTGAAGGTCACTGACTGGCACAAAGGGAATGGACAAGATGATTCATTAACATGTAAAATGGAATGTTTAATTCATAAATTTGGTTTGGAATGGTTTTTTTTTGTGGTGCCTTTGTAGCCAAACACTGTGATAGGCAGTGACTTAGGAAAGGTAAAGTGTTGGATTCTAGGCGACTGGAAAATTGGGATTGTCATTGTTTATAACACATTCGGATGCATTTGTCATGGACAGCCCAGCCAGAAAGTTGCTGTCTAGGTTATCTTTTCCCTCCCTCTTACTCCACCTGCCCCACCCCTTCATCCTCCTCAGCTGCTTGCTACACAGCTGGTGACAAGGGCCGTGCCCTCATGATGGTGAGCATGGGCAGTATGCATCGGATGGCCATGAATTCCGGATACCTGTTCAGCTATGAAATGCAGGGTTCCTCCAGAGCGGCTCAGGCAGCATAGGCATTGGTCTGCCTCTGAGAAACCAAATTCATTTTTGTGGAAGGCTAAATTTCTCCATTATGATAAAAAAAAACATTTTAAAAATAATATTCTTTTTTTCCCCGATAATCCAGTTTTTAACTTAATCCCATGGTCCAAATCATTAATTTTACTATCTGTAAACTTTAGATTAAAAGTGGAAAGTTTTAGTGCCTGGTTTGCTGACTGAGAGGACAGTGCAATCTGATTGGCAGCTAATGCTGCTTGATGACATCTCTATTGATCAACATCTGGAGATCCCTTGACTTGGTGCTAGGTTCAAACTGACATTGGGAAAGGGAAAATCCACAACACAGGTCTTTGTGGGAAGCTTTCTTTCACGGTCAATGACAAAACCCTGTTGCTTCTCATTAACCATGAAATACAAACCTTGGTCTTAACATGCCAATGGTGTGCTCCAACACATCGTGTGTCACCATGGCTTTCATTGTATGCATGCAGTGCACAGGTTGTACACTGGAATCATAAGCCAGGTCATCAAAAAATAGCCCTCATCACCTTCATGATTTGCAGTGCTGGCTCAAAAGCAGCTGACACATTGGGCAGCAAGAAAGTGAAGGTCTCAAGACTGTTGTTAAGATACCAGTCAACGACCTGCATGGTATGCTGTGATTGGTCACACTCCAGTTAACACCAAAGAAGTGAAATCCCTTTTGGTTCTATATGCAGTGCTAACATGTGGAGCCTGCAAAATGATACACGTGCAGTCATAGGCAGCCTGCACTATGGGAAAGCCTTCAATGTTAGTGAGGCCACATGCTGTCCGTTTCTCTCTGGCAAGCGAGGATGAAAAGTAATGACTTCTCATTAAGAAGAGAGCCTCAGTGACCTCACTTACACCAGAGTGGATGGCAAACTGCAAGATGGTGCACCAGCCTGGAAGCAGGCTGAAACATGAAAGTTCATTGTTGTGTTCACCTCCACATCCACTGGTAATGTAGTCCTTGTTCTGTCTGAGGTTTCAGCTGTGGTGCAGCAGGTGGCAGATTTCACTGAGAATGTCCTTGTTGAAGTGCAGCCAAATCACATGTCGTTCTCACTGAGGTTCAGGTCGGCAGTTTGCTTCTTAAACACCCTGGGGAGATATGGCTTCCTGCTTACAACACTTCTCCTTCAGCCTTTCCATCAGCTTGGCTTGCTCTGCATGGCATCTTTCATCCTCCAAGACCCACTGTATCCCAAGAGGAATGCCTACTACTGCACTCATGTCTGGAAGCAAATGTTTGTGCAGAAGTCTTGAAGTCAGCAAAACTCAGTCAGTGCTTGTAATACCATGCCCTGTAGTCTTGGGCAACTTTGAACAACAGTGGAAAATATCAAATACTTTTTGAACAAAGGTTCAACTGTGAGAAATTAAGAGAACCAGGATCTCGATGTCCAAAGTGGCACCCTTCACGTCACATCAGTGTTGCATGCTGATTGAGGTCATGATCTACCTCCTCTGAATACTCAACCAAATAATTACTCCACATCAACACCTTCACCAATATGGTATCTAATATGATTTGCCCCACCAGTGTGCCTGTACCCCCTACCCCACCCCCGCACCTTTTTAGGTCTCGAAAAGCACTCAATGTGCAAAGAAAAACCACATTGCTTGCCATTTTTGTTTACCCCCTGGAACGCAAAACAAAGGTTAATTTTGCTCAACCAAAAATGATATTTAATCACACACACAAGCTCTTCTTTCACATTTGTGACAGTTGTTTCTATCAATCCTCAGCTGGCTTCAGTAGTATCTCATGCAGCAATGAATTGTGCCAAAACATACTTGGGTTTTACAAAGCTACACAAAGACAGTATTCAGTAGCCAGCCACTATTACTTCACCATTAAAGTGTCAAATTATGTAGCAGACAATCTAGGACAAGCATATCAGTGAAAGGCAACAATCAAAACAAACTACTTGTTGAAGAATGTTGACAGGTTTCCAAAAATCATAATTGGGTCTGGCATGAACACGATTGCAGCAAAGATGAAATCCTTCCACCAATTATGAGTTATATGACTCAAAACAGGTAGATGAATTGATGAAATAACTTTTAATGAGAAGTATAGCAAAGGATCTAATTTTGGTGTTGCTGACTCAACTTCCAGTTCAATTTTTATAAACTTTTCCCAGCTAATCCTTGTTCCGAACAGCAGAGTATCCATGCTCACCTGTACACCTCAACAGCTGTCATGGACTCAAAGGTCTTGCTCATAACGGTTTGGAAATTCTCACTGCATGAAAAATGTCAATGACAGAGACCTTTACACAGCAATATTGAGCGAATATAACTTACATATGAACTGGGAGCAGGAGTAAGCCACCCAGCACTTCGAGCCTGCTCCACCATTTAATGAGATCATGGCTGACTTCAGCATTCTTAGCATGGTGCCATATGGTAATTATATACAAGAAACAATTGAGAAACAAATCAGGGAAAGAACAGTGTGTGAGGTAATGAAAGGACATATTAAGAATTTAGTTATCTTGGATCATGCAGCACAGAAGGAGGTCATGCAATTTCTTCAGCCTTGGCCTGCTCTTCAAATGAGATTTCCAATTAGTTCCCAGCCTCCATCCATTTCTCCATAGCCCTGCAAATCTTAAGTCCATATCCAAATCCATATTGAAATCTGTTAATATGACCCTTTATGGCAATTAATTCCAAATCATAACGTACCACCTTTGAATCTGTGCACGCTGGCTATTGATCCTGCTAACAAAATCAGGGGCAGGATTCTCTCACTCTGACGCCGGGCTGGAGAATCGCCGGGACTGGCGCAAATCGCACCACGCCGCCCCGATGCCGGCCCGCCGATACTCCAGAGACCGGAGAACCGGCGCCATTGGCGCTGGCACGGTCGGCGCGGCGCCAGTCGGGGGGCGCTCTACGGGCCCCCCCCCCCGGCAATTCTCGGTCCGGGATGGGCCGAGCGGCCACGCTAAAAAAGCCGAGTCCCGCCGCTGCTGTCTACACCTGCTCTTGGCCGACAGGACTTTTGGCGTGGATGCATCTGGGGGCAGCCTGGTTGGGGGGGGGGTCCGACCCCAGGGGGGGCCTCCGCTGTGGCCTGGCCCGCGATCGGGGCCTACCGATCGGCGGGCCAGCCTCTCGAGCTGGGGACCTCTTTCGTTCCGCGCCAGCCGCTGTAGCGCTACGTCATGTTGCGTCGGGGCCGGCGCGGAGAAGGAAGCCACTGCGCATGCGCGGCAATCGCACCGGTCCCACTGCGCATGCGCAGGCCTGCGCCGCCTGTTTGACACCGGGGATCGGCAGCTGGAGCGGCATGGGTCGCTCCAGTGCCGTGCTGGCTCACCGTAGGGGTCAGAATTGCTGCTCCTGAGGCCAGGTTGACGCCGTCGAGAGACACAATGGCGTTTACGACGGTGTCAACACCCGCCTCAGGATCAGAGAATCCCGCCCCAGTTTCTCCCCAAGAACTATGACCGTGTAACTATCATCAATTGTTGTAAAAACCTACCTGATTCACAAAAGTCCTTTAGGGAAGGAAATTGGCTAATAGGCAGGAAACGATGAGTAGGAATAAGGGGTTCTTTTTCAGGTTGGCGACCTGTGACCAGTGGAGTTCCACAGGAATCAGAGTTTTTTAAAAATAAATTTAGAGTAGCCAATTATTTTTATTTTTCCAATTAAGGGGCAATTTAGCGTGGCCAATCCACCTAACCAGCACATCTTTGGAAACCCACGCAGACATGGGGAGAATGTGCAAACTCCACACGAACAGTGACCCAGGGACGGGGTTCTAACCCGGGTCCTCAGCGCCGCAGTCCCAGTGCTAACCACTGCGCCACATGCCGCCCGACAGGGATCAGAGTTGGGACCACAACTGTTTACAATATATATTAATGACTTGGAGGAAGGAAGCGAATATGCGGTCGCCAAATTTGCAAATGACACAAAAATAGGTGGAAAGGCAAGTTGCGAGAGGGTTACAAATAGTTTGCAAAGAGTTATTGATAACTTACGCAAGTGGTCAAAAGAAATGGTAAATGGAGTATAATGTGGGAAAATGTAAAGCTGTTCATTTCGGAAGGAGAACAACACTATTATTTAAATAGAGAAAAACTGAAAAAGCTGCAACACAAAGGGATGTGGAGGTACTTGTGAACGAATCACAGAAGGCTAGCACACAGGTGCAGCAGGTAATCAAGAAGGCTGACGAAATTTTGGCCCTTATTTCAAGATGGTTGGAGTATTAGATTAGAGAATTCTTGCTGCAACTGTACAAGGTACTGGTGAGTTGTGTATATTTAAGACCGAGATAGATCGATTCTTGCTCAGTAAGTGAATCAAGGGTTACGGGGAAAGGGCAGGAAGTTGAACGCGAGGAATGTCGGATCAGCCATGATCCTATTAGATGGCAGGGCAGGCTCGAGGGACTGAACAGCCTACTCCTGTTCCTATTTCTTATGGTCTTACCTGGTCTGGCTTCATGTGACTTGGCCCACGGCAGTGTGGTTGACTCTGAACTGCCCTCTGAAATGGCCCAGCAAACTGCTCGGTTAGAGGGCAACTGGGGATGTCAATGAATGCTGGCCTTGCTAGTGGCCACTTCCCAAGAACAAATACGCAAAAATAAATGAAACTTGCAGTCAAATATTTGATCCTGTGAACATTGACAGATTTCTTGGAAGAAATGCCACATTAAAGAAAGATTTTCTCACTGGTTAACTGAAACAGTTAGCATCACGATTCCAAATCCGGTTCACTTGTTCTTGAGGTGTGGAAAATATGAGGCAGCATTTATAACCCATCTGTCGTCCTGAAATTATATAGAGTCAACAAATGTCAGACTGGGTTTACATGGAGACCAACCAGATCTGGGCAATCTTTGACAAGCATGCCTGGCTCAGCAGCTTTCATGGACAATTTGTTGGTGCTGCATCGTAAACTTATTGAACTGTTTAATAGTTTTAGGTCAGTTTCAGTTATTTAAAATTGGGTTACTCACAGATGGGGACTATATGTACTTCAATTAAAAATGTGTGCTCATTCTGGCAAAGCCCGTTTTCAGTTGTGTTAATCAAACTGCAAGTTGCTACTATTAAAAATAGGAGAGAACCTTTTTAAAGCAAAAAATGTCAGATATTACAATCTGAAACGCTGCCCGATTGCTGCTTTAAGGTAAAACTTCCCATCGAATGGTATGCAAATAAATTTGAGTGGAAACTCGAGAGGAAAATAATTCTCAAGATGAGCATAATTATAGGCACCATTTGTGCTTGGATTACCAATTATACTCAAAGCAGAAACTTCACAACCTGGTCCCATGTTATGTGGTGAAAAGTCGCAACACCACATATCAATAAATCTAGCTCTAAAGCATGATTGAAACCTGGGGGTGCCAGGGAGTGTGTGTGAAGACTGACTGGTTCATAACTACAGTGGGTCATCTTCTCATCGCCTACCCACCTGCCATTAACCTGTTTAAAATTTTATTGGGGGTGAGGGGGGGGGGGGGGGTAGAAAGGGAGTCATGAGATGGCCCTTACGTGGCCAATTAATCTTTTAAAAAATAAATTTTAGAGTACCCAATTCATTTTTTCCAATTAAGGGGCAATTTAGCATGTTCAATTCGCCTACCTTGCACATCTCTGGGTTGTGGGGGCGAAGCCCACGCAAACACGGGGAGAATTTGCAAACTCTACATGGACAGTGACCCAGAGACGGGATCGAACCTGGGACCTCGGCGCCGTGAGACTGCAGTGCTACACTGCGCCACCGTGCTGCACTACGTGGCCAATTAATGGCCTCATCCTGCCCCACACACACTTTGAGCGGGATTCTCCGACCCCCGCCGGGTCGGACAATCCACGGGGGGGGGGGGGGGGCGGCGCAAATCCCGTCCGCCGCCCTGACGCTGGCTGCCGTATTCTGCGGTGTCATCTTTCGGGCGGGGGGGGGGACACCCGCCACGCCGGTTGGGGGCCGTTGTCAGCGCCCCCCCCCCCCAACCCCACCCCCCGGTGATTCTCTGGGCCCCGATGGGCCGAGCGCCCGTCCATTTCTGGCCAGTCCTGCCGGCGTGGATTACGCAAGGTCCCATGCGGCAGGACCTGGCAGGTAAGTCGGTGTGGGCGGTCCTCGGGGTGGGGGGGGAGTGGCCCCACGGTGGCCTGGCCCGCGACTGAGGCCCACCGATCTGCGGACAGGCCTGTTCAGTGGGGGCACTTCTTCCTTCCACGCCGGCCCCTGTATGGCTCCACCATGGCCAGCGCAGAGAAGAGAACTCCCCGTGCATGCGCCAAAATTTGATGGCCGGTCTGTGCATGCACAAGATCACGACGGCCCTTTCGCGCGTGCGCGAACTCGTGCAATCCCTTCGGCGCCGGCTGGAGCGGCAGCAAACCCTCTGGCGTCCACCTAGCCCCCTGGACAGGTGAGAATTCCTCACCTTGGGGGCCCGTTGACGCCGGAGTAGTTGGTGCCAGTTTTCCCGCCGGCATGGGGACTTAGTCCACGGAAGGGAGAATCCCAACCTTTGTGTTGGGCAATTGAGATCAGGGGATGGGGGAGTGTTATTTGCCAGGGTTTAGAGAACCCCAAAGTATATCATGGAGTTCACCTGGCCCACAACTTTTACTAGATTGTGGTATGGGGAGCACACGGCCCACTCTACAGGTGTGGTACAGCAGAAATGGAAAAGTATTTTTTAAAGCAAAACAATGTTTATTCTATGAACTCAAGTTAACCATTTTAAAACATAGTGAACATCTTAGCAACCGTTAGTTCAAATACAACCACCAAAGAATACAACACTAAGTAATCCTTCAAGCTTTCCTTTTACCATCCATAAGACTTAAAACACATTTTACCAGAAGCACATCAGGTTAAAGTCACTACTGTTATTGGTTTTAAATCACCAGGATCGATTACAGTCTTTAGATTACAGAGAGAGACTCTAATACACCTTCTGGCTGTGACTGCAGCTATCCAGCTCCGAAAACGAAACTAAAACACACCCTGCAGCAAACAGCCTAAAACAAAAGTAAAAAGCTGACAGACAGCCCAGCTCCACCCATTCTCTGACTTCACTGCAGTAATAAACATCCATTTCTTAAAGGTACTCTCACTACAGATACTTATATGCACGCCCATTTCTAAACACCCATTTCGTAAAGGTACTCTCACATGATACCTCCCCCCAAGAAAAAAAAAACCATCAACTTCAAGATGGTTTCATTTTTCACCTTTTCACTATCCTTTAACAAATGCACACAGTAAATACACTTTTTCGTTTCAAAAAACAACACACGCAAACAGGTACGATAATATAGTCCATTTTTTTTTCGTTTTTCTTCCTCCAACTGAAACTCCTTCTCGATTGACAGTCTCTTTGAACAAGACGTTCTCTGCAGGATCCATCCATTTCTCGACGCCTCGGCATTTCTCTTTAAAGCCAGATACTTTAGATCAATCTGATCACAGAGTCCCTTGAAATTCTCCAACACAAGAGCATTAGTTATCACAGCTTTCAGGCAGTCAAATGCCTGTTGAAAGTCTGCTGTCCACTGAAATTTTTGAAGTTTCTTCAGCAAGTCGATCACTGGGGCAACCACGCTACAAAAAATTTTCACCAATGTTCGATCAAATCCACTCATGCCAAGAAATCGCATTATTTCCCTTCATCTTGACGGTATTGAAAACTCCTCCAAAGATGTCGGTTTCACATCCCGTGTGACCATTCGACCCTGTCCGATTGTATGGCCAAGGAAAGTGACTTGGGCTTTTCCAAATTCACTTTTGACTAGGTTTACCACCAAACCCGCCTCCTGAAGTCGATCGAATAACTCCATCAGATGTTTTAAATGTTCTTTCCATGTCTGGCTGAAAACTATCAGATCGTCGATGTATACTGCACAATTGGGTAATCCTGAAACCACTTTGTTAGTTAACCGTTGAAATGTGACTGGGGCGTTTTTCATGCCAAATGACATAACTTTGAATTGGTATATACCATCTGGAGTCACAAAAGCTGAAATCTCCTTCGCCCTTTCGGATAAAGGTACCTGCCAGTAGCCTTTAAGTAAATCCAGTTTGGAAATAAAAGCTGATTTTCCCACTTTCTCAATGCAATCCTCCAAACGTGGGATAGGATAAGAATCCGTTCTTGTAACTGCATTAACCTTTCTATAGTCCACACACAACCGTTGGGTACCATCTGGTTTTGGGTGAGCTCCATTGGCTGCAACCCACTTCAATTGTGCAATTAAGCATACTCTCAATCTCTTTATTAATCTGTGCCAATTTTAAAGGGTTAAGTCTGTAGGATGTTATTTGATTGGAACAGCATTTCCCACATCTACATCATATATAGCAATTTTAGTACTTCCCAATTTATCTCCACAAACTTGCCCACGTGATATCAATAACTCTTTCAGGTCTGTCCATTTTTCCTCTGGAAGATAACTCAACAATTTCTCAATTTTTAAGAACATCCTCGTTTTCTAATTTAATTTGAGGTGTGTCAAATTCACAGTCATCTGGATTTGGTTCGTCACTTTGAGTTAGAATCATTAAAACCGCCTCCTTTTCCTCTCCTTCCCTTTCAAAGTACCTTTTAAGCATATTCACATGACACACTCGGTGAGTCTTCCTTCTATCTGGTGTTTGTACCACATAATTCACCTCACTTAATTTCCTTTCAATCTGATAAGGTCCACAAAACCTTGCTTTTAAAGGTTCATCTACCACTGGGAACAATACTAAAACTTTATCTCCACTGGCAAAACTACGAACTTTATCTTGGGTAATGATATAGCTGGATCGCAGGTGGGAGTGATGCCTACTGTGGTTGATAAGCCAGTGGAAAATCAGACAACTGAAGTGTCGAAGGATGAATATCCTGGGATTTTTCCCACTCTCTGACATCACTGCAGTAACAAACACCCATTTCTTAAAGGTACTCTCACATGACAGGAGACACATCCTTTGTGGGTTCCCTGAACCCATTGGAGGCACACCGGCAAAGATCACAGGCTGGATTCTCCGATTTTGAGGCTATGTCTGGAGGACGTTTCTAGTTTTGCAATGGAAAAGGCAGCGCCGCCCCCGCACCGATGCTCCGCCCAGTGTGGGGCTAGCAGCCGCACAAAACTCCCGTTGTTCCCGACATAAACGGCCGGGGAATTGCCGGGTCCGTGGCTGCGCATGCGCACGGAGACGACCTGCAGCGGTCGCGCCGTACAACATGGCGCCGGCCGCGCACGTACCCGGCCAGCCAAATAGTGTCCCCCTGGACACCCCTTCGCCACCCCCTGGACACCCCCACCAGTATCCAGCCCTCGCCGAAGACCCCCCCCTGCCTGCAGCATGTCTCCAGCCCGACTGTGGTGGTGCTGGGCACAGTCCACAGCCGCCACGCCGGGTTTATGAAAACTCAGACCACAGGCAACCCGCGCGGCCGGGAACCCAGCCCATCGAGGGCGGAGCATCGGGGGAGGGCCGCAGAGCGATGTGCTATGGCCTGCGGCACGCACCTCGATGACGCTGATTTGGAGGGGACGGAGCATCCAAAAAATGGTGCCAACCCCGATTCGGTCGCAAACGGGGATTCTCCGCCCGATAGCTGAATACGATTTTGGCGATGAGCAACGGAAGATCTCGCCCCATATGGTCTCTCAAACCAAACCTTCCACCCTTCCTCCACCTGGCCAGCCAGCCTGGCCCTGGCAATACTGTGGATCGACATCCAAATCCAGGCTCTCCTTCAGCTAGACTGCTCGAATTCCCAGTCACAGCCACTGCCCTCGCCTGCAACTGCTGTAACTGCAGAGCTACCGGCCATTCAGTTGGCCAGCAACTCTTTCTCAGGCTTCCTCCGAATAGAAAAGTGTTTAATTGCTGCAAAATAGCAGGCGGGATGGTGGGCAGGCAATCACCAACCCCCGCTTCCCCCACCCCCTCAATGTTTTAAACATAAAATCCAGCTCATGGTCTGGCTGGTTAAAAGTTTAGCAAGCGTTCTGTTGAAACAATGCACACCACTTTTGGCAATTTAGAATCCAGAACTTGAATTGAATTAACAGCCCTTCATTTTATGACTCACGTGAAACGAGGTGTTTTATCCAGCCACTAAGAATATTTAAATGAGATCATCAAGTGATAATTGCAACCATGTGTTTAATCTAAATACAAAATTAATATCGGTTAAGGTGAAGTAAGTGATCAATCTGTCATTTCGGAATAGCACGATCCTTTCAAAATCTTGCAAATGCTTCAGAGGGCATTACCTTCAAGAATCTTGGGGTGTGCTGTTTTATTGTGGTGTTTGAGCACAAAAAAATGTATCAGGCGTATTTTTATATACAGAACTTTCCTGGTTTGTGCTTTAGCTCCTACCAGTCCTGAGGTACCCATTGTTCATCATTTGTTAGAAGTCAATGACCGGGGGTGGGGAGTAAATTGTGTTCAGTCAAGGATGTCAGGCAATCTTGCTCAATGCTGACGTTCAGTCGCATTTATTTACCTCTTATTCCCTGATCTTGCAATACTTATTGAATCACAAGGCAAAAGTCTAACACATTAATTTTAAGATGAGTATGCATGAAGAAAGAAAATAATTTCAAGACGTCTCTCATCCATAATTTTTTTACATTGCTACTAATCAAGACATAAACCAGGAAGAATCCCTAAAATAATCAAACGACACCTGGAAGATTTGCTTTAATTCCCTTAGAATTCAGAAAATCTTAAAATTAAAGAATTTTAATTAAAGATTAAAGAATTTTGGGGAAGCAATGTCTTTGATCATACATTTTCAAACTGTGGCATATGTAAAATGACATTAGTTAAGCCAGGTTACTACTTGTTTGAATTTGAAGTTATAGTTCCAGTGGCTTGTAACAACAGAGAAGATTTCAGAGGAGAAAAGTATAGCCATGCTCAAATTTCAGGAGCTACGGAGGCAGTAATGGATTAGGCACAGTTCTTATCTCGTTGATTCGTATCCCTTTAAATGTTAAGCTTGAGATATAACCTAGCTCAATGCTGACGTTCAGTCGCAGAAGACTGGAGGATAGCAAATGTCGTCCCCTTGTTCAAGAAGGGGAGTAGAGACAACCCCGGTAACTATAGACCAGTGAGCTTTACTTCTGTTGTAGGCAAAGTCTTGGAAAGGTTTATAAGAGATAGGGTGTATAATCATCTGGAAAGGAATAATTTGATTAGAGATAGTCAACACGGTTTTGTGAAGGGTAGGTCGTGCCTCACAAACCTTGGGCGAAATTCTCCGACCCCCCCCCCCCGCCCCCCCCCCCCCCCGCCGGGTCGGAGAATCGCCGGGGGCTGGCGTGAATCCTGCCCCCGCCGGTTGCCGAAGTCTCCGGCACTGGAGATTCGACGGGGGCGGGAATCGCGCCGTGCCGGTTGGCGGGCCCCCCCCCCCGCGCGATTCTCCGGCCCGGATGGGCCAAAGTCCCGCCGCTAAAATGCCTGTCCCGGCGAGGTAGATTAGACCACCTACCTTACCGGCAGGACAAGGCGGCACGGGCGGGTTCCGGGGTCCTGGGGGGGGGGGGGGGGGCGTGGGGCGATCTGGACCCGGGGTGGTGCCCCCACGGTGGCCTGACCCGCGATCGGGGCCCACCGATCCGCGGGCGGGCCTGTGCCGTGGGGGCACTCTTTCCCTTCCGCCTCCGCCACGGTCTCCACCATGGCGGAGGCAGAAGAGACTCCCTCCACTGCACATGCGCGGGAATGCCGTCAGTGGCCGCTGACGCTCCCGCACATGCGCCGCCCGGAGATGTCATTTCCGCCCCAGCTGGCGGGGCACCAAAGGCCTTTTCCGCCAGCTGGCGGGGCGGAAATTCGTTCGGCGCCGACCTAGCCCCTTAAGGTTGGGGCTCGGCCCCCAAAGATGCGGAGCATTCCGCACCTTTGGGGCGGCGCGATGCCCGTCTGATTTGCGCCGTTTTGCGCGCCAGTCGGCGGACATCGCGCCATTTCCGGAGAATTTTGCCCCTTATTGAGTTCTTTGAGAAGGTGACCAAGCAGGTGGATGAGGGTAAAGCAGTTGATGTGGTGTATATGGATTTCAGTAAAGCATTTGAAAAGATTTCCCACGGTAGGCTATTGCAGAAAATATGGAGGCATGGGATTCAGGGTGATTTAGCAGTTTGGATCAGAAATTGGCTAGCTGTAAGAAGACAAAGGGTGGTGGTTGATGGGAAATGTTCAGCCTGGAGTCCAGTTACTAGTGGTGTACCACAAGGATCTGTTTTGGGGCCACTGCTGTTTGTCATTTTTATAAATGACCTGGAGGAGGGCGTAGAAGGATGGGTGAGTAAATTTGCAGATGACACTAAAGTCAGTGGAGTTGTGGACAGTGCGTAAGGATGTTACAAGTTACAGAGGGACATAGATAAGCTGCAGAGCTGGGCTGAGAGGTCGCAAATGGAGTTGAATGCAGAAAAGTGTGAGGTGCTTCATTTTGGAAGGAATAACAGGAAGACAGAGTACTGGGCTAATGGTAAGATTCTTGGCAGTGTGGATGAGCAGAGATCTCGGTGTCCATGTACATAGATCCCTGAAAGTTGCCACCCAGGTTGAGAGGATTGTTAAGAAGGCGTATGGTGTGTTAGCTTTTATTGGTAGAGGGATTGAGTTTCGGAGCCATGAGGTCATGTTGCAGCTGTACAAAACTCTGGTGCGGCCGCATTTGGAGTATTGCGTGCAATTCTGGTCGCTGCATTATAGGATGTGGAAGCATTGGAACGGGTGCAGAGGAGATTTACCAGAATGTTGCCTGGTATGGAGGGAAGATCTTACGAGGGAAGGCTGAGGGACTTGAGGAAGGTTAAGAGGTGACTTAATTGAGGCATACAAGGTGATCAGAGGATTAGATAGGGTGGACAGTGATAGCCTTTTTCCTCGGATGGTGATGTCTAGTCCAAGGGGACATGGCTTTAAATTGAGGGGAGATAGATATAAGACAGATGTCAGAGGTAGGTTCTTTACTCAGAGAGTAAGAAGGGCGTGGAATGCCCTGCCTGCAACGCCCTGCCTGCAACAGTAGTGGGCTCGCCAACACTAAGGGCATTCAAATGGTCATTGGATAGACATATGGACGATAAGGGAATAGTATAGATGGGCTTTAGAGTGGTTTCACAGGTCGGCGCAACATCGAGGGCCGAAGGGCCTGTACTGCGCTGTAATGCTCTATGTTCTATAACCTGTCATTATTGCTGATTTTTCAGTGTCAAATTGGCTCAGTGGGTAGCATTGTCATCTTGAGTGAAAAGGTCACGGGCAGAATTCAGCCCTACGATAGAAAGTTCAGCACATAGTCAAGGTTGACAATTCGGTGCATCATTGATTGAGGTGGAAAGAGCTGTCTTTTGGATGCAATGTTAAACTCAGACTCCATTTGCCCATTCAAGTGGATGCATCAGATTCCATGGCACTATTTGAAGGAAGTACTCCTGGTGTCCAGGACAATATTTGTCCCTCAGGTTATGTCAGCAATAATAAATGACCTGGTCATTATTTCGCTGTAGTTTTTGTGCTCCTGCTGTGCACAAAGTGGCTGCCAAATTTCTCAACATTACAAGTGACCACACTTCAAAAGTAAAGTAAAACAGAGCTTTATGACAACAAGGTCATAGAGAATGCTGCACAATTGCATTTTTGTTCATTTCTTACAGACTATTCCATTGCGGCTGTCTAGCTGCCTATGAGCAGTCTTCCATGGGTGATACAGGCCGGATTCTCCGCTATCCGGCAGCCCGGCCGTACCGACGCCGAGGAGTGGCGTGAACCACTCCGGCGTCGGGCCGTCCGGAAGGTGCGGAATCCTCCACACCTTCAGGGGCTAGGCCGGCGCCAGCGGGGTTTGCGCCGTGCCAGCCGGCGCTGGCGCTGCGCCAAACGGCCTCCGCCGGCCAGTGAGAGTTGCCACATATGCTGGAGCGCCAGCGTGTTCTGGTGTGATCCCAGCGCATGCGCAGGGGGGGGGGTTCTTCTCCGCGCCGGCCATGGCGGACCGTTACATCAGTCGGCGCGGAGGGAAAGAGTGCCCCCACGGCACAGGCCCGTCTGCAGATCAGTGGGCCCCGATCGCGGGCCAGGCCACTGTGGGGGCCCCCTCCCCGGGCCAGATCCCTCCGCGCGCGCCGCCACCCCCCGCCCCCCACCCCCCCGAGGAGTCCGCAGAGCCAGGTCCCGCCGGTAAGGACCTTGTTTGATTTAAGTCAGCAGGACTGGCCGAAAACGGGCGGCCACTCGGCCCATCGTGGAGCGGAGACTCGCCGGGGGGGGGCACTGCCAACAGCCCCCGACCGGCGCGACGCGATTCCCGCCCCCGCCGAAAAACTGGCGCCGGGGAATCCAGCAGCCGCCGTCGGGGCGGCATTCACGCCGCCCCCTGCCGATTCTTCGGCCCGGCGGGAGGTCAGAGAATCCGACCCACCGTGTCCCACAAGATCACTCTGCTCTTCCAAATTTCTCAAGCTTTTCACAATTCTGATACAAGCAATATTAGGGACACTTGAATGTCAGGGATTGTGGGGAAAGCTAAAATTCTTCCATACTGTGTTTCCTTAAGTAAATGCTCTCTTAATCGTTGAAAGAAATTACTTCAGTTTGTAAGAAATCATAGGCAGATGGTAAAAGTGACTGCAGCACTTCTGGGGTTCAATCTAAAAAGAATTATATAGCTGCAATAACTGTCAACAAGTACTTCTTCACCATTCCTTACTAGTAAGGCTTTGTCTATGATAAATGTAGCAAATATGTTTCATACACAACATACGAGACCACCAGACGTGCACTGTAGCAGCAAACCAATTCTCGTCTTTTTCGCAATAGAGTAATTTAAGTAACAGATTCCAATTGGCACAGCAAACACATGTAACAAAAAAAACATAAGATGAAACAAAACTTGGAATTAGAATGGTGAGAAAATTAGAATTTTGCTCAATATCTAACAGACACGGGCAGATTGCCTCTATTGAAAAAAACAGGCAAGTTGTCATTATCATCCATGTTGTGCACACAGTCCCCAAACAGCAACTTAAATGTGCCAAGATAGTCAATACACTGACAAATACCAGTTTGGACAGTTTACGTTACTGCTTAAAAGTTGATATATTGAACATCTTTAAAATTAAAAATAGGGCAGCATGGCGGCACAGTGGTTAGCACTGCTGCCTCACAGCGTCGAGGACCCAGGTTCGATCCTGGCCACTATCCGTGTGGAGTTTGCGCATTCCCCCATGCTTGCATGGGTCTCACCCCCGCAACCCAAAGATGTGCAGGGCCGGTGGATTGGCAATGCTAAATTGCCCCATAACTGGAATTTTTTTTAAAGTTAAACATTTCATTCAAGGTTTTTGATTTGGATTCATATTGTCAGCATTCCAGATATCCGTACGGAAAACATATTACAGCACATATAATTTTGAGTGAAATAGAGTTCAGGCAGTACACAGTTCAATGATCCAAAGATCTTTAATGATTTGAACATCTGTTTATAATGTAACCGGAATCTCTTGATGGTGCTATGGTGTGTCAACAGCCCACAGTACTTGCATAAGATAGCGGGGGTTAAGTTTCATGAAGTCTACAAGAGTCAGGTTTTTGAACTAGACAACCCAAAACATCTCCGATCCTTACAATAAAATGCTCGCAATCTGATGTCAAGAAGAAAGTTTTCAAGGAAGGTAACAGACTCATTAATCAAATACTGAGCAAATTTATTTTTTAAGCTCTTTATGCACAGCAACAAAAGCATCAAATAGCACCAGGTAAAACCAGTCTTGACACAAAATAATTGCAGAATAAGAGAACAAATTTCATTCAACAATTGATGTTATAAATAGATTGTAATGAAGAGGCTTACTGTCTTTCTTCTGACCATGTGAAAGGAAAGCAGCATCTTTCCTCTGAAAACAGGAATGAACATTATAGCCAAGCTTTGATGAGTGGGTTAATTATAAGGAGGGCAAGCAATTTGGCGTGTTGCTACATCCTAGTGCAGAGTGATTTGCTACTTGAATACCGCCATTTTGCAAAACAATCCAGGAGGCAATAATAGTGCTGGTTTTTGAGTGGATCAGAGTTGAGCTGCTGAACAAAGATCTGGCGAGTCATCCGACAGGAGAGCCTCCAGGGTTTGACCTCCTTCAAAACAGTGGTTTACACTCAACAGAAACCGTATACTTTATGGAAGGACATCACACCTCCTCCACAAATGGAATGTCAAGGACAGCCCAGCCTGCATCTGTGGTTGTCCCAATCAGACTGTTCACCACATTGCTGAGGATTGTGGTATACAAAAATTGCCACATGATTCAATGTGAACCACATAACGACACACTGCCTGTGATTTCGATGTCCAAATTGGGCCGAGGATTGAAAAACTGCAAGATGTCACATGCAAGAAGAACATCTGAGCAACATAAAATATGTTGCGCCTATTTGTAATCTGGGCAATTTTCTTCCAAAGAACCTAAAATTGTAACCCCTGTACAACCTCCAATTATGACCCTTTATTATTGTGCTCCAGCCCATGAATTTGCATCACTCTTTTCATTGTAGTTTTCTTTGAAAGCTCATTATTGCCAGATGATTGTTCACAGGCAAACACACAAGTAAAAATACAGCGAGACAAAAGCTTTGAAATTAGAATTATATTTCATATGTCAGAAGCAGAAATAAGTTGAAGTTCTTATCCACCATCTATTTGTAATCAAAGGGGGGGTGGAAAATTTCAATTTATATGCTATTAAGCACGTTCTGACATTTAATGTGCACTGTGAGCAAAGCACACAATACACAGTCCTATTTTATATTCTGCAAGCATATGGCAACTATCCTGCAAGTGGATAGGAAATAAGGGTTGCACCAGACTTGCAATATTTTCTCTTTTTTCTCAGAGTCCATGTTGGACTTAATTCTTTGTAAAACATAGGAATTCCTGTAAATGTCAGAGTGTTAATCTGTTAATAACATGTCCATTCTGACCCCAGTTGGACCTTTCTCCAAGGCACAGACGCCACTTTACAAACATGCTCAGAATTAATTAGAGAAAGGGGTCCTTTATTATTACACATCTGTATTGCGCTGGGAAATTATTTTCAAACATCTTTTGGTGGCTCCCTAGAGCATGACTGGTGGGCTATACTATGAGCAATCATATGGAGGAATCATGCCCTGTTAAAATAAAAATTGAGGGACAGATGTAATTCCGCATTCAGACCTCGCACATACTGGCAACATGCCTGCTGGTGTAGTGTTCTGGAAGGAAGCCTCGTTATTGGTTGCCTCTGAATCTGCCATCAAATTAAGAATGGTAGGCAGATTGTTTAGGTTGCAAATCCAATCAGAGCTCTCACTGCCCCTTCGCACACATTAGAACTATGCCATTATTTCTTCTCTTCCCAAGCCCTTCTGGTGCTTGGGAGAAGAAATAACTCACCTCACATTTCTCTGTATTAAATTCCATATGCCAGTTGGATGGGCTAGCTGATGCAGTTGATTGGCATCACGATTGATGTTAGCCAAACCTGCAAGTATGGTAACATTGGCAAATTTTGATATTTTACTCTGTATTCCAATAGCCATATAATATTTCTTAGCACGACTCATTGTTTTTTGTCCTTAAGCCTATTTTTTATCCACACTTACACTGACCCTTCTATTCCATACCCCTCAATTTTTTTAACCAGTCTTTGCTATGACACTTTGCCAAACATTTTCAAAAATCCATACAGACAACATCCACTGCATTTCATTCATCAACCTTCACTGTTCATCAAAAAAAATCAATTAGTCAAGCACGATCTATCTGCCTTTGACAGATGTACTGTTCTGCTTAATTAACTCCAACTTTTCCAAAGGTCTGTTGATTTCTTTTCTCTAATGATTGTTTATAATACCACATCCACTGCTGATGTTGAACTGGCTGGCTTGCAGTTGCTACAAATCCTTTTCTTGAATACTGGGGCCACATTTACCACTCTCCGATTCTCTGGCACCTCTCCCATATCCAAGGCATATTAGAAGATTATGGTAAGCCCTTCCCGCTATTCCACCCCCACTTTGCTTATAAAACTGGAATGCAAACCATCCAGACCAAGTGACTTGCGCACTCTAAGCACAGCCAGGCTTTCCAAGATGTTCTGCTTGTATATTGTCACTCCAACCAATCTCTCCACCATTGCCTCTTTCCGTGATACTTTGTCAGCATCCTCTTCCTTAGTAACCATGGATGCAGAGAACTCATTCATTATTCTAGCCTTGCCTTGCGCCTCTAAGCAACTGTCAACCTTTTACCCCCAATAAGCCCTTCCTTGTCCCTCACTACCCATTTACTAGTAAATATGCCTGTGGAAGATTTGGGGGTTCCCGCTTATGATAACAGCCATTCTCTCTTTGCCAGTCTTATTTTCCTCTTCACTTCCCTTCTCAACATACAGTATTTGGCCTGGGCCTCACTGGAAGAATTCACCTGAAATGCACCAGCCACCCTCTTTTATTTTTGATCTTCAAAGATCTCACAATTTCAGAACAGCCTGACATATAAAAACACGTGGCCACACAGAATTTGTAATTTAAGCAGCAGGTATACATAGCATTCTGACACTGATATTGGAGGGACAGAAGTACAGGAGAAGCCGAATTTCAGAAGCAGAAAATTAATTTTCCAGTCGGAATGTTGACGCCATAACCCAGCCAATGATGGAAGCCATCCTGATTCTGGGGGTAGGGAGGGTGGCTGCAACTCTCTATCGTTAAAGTTAAGGCCCTCCTCCCCCCACAACATGGTACCCATGGAGATGCAGCTGTGGCCGCACTCGATGGGTGGGTTTTCTCCTCCACAATAATGGTCTGGCAGCTGTACCGAGCTCCTATTTAACATTTTGAAGAATCTCCAGTGGACACCTTCATCCTAAGGCACCTCTCTTTCAACTACCCACACTGTCAGTACTGACCTCTGACATTGGAACTGCTGATTTTGCGATGCTGGAGGGCCTCTTATTGTCAGCCATCCTTAACTGAACAGCAAACGCCCCATCTGGCCACTAATTGAGCGTTTTCTTGAAAATTGCATCAGGCGCCATGTGGCTTGGGCTGCCACCTAGAAGTGATCCCAACAGTGGAGTCCCAACCTCAATGAAAATTCAGCTCACTGTATTCTATTCCCTTCACCACCAAACCCCCGCCCCCCCATCCACGCTAGAATTATTTTACCTTGTTTCCTTATCCCCGTTAATTCAACCTGGTACTTTTCTCCTCCTGTAGCCCAGTTAATCGGATATCCTATTTCCACTAACCCAGATCATTCTGGCTCTGCCTTCCCCTCAGATTTCACATTTGCATTCTTTGCCTCCTAGCAGTCAACTCAGCGCAATATTGACGGATAGATACCTGGCAGCATGTCACATTCTATCAACTTTTTAAGTGGTCCTTGACAGCCAAGTATTCTGTGCTTTGCATGCTACAATACACAATATCAAACATGAAAGAAAGTCAAAAACAAAGCCAAGTAACAGTCTTGCAAACGCAGTGAGGATGTAAATTATTGTCAATGGTGATTCTATGGACATAATTTTTGAAAATTTAAATTACCCAATTCATTTTTTTCTCCAATTAAGCATAGCCAATCCACCTACCATGCACATCTTTAGGTTGTGGGGATGAGTCCCATGCAGGCACGGGGAGAATGTGCAAACTCCACACGGACAGTGACCCAGGACCAGGGTCAAACTTGGGTCCTCAGTGCTGTGAGGCAGCAGTGCTAACCACTGCGCCGCCGTGCTGCCCCGATGGACCCAATTTTAACTCTGTTCAAGAGGAAAGGTTTTGAGTGGGTTGAAAGTTTCACCATATAACTCACAAGCAAGAAAGATAGAAGTGGATCCGACCTATTCCTCAATCTTAGACATTTACTAAAACCCATGTCTTACTGGCCCTTGTAGTATTGCATATGGGAAGGAATAATATTTTGACTAATACTTTTATTGCTCAAGAAAATCAACTGAAGTCACTTGCCTGCTGCACCCTATCAGCTTTATTTTCACAAAAGCATTCATATAAACTGAATATAGACTATGTTGACTATATTGGAGGGTTTAGATTGTATTATTCTTAAATCTACTGCCCAACCACTAACAAGCATTTCCAATATAATACAAGCAGCATTCACAAAGTGGTTGTGCGCTTATCAAAATAATCAATCAACTCAGTAATATAATTTTACTGATCAGATTTCACAATGATGTGATCAGTTTTATATACTAGATGTTGGTAGATAGAGAACAAATCTCAAATTAAACAGAATTTTGCTTAATTTGAATTATTTAATTTGAATGGTTTCAAATTCAAATCAATCTCAAATCCTCTTCTGAATAATCAATTAAATTAAGCAGAAAAAACATTTCCCTCCGGATAAGTGACTGACTGAAATGTTATTAAAATCAATGAGTCTTTGAATTATCAGAAAATTAACATAAGAGGAGAGAGAGCCTTTTGCAAAAAGCCAATAATGTAGGATCACTCAAATACAAGTACTGTAACGATTATTATAAGGAATCCTATCTGTTCGCACAATTTTTACTAAATATCTTTTGACTTATTGTCAACACATAAATGTCTCAGGTAAAAATGACTGCTGCTTGAAAATTGGAAGTAAATGACTATGGAAGATACATTATTTGTGCTAAAGAACAAACACACACACCCACACAGAGGTGCACGCACCCACAGAGGCGCACAAACCCACAACAAGGTGCACACACCCCAAGGCTCACACAAAGTGAAAGGGTTTCAAATTGCCTGCTGAAGTGGAAAAGGAATCCACTCAATTGATTAGAGTGTAGAAGATGGAACCCTAATGCACGGCACTCAAAATGATAGCATTTCCCACTTCTGAATCAATAGGTAAACATCTGCTCTTTTGTTAATAACACAGTCCCATTTAAAAAAAAATGTTTTATTCCTTATTTCCTAGCTTCCTCAAAGATTCTTCTAAAAAAGCAAGGTTCCCATGATGCTGAATGAAAGGCATTCGTAATGTCTTCAGTTCAATTTTACTGATGAATGCAAAAGCCAAAAGGTCGATACAAACCCTACTCTTGCATTTGATTAATGCTTCAGAATTCAAAAATCCAAACAATAAAAACATGTTGAAATAATGCTGACTGGAATATATGTGTCAATATTGTCAGTTTTGTTTCTAACCAGAAGTATATGGCAGTTTTTTTTTTTTTTTAAATGAATTTGGTTATCAAGAACAATCTGCAAGCTTCAATAGATGAAAAATACAACATAAGAATGTAATTTATTATTTCTGATTTTCTTTTTAAACCAAGGTTCATGTATTATAAAATTATGCAAAGGTCAGCCCCAAACTAACAGAAAAGTCTTGGGTCACCAGTTCAATTTTTATAAACAATTGCTTGTTAATGTATTTTCTATGACATATTGGAAATTTGACTTCCAAGTTTTTTTCCTTTAAATTGTTAAGCCAGAAACATAACATTTCCATTTTTAAAAAAAAAATCAACGCAATGTATTTCAACAGCACAAACCTTCCCTCTTCCAATTTTTTATTTTGTACCCTCAATGGTATTTTTGTTCAACCAGATAGAATGCTCCTTTGATTATCAAGCAATTTGCTAAGCAACATCTAATATAAATAATTTAAGAAGAATTTGGCACAATTTTTTTAAAATTGAAAATTGATAGTTATGCCATGTCGGAAATACAAACACCTCCATGTTTCACGTGGAATGGCTGCTATATATTCAGGCTTCTGGTCACAATGCAGTGTGAAGCACTATCTTCAGCACAAGTCCAAGCTAATAATATATGGTATTCAAAATTGCTGTTTCCAAAACCTTTCTGCATTTTTAATGAGGTCAATTTCTTTTCGACAGGCACTGTAGTTCTCAAAGATATCCATCCTCTTTTGGATAACGTATTGATCAAAATATTCTTGACAGATCTCACTTAATCACCTCACAAATAAGCAATCTTCTGAAAAGTTTCTGGAATCTGTTTCATATTCAAGCTCATGCTGCCTCCATATTTTGGACACTAGCTCTTGAAGCAAATGATAGGCTTTCATCGATGTTCAAAAAGATATTTGAAGATTTGTACCATATACTGTGCTTTCAGCACTCTGTAGTTAAATTCTTCTGCAATACTGCTACTGCAGAGTTTAGCCCACAATTTTAAAAAAACTTGCTTTTATTGAAAACACATGGCATTTACTGCAATGGTGACATGGCAATTACGACATAAAGTTGATTTTAAAAATTTCACAGCAGCTTAACGTTTGGAAGTTCCAATCAACACAGCCACAATCAACAGCTATCTACATTTGATTTGTTTCACCTGAGTCACCACAACTCAGTTCCACCATTCTAGCCTGCTCACCTAATTCCTGCACGTTCTCCAAAAGGGTTATTCACCATGTTACTGACTTAACTCCGATCTTTTTGGTGTAATCAACTGATCATTTTACATTGCATATACATGTTTTGTACACGAGATCCGAAAATATGTTACAAATGATAACAGGTGTAAAAGAAAATACGAGTAAACCTTGCTTGCTTAATGCCTCATCCTTACTGAAATTACAGCCTGGTTTCACAACCCAATGTTGGACGATCATGCCGATTATTACTGAAGAGAAATTGGACTTGCGAATGAGAAACTGCTTTTGCATCAAAGTTGTTTGAACTGAGAATGATATCCAGCAGTGAGAAAAGATTATCACAGATATACTAAAAGAAAGACACTATCTGAAATATTTTCAATGTTTCACTACATCTTTTCCTTGACAGGAACGATTTGGTTTTGGATCTGTATTCTGGCAGTTAAAACCTGAAACTCTGTAATTGCTTTGTGCAAATTCAGACTTAACTCAGATTTTAAATTAAAAACTTTGGATTTTATGGTACATTTTCAAAAAGTATTAAAAAATATTATTTGTGCTGTCCTATTATAGAAAGAAAAGATAAGAACATCTGGAAAATACATTGTTACTTTAGTTAGAGTTTGATTGCACAATGGGAACTGTAGCAATGTTATGATTTATTGAACTTTGCGCAAATATCTGAAACTCTGCAACACAGTCAGAGCATTCTGTTAACAAATTATAGAACTCACAACCAATGCCATAATTGGTGCGGCACGGTAGCACAGTGGTTAGCACTGCTGCCTCATAGCACCAGGGACTCGGGTTCAATTCCAGCCTCGAGTAACTGTGTGGTGTTTGCACTTTCTCACCGTGTTAACATGGGTTTCCTCCGCATGCTCTGGTTTCCTCCCACAGTCCAAACGATGTGCAGGTTAGGTGGGTTGGCCATAATAAATTGCCCCTTAGTGTCCAGAAAAGGTTACATGGGGTTACTGGTTTGCAGGAATATGGTGTGGAGTAGGGTGCTCTTTCGGAGGGTTAGTGCAGACTCGATGGGCCGAATGGCCTCCTTTTGCACTGTAGGGATTCTAATTATTTAATGGTTCCATGCAAGTAGAGATCTCTGAGCTTTGAAAACATTCAGTCATTGCTAATGCTTTAACTAAATGACGAGTGGATTTGCTGTACATAATTTGAATTTTGCTTCTTTTATAAAAGAGTACCACATCCTTCGAGTAAGCAGTACTCTTTCTACACAGCATCAATAATGCAATCTTCCTCCAATTTATGCTACCATGGCCCAATAGCGATGCTAATAGTGAGATTTTTCTTTGAACCAGATAAATAGATTAGCATTTTTCTCAGATAAACTATTGGAGACTGGCGAGGCCGCTGAATATGTTCACAGCTTTTGTCTATCTGAAAGCATATTTTAAGAGTAATATATACACCTTGGAACTGAAATGGATAGGGAAATATAGAAGTGGACAATAATTTGATGGCAGAATGCTGAAATTTAATCAAGTACTTTCAAACCTGTTTATCGAAAGCACGCAAGGACAGAATAAAAAGTTAAGTTTATGATCAGAATTGTATATTTTGGAATATTAGTACATTTCAAAATTTTAATTCATGAATTAGCTAGATATCCAGTTAAACTAACTGATTTTTTTCAAGGTTAGTAAGGTAGAAGTGTTGAATTCATCTTCATTTTTGAAAATCACAAGGGTGAAATAATCATAAATTAGCTCCACCTTTGTAAAATCATGTTCATCATTGAACTTTATGCCTTCTCTCACCGTTATAAACTTGTGATTTTTTCTCCCTTTAAACTACTAAATATTCAAACTTGCACACATTTGGTCCATTTCGTTCTGAACAAAAGTGTCCTGCACCGATGGCTAATGGGTCAAAACTACTGCTGCGAATTGCGTTAGGAACCATAATCTATATCCATGTCCTAAAGTTTAATAAACAGTGGAGCGAGCTGTTTGAGGAACACATACCATTAGTGGGAGCCGAGCTGGCCGCTGGTGTGGGAGGGACTGGTCTTGGTCTTGGCTTTGGAGTTGGAGTCACAAATCGAACCGGTCCAACAAACTCAACATAGGTTCCAGGGAAGTCTCCTTTGTCTTTGCTTCTTTCGTTGACACCATTTAGCCATCCTTTGGGATTCTTTTCATCTCCTTCTTGATAATTCGCCGTCACGAGCACCGACTTGCCAACAGTCAGAACGTCGCCTGGCAGTAAGTTGATATCTTCTTCTCGCTCCTTCTTGTACTCGAACAGAGCTCGGAACTGGAAACCCTCGGTACACATTGTTGCTGTTCTGTCCCAGGAATGTTTATTCTACTTTTGGAAAAACAAAAGTTGAGGTGGTGGGGAGGGGTCTTGACGCCGACAACCACCGTGTGACTCTTCCCTGGAACTCAAGGTCAACCTCAGAAGCTTGTCAGTTTCTCCGGCAGTGTGAAATCGCCGCTGTCCCATTAGATACAACCTCCATTCTCTTCATTTCGATGGTGCGCCGACCCAAGTTGCTGGACACTTAAACTTCTCAATGACTGCTGGTTGCTTATCCCGAATCAAGCGGAATTCATCGGGACGTCCTGAGTTCAAGTCCTTTCTGTAATCCAAACTGTCCAGAGAGAGAGAGAGAGAGAGGAGGGTTTATTAAACAGGTTAAAGGCCGTCCCCTGACCCTCTCCCCACTACATGCGCATTATTTGTTGAGGCACTAGGGGTATTTATACGGAAGTACAGTATTTGGGGATAAGTGGATCTATCTGGTAATTCAACACACAACAAAATCACCCCCCCCCCCCCCCCCCACCCCGCCCGCAATAATCTCCAGAGCACACTCGCCTTCAGCCGCTCAGACCTGTGGACACCATGCAATCACCCACTCTAAAATGTCAGATGCAAAAAGGGAAAGTTGAGCCAAAAAAAATCCCGCAGATAAAAATGAAGAAATCCCAAGGGTAAGAGATTGAAAAATAAAACCGAGTGCAAACACCACGTCGAGAAAAAAAATGGCTAAAAATATATACCAGACCCCTACGGGTTTCAGCACACAAAAAAATACCTCTCCAAATCCTGGGCGATTCCCCCGGTACGATGTCCACGCCTGGTGGAGAGAGGATTTAGGGGGCAGATCTCGCCACAGTGTCTGCTGAACGTGACGCCTGCTGCCTCCTCATCATTGCCTTTAATTGCAGTTGCTTTATTTCAGATGCATGCTGGCAAGATCGGGCACTCCGCAGTCTGGACTGTTCATTGCAGTCACTTTCCCCCCAGCCAGATTCCCAGTATTTATAGCGTGACGTGTCTAACCACACCTCCTGTCTGTGATAAATTGCAAGTGAAAGTCGGTCATTGCACTGCAGAATCTGTGCAGCTGTACGGATCCCTTGGAAAGAGCAGCGCCTGGTTCACTTGCTGGGTTCAAGCTGCAACGTGTTGCATTAAGCATGGTGCACTTGGGATTGGAGCAGGACTAAAGGGAACTTCTGGCATTTTCAAGATTTATTTGGGGTGGGGTGAGTGGTGTAAATGCAGTAAGAACTAAATGTTTTCGTTTTTGGATGAAGGTTTTCTTATTGCAAAAATGTTTTCGGAATACATAATAAAAATCTACCAGCTGAGGATGCCAGTGGGTAAATGGGGATAGTTTAGCACAGGGCTAATTTGCTGGCTTTTAAAGCAGACCAAGGCAGGCCAGCAGCACGGTTCAATTCCCATACCAGCCTCCCCGAACAGGCGCCGGAATGTGGCGACTAGGGGCTTTTCACAGTAACTTCATTTGAAGCCTACTTGTGACAATAAGCAATTTTCATTTCATTAAATGTATACAGTTACCCACTATTGTTGTCCTTTCACATGCTCTGCCTCATCACTTCTATTAACCCCTCCCCTTCCTTTGTGTTGTCCCACATCAGTCTTTGATGATACACAATTTCCTGGAGTGAAACATTCAGAAGGCTGAAGCCATCATCCACCTGAAACTTTATATCCTCGAGACTGATTCCAACACATTCCTCCGCCATTGTTTCAGATCGAACCAGGTTGTTCTCAACCTCTTCTGTCCATTTGTGCCACGCTACTCTTCCAATTCTGCTTCCTCTCCATCTCCAAGACTGTCTATTTCCAACACTGCAATATCCCCCATCTCTGCCCTTCAGCCCACCTGCCATTAAAAATTTCATGCATGTCCCTTCCACCTCCATAGGACCATAGAATCCCCTACAGTGCAGAAGGAGACCAGTTGGCCCATCGAGTCTGCACCGACCCTCTGAAAGAGCACCCCACCTAGGTCCACTCCGCTGCCCCATCCCCACAACCCCAGCCAACCTGCACATCCCTGGACACTAAGGGACAATTTAGCAAGGCCAATCCAACTAACCTGCACATCTTTGGACTGTGGGAGGAAACCAGAGGACCCGGAAGAAACCCACGCTGAGACGGGGAGAAAGTGCAAACTCCACACTGACAGTCACCCAAGGTTGGAATTGAAACAAGGTCACTGGCGCTATGAGGTAGCTGTGCTAACCACTGTGCCACCAGACTCCAGACTTTTCTCCTGGCTAGCCGCCCAGAAATTTCAGCTCATCCAACACTCTGCTGTGCCTGAGATCAAGAAATTCAAAATGCATCTGGCCAGAGGGATCTGGGTGCCTTTGATCATGAATTGCAGAAAGTCGGTATGCAGGTACAGTATGTAATTAAAAAGGCAGATTGCAAAAGGACTGGAGTATAAAATTAGTGAAGTGTTGTTGCAATTGTATAGGAGACCACATCTGGAGTATTGTGCCCAGTTTTGGTCTCCTTATTTGAGGAAGGATCTGGTGGCTTTGGAGGCAGTTCAGAGGAGGTTCACGAGATTAATTCCAGGGATGAAAGGGTTGACATATGAGGAGTGATTGAACTTATATTCTTATATTCGCTGGAGTGAAAGGGAATTTGATCAAGATATATAGGATACTAAAAGAGATTGATAAAGTAAATGTAGACCAAGTGTTCCCCTGTAGGACAATCTAGAAAGAGAGACCACAGATATAGGTTGAGAGGTGGTAGATTTAGAACTGAGATGAGGAGGAACTACTTCTTGCAGAGGATGGTGAATTTGTGGAACGCACTGTCCCACAGTGCAGTGGTATCTGAGTCTTTAAAGGGTTTCAAGCAGGAGATAGATATATTTCAGATTTTAAAAATGGCTTAAAAGGTTATGGGGAACAGGTGGGGAGGTGGATTTGACACCAGGAAGAGATAAGCCATGATCTGATTGAGTGGCGGAGCAGGCTCAAAGGGTCGAATTGCCTACTTCTGCTCCCAATTCTGAAGTTCCTATGATACCCTGAATGCAATATTTATCATGGCCTCCGTCTGAATGCCTAACAACCTCTCCATAACTCCTCATTGAGGAATACCCTGGGGCCTATTACCCTCTGACTGGAAGAGAATAACGCCCAGATTTGGCTAGCCCAACAGTCTTACATCAAGCAGTACAGGCTAATTCAGCAGTTACACCATCAGCCTCCCAAAAGATTATGCACAAGCTGGTGAGTAAATTAATCCATCATTTCTTACAAAATTATCAAAGGAGAAACCAGATAATAAAGTCATAAACTGACAATTATTAATTATCCCCCATGATCACAACACCAGTTAAAATTAAATATAGAGCAAATTATCTAACAGAGAGAATAAACTGATGGAATGAATAACAGAGGTTGCAAAGGTAATTCAGTTATGTCATGGTAATTCAACATTATTAATTATAATTTGATGGTTAAGACCTGTGTTGGAGATTGGTAAAAAAATGCTGCTGAGAGTAATTTATGATTAAATTCCTCAGGTTGCAGTCAAGGTACCAGCTTTAGATCATCAGATTATTGGATAGATTAAAGGATATGTGCATTCCAGAGCAGATAAATGTTGGGATTTTACCCTAACGTTCAGAGTTACCATCAGAACACACTGTGATCCAGTGGATTGAATGCCAGGACACTATGTAGATGCCATCATCAGAGTTTAGTGTTAACGGATAAGTCAGCTGCTTTCTTTTTAATGGTGCTAAGTTCGTTCCAGTTTTTTCCATCCTCCCAAAAAAACAATTTATCTATGACAGTGGTTGGTGGCCAGAAACATAAATATTTGTTTAAGCAATTATTTATCTAAACTGATAGATTTTATGACAAAACACCATTTTATGACAAAACACCAGGCTTTGAACAAAGAATACTTCTGAAACATATCAAGAACATATCATGAATTTGGAGAATAAGTATAAATAATTCAATGAACAATAAGTTAATAGGAGTTTGTATTACATAGAGAGATTTGGAATGATATGTGTGGGATACGCGTCGTTGTCCTGTCTGGATTTGAATATCATGCAGAATGAATCCAAAGTGCATGAAGTTGTGCTCTTCAAACAGAAAGTTGCATAACTTTAAAGCCAACTGAATGCACTACTCAGCATTCATTCTAAAGGTTATTAGGACTAGAGGGGTTGGGAAGGGGGATCAATCAGTGACCATGAGCAGGACGTAGCAAAAAAGGGATGATCTTTGAAACTGGATAGTTTTAATGGGTATACCTGTTTGGGTACAAGTGATACGCAAAACAGGGGGGGGGGGGGTATGGAGGACAGGTAACCTGTCCTCCATACCCCCCATAAGTGACTAATTAGGCGCTGAAAAGCAAGGTAATTACCCATGAGGGAAACGTCACAGGTATTAAGAATAGAAGAATGGTGATTATGGGGAATTCTAGATCAAGAGTTAGATTGTTTGTTTCTGGACATGATTGAGAATCCTGAATGGCACATTGTTGACATGGCTATTAAATTCAAGCCCTCAAGAAGCAAATACAAAAAGTTATGGAATTATAGATCAAGTAGCCAAAGCTTATGGGTTATGTGAGCACGGTAGCACAAGTGATTGGCACTGTGGCTTCACAGCGCCAGGGTCCCAGGTTCGATTCCCTGCTGGGTCACTGTCTGTGCAGAGTCTGCACGTTCTCCCTGTGTCTGCGTGGGTTTCCTCCGGGTGCACCGGTTTCCTTCCACAGTCCAAAGATGTGCGGGTTAGGTGGATTGGCCATGATAAATTGCCCTTAGTGATCAAAAAGGCTAGGAGGGGTTACTGGGTTATGGTGATAGGGGGGGAAGTGAGGGCTTAAGTGGGTCGGTGCCGACCCAATGGGCCGAATGGCCTCCTTCTGCACTGTATGTTCTATGTAAACTATGTAAACCAGTGACATTGACTGGAGTAAATTTGAGGTTTTGCTAAAGAAATTTTAATTAAATTCCAGGTTAAGGAGCAGAAACTCCAGGATTGATGTCTACTAATTACTCCCAGTATCACATGTTGGACTGCACAAGAAGATAAATTGTTAACAAATGTCTGGAAGAAGGGAACAGAAGGTGGGGCGGGTCTACAGATTACTGGTCCACTTTGGGACGAAGCAAGGCTGTATCTGTAAGGTGATCTTTGCCAAAACCAGCAGGGCAATCATGCCCTTCTCAAAGGATCAAGACTACAGTTGGAAAAATTTGATACAGCATGGGATAGGTGGGAGGGTGGTGAGAGGGGAAAATTCACAGAGTATTGAAAAAGTGTGAAAAAAAGACCAACAAAGCCTTTTGAGTGGGCACAATTATGCAATACAGAATTTTGTCTAAAAATACACAGAGCATTAAAAAAGGTTACCAGAGGCAAAAAACCTTGTTTCAAGAGTTGCTGTAGCAGCCATTCAAGAAACCTGGCCACAAGCTAGGCAAGATTGGGAAGTAACAAGTCCAGGCAATAAGATATTAGGAAAGACAGAGACATTGAGAAAGATAGTGGAGCGGTACCATTGTTAAAAGATAAGAGCAACAGTGATAAGAAGAAGGAATTTCAGCCAGGGTGATCAGATACTATAAATACGTTGAGCAGGGTTTTCCATTTGGCCAGGGTAGCTCGCCATCACCTTCTCAAAGGCAAATAGGGATGGGCAATAAATGCTGGTTTAGTCAGCGACACCCCCATCCCTGGGATTAGTTTTTTTTTTAAAGCAGTGCTAACCATACTATTGAGTGGCTGCACACTTCAGCATGGGGCCCAAAATTGTGTAAGGTGAGTATCAGTTAAAGTTTGCCTGCACCACTTACAGGGGGAGGTGTTTGTGGGAGAGATTCTGAGATGGAGGAAGAATGAGTTATGGCAGAAAAGAGGTAAGAACAGGCACCAAGATTTTCTCATCCTCTATTGGAGGCTTTGGTTGAGGAGGCAGTGAGGGGGACATATGGCATCTATCCACAGAGGGCCAGGAGGCCCTCCAGGGTAAACAAACCCTCAGAAGGTAGTTGGCGCATATCTGAGTCAGCCCAGAGAATCTGGATGCAGTGCTGCAAGAAGTTCAATTACTTCATCTGGGTGGTCAAGGTCATCTTCAAATGCCACATCCCACCAAGTGCATCATTAGCCTCAGATATTGATCAATCAACCATACTTCCTTCTCTTAGCTATCAACAACCTCAATCAATCATGTTTCATACATAACATTTGTACCTTCACCTCACCTTCACATACTTAACACTGCTGCAAGCCACACATGCACATATCACAGCTTGCATACACTGCCAGGTATTCAATCATGACAGCCACATTAGGCAAACAGATTGCATGACACTCACAAACATAATTCCTTCTTGCTTGCAGACCTAACCAGGGGGAACAGTGGTAATTGCTGAAGCTGTTGCAAGTAGTGGAACTCAAACCATCAAAGCTGATGGTACCCTTAATTTCTGCTCACACCCCATTTCCCGCTCAGTCTGCACTGTCTACCGAATTACAAGCTGCAGATGGGTCAGCGTGCACCTCTTTCTTTCCACTCCTCCCCTCACCACAACCCTACCCTTTCAGGATCCAAGAACTGACATGGGCAATGAAAGGTGGAGCAGCAGGATGAAGAAGAAACACAATCACTTGGTCCCATTCCTACAGCCATCAGCTCAGACAGTAACACTGTGTGTAATTTATAGGTTAGTATAGAAGTGGGATCTACACATGGTAAGACATTGGGTACAGGTAGTTGGCAGCCAAGACAGGGGACAATGGTAGTGCAGCTGCCATCAAAGCTGTGGAGTACAGTGTTCAAAGGGGCTGCCCTCCATAAGGTCGCTAGGATTACTGAAGCACCGCACTGGGGAATGGCAGAGGTTCCACAGAGCAGGTAAATGCGCTGTATATTCTTGTCATTCCAGCGGGCCATCGCTTTCCAATGTTAACTATGGCCTAGTGTTTCTTGCTGAGACTCAGGTAGGAGACATGCTTTCTGAACACCCTGGGAAAGTATGGATTCCTGCAGAGTCCTCTCCCCACCCCCCTCCTTTTTCTCTCTCTTCCAGCATCTGTCGTACACTGTGTCATCTCTGTTCATTCTTCTTCACGTAGTCCAAAGGAAATGCAATCACATCTGGGGGAAAGGTGTATTGAGCTCCATAATGGCACTACTAGCATTAAATCAGCATCAATCAGATTGACATCACAATTTGCTTACTCTGCATTATTCCAGCAGACGGTCTCTGTACCCATGCTAATGTCCTTACCAAAATAGCAGCCATCTCACACACACCAGAAGTGTGCATGTATCTAGAATGCCATTTCGGAATCAAAACAGCACTTGTAGCTTAAAACAGGCATGAAGGAGTTGAATTATGCGGTCAATAATTTTCTGGAATACATTCAGCACAGGTTCTTCGAACAATCCATTTTTGTAACTAACAAGGGAACAGGCCATATAGATTTAGTGATGAACCACAAAACCAAATTAGTTGACAATCTGATAGTAAGGGAGCATGTTGCAAATAGTAGCCATAATATGACTGAATTTATTAATAGGTTTGAAGTAAAATAGGATGTTAAAAAACAAGCTTTTAAATTTAGGTAAGGTAGGTTTAAGGGATGAGAATTCATTGATAAGAATAAAATCTGGTTGAATCACTAATGAGTAAAGCTACAGCTCAAGTATTCAAGGAATGATTTAGTACAATACAAAACCAGTCATCAGCAGCCTTCATGAGCCCCATTTTAGTATTGCAGTTTCTGCCACACTTGCTGCAGAGGAAGACAGTGGGCTGAGAAGGTGCATGATTGGCTGGTGTCGGTTTTCTCTGGGCCCTCTTCTCAGCCAGCTGAGCTTGACCTTTCTACTCGCATCCCCCAGTACCTTTCCAAACAGTCAACCTCCAGACATAATGGCTGTTCGTGCCTACCTCCAGGTTGTCAGGGTCAATGTCCTCTATCTTGGCAGTGTCCTGGTCACAAAGGTATGAATGCCCAAGAGATCCTGACCTGGTGACCAATTTACCATGCATAAGGTCTTTGGGTATACAACCATCATCTGTCCAGTGAATGTGGTTGAGACAGTGCAGACATCATTGGCTGAGCAAGGAGTGTCTGCTGATTGAATTAGCATCCTCCAGGACCTGGTCCTGCCAAGAGATGCTGAGGATACGTTTGAAACAATGAAGGTGGAAATTCAGATGCTTCTACTGCCGAGCATGTTACTCAGGTCTCACCACTGTAGAGGTGTAAGCTGAGGACACAGGCTTGGTAGACTCAGAGTTTGGTGTTTTCAATCTGGTTACTCTGGTTTCACACTCACTTGTTCAGCTTGGACATAATAGCTGCAGCTTTTGAAATGCACGTTGATTTCAGCAGCAAGCAACATATTGCTGCTAATTGTGGAGCCTAGACATGTGAAAATATCAACAACCTCCAGCGTCACAGTGTCAATGATGATAGATGGAGGTATGGCGACAGCCTGGACCACGACATCGGTTTTCCCGATGCTGATGATTAAACCAAATTGTTTACAGGAATGAGAGAGTCTGTCCATTTACCGCTGAAGGTGTCCCTCAGTCTGGAAAGCCAGTACAGCATTGTTAATAGAGATCAACCCGTTTGTTTGTTTGTTTGCTTGGTGCAATGGATTCCATCCACTTGTTGAGCAGATGAGCTCCAAGCAACCATTGAATCAGATGGGCAGTGGCGCATCAGCACCTTGCTGGTTGGGGCTATCTGACTTGTGTTGGGCAGTGGCTGACCAATGGGACATGGTGATCCCTCCCACCATCAGAAACAGCCCACTGTACCCATTCCAAACTCCAAGCAAGTTGATCTTATCCCTCGTATGTGCTGTCTCCCATGTTGTGTTAATGCCCAACAGCGAAACTGTAATGTCCTTTACAAGGCACAAACCTGCACCAAGTTTATGGAGACCCTAACCTGCCTAAAGTCAGAGTCCATTTCTGGAGGCCAAATTCCTTGCGAGTTCCTCTGAAACTTTAACTTGGGAGAGACCTGTGAGGAATGCAGTTTCCATGTGTTGTGATGAGGAGGCACAGCCGAAGACTTGCCCTAGAGAGGTCGTAGTGATAGAGACAGACTTAATTGCTGTTAGAAAGCAGTGGAGACTGAAAATAAGAAGCAAACTATCTCACAAAAGCAGTAAGTATGCTAAACTCTCTTCATCCACACACTAGACACAACACATTGACCTGTTGGACATGCAGCTATTGGCTGTTTAGTTCAGTTGGCTATAGCATGGTGCAACTAGCCCTGCACTGACCAGTGTGTCTGTTCAGCTGCAAATCACACTAATTTACAAAACCAGTCATTGTTGTTGTTTCTCTTCCCACGTCCAGTAGTGCACAAGGCAGAATTCCATCTGTTTCCATAGCAAATTATTCCTGGAACAGGTTGCTAGCCTGTCACCAGAGGCTTAAGGGTGTCACTGTGCATCAAGCATGGCTGACCAGGAGTCTACGCTGTTTTTACTGCCTTCTGTTGGTGTATGTTGGAAGGATCTTGTAAGTTAATGCACAACCTGTTGGCCATGCTATAAATGCACCTTCCTTGACCATCAAGTCCGGGGGTGGGACTCGAACTCAGAGCTTCTGACTTAGAGGCAGGGTGCTACCACTGCGCCACAAGACCACCCATTAAACCACTACAGACCCCAAACTAACCTGGCTGGTTCAGCGTCCATGACAAACAAGTGAGGTAAGAAATATTTTTAAGGCAAAATAAAAAGCTTACACAAAAAGAAGTGGAAATACAGCCATCAGGGAGAATGAGAACGAGGTAATATAACCGAAGATGTTAGAATTTTTAATTTTTAAAAATAAATTTAGAGTACCCAATTCATTTTTTCCAATTAAGGGGCAATTTAGTGTGGCCAATCCACCTAGTTTGCACATCTTTGAGTTGTGGGGGCGAAACCCACGCAGACACGGGGAGAATGTGCAAACTCCACACGTACAGTGACCCAGAGCCGGGATCAAACCTGGGACCTACGGCGCCGTGAGACCGCAGTGCGACCACTGTGCCGCCGTGCTGCCCAAAGATGTTACAATTGTGGAACTATCATTCAGGGTTGGCCGAAGCAGACTTTTTTCCAGAAGTTAACAGGTGAAGAATGAGGGGCCATAGATACAAAATTAAATTAAATTAAAACAGAGAATAGAATAAAGATATTCACAGATAATTATGAGGCAATTCAAATCAGGTTTCATTGCTGAGGCAGAAATTATATCAATGTTCTGGAGTAGACTGAATAACTGAATGTAGAAAAAAAAGACTTGAAGAGAGATGCGAACAGGGTGGGTAAATGTGATTAGTATTATTTGCTCATTCAGAGAGTAAACATCAGTGGCCTGTTTCTGTGTTGTAAACTCACACACATGCGCATCACAATCCAGGTGGCACTATCACCCCATCCACTCCTTAAATTTTCAATTTATTTTTAACAAAGGACCTTTTACAGATAAGGAGTCACATACTTGTATCTCTGAACAGTTATCTCTGAGCCTGTGATCTTGGTGGTTTATACCTCCCAGTCTGTAAGGAATGCTTTGCTTCAATGTTTTACTGTATGCAATCTGTATTCACTGGCCCAATTCACAATGGCTCTTCGGTTTCACAGGGTTCAGCTTGACTGCTGGTTTTATTATGAGGGCACATTTAAGGGAATGTGCACCATGAACTCCATGATACACTTTGGGGTTCTCTAAACCCTGGCCTGTAATACCACCGCAATCATTACATCTGTGGGAATGGCCGAGACAGCGATAGTAGAGAATTCACACAGACTATGCTGGTCTAGTGGAGGCACAAATGTTCCTAGTGATTGTGGATGCACACTCGAAATGGCCAATAATACTGATCATGAAATCCACGATGATAGAACAATCCATTGAGAAGCTGGTCCAAATATTTGCAAAATTTGGAGCAGGCCCTGACAATGGTGCATAATTCACTTCTAAGGAGCTTGAAGATTACTTAAAGGGAAATGGTATACAGCACAAAGTCAGCCTGAGACAAATGGATTGGCCGGATATTTCATTAAATCACTAAACATTCCATCAATGAATCAAAGGATCAACATATATTGGCAAGACCGAGTTCTTAATATCTTATCCGAACATCGCACAGGCAACAACACAGAGTTCATCAGCAATGCTGTTGTTCAAAGGAAACTGAGAACACAGTTTGATCTTTTGATACCACCTGATACATTAGAGATTGTCCAACGATAACAACAACCATAAATTGCTTGGAGGGAACAAAACTCTAAAAAGTGAGTGTTCACTCAAAGAGAGCAAGTGCTAGCCAGAAGCGATACCACCAATGAGAAATGGGTACCTGCTGTGATCTAAGCAAAAACAGGTCCAATATCAGACACCGTATAGACGGATGATGAAAGAGTTTGGCGATGTCATGCTGCCCAGCTACCAGTTTCATGCAGTGAAATCGCTGAAACTTCTCCTAATAAAACCTCTCATCGTGTTTGTAAGAATCTAAGGTTTTGGCATCTCCACACCTTTTCTCTTTCCGGCAAACTCAGAGATATAACAGTACCTTTGAGTGTATATAATCAAAACTGCTGTCAATCACTATCACTGACAAAGGATGTGACGGAGGAGTCCCGTGAGCTGACCTCAGTTTACAGAAGCAGCAGTCGATGTCAGACTTGCATACTCAACCTCCCAGTTAATGTTGTATGTATTTACAGCGGAATTTTCTGTCGGCGGGATCCTCGGGTCCGCCAGCAGCACACCCACGCCTGCGCGTTTCCTGATCGCGTGGGATGGCCACCAAAGGAAACCCCATTGGCCGTCTGCTAGAATGACAAATCCTGCTGCTGGCGGGGGCACGCCATGCGAAAAAACATGGCTGGAGAATCCCGCCCATAGACCTTTCTTCAAATCAAGATTATTTTTTTACCAATCATTGTCGTATGATTGGTATGTTTATGCCTTGGAAGAACGGACCGATTTCATTCTGAAAAATACTTATGTTCATATGGACTGTACAAAGGTAGTTCTCATCAGGGATAATCACATTATCTTTCTTTAAGCAGATTATGAACGAGAGCCAATACTCCAGTCAGTTCCAAGAAGAGGACCATGATAAATCCACTACTTGGAGAAAATTCTTCAAAAGACTGGCTTCCACATGCTGCTTTCTGTGGAATGCTGGATTTTGTCTCTCTCTTGGTCTTTTTTATGGCCATATAAATTATTCAACTCCATAGAGAGAACTGATGCTTCATGAAAAAAGGCATCCTCCCCAAAATTCAAATTAATGTTTGAACTCGACGTTCAATGGGCAATCTTATGAGAAAAATACATTTCAATATATTTTATGCACCGAGCTCTCACTGCACAGCATGCTCCATCAGTCAAGAAATAAGACATTTTCCCCAGTACTTACACCTTTTCTTAGGTGCGAATCACTTTGTGAGGCGGCAGACATTACAGAGCAAGCTTTTGAGAAGCATATGCTTCTATCTATCTATATGCATTAGCACATCAGCATGTGAATAGACTGGAGGGGGAAAGAGTTTGTGGAAAATATTCTGCAATGTGTAAGATTGTAAAACAAGATTAGCATTGAAAATTTATAATTTTGTGCTTTTTCTCCCCACCTAAACTCCACTTCAAACCCAGTAAAATCACAGGGTTCTTGCCTATCTTCACTCGTTACATTGATACACTGAAAAGTAGAATATTTCTGGCACAAAAGGAGCCATTTGTCCCATTATTTCTCAGAAAAATAACATAAACCTGTGCATAATGAACCTAATTAAAGTCACAGATGACATCTTCACACTATGATCAGGGGTATATTTTCCCTCTTCAATCTCCCTGCAGCTATGGCATGGTTTGGCACACCAACCCCCCTCTGATGACACAAGGTTAAGGCCTTCACTTCATTCCAATCAAATAATACATAGAATATCTCCACTAATGGCTTCACTTTCTACTCCTCCAATGACACCTCCGAAGTTCCCCTTATTTACATACTTCTTCTTGGTAACCTTATCTGCTGATGGGGCAACTTCATGTGTATTGACTATGCCTAGCTCTACCTCTTCACCATTTCACTCAACTTATGTTCTGTCTAATCTTTCTGGTTTGTGCTCAGCCTATTTATAGCCCTGGGCAGTGAGTTCAAGATTGGTGTGAAGTCACTCAAGCCACACAGTTTAGAAGGAACACTCCCGCAAGCCCCTCCACTGTTTGCTGTGCTCTCAAGGCTGTGTGATGAGAAATAGCCTTGGATGAATGGCCATTTTGTCCAGTTAAACATTGGGAGGACAGGAGCCATTCTCTCAGAGCCCACCACAAACTTCCCGGGCGGGATTCTCCGATATTGAGGCAGAGTGTCCGCGTCGTTGTGAACGCCGCTGCGTTTCACGATGGGGTGAAACGGCAGCGGGCCGCGGTACAACGGTCGATTCAGGCCCCGAAAAGGGGCCAGCAGCGGGGCCGTGAGTAACGCGGTGGGCGTGGCGCCAGAGCAGCGTCGTCGTCACGCGACGCCCGGTTGACGCCGCGTCGTTTAAAGTGTGCGATCCGCACACAGGGCCCCCGTGGATAGAGAAGGCTGAGCCCCGCCGTGCCGTTCCCAGGTACCGGGACATTGATCTCGAGACGCTGCTGGACGCTGTAGAAGAGCGCAGGGCCTTCTTGTGCCCAACCATCCAGCACTGTGAAGCGTGGCTGGCGTGAGGTGGGCATCGTGGTTAGCGCTGTGGGGCACACCCCCCGCTCTGGAGACCAGTGCTGAAGGAAGCTCCACGTCCTCACGAGATCTGCCAGAGTAAGTGCCCCGAGGGTTCCCCCGGGCCACTCCCCACTCCTCCCTCCCCCCACCACGTCTCACGGGACCCCCCCCCCCCACCACATCTCATGGGACCCCGCCCCTGCCCACGCAGGAGAGGGGGGGTTGGGGACACCATGTTGTACCCGACCCACATGGGCAACACCCCCCCTTGAGAGCTGCCATGGCGTGGTGCCCAGTGTCCCCAACCCAGTCATAATGTTGCAACATCTGCGCGTCTTGATGCTGACCGCCTAACTCTAATGCTTCTCCCCCCCCCCCCCACCAACCCCCCCCCCCCCTCCCCCCCACCCACCGCCCCGCAGGATAAGACTACTCACAACCAACGTGAGCGAACAAGAACCGGATTGGTGACGGTGAGAGGGGCTCGGAGGAAGCAGTCAATACAGGGATCAACTGTGGTCGTTCCCCTTGGTAACAAGTATACCGCTTTGGATACTGGTGGGGGGGGTGGACTTACCAGGGGTAAGCCATGGTGACCGGATCTCCAGCACTACGGCTCTTCGGGGGGGTTTAAACTAATTTGTCAGGGGGATGGGGAAAACGAGCTGTAGTCCAGAAGCCAGTGTCAAGAGTAGGGAGGTACTGAGGAGGGTATCAAGGTCGCAGGAGTGTACTGGCAGGCAGGAAGGTGGGTTGGAGTTTGTCTACTTTAATGCAAGGAGCATCCGGAATAAGGTAGGTGAACTTGGAGCGGGGATTAGTACTTTGGATAACGATTTTGTGGCCATTACGGAGAATGGTTGTTGGAAGTTCCGGGGTATAGATGTTTCAGTAAGAGTAGGGAAGGTGGTAAAAGAGGTGGAGGAGTAGCATAATCAAGGATAGTTTAACGGCTGCAGAAAGGCAGTTCGAGGGGGAGGTAATATGGGATGAAGTTAGAAATAGGAAAGGAGCGGTCACGTTGTTAGGAGTTTTCTATAGGCCCCCCAATAGTAATAGAGATGTGGAGGAAGAAATTGCAAAGCAGATTATGGATAGGTGTGGAGGTCTCAGGGTAGTTGTAATGGGTGACTTTAACTTTTCAAATATTAATTGGAACCTCTATAGGTTGAACAGTTCGGATGGGCAGTTTTTGTACAGTGTGTGCAGGAGGGTTTCCTGACACAATATGTGGATAGGCCGACAAGAGGTGGGGCCACGTTGGATTTGGAACTGGGTAATAAACCGGGCCAAGTGTTAGATTTGTTTGTGGGAGAGCACTTTGGAGATAGTGACCACAATTCGGTGTCTTTCACTATTGCAATGGAGAGGGATAGAGCCACACGGCAGGGCAAGATTTATAATTGGGGGAGGAGTAATTATGATGCGATTAGGCAAGAATTATGGAGCATAAGATGGGAACAGAAACTGTCAGGGAAAGGCACAAATGAAAAGTGGAGCTTGTTCAAGGAACAAATACTGCGTGTCCTTGATAGGTATGTCCCTGTCAGACAGGGAGGAAATGGCCATGTGAGGGAACCATGGTTCACAAAAGAGGTTGAATGTCTTGTCAAGAGGAAAAAGGAAGCGTATGTAAGGGTGAAAAAACAAGGTTCAGTAGTGTCGCTTGAGGGTTACAAGGTAGCAAGGAATGAGCTAAAAAATAGGGCTTAGGAGTGCTAGGAGGGGGCATGAGAAGTCCTTGGCGGGTCGGATCAAGGAAAACCCCAAGGCTTTTTACTCTTATGTGAGAAATAAAAGAATGACCAGGGCGAGGTTAGGGCCGGTCAAGGACAGTAGTGGGAACTTGTGAATGGAGTCAGAAGAGATAGGAGAGGCGTTGAATGAATACTTTCCTTCAGTGTTCACCGAGGAGAGGGCCTATGTTTTTGAGGATGAGTGTGTGATACAGGCGGGTAGGCTGGAGGAGGTAGATGTTCTAAGGGAAGATGTATTAGCAATTTTGAAAAACCTGAGGGCCGACAAGTCCCCTGGGCCTGATGGAATATATCCTAGGATTCTTTGGGAGGCAAGGGATGAGATTGCAGAGCCTTTGGCTTTGATCTTTGGGTCCTCACTGTCCACGGGGATAGTGCCAGAGGACTGGAGAGTGGCGAATGTTGTTCCTCTGTTCAAGAAAGGGAATAGGAATGACCCTAGTAATTATAGGCCGGTTAGTCTTACTTTGGTGGTCAGTAAGTTAATTGAAAGGGTCCTGAGGGATAGGATTAATGACCATTTGGAAAGATGCAGCTTAATCTGGGATAGTCAACACGGATTTGTGAAGGGTAATCAAATTTGCCTCACAAATTTGATTGAATTCTTTGAGGAGGTAACTAAGTGTGTAGATGAAGGTAGAGCAGTTGATGTCGTATACATGGATTTTAGTAAGGCGTTTGATAAGGTTCCCCATGGTCGGCTCATGAAGAAAGAAAGGAGGTGTGGGATAGAGGGAAATTTGGCCGATTGGATCAGTAACTGGCTATCACATAGAAGACAGAGGGTGGTGGTGGATGGAAAATTTTCAGACTGGAGACCAGTTACCAGCGGTGTACCACAGGGATCAGTGCTGGGTCCTCTGCTATTTGTGATTTTTATAAATGACTTGGAGGAGGGGGCTGAAGGGTGGGTCATTAAATTTGCTGATGACACCAAGATTGGTGGAGTAGTGGATGAGTGGAGGGCTGTTGTAGGCTGCAAAGAGACATTGATAGGTTGCAGAACTGGGCCGAAAAATGGCAGATGGAGTTTAACCCTGATAAGTGCGAGGTGATTCATTTTGGTAGGACAAATTTGAATGCGGATTACAGGGTCGACGGGAGGGTTCTGAGGCATGTGGAGGAACATGTGGGGGTTCATGTCCACAGATCTCTGAAGGTTGCCACTCAAGAGGATAGGGCCGTGAAGAAAGCCTATCGTGTGTTAGCGTTTATTAACAGGGGGCTTGAGTTTAAGAGCCGTGGGGTTATGCTGCAACTGTACAGGGGTGCAGTTCTGGTCACCTCATTATAGGAAGGATGTGGAAGCATTGGAAAGGGTGCAAAGGAGATTTACCAGTATGCTGCCTGGATTGGAGGGTAGGTCTTGTGAGGAAAGGTTGAGGGAGCTAGGGCTTTTCTCATTGGAGCGAAGGAGGATGAGAGGCGACTTAATAGAGGTTTATAAGATGATGAGGGGGAAAGATAGAGTGGACGTTCAGCGACTATTTCCTCGGGTGGATGTAGCTGTTACAAGGGGCATAACTATAAGATTTGGGGTGGGAGATATAGGAGGGATGTCCGAGGTAGATTCTTTACTCAGAGAGTGGTTAGAGTGTGGAATGGACTGCCTGCTGTGATAGTGGAGTCGGGCACTTTAGGAACTTTCAAGCGGTTATTGGATAGGCACATGGAGCACACCAGAATGACAGGGAGTGGGATAGCTTGATCTTGGTTTCAGATAAAGCTCGGCACAACATTGAGGGCCGAAGGGCCTGCTCTGTACTGTACTGTTCTATGTTCTATGAGGGGATCACCTGTGCTGCACCCCCTCACCGTCCATGAGCAGAGGATTCTGGACCTCGCTGGGGGAGCCGCCACCCGGGAGGTAGCACCATGCTAGATCGGAGGCACAGGACCAAGTGAGACTCCCCTGTCTGGCTACACCCCCTCAGCCCGTCACCTCCCCCGCCCGCAATCACACTGCACTCCTTACCAGTGCCCCCAAGCCCCCCCTTTCATCCGCTCCCATAGATGCACGGCAGAGGGGGGAAGGAAGACGGACAGGAGGGCCCTCCTCTGAGGCCGGGGCACTGGAGGGGGACTGACACGACACGCTGGGAACGTTCAGGCCCTGGTCGATTCCACAGCGGGCCTCCAGGACTGTCAGCGCCAGGTGTCGGTGATGCCACGGCGCCTGTCTCTGCGCGCACCACCGTCCCATAGTGAGGCCCGGGGGCCACCGGGCTCCCCGAGGGAGGAGGAGGATCTGGTGCCTGTCCCGGTTACTCCAACAAGGGAGGTCCCAGGACACTCGGATTCCCCCCGTTCCGTCCCTGGTGCATCTGGTCGGCAGCGGGCATAGCAGGGTGGCACCACGCAATCCAGCACGCCCGCCGAGCAGCCTGGCCCATCCAAGCCGGGTCGCCCCAGGAATCGAGCGCCGACGGGGACCAACGTCGCAGGGTAGGAGTCTCAGCAGTCCGCCTCCACTCCTGCTGTACCGTCTGGGGAAACACCAAGACGCAGTGGTAGGGCCCGTAAGGCCAAGATGTTAGCCACATAGTAAGTTGGCACGGGTGTAGGGCACAGCTTAATTGTAGGGGCTAGGGCACTTGTATGTGAATGTCACGATTAAAGTCACTGTTACACCAAACCTAGATGCCTCTGTGCTATGTCCGGTGCCTGAGGGGTCGTGAGGGGGACCGAGTGACGCTGGGGGTCGAAGTTCTGTACAACGGTGAGGCCGGGTGTGTGTTTCTTCCCCCTCCCCCAACACCCCGTCGTCCTCAGCACACCAACGGCCATGTGGTGGGTTGTCCGTGACGCATACAGTGACCACCGAGGTGGAGGGTTCAGATATGGCCATGAGTCAGACATTGTCTAGCGATCCAGAGCTCACCGGTTGTCATCATTCGACATGGCACTGATCACACCGCTGACACAAGCAACTGTGCTAAAACATTCATGGTGTGCCGCAGGTGTAAGGCGGCGTGAAAGTGCTGGTGTGGGCGGTAGGGTTGTGCGATGTTGCAGGAAGTGGGGGTGCTGGATGGTGCGGTTGTGCGCGATCAGTGGTGCAAGTGCCTTGCTCAGCGATGCCCTCCCCCTAGTTAGTGAAACGTGCGGCAATCAACGCCTCGTGTGCTCGCTCTCCTAGCCGGTGTCGTCGTGCAGCCTCCCGGCCATATCCCGCCCCCAGATCGTGTCTGTGCCCCACCCCCTCCTCATCCTCCTCCTCCTCCTCCTCATGTCAGAGGCTTCGCCCTCATCGGGCTCCCCCTGTGCATCCTCCTCCAGGACATGTTGCGCAACACACAACAGACCACAACTATGTCGGGGTGGTACTGCAGGGCCGCTCCAGAGCGGTCCAGGTACCGCAATCTCACCTTCAGGAGGTCAAAGCACCTCTCCACAACACCCCTGGTTGCTGCATGGGCCTCATTATAGCGGGTCTCCGCATTGGTCTGTGGCCTCCGCATAGGCGTCATCAGCCACAACTGCAATGGGTAACCCCTGTCGCCCAGCAACCAGTCCCTCAGCCGGGGGGGGGGGGGGGGGGGGGGGGGGAGGTGTCCCTCGAAAATAGCGGTAATGAAAGAATGGGCCAGTATGAAAGCATCATGCACACTGCCAGGGTACTGGACACACACGTGCATTATCTTCATGCGATGGTCGCAGACCACCTGAATGTTCATCGAGTTGTTCCCCTTCCTGTTCAGGAAAACGTCACAGTTATCTGAGGGTGGACGCATGCTGACGTGCATCCCATCAATCACCCCCTGGACCATCGACGTCCTGGCCATGGAGGTGAATCCCGCTGCCCGGTCAGCCTGGTGTAAGCGGTCCTCCGGAAAATTTATGTGTCTGTCAGCGATGGCATACAGGGCGTCGGTGACTGCCCGGATGCACCGGTGCACCGATGCCTGTGAGATTCCAGACAGGTCCCCGTTCGGCGCCTGTAAGGACCCCGTGGAGTAGAAATTGAGGGCAACCGTGACCTTGACGGTCACCGGGATAGCATGTCCTCCCCCCGTTCCACGTGGTGCCAGGTGTGCCATAAGGTGGCATATATGTGCCACGGTCTCCCGTCTCAATCGGAGTCTCCTCCTGCATGCCGTATCCGGAAGGTCCTGAAACGACATGCGGTCCCGGTACACTCGCGGCCGCATGGGGCACCTCCGGCGCCTTGGCACCACCACCTGCTCCTGCTCCACCCCCTGCACCCCATCAGGATCTGAATCCTCGCCCTCTGCATGCCCCACGATGTGGCGGTCATTGTCACCCTCCGCCTCCTCACGCACCTGTCGGGCGGGAGGGCCTGTAGCATGAGCGGCTGGCACTGGGCCCTCTGCAGCCTGTCCCTCTGCTGCAGCCGCCGCTCCAGCAGCTGCTCTGAGCCGCCTGCGTCGGCGGCGCCGAATGGCTACCTGCAGGGCAGCTGCTCCCCGCCACAGTGGCAAACATAGCTGGCTGGTGCGCAAACATGGCGAACTACACAAAGGCGGGGTTTGGGAAGGAGAGATAACAACATGTTTAACGATGGTGCTTTGACACCTCGACAGCCAGGGTTCTTACCTCGACAGAAGGGCCCAGGGGGATACATGGCTGCCCCGGCTGCCTGATTTCGCTGCAGACTCGCCTGCAACCTTCGCCCTGCCCACAGTATCCGTCCACCGCCCACTTCACCCAGTCCCTCCTCATTGCGGCGCCACTGGCCTCAGCCCATCACCATGACCTGCACTTGGTGGTGTGTCTTCGCCACCGTCCTTCCATGGCAGGCCGGCATGCATGTCACTCCCGCGGGTAACCTTGCCCCCCACCCCCAACAGCATGGCGGCATCGTTTTCCCCACTCCCTCCTCATTTCTCCACCCCCCTCCTCCTTTGCCCCACCCCGCTCCTCCTTCCTCCACCCCCTCCTTTCCCCACCCCTCCTCCTTCCTCCACCCCCTCCTCTTTCCTCCACCCCCTCCTCCTTCCTCCACCCCCTCCTTTCCCCACCCCCTCCTCCTTCCTCCACCCCCTCCTCCTTTCCCCATCCCCTCCTCCTTCCTCCACCCCCTCTTGCTTCCTCCACCCCCTCTTGCTTCCTCCACCCCCTCCTGCTTCCTCCACCCCCTCCTCCATTCCCCAACCCCTTCTCCATTCCCCACCCCCTCCTCCTTTCCCCACCCCCTCCTCCTTCCTCCACCCCCTCTTGCTTCCTCCACCCCCTCTTGCTTCCTCCACCCCCTCCTGCTTCCTCCACCCCCTCCTCCATTCCCCAACCCCTCCTCCATTCCCCACCCCCTCCTCCTTTCCCCACCCACTCCTCTTTCCTCCACCCCCTCCTCCTTCCTCCACCCCCTCCTCCTTCCTCCACCCCCTCCTCCACCCCCTCCTCCTTCCTCCACCCCCTCCTCCTTTCCCCACCCCCTCCTCCTTCCTCCACCCCCTCCTCCTTCCTCCACCCCCTCCTCCTTCCTCCACCCCCTCCTCCTTTCCCCAACCCCTCCTCCATTTCCCACCCCCTCCTCCTTCCTCCACCCCCCTCCTCCTTCCTCCACCCCCCTCCTCCTTCCTCCACCCCCTCCTCCTTTCCCCAACCACTCCTCCATTCCCCACCCCCTCCTCCTTTCCCCACCCCCTCCTCCTTCCTCCACCCCACTCCTCCTTCCTCCACCCCCGTCCTCCTTTCCCCAGCCCCGCTTCCTTTCCCCACCCCTTCCTCCACCTCCTCCTCCTTCCCCCGCCCCTCCTCCTTCCTCCACCCCCTCCTCCTTTCCCCAGCCCCGCCCCCTTTCCCCAGTCCTTCCACCACCCCCTGCTCCTTCCCCCCCCCCCCGCCGGGCATGGCGGCACCCCTCTCCAAGAACCCTCCCACCACCCCCCTCCCACCAGCCGTGGACGCCGCTTCCTGCTGCCTACGGTGAGACCGGCCACTCACCTCCTTCCTCCACATCGTCAGCCAGCATGACTGGCTGACAGATTTATTTACCAGGGGTTAACGGCGACGGCGTGACCTGGGGTCACGTTGTCGGGACGTCGGCCCATCCGGGCCACTGAATACTGGGGGGGCCCGGAGAATCGCCGACTTAGTACCTTGGGCGATTCTCCGGCAGGCGTGGCGCCGACCTCGATGACGCCGTTCTCGCCGGTTGGGAGAATGGCGGAACGGCGTCGGACCGGCGCTGCGGGAAAAAATGGCGCGAACGGCGATTCTCCCATACGGCGCGGCATGGGAGAATCCTGCCTTTGCATCGATTCCACCCTCCTCCCTGGCACTCTTTAATAGTAATAATAATAATCATTATTAGTGTCACAAGTAGGCTTGCATTAACACTGCAATGAAGTCACTGCTGCTGGAACTTTCAATCTTATCTTTGCCAATTCCAGACTCAACAATTCCAATGTTATACAGACCATCCTTCCACTTGCAATACTCATTAAGTTCCTGGTCATCTAAGACCCCACTTCCTATTTCCTCTCCCATTCTTCCTGACTGAGCTCCATTGGCCCCAGTTCTGCAATATCTCCAATTTAGGATGCCCACTCTCCTGTTTAAACTCATTCTCTGCCACATCCTTCATCATTGAATCTCTTCGAGTCCTACAAACCCTCCACCAGAGCTTTCCATTCTTCTTCTGACACTGGTCTCCTTTGCACTCCCTTCCTTTTCCCTAATGTTGCCAGCTCTGCCTTCAACAATCTCGGCACGAGTTCCCTTCTAGCACTCCATCTCTCTCCTCCTGTAAAGCCCATCTTTGTAATCAAGCATTTGTTCTTTGTTGGACTGTCCATTTTTCCCCAAAAATATGCCTTGCTGACGCAGAATGGGACACTTTTATGACAAAAAGGCCTTTTATTTATGCAAGCTCTTGTTCATCAGGTTTTGTGGTTGGTCCTTATTTAAATAGAACAAGTAAACTGAGAGGGTGGGAGATATTACAAGGCACAGACTGGTGATAAAATTCATCATCACGTCCAATGTGGCAGCTTGTCTTCGACCAACTGAAGAAAAGAATATTTGAAGAACAGGGGGCGAGATTCTCCGAACCCCCAGCGGGTCGGAGAATAGCCGTTGGCTGCCGTGAATTCCGCACCCGTCGAAGTCTCCGAAGGGAGAAAAGTCGGCGGGGCGTCAATGGCGCCGCAGACCTTGGAGAATGGCACGGGTGGGCGCAAGGCCATCTGCCGGTATTCTCCCGTCCGGATGGGCCTAAGTCCCGTCGACGTGATGACGGGTCACGTCGGCGTAAATCAAACCTCCTTTTAATCGGCGTCAACCTGTGCTCAAGGTTTACGCCGACCAGTGTGGAGGTGGGTGACGGCCTGGGGGGTTGGCCGCTGGACGGGCGATGGCGTGGCCGCAGTCTGAATGTGTGGGGGAGAGGTGTGTGTAGGGTTTTGTGTGTGTGCGGCGGGGGGGGGGGGGGGGGGGGGGGGGGGGTTAGAGTGGGCTGGGCTCCGGGGGGAGTGCCGGGAGGGGGGGTTGAGTGCCGGGGAGGGGGGATGGGGGCAATGGTCAGGGCAGACGGGCTAGACACGGGCGGGTGGCTGTCCACCGTTACCGGCTGGCCCCAGTGGGCACGGGACAGACTGATAGACGCCCGCTTCACTGACTAGATGGGCGTGGGAATCGGGTAGTATGGCACAGACCGCACACCCATGGCAACAGCCGACCACCCACACCCCCCACCCATCCACCCACCCAGCACCCTCACCCCCCCTCCCCAACCCCACCCACCCCACCCGCATGCACACCACCCCCCCATTGCCGATCCACCTGCGCACAACGGCTGGGCTCACACAGTTGCCGGTGGACGCGTGTCTATCGCAAGCCATGGAGGATTATGACAACCCGCCCTGCGATGAGCTCCTGGCTCCACATCATTGGACAATGTCTGACCCATGGCACAGTACTACCATCCACCCGGACCATCCCTGCATGCGGCTGTGACACTGCAGCGCACGGTCCCGTCCTCTGCCCGGGGGATGCTGATGGCGGCCCAGAGGGAAGGGGCAGACTCACCTGGGGCTGAGGTAAGACCACCCCTCACACACACACACTTGCGCTCAACGTACATGACATCCCCGCACGCTTTGGACAGAGCACAAAGGCAGCTTCTGTAGGTGTAACATTGACTTTAATAACCAAAGGAGTTCATGCACGTGCCCTAGCCCCTAAAACTCATCTGTGCCCTGCACCCGTGCCAACTTACTCAGTGTCTAATTGTTTGGCCTTACGGGCCCTTTGACTACGTCTACGTGGTTCCCCAGACGGTACAGCAGAACTGGAGGTGGACTCCTGTGATTCCTGCCCTCTGACACAGGATCCCTTTGGCGGCTGTTTCCTGGGGCGTCCTGGCCTAGATGGGCCAGGCTGCGGCCCGGGCGACTGGGATGGCGAGCTGCCAGCCTGTCCTGCCCGATGCACCTGGGACGGAAGGAGGGGGAGTCCGAGGTGTCGCGGTGTTCCGGGACCTCCCCTACAGGGGGACCCGGGACGGACCACAGCACCTCCTCCTCCCTCGGGGTGCCCGATGGCCCCCAGGCCTCTACATGGGTGGGGGATGCGAACAGACTGGCCATCCGATGCCCCCCCGACATCTGGCGCTGCCAGTCCTGGAGGCCCATGCTGGTATCGACAGGGGTCTGCAGGTTTGCAGCCATGGAGCTCAGGGGATTGGCAAACCCTTTCTGTGACTGTGCGACGCCGGCTCGCACATGGCCAATGGCGCTGATGCCCTCAGCGATGGCCTGCAGAGACTGGGCCATGGCCTGCTGAGACTGGGCCATGGCCTGCAGAGACTGGGCTATGGACTGCTGAGACTGGGCCATGGCGTTGAGCGCCTCTGCCATCTGGCGCTGGCACTGGCTCATGGCCTCCTGTGAGAGGGCAGCCATGTCCTGGGCCACAGACGCCGCCTGCATGGAAAGCCCCGGGCCTCGCAAACCGTTCCCCATGTCTGACACCGTCGCACCCATTGCCTCCACCGCGGACGCCACCCGTGCGGTGTCGGCCTGGGTGGCACGCATGACCGGCACCACTCCCAGCTCCTGGACGCGGGTGGACTCCTCCACCTGCGACTGCAGCCGCCGCAAGCCGGCCGTCACCCTCTTCGCTCGTCTCCAGTTTGGTGGTTGCATCGGATCTATGGGTGGGTGTGTTAACTCCAGGAACCCGGGATCCATCTGGGCGGCAGATGTTCGTTTGGGCTGGGCTGCCCTCTGACCGCCCGGCCCCTCTGCTGCTCCTACCTCCACCTGCTGTACCGGGACAGCTGTGTTGTGCGCACCAGTGAGTGTACCAAGATCATCAGATTTCTGAATTTATGTCAAATAGTAGCACTCTCAGTGAGAAGACTGACTCCAAGCCACACTCCAGAGGTCGATGTAGTCGAGGCTGGCACTTCAGTAATGTCCTGAAGAAATGTTGCACTCTCACAGGTGCCATCTTCTGGTTATGCTGTAAAACTAAGGCTGCCATCTGCCCTTTCAGGCAGAGGTAAAAGATCCCACAACACTATTCAGAGGATCAGAGAGTTATCATAGTGTCCTGGGAAACATTACCCCTCAACCAACACTACCAAAGACAAATTATCTGCTCATTCACCTTATTGCTCTTGTGGGACCTAGCGTTCATTACAACAATGACTCAACTTGAAAAATATTTTATTGGCTGTGAATCATTTTGGAAGTTCAAGAAAAACATAGTAATCTTATTAGCACCTTGCATCCATTCGAAAGAATAGAAGAAAGAGCGGAAAAATACAGTTATAACCGTTGATTTGAGCATGCCTTGTAAGGCTCAATATAGTTTTCAAAAATGTATTAATTAATGGGTTGTGGGCATCACTGGCTCGGCCAAAATTTATTGCCCATATGGACAATAGTAGATTGATAACTATGTCCAAAGGTAGGTAACCAAACAGTTTCTGAGTGGCGTTGGGCTGATCCAATAATGGCAATGCATGCACGATACTTTCCCATGCAGAAGATCAAGTCTACTGAAGGAATGTTAATGTTTAAAAGTTAAATTCCAATGTAAAGGGATCTCCTGCTCTTACAGCTGTTCATTGGAATCTCAAACAGCTGAGTTGCGCTGAGAGAATGTAATCAAGTCAAGTTTTGAACTTAACCACTTCTTGATCAATTTTTAACAGTCTTTTAATGAATTTTAATTACATGAGGCTGATTATTTTCATGGGAAATCATTTGGAATGGTTTTTCAGGCAGTTTTAACAGCGCAACAGCTGTTAACTAATCAACTGTTTAACTTCCAGATGCGCCACTGAAGCTGCCAATCAAAATGACCAATACATCATGCAAAATACTTACAATGGTCAACTCATTTCATTAAGGTGCACTGAAATTAACTTACATGTTAATTATATCAATTACCTGTTGAATCTAACCTTCCAGCATCATTCCTCTTAATAAAAGACTTTACTTTCTTTTCACTTCACTAATCGATACATCACATTTGTACTGCTCAGGATAAGCTGCAGGAAAAAGCATGTTGGTTTTGACCTACATATCCAACTGGTCACATGAAGCAATGATCAGCACATTTTCCTCGCCATGGGGGGCAAAATTGGATAGACCCCGAAAACAGGCATGAGGATCACAATGTGCAATTAATCTACGCCTGTCACATTCGATTCAAGCAGAAGACAACCTCCTTGCTCACATGACTGTAATGTGCAGTCAAGCGCTAAGCACACTGTTAAGTAATTGTACATGTCAGCAGGAGCCCAAGTTGGTGCATGGATAGCATTACTTAAAGCTCGCTTGCACTACTTAAAAACAGCTTGTGGTGCAGGGGTGGTGAATTCTGGCTGCAACAGGTGCTGGAGATGGCCAGAGGAAAAGTGTCTGACTTGCAAGGAGAGTGACTCATGGCACACTAGGGAAGAAAACATGTCCCAGTGCTCTCAGATATTACATTGAAGGCTTTGTCAGAAGAGATGGAGAGGAGGATGGATGTGTTCAAGCCACAGGGGGCCAGGATGCCCTCGAGACAAATTCTCAGATGGCGGTGAGACAAGATAGTCATGGTGGTCAATGCCAACAGTCTAGCCCCTAAGACCTGGATGCAGACCACATGAGATTCAATGACCTCACACACATAGTCTGGGTTGGTGAATCCATATTGAAATGTTGTTTCCTGCCAGCTGCACCAGTAGCCTCAGACACTTCTCAGTTCACCAATCCTATTATTCACCTACTAACGTCCTATTGCTGTGTGCGTGTACAAACTTAAGGAGGTCCTTGAACTCCAAAATGGCAGCACTGAGGTCAAAATAAGTGTCAATACCTTAACCAAAATACTATCAGTATGGTTCACACCAGACACGAGTGTGGGCAGTGGACACCATTTTGGAACAAATCACCACCCATTGAACCAAAGATACGCACTACACAACTATTTTTGTGGTACATATCTATATGCATAAATAATATGCTTTTTGCAATAACAGCACTTTATTTCTGAATTAACTCAGGGAATTCTCAAAATGTGATGACCAGTCTCCAGAAACGTGTAAGATCTTTGTGGAGGAGGGCCAGCATTTATTGTCCATCCTGAACTTACTAGGCCTGGGGCATTTAAGAGTTAACCATATTGCTGTGCAGGTAAGGATGGCAGAGTTCCTCCCTTACTGTCAGTGAACCAGATGGGATTTTATGACAATGGCAGACTTTTAATTCCAGATTTGTTTTACTGAATTCAAATTTCACCATCTGCAGCGGTGGGTTTTGAGTCCGAGAGCCCCTGGGTCTCTGGATTTCCAGTCCAGCGGCAATACAACATCACCTTGCAGGAACAGGATTGCAGGAAACATATTGAACCTGAAATATGAAAAATGTACAGCCCACGTCTTCGTAAAGTAATCATTCCTGGAACAAACATCATCACGTGATCCCCATTTATATTTATCTAGTTAGGAAACTGGAATACCTTATTGTTCTTCATCAAGGGAGTAAGATAACATTCACAAATTTGCAAGGAACCCGGCAGATCAGTTGGTTTGCAAAGCATTTAATTCGATAGCATAAGGTCTAATGCTACTGGCCTTCATTTCCGCAATGCATGATAATCTATCGCAGGTATGATGAATGGTCTGACAGTGTGAGGCTTAGTTAAATCTCCTACCTTAGTAAGAAAACAAGTACTGTTATTTTTGTTGGCAGATAAACTTCCAGCTGTGGTCAGAAAGATGAATATGTATCGATTTCCTGACAACATCTGCTTGAGCTGCAGTCTGGAAGTGGCAGAAAGATTTTTGTTAATTTTGCATTTCTCTATCCTTGACAGCATTGCAAATGAACAACAACAGCAACCCTGTTTTTATGTAATGGTATCATAACCCCCATGAGGACCACGAGGAAATAATCATTGATCTCCCTGTGGGACTTGTGGAGTACGAGCCCTCCTTGGTAGAGGGTGGAGGTCAACCACCTGGGCTTGTTATGAGCAAGGTCTAAAAGCAGGCCAACTCAGGGCTAAGTGTAACAAGTCCTCCCAGCTAGGGTTGCGCTGGAAGTGAAACTCAGACTATTGTAAATGTGCAAATAAATCCTTCACTTACAACAGTGAGACGCAGACTATTGTAAATATGTAAATAAATCCTTCATTTGCAACAGCTTTCCTCTGAGGTATTATACCTGCCGACAAGGATTAAAGGCAGCTCCGGCTCGGCTGTCGAATCGCCTGAGTTCAGTTTTTGGGCGCTACCACAGCCCGGTGGGATGAGAACAAAGAACAAACAAAGAACAAAGAAATGTACAGCACAGGAACAGGCCCTTCGGCCCTCCAAGCCCGTGCCGACCATGCTGCCCGACTAAACTACAATCTTCTACACTTCCTGGGTCCGTATCCCTCTATTCCCATCCTATTCATGTATTTGTCAAGATGCCCCTTAAATGTCACTATCGTCCCTGCTTCCACCACCTCCTCCGGTAGCGAGTTCCAGGCACCCACTACCCTCTGCGTAAAAAACTTGCCTCGTACATCTACTCTAAACCTTGCCCCTCTCACCTTAAACCTATGCCCCCTAGTAATTGACCCTTCTACCCTGGGGAAAAGCCTCTGACTATCCACTCTGTCTATGCCCCTCATAATTTTGTAGACCTCCATCAGGTCGCCCCTCAACCTCCTTCGTTCCAGTGAGAAAAAACCGAGTTTATTCAACCGCTCATAGCTAATGCCCTCCATACCAGGCAACATTCTGGTAAATCTCTTCTGCACCCTCTCTAAAGCCTCCACATCCTTCTGGTAGTGTGGCGACCAGAATTGAACACTATACTCCAAGTGTGGCCTAACTAAGGTTCTATACAGCTGCAACATGACTTGCCAATTCTTATACTCAATGCCCCGGCCAATGAAGGCAATCATGCCGTATGCCTTCTTGACTACCTTCTCCACCTGTGTTGCCCCTTTCAGTGACCTGTGGACCTGTACTCCTAGATCTCTTTGACTTTCAATACTCTTGAGGGTTCTACCATTCACTGTATATTCCCTACCTGCATTAGACCTTCCAAAATGCATTACCTCACATTTGTCCAGATTAAACTCCATCTGCCATCTCTCCGCCCAAGTCTCCAAACAATCTAAATCCTGCTGTATCCTCTGACAGTCCACATCGCTATCCGCAATTCCACCAACCTTTGTGTCGTCTGCAAACTTACTAATCAGACCAGTTACATTTTCCTCCAAATCATTTATATATACTACAAACAGCAAAGGTCCCAGCACTGACCCCTGTGGAACACCACTGGTCACAGCCCTCCAATTAGAAAAGCATCCTTCCATTGCTACTCTCTGCCTTCTATGACCTAGCCAGTTCTGTATCCACCTTGCCAGCTCACCCCATATCCCGTGTGACTTCACCTTTTGTACTCGTCTACCATGAGGGACCTTGTCAAAGGCCTTACTGAAGTCCATATAGACAACATCCACTGCCCTACCTGCATCAATCATCTTAGTGACCTCCTCGAAAAACTCTATCAAGTTAGTGAGACACGACCTTCCCTTCACAAAACCGTGCTGCCTCTCACTAATACGTCCATTTGCTTCCAAATGGGAGTAGATCCTGTCTCGAAGAATTCTCTCCAGTAATTTCCCTACCACTGATGTAAGGCTCACCGGCCTGTAGTTCCCGGGATTATCCTTGCTACCCTTCTTAAACAGAGGAACAACATTGGCTATTCTCCAGTCCTCCGGGACATCCCCTGAAGACAGCGAGGATCCAAAGATTTCTGTCAAGGCCTCAGCAATTTCCTCTCCAGCCTCCTTCAGTATTCTGGGGTAGATCCCATCAGGCCCTGGGGACTTATCTACCTTAATATTTTTTAAGACACCCAACACCTCGTCTTTTTGGATCTCCATGTGACCCAAGCTATCTACACACCCTTCTCCAGACTCAACATCTACCAATTTCTTCTCTTTGGTGAATACTGATGCAAAGTATTCATTTAGTACCTCACCCATTTCCTCTGGCTCCACACATAGATTCCCTTGCCTATCCTTCAGTGGGCCAACCCTTTCCATGGCTACCCTCTTGCTTTTTATGTACGTGTAAAAAGCCTTGGGATTTTCCTTAACCCTATTTGCAGAAGAGACATCATGGTCTGAGACTGTGCGAACATCATGGAACGTGTGTTTCGCACCGGACACACCATTTATGCATGGAATTTTGGCAATGGTGCGGGGGCTTCCAGGGGTGGTACTGGACAGGAATGGCCATATCAGGTCAGAGTCCAGGGAAAGACCCTCAGAAAGCATTTAGAGCATTTAACCAGACATGCACCCGACTGTTGAGATGTCCCACCGGCGGTAGTCCCGTTGTTGCCACAGCAGGAGCCACCTCTTGGGTTGAGGATCCAGCCGACCGGATTGTCACAGCCTGCCCAGCAAGAGAGCTGTAATTTGGGTTCCGACATGGATGCGGAAATGTCCACGCTGGCAGACAACAGCATGTCTGACACCGCGGTCCCGACAATTCCTCTTTTGCGGGTTGCCAGAAAATGGCGTTCAGCGACTCGTTACACTCCACCGAACCCAGAGCCACCACAGGTGGGTGCACAGCCACGGGCAAAGTGGTGCAGCAGGCCCCCTCCATTGGCGGCTGAAGGGCGACTTTCAGACTTTTCTGGAGGGGGGAAGAGAAGGGGTGTTATAACCCCCACAAGGACCAAGGTGGCACTGCCAGGGTGGCACTGCCATGGTGGCACTGCCAGGGTGGCCCTGCCAGGGTGCCCATGTGGCACTGACAGGATGCCTGGGTGACATTGCCAATATGTCAGGCCAACAGTGCCACGGAGCTCGGGTGACGGCAAGTGCGCCAGGGTACCACTCTGTCCCGAGTCCGACTATCCGGGGGCCCCGAGGTACTGGAAGACGCCCCCCCCCCCCCCCCAGGTGCCATTAGACCTGGTCCACGTTTATGTAGACCAGTGCTAAAAGGTGCCCGGTTGAGGCTTCGCTGGGGAGGCGGTTAGTCCCTGGGCCTCGGGAGAATTGGGTGCAGACATATTTAAATTACCCGAATGGCTCATTTAAATATGTTAATCTGGATTTCGCCCTCACTGGGTGATCCCGTGAGATCTCACGAGACGTTCTGAGCTTCATAAATTTCATCAGAGGCCCATCACGAGATTTAACAGCCTCGTCGCGCCACCGAGTCATGTGCAACAGGGCCATTCATTCGCGCCAGAGTATTTATATGGCCAGTCTAGTTCAGTTCCTGTTCAATGGTAGCCGCATGATGTTGATAGTGGGGGATTCAGTGATGGTCATGCCGTTGAATGTCATGGGGAGATAGTTAGATTCTCTCTTGCTGGAGATGAGCATTGCCTGGCATTTGTGGCAGGCATATTACTTGCGCCTAATTTTTTTATTTTTTAATAAATCGAGTACCCAATTCATTTTTTCAAATAAAGGGGCAATTTTGCGTGGCCAATCCACCTTGCCTGCACATCTTTGGGCTGTGGGGGCGAAACCCACACAAACACGGGGAGAATGTGCAAACTCCACACGGACAGTGACCCAGAGCCGGGATCGAACCTGGGACCTCGGCGCCGTGAGACAGAGGGTTAACCCACTGCGCCACCGTGCTGCCCTACTTGCCCCTAATTAACCCAAGCCCGAATGTTGTCCAGGTCTTGCTGCATGCGGCATAGACTGCTTCAGTAACTGAGGTGTCAAAAATGATATTGAACACTATGAAATGACTGTAAAGTATCATGGCAGAGGCAGCTGTTAGATTTAGCAAAGATTATAATGTCAATCATTTAAAAAGAAACAGAACAGCTGAAAGGGGATTTGGACCTAGCAAACAATTTTGACAAGGTAAATAAGGATCTTCTGTTTTCACTATTTGGTATTTCCAGTGACGAGGGGTCACAGTTTCTAGCTAGTCAGCAAGAGAGCTAGGAGTGAGATGAGGAGAAACTTCTGTACTCAAGAGAGTTGTTGGGGTTTGGAATGCGCTGCCTGGGAGAATGGTGGAGGTGGATTCCATAGGAGGTTCCAAAGAAAGTAGGATACATATTTGAAAGTGATGAATTTAGAGTGCTACGGAGATAGGGCTAGGGAATGGGACGAGCTAGGTTGCTCTTTTGTGAGCCAGTGCAGTCACTTTGGGCCAAATGGCCTCCTTCTGTGATATAAATAACAACAACAAAGACCGTGGAGAGGTTAGTACGCAGGAGATTAGTTAGAAGTTATGTTGTTTTGTATCACACAAGACAACCCTCTGATGTGGGGAATGACAGGCTGTTTATTGTTTTGTTCTATTGCACAAAGGCAAGGTGCACTGATTCTCTGTATGCTTACTTGACGTGAAATAAAGCAGCTCAACAATTTGTTTCTGGCCCAAGTGTTTGATCAATGTGCCTTTAAATGGCTGAATTTACAGATCTAAAGACATGAATATCTGGGGTAAATTGTGTGTCAGCTTTGACTTGGTGTGCGTTCTTCCCGTTGAGTTCAAGTCCCACTCCAGAGACTTGAGCATCCAGGCTGATATACCAGTGCAGTGCAGTACTGATGGAATGCTAAACCGAGACCCTGCCTGCTCTCTCAAATGGATGGAAAAGATTCTATGCCTTAGGGAGACTACCCCCCATTTTTGATGTGTCAGTGCAGACGCAATGGGCGGAAGGGCCTCATCTGCACTGTGTATTTTTATGATTCAAGGACTGCACTTCAGAAGTACGCCATTGGTTTGACAAGTCCATTTTCAAAGCATTCCACAAATGCAAGTCTATCTTTTTATTGTTATATTTGTGGGTTTAACTGTCCGACAATTGTATATTGGGTAATATGGGTACACCTCTTACTGTCCGATCAGGCGGTGAAAAAATTAATTAGACAAACCAAGACCCTAAGCTTGTAGCACGAATACTGAATCATGCTGCTCACCAATCAAATTTTCTAACTCAATGGAAAGTAGTGTAAATGTCATATCTTAAGTATATCTGTGGTTTTGCTGGAGGCAATAGTTTCAAACAGGGTGTGTGTCTTGTAAGTTGACTCAGACTGAAGTTTGTGTCAACAAATCAATAAGCACCTGCTTGTTTAATCGCTCGAAAAAGTACTTTTGGAAAAACGTTACACTCTGAACGAGGCATTTTCGTGCAATAACTTTCCAGATCGTCGATACCATTCTCCATACACTTTCTGCTTTCTGTCCCCAATTTGTTGAAATTAAAGCTCATTAAGGCTGATTTTACACAAAATGGTGGTCAGCAGTTGGAGTGGGCCTGCTGTGTGCTGCTCATCCATTGTTGCTGCCATTAAAGGAGTTATTTTGAAACTCCAGCTTCATTTGCAAAATTTCCAGTAAATTTGCACATATCAAACCAAAGGAGTTCACTGGTTGGAGAGGAAGGGGATCTGACAGGATACGTGGTGCATGCTCCTTCCAACTTAAAATCATAGAATCCAATCATTGCTTCAGAATTCAGTCTCAAATCACGTTGATTAAATCAGGTTAAGGGACTTCAAAATCCTGAACAAATTCAATCTGAAAGCAAGCAGTGTGTACTCAAATGGATCATAATAGAAAATGTTACTTCTACTCAAACCATTTGAAGAAGAGTTGCTGAATGGGATTACAAAAATATCCTAGTTCTTTTCAAGGTGTATTTCAAAATGCAATAAAAACATATGGGGCGGGATCCTCTCAGCCCGGGGCCGGGCCGGAGAATCCCCGCGACCGTCATGAATCGCGCCACACCGCCCCGACGCCGGCACGTGATTCTCCGCAGAAGCGGAGAATCAGCGCCGTCGTGGTTGCCACTTTGCCGGTCGGGGGCCGCTCTATGCGGCTGGCCTGTCGATTCTCGGCCCGGGATGGGCTGAGTGGCCGTCGTAAAAATGCAGAGACCCGCGGGCGCTGTCCACACCTGCTCTCAACCAGCGGCAACTCGGCGTGGAAGGGTCGGGGGCGGCCTGTGGGGGGGGGGGGGGGGGGAGGGGGGTCCAACCCCGGGGGAGCCTCCGATGTGGCCTGGCCTGCGATCGGGGCCCACCAATCGGCGGGCCGGCCTTTCTGGCTGGGGGCCTCCTTTCTTCCACGCCTGCCCCTGTAGTACTGCGCCATGTTGCGTCGGGGCCAGTGCGTTGAAGAAAGCCACTGCGCATGTGCGTGTTGGCGCCATTGCCACTGCGCATGTGCTGATCCCGTGACGCCCAGTTCACACCGGGATCAGCAGCTGGAATGGTGTGAACTGCTCTAGTGCAGTTCTGGCCCCCTGTAGGGGCCAGTATTGCTGATCCTGAGGCCGCTCTGATGCCGTCGAGAAACACGATGGCGTTTCCGATGGTGTCAACACTTAGCCTCAGGATCACAGAAACCCGCCATCAAAATCGTGGTTAGAGAAGCAAAAGCCCCACAAACAAAATCAAGGTGCTACTGAGCATTGTGAACGTTTTTGTGGGGTGTTGGAGGGAGGGAGGGACACGCCCTTCCCACCAGCAGCCTCTTTCTGGTAGAGGAGATAAGAATGATAAAAACGCAAAGTTATTTTTGAGGGGCAGGGGATGATAAATGTGGAAAATTCCCTTGGGATCTCGAAAGGCAATTAAAACAAATTTCAGGAGACCAGTTGTGAAGGGAATGTTGGAGATGCTGGATGGGCCCCTCATCTAAGATTCTGCTTTACTCCTTGAGTGTTGTTGCTGCAGGCTCCACAAGGTAAGTGGAGAGTTGTGATAGCTCGAGACAGACTTTGGAGGCTTCCAGTAGTTAACAATGGGGTTTATTAATGAAAGGCAAAGACAGTTAAGTAACAGGCACAGAACCCCAAACAACAGGTCTTAACACTTCAGCTCCCTAGTCCACACTGGCTGGGGTCTTGCTCCCAGGGCCCTGCTCAAACTCCCTATTGGTCGAAGTTTTTGTGCTCCCATGTGATTGGACCTGAGCCAGGTACGTGGTCTGCGGAGCCCACACCCTTCAAGGGATCATGTTACCACATCCCTCTCCCCTTAAGTCCTTTATTACAACTATATACAAAGTTACAAATGTTAACAGAAAAGTCAGGGAAAGAGAGTCCATCAAAGCGTCAATCAGTCCTCCCAGACCCTGTAGCCACAGGCTGGACACTTTTTGGGCGATTGAGTGGTCAACAGTTGGTGCCACCTCAGGAGACACCACCTCAACAACAGGCGAACTGGTCTCACCAGCCTCGACAAGCATACTTAGTAGAGCAGGATTATGAGTCCCTGGCTCCCCCTAGCTGGACAGTTACAAGAATGTTCACGATGCTAGCTGGACTAGTAGACTCCAAGTTGGGGCTCGCCACTCTTCGACTCCTCAAGTGGTTATGTGCTTTCTGATACTCTTCCCGTTAACATTAACCACATCAGACACTGGCACTTATTGGGCCACAACCTGTCCTTCTAACCAAGGCGCACCTGAGGCAGAATTATGGATCAAAACGGAATCTCCCACTGGGAGAAACCTGTCACCCATCTGCTCGGACTGCTGATTCTTCTAGAAGGCCCGACGTGCCTCCACCCTCCCTGCCAAATTTGGAAACACAAGATCCAATCAGGTTCTCAACTGACGGTCCATGAGCAGCTCAGCTGGTGGGACCTCTGTCGTGGAATGAGGGGTTGAGTTGTACGACAACAGCGAATTAGCCAACCATTGGTGAGTAGTTTATCAGATTGCTTCTTCAAGATATTCTTGAAAGCTTGGATGGCCTACTCAACCAGACCTTTCAACATCAGGTGGTAGGGGCTGTCCTCATGTGTCGTATACCATTTGCTCTCACAAAACTATGGAAATCATTGCAGGTGAAGGGTGTGCCGTTGTCAAACCAATTGGCCCGGGAAGCCCATGCATGATAAATACTTGGCACAAGTGATCTACCGTCTCCAGGGTAGTGGGCCCCATCCTTTTAACCAATAGCCACTTAGAGTGGGCACCGACCAGCACCAAAAATATCTTCCCATATCTAGGGGCTGGTTTAGCACATTGCTAAATAGCTGGCTTTTAAAGCAGACCATGGCAGGCCAGCAGCGTGGGTTCAATTCCCGTACCAGCCTCCCCGAACAGGCGCCGGAATGTGGCAACTAGGGGCTTTTCACAGTAACTTCATTTGAAGCCTACTTGTGACAATAAGCGATTTTCATTTCATTTCATTTCCATAAACAGGTCACTGTAGTCAACATGGACCCTGGTCCTGAGCAACCCGGCAATTCCAAAGGGTGGTGGAAGGTGGAAAAGATTGCTGCATTTGGCAGGGGTGCTCTGGATCCGTGGAACACATACAGGCCACCAACACTTAAAATAGTACAACACTATTTTATTAAGCAAGAAACTGTTGAACATACTTTCACTGTGGGTTAACACGATGTTAGATTAAACTAAAGACCCATGCCTGTCCTAACCAGTCTATGCACTCAGCACATGGTGAAGATCTGTGCTGTAAGCTGTAAGCTCTGTTTTTCTGAGAGGCTGCATCCCGAATGAGCGGGAACTCTGATGCCCTCTGTCTTTATAGTGAGTGTGCTCTAACTGGTGATTGGCTGATGTGTTGTGTGTGTTGATTGGTCTTGCTGTGTGTCCATCGGGGGTGTGTGTGTCTGCACCATGATATACTGGTGTATATTATGACATCCCCCCTTTTATAAAGAAATGTATGTGTGTGGCAATAAATAATGTGTGGTGAGAATGTTCCTAACTACGTGAGGGGTGCGAAGACTTACTTAAGGGACTACGTACATGAGAACTAAGCTATTTACATGGGAAGGTGCCTGGTGTAGTGAAGCAGTATGCAACAAGAGTAACGAGATCAACACTATATACAAACCAGGGAAACGATCAAACAAAGCAACAAAACAATTCAGAGAGTCCACAAATTCGAAAAGTTCATAAATTTAGTCTCGGAGGTGGGCAACAAATTCTGGTTGACCGCCTCAAGGGTGGGTCGAGAGCCGTCGGTTTAGGAGCGGCTGGACTGCGTCAAAGTCAGTGGGAGGCAGAGTGACAGGGAGCTCTGCATAGTCCGTGGCAGGGTCGGCAGGAGGGCGAAGCGACACTGGAGGATCACACTGAAGGGCCCGTCAATTATAGAATCATAGAATCATAGAAGTTTACAGCATGGAAACAGGCCCTTCGGCCCAACCAGTCCATGCCGCCCAGTTTTTACCATTAAGCTAGTCCCAGTTGCCCGCACTTGGCCCATAACCCTCTATACCCATCTTACCCATGTAACTATCTAAATGCTTTTTGAAAGACACAATTGTACCCGCCTCTACTACTACCTCTGGCAGCCCATTCCAGACACTCACTACCCGCTGAGTGAAGAAATTGCCCCTCTGGGCCCTTCTGAATCTCTCCCCTCTCACCTTAAACCCATGCCCTCTAGTTTTAGACTCCCCTACCTTTGGGAAAAGATGTTGACTATCTACCTTATCTATGCCCCTCATTATTTTATAGACCTCTATAAGATCACCCCTAAGCCTCCTACGCTCCAGGGAAAAAAGTCCCAGTCTATCCAGCCTCTCCTTATAACTCAAACCATCAAGTCCCGGCAACATCCTAGTAAATCTTTTCTGCACTCTTTCTAGTTTAATAATATCCTTTCTATAATAGGGTGACCAGAACTGCACACAGTATTCCAAGTGTGGCCGTACCAATGTCTTGTACAACTTCAACAAGACGTCCCAACTCCTGTATTCAATGTTCTGACCAATGAAACCAAGCATGCCGAATGCCTTCTTCACCACCCTGTCCACCTGCGACTCCACCTTCAAGGAGCTATGAACCTGTACTCCTAGATCTCTTTGTTCTATAACTCTCCCCAACGCCATACCATTAACTGAGTAGGTCCTGGCCTGATTCGATCTGCCAAAATGCATCACCTCACATTTATCTAAATTAAACTCCATCTGCCATTCGTCGGCCCACTGGCCTAATTGATCAAGATCCCGTTGCAATCCTAGATAACCTTCTTCACTATCCACTGTGCCACCAATCTTGGTGTCATCTGCAAACTTACTAATCATGCCTCCTAAATTCTCATCCAAATCATTAATATAAATCACAAATAACAGTGGACCCAGCACCGATCCCTGAGGCACACCACTGGTCACAGGCCTCCAGTTTGAAAAACAACCCTCTACAACCACCCTCTGCCTTCTGTCGTCCAGCCAATTTTGAATCCAATTGGCAACCTCACCCTGGATCCCGTGAGCTTTAACCTTCTGCAACAACCTACCATGCGGTACCTTGTCAAAGGCTTTGCTAAAGTCCATGTAGACAACGTCTACTGCACTGCCCTCATCTACCTTCTTGGTCACTCCCTCAAAAAACTCAATCAAATTTGAGAGACATGATTTTCCACGCACAAAGCCATGCTGACTGCCCCAAATCAGTCCTTGCCTCTCTAAATGCTTGTAGATCCTGTCTCTCAGAATACCTTCTAGCAAATTACCTACTACAGACGTTAGGCTCACCGGTCTGTAGTTCCCAGGCTTTTCCCTGCTGCCCTTCTTAAACAAGGGCACAACATTCGCCACTCTCCAATCTTCAGGCACCTCACCTGTGGCTGCCGATGATTCAAATATCTCGGTTAGGGGACCCGCAATTTCCTCCCTAGCCTCCCACAACATCCTGGGATACATTTCATCAGGTCCCGGGGATTTATCTACCTTGATGCGCTTTAAGACTTCCAGCACCTCCTCCTCTGTAATATGCACACTTCTCAAGACATCACTATTTATTTCCCTTAGTTTCCTAACATCCATGCCTTTCTCCACCGTGAATACCGATGAGAAATATTCATTCAGGATCTCACCCAACTCTTGTGGCTCTGCACATAGATGTCCTTGTTGATCCTTAAGAGGCCCGACTCTGTCCCGAGTTACTCTTTTCCCCTTTATGTATCTGTAGAATCTCTTTGGATTCTCCCTTGCATTATTTGCCAAAGCAATTTCATGTCCCTTTTTGCCCTCCTGATTTCCCTCTTAACTCTATTTCGACAATCTCTATACTCTTCAAGGGATCTACTTGATCCCAGTTGCTTATGTACGTCATATGCCTCCTTCTTCTTTTTGACCAGAGTCTCAATATCTCGAGTCATCCAGGGTTCCCTACTTCTACCAGCCTTGCCCTTCACTATAAAGGGAATGTGCTTACCCTGCACCCTGGTTAACACATTTTTAAACGCCTCCCATTTACCAGCCGTCCTTTTGCCTGCCAATAGTCTCCCCCAATCTACCTCTGCAAGTTCCTGTCTGATACCATCAAAATTGGCCTTGCCCCAATTAAGAATTTTAACTCTTGGGCCAGACCTATCATTCTCCATAGCTATCTTAAAACTAATGGAATTATGGTCACTTGTCCCAAAGTGATCCCTCACTAGCACTTCTGTCACTTGCCCTTCCTTATTTCCCAAGACGAGGTCAAGTTTTGCCCCCTCTCTAGTCGGTCCATCCACATACTGAATGAGAAATTCCTCCTGAATACACTCAACAAATTTCCCTCCATCCAAGCCCCTAATGCTATGGCTGTCCCAGTCAATGTTGGGAAAGTTAAAGTCCCCTACTACTACCACCCTATTATTCTTGCAGCTATCTGTAATCTCCTTACATATTTGCTCCTCAATTTCCCGCTGACTATTTGGGGGCCTGTAGTACAGTCCTACCAAGGTGATCTCTCCCTTCTTATTTTTCAGTTCCACCCATATAGACTCAGTGGGCGAACCCTCGGATATATCCCCTCTAAGTACTGCCGTGATGTTCTCCCTGATCAAAAACACTACTCCCCCTCCTCTCTTACCTCCTGTTCTATCCTTTCTATAGCATCTGTACCCCGGAACATTGAGCTGCCAGTCCTGCCCCTCCCTTAGCCATGTTTCAGTCATAGTTATAATATCCCAGTCCCATGTGCCCGTCCATGCCCTGAGTTCATCCGCTTTGCCCGTCAGGCCCCTTGCATTGAAATAAATGCAGTTTAATGTAGACCTTCCTTGCTCTCTGCCCTGCTTTCTCTGGTCATGCTTTACACACTCTCCCTTCCTGCCTTTTGTTTCTGTCCCCACTGACTTCCTACATCGGTTCCCATCCCCCTGGCACATTAGTTTAAACCCTCCCCAACTGCACTAGCAAACACCCCCCCGAGAACATTGGTTCCGGTCCCACCCAGATGCAGACCGTCCGATTTGTACAGGTCCCACCTCCCCCAGAATCGGTCCCAATGTCCCAGGAATTTGAAACCCTCCCTCTTGCACCATCTCTCAAGCCACGTATTCATCCTAGCTATCCTGTCATTCCTACTCTGACTATCATGTGGCACTGGTAGCAATCCTGAGATTACTACCTTTGAGGTCCTACTTTTTAGTTTAACTCCTAACTCCCTAAATTCAGCTTGTAGGACCTATATTTTTTACCTATATCATTGGTGCCTATATGCACCACGACAGCTGGCTGTTCACCCTCCCCCTCCAGAATGCCCTGCAGCCGCTCCGAGACATCCTTGACCCTTGCACCAGGGAGGCAACATACCAACCTGGTTTCTCGTTTGCGTCCGCAGAAACGCCTGTCTATTCCCCTTACAATTGAGTCCCCTATCACTATAGCTCTGCCACTCTTTTTCCCGCCCTTCTGTGCAGCAGAGCCAGCCACGGTGCCATGAACCTGGCTGCTGCCACCTTCCCCTGGTGAGCCATCTCCCCCAACAGTTTCCAAAACGGTAAATCTGTTTTGGAGGGAGATGACCGCAGGGGATCCTTGCACTGCCTTCCTACTCTTCCTCTGTCTGTTGGTCACCCTTTCCCTATCTGCCTCAGTAATTTTAATCTGCGGTGTGACCAACTCACTGAATGTGCTATCCACAACCTCCTCAGCATCGCGGATGCTCCAAAGTGAATCCATCCGCAGCTCCAGAGCCGTCAAGCGGTCTAACAGGAGCTGCAGTTGGACACACTTCTTGCAGATGAAGGAGTCAGGGACACCAGAAGGGTCCCTGACTTGCCACATCTCACAAGAGGAGCATGACACGGGTCTGAGCTCTCCTGCCATGACTTAAACCTGAAGTTAAATTTGAACTACACTACACAGCTAAGAGAAAGTCAAAGAGAGAGAAATCACTTACCAGTTACAAGCCAATCACTTACCTGCTGGCTGTGATGTAATTGCTCCAGAGACTCCCTCACAGCTCTGCTTCTCTGCACCTCCTTCAGGTGAGCACCAAATTCCCTTAACTAGTTAATTAATTTACTTAATTAATTTGATTTTTTTCTTTTTTTGTCACTCCCCTCTTACCCGAACTCAGCCTTACCCAAACTCAGATACACTCTGTTTGCCTCCAGCACTCCTTTTCTATAGGCACTTCAGCCACACCCTTTGTATCCTTCCTGATTTACAGTCAGCCAATAGGCCTGCTCCCAAAACTGATCTCTCTCCCGAACAGCTGACCTGCAAGGTAAGGAAGTGGTTAAGCAGTACTTACCTCACCCACGGCGCGCCCTTTTAAACTGTCCCCTCTGCCTCGCAGCTCCCGCGCTTTTTGAAACTCCCGCGCTGTTTCCAAGGTCCCGGCTCCCTCTCTCTCCCGAACAGCTGACCTGCAAGGTAAGGAAGTGGTTAAGCAGTACTTACCTCACCCACGGCGCGCCCTTTTAAACTGTCCCCTCTGCCTCGCAGCTCCCGCGCTTTTTGAAACACCCGCGCTGTTTCCAAGGTCCCGGCTCCATCTCTCTCCCGAACAGCTGACCTGCAAGGTAAGGAAGTGGTTAAGCAGTACTTACCTCACCCACGGCGCGCCCTTTTAAACTGTCCCCTCTGCCTTGCAGCTCCCGCGCTTTTTTGAAACTCCCGCGCTGTTTCCAAGGTCCCAGCTCCCTCTCTCTCCCGAACAGCTGACCTGCAAGGTAAGGAAGTGGTTAAGCAGTACTTACCTCACCCACGGCGCGCCCTTTTAAACTGTCCCCTCTGCCTCGCAGCTCCCGCGCTTTTTGAAACTCCCGCGCTGTTTCCAAGGTCCCGGCTCCCTCTCTCTCCCGAACAGCTGACCTGCAAGGTAAGGAAGTGGTTAAGCAGTACTTACCTCACCCACGGCGCGCCCTTTTAAACTGTCCCCTCTGCCTCGCAGCTCCCGCGCTTTTTGAAACTCCCGCGCTGTTTCCAAGGTCCCGGCTCCCTCTCTCTCCCGAACAGCTGACCTGCAAGGTAAGGAAGTGGTTAAGCAGTACGGTTGCGACGCAGAATAGAGCCATCCGGTAGACGAACCAGGAACGAGCGGGGGGCCACCTGCCGAAGGACAACAGTGGTTGCAGACCAGCCACCATCCGGAAGATGGACATGGATGTTGTCATCTGGAGCCAGAGCAGGGAGATCAGCTGCACAGGAGTCATGACCCGCTTTGTGCTGTGCACAAGGCAGCTGCATCCGGCGGAGGACCGGAACGTGGTCGAGGTCTGGGACATGGATGGACGGCACCGTCATCCTCAGGGTGCGACTCATGAGTAACTGGGCTGGCGACAGGCCAGTGGACAGTTGGGCGGAGCGATAGGCCAGCAAGGCAAGGTAGAAATCAGACCCAGCGTCGGCAGCCTTGCATAGGAGCCATTTGACGATATGTACTCCCTGCTCTGCTTTGCCGTTGGATTGGGGGTACAGGGGACTGGATGTCACATGGGCAAAATTGTATCACCTGGCAAAGTTGGACCATTCTTGGCTGGAGAAACAGGGGCCATTGTCCGACATAACCGTGAGCTGGATGCCGTGTCGAGCAAAGGTTTCTTTACATGCACGAATGACTGCAGACGAGGTGAGGTCGTGCAACCGTATCACCTCCGGGTAATTCGAAATGTAGTCCACGTTCAGGACATAGTCTCTACTCAGTGCGTGGAACAGGTCGATGCCCACCTTGGTCCATGGTGACATGACCAACTCATGGGGCTGCAGGGTTTCACATGATTGGGCCGGCTGGAAGCGCTGACAAGTGGGGCAGTTGAGCACTGTGTTGGCTATGTCCTCATTAATGCCGGGCCAGTACACTGCCTCTCGGGCCAGTTGGCGGCACTTTTCCACGCCAAGGTGGCCCTCGTGTAGTTGGTCCAGGACAAGCTGGCGCATGCTATGCGGGATGACAATGCGGTCCAGTTTTAGAAGAACCCCGTCAATTACCGCCAGATCATCTCTGACATTATAGAATTGAGGACATTGGCCCTTGAGCACGACACGCTGTAGCAAGGGGTCAGCCGCCGTCTCGCGGCAAATTTGGACGAGGCGTTCATCCAAGGCAGATAGATTGGAGGCCGTGAATGCCACATGGGCATCAACCTGGCATACAAATCCCGCTGGATCACATGGAGTGTTGACTGCCCTGGAGAGAGCGTCAGCAATGATGAGGTCCTTGCCTGGGGTGTATACCAGCTGGAAGTCGTATCGCCGGAGCTTGAGAAGAATACGCTGGAGGCGAGACGTCATGTCGTTCAAGTCCTTCTGTATTATATTGACCAGCGGGCGATGGTCGGTCTTGACGGTGAATTGAGGAAGTCCATAGACGTAATTGTGAAACTTAACAACACCGGTCAAAAGGCCCAGGCACTCCTTTTCTATCTGCGCGTAGCGCTGCTCCGTGGAGGTCATCGCACGTGACGCATATGCAACGGGGGCCCATGATGAGGCCTCATCACGTTGAAGGAGCACTGCCCCAATGCCGGATTGACTGGCATCGGTCAAAATTTTGGTCTCCTTTGCTGGACCAAAGAAAGCTAAGACCGGGGCCATGGTCAGTTTTGCCTTGAGTTCTCTCCATTCGCACTCGTGGGCAGTTAGCCATTGGAAGTCTGTCGTCTTCCTGACCAGGTTCCTGAGAGCCGTGGTATGAGAGGTGAGATTAGGGATGAATTTCCCTAAAAAATTGACCAAGCCCAGAAATCGGAGGACCGCCTTCTTGTCCTCTGGTCTTTTCATAGCTGTGATGGCAGCTGCCTTGTCCGCATCCGGCTGCACACCCAATTGGGAGATGTGGTCCCTGAGGAACTTGAGTTCTGTCTGACCAAAAGAGCATTTGGCCCTGTTGAGGCGGAGGCCATGCTCATGTATACGTCTGAATACGCGCTGGAGGCGACTAACATGCTCCTGCGGGGTGGTGGACCTAATGATTATGTCATCGACATAGACGTGAACACCTTCAATGCCTTCCATCATTTGTTCCAGAATCCTAAGGAACACAGAGATGCAGAGATGATCCCAAACGGCATCCTGTTGTAACAATATCTTTCAAAGGGGGTGTTAAATGTGCAAAGTTTCCTGCTGGATTTATCGAGCTGGATTTGCCAGAATCCTTTTGAGGCGTCGAGTTTGGTAAAGAGCTTGGCGCGAGCCACCTCACATGTGAGCTGTTCGCGCTTGGGAATTGGATAGTGCTCTCTCATAATATCGCGATTTAGATCCTTGGGATCAATGCAAATTCTCAATTCGCCGGAAGGCTTTTTTACACATACCATGGAGCTGACCCAGTCGGTCGGTTGCGTGATTTTGGAAATGACTCCTTGGTTCTGGAGGTCCTGCAGCTGCTGCTTGAGGCGGTCCTTAAGGGGTGCTGGGACCCTGCGAGGTGCATGCACCACAGGCGTGGCATTCGGTTTTAATAAAATCTTGTAGGTGTATGGGAGCGTGACCATGCCCTCGAAGACGTCGTGGTGCTGGTTGATAATGGTCGCGCTGCGCCCTGAAGGCACTGTCCTGAAAGGCAGACGCGTCAGCAGGAGAGAGAGAGTGAACTCTCTGAACTAGGTTCAACAGCTTGATGCCTGCGCGCCAAGCAGGGAGGCTTTTGAGGAGCCCCCGGTTTCAAAGGGAAGGATGGCTTTGCGTGATCTATGCGTCACTTCAAGTTGGCACGAGCTGCTGGCAGCAATGGCATTGCCATTATAATCTAATAGCTGGCAGGCTGATGGCAGGATGGCTGGTTTGACACAAAGACTTTGGAGGTCAGACCGCACAATGAGATTGGCGAGGCACCAGTGTCCAAGCGGAATCGTATTTGGGACCGGTTGACCGTAAGGGTGACAGACCACTCATCGTCCGGATCGATGCTGTATACCGATAGAGGCGGCATTCTTTGCTTCCGGGACACCCTGTGTTTTGTAATGATACCGACTCGAAAAGGCGCCTTTGGGTCCTCAGTGTCAATATCGGGTAGCAGGTCCGAATCGGGCTTGGTGACTGTGGGTTGAATGGCCCGGACATTCCTGCGAGGCTGGCCGGAGTGACGAGAGTTGGCAGGCTGAGCTCATCTGCATAAAGCAGCATAGTGGCCAAGTTTGCAACATCTGTGGCATCGTTGGGATTTGGCAGGACATTGCTGCTTTAAGTGGGCGGAGCCACAGTTGCTGCACATTGTAGCGTCAGAACGTTCGCTGCGCCACCGCGCATGCATGGTGCGGTCGGACGTGGTGCGCGCCTGCGCAGTACGTTCGTCGACGTTGACGTCGCCGTCCCCTCGTTCGGTGCACACTATTGTAGCAAATTTCTGAGTCTCCTCGTCCAACTCTAGTTGCAGGTAGGCATGACTGAGGTCTAATTTTTGAATAGGTAAGGTTCCCCCGCCAGATTAGCGTAGAGGTCCTCAATTCGGGGAATCAGATACCGATCGACTTGGGCAGCCTGATTTGTGGTCACCTTATAGTCCCCACAAATCCTTATCGAGCAAACAGGTTTTAGTACAGGGACTATCGGCGGCACCCACTCTGAAAACTGAATCAGCTTTATTATACCAAGCTCTTCCAATCTCTTTAACTCCGCTTCAACCTTCCGATGCAGTGCAGATGGCACTGGTCTGGCTCTGAAGAACTTGGGCATTAAATCCAGATTGATATATATCTTGACTTTTACGCCTTTATTCTGGCCCTTTTGGAAGACATTTTCATAGCCATTCAATATTTTGAGCATTTCCAGCCAGTTGAGCCTAATCTTCTGTAACCAGTCTGTTCCTAACAGACTGAGCCAATGTCTTTCCATGACAACAAAAGGCAGATTGGCCTCCTGCCTCTGTAGGTCACTGGGGTTTGGCTGTTCCAGGGATCTTCAAAATGTCCCTGTTGTATGTTGAAAGCTTGGCGAAAGTACTCATCAAGTTAAAGACTGCGTTCCTGATATTGGAAGGCCTTCTCACCCACCAAGGTCATCGAAGCCCCAGTGTCGACTTCCATTTTAAGGGGTTTACCATTTCCTCTTCAGATAATTTCAATTGGGGCCGTCTTTTTCAATTGGACTGCATTCAAACGATTCATTACATGCTTTTCTTCAGGGCTCTTCTACACAACGTTCAGTGACATTGTGGACTGCTACTGCTGTTGTTTTTTATTGCATTGGCGCGCTTTGCCTCACACATCAATGTGCTTGAATGCACCCCCTTTGGTTGCATTGCAAGCACACATAGGAACAGGAGTAGTCAATTCAGCCCCTCGAGCCTGTCTTGCCTTTCAATGAGAACATGGCTGGTCCATGACCTAACTGCATATACCTGCCTTTGGCCCACATCTCTTAATATCTTTGCTTAGCAAAAATCTATCTATCTCAGGTTTAAAATTAACAACTGATCTAGCTTCGCCTCTGTTTGTGGGAGCAAGTTCCAAAACTCTACCATCCTTTGAGTGAAGAAGTTCTTTCTAACATCTCCCCTGAATGGCCTAGCCCTAATTTTTAGACCATGCCCCCTAGTCTTAGAATCTCCAACCAGTGGAAATACTTTGGGCGGGATTCTCTAGCTCGCCCACCTGGCGACCGGAATCCCACCTGAGGTAATGGACTTTTCCATTGTCTGCGTCTCGCCCGTGGCATTCTTGCAGCGGGCAGGGCGGAAGAATCCAGCCTTTATCTTTATTTGTCCTTCCATGTTAATATCTGGAATATTTCGATCAGATCACCCCTTACCCTTTTAGATTTTAGTGAAAACAATCTAATTATAGGAATCACTCCTCGTAACTCAACCCTTGTAATCCAGGTATCATTTTTGTAAACCTACACTGCACTCCCTCCAAGGCCAAAATATCCTTCCTAAGATGTGGTGACCAGAACTGCTCACAGTACGCCAAGTGGGGTCTAACCAGGGTTTTGTTCTAACTGCAATATCACCCAGGTGTCTTCATACTCCAATCCTCTAGATATAAAGGCAAGCAATCCATTAACCTTTTTGATTATTTTCTGCACTTGTTCCTGGCATTTTAAGGACCGATGCACCTGAACCCCCAAGTTTCTTCGGACATCCACTGTACCTAACCTCCTTCCATTTAGAAAGAACTCTGCTCTATCCTTTTTTGGTTCAAATGGATAACCTCACACTTGCTCACATTAAATTCTATCTGCCACAATTTTGCCCATTCACCTAGTCTGTCAATATCTCCTTGCAATTCTATGCAATCATTTAGACTGTCTCCAGTGCCACCTAACTTTGTATCACCTGCAAATTTGGATATATGACTTTCTCTGTCATCATCCAAGTCATGAATGAATAATGTGAATAATTGAGGCCCCAACACAGAGCCCTTCAATCACATTTGTTTTGATGTTTTAAGTTTGCTTTGACATTCCTATTACTTTGATGCAGTTTCCCTTTAAGGAGCTGCATTTTAATTTGTGCCTCAGTTCATTGATAGTTTATTTGGTTAGCCAAAAGAAGCACACCGCTCTGCTGTCTTCACGCCTCTGTATAAACGTTCTCATGTGCCTAGTCTCAATAAATGAATCCACAATTTGTTTACACAATCCTTCATGAGCATTTGGTACTTTTATATCATTATTGTAAAGTTCCAGACAAGCAACCACACGTAGGCGATGACTGTAAGAAAATTCAATCTTCATTTTACCTACTATAATACAACTCCTACTCCTCGAAGGATCACTCAGGCCGGGATATTTGTGTCCCATGGGGCCCTTGGCTTAAGGGTGTAGCTCCGCCCCCTCATCTGGGGAGATCATACTCAGGTGAGGCCGTTGGGACTCTGATGTTGCAGACCCCGTGGCCTCTTGTCGGTTATAACAATTATAAAAACATAACAACTGTCACCTGCATTAAATTCAACCTACATGGAAAACAATGGGCCGAAAACTCCTTGTGAGGCCTATTTCTGACCAGGTAGAGAGAGGCTTTTTTCAAAGTTACACTGATACCATAAATTCAATCAGGCAGCAACAGACTGCAAGGGAAAACCTACTTCAAGAAAAATCTGCAGAGCCTGAGAGAGGCTGAATCTACCTCCTCTTGCTCTTTTTCATTCTCAGGGCAGCTTTGCATTGTACCCTAAGTATGAGAAGTTTAATGTTGACGGTTTCTATGTTTGAAGTGCTGTCCCTGTTCTGTACTTTTTAGTCACCGTTGTGAGAATTTCCTTGCGCTCTTTGACTGACTGTGTTTGTCCACGGCAGTGGCATTATGACCCTGAAATTATTGTAAATGTTCGACAATTAGCTTTCAGTCATTCATGCAGCACTGTTTGTGTTGGGAAAGTTATTTATTAACAAAGACCATGACTTAAATGTTTCAGCACAAAAAAACATTTCTACTTTTAAAGTTATAGTGGAGCCATTCAGGGGTAGGTGTTAGGGAACCCTGGTCTTGCTGATTTATATTAATAACCATGACTTTGGTGTAAAGGGCATTAAATACAAAATACATGTATGAGACAAAACTTGGAAGTATTTGGAACTGTGAGGAGGATAATGTTGAGCTTCCAAAGAACCTGGAGAGGTTGGCGGAATGGACGGACAAGCAACAGATGAAATTTAATGCAGAGAAGAGTGAAGAAAGTAATTTTGGAAGTAAGAAAGTGGAGAAATAATATAAAATAAAGGGCACAATTCTAAAGGAGGCACAGGTGCAGATAGACCTGGGTGCATATGTACATCAATCATTGAAGGTGGTGTTGTAAAGTTAAAGTCATCATAGTCCCTTTTGAGGAGGAGAGCTGACTGGTGGTGATTTAACCTGAGGATCACCACACCTCGGGCGAGGGGCAAGGCTGAGAAGGCGGGGCTTTTGTGAATAATCCCAGCCGGTACAGGAATCTAACCCGTGCTGCAGGCCTGACTCTGCAACACGATCCAGCTGTTTAGCCAACTGAGCTAAACTGACAGTAGGGCATATTTGAGAGTTTGGTTAAAGCACAAGTCATCCTAGGCTTTATTGATGAAGGCATAGAGTACAAAATCAAGGATGTTATGTCGAACTTGCACAGAACACTGGATCAGCCTCAATTGTAGTATTGGTCAGATCCACTTCCGGGTGCCACACCTTCGGAATTAAAGACATTAGAGAGAGTGCAGAAAAGATTCACGAGAGTGGTTTGAGATGAGGAACTTCAGTTATGTAGATAGTTTGGAGAAGTTGGGCCCTGTTTCCTTGAAGACAAGGCTGAGAGGAGATTTGGTGGAAGGATTGAGAATCGGAGGGCACAGATTTAAGGTAATTGGCAAAAGCAGGAATGTTACCATGAGAAAAAAGCGTATTCATACGCCAAGTGGTCAAGATCTGGAATGTAGTACCGGAGAGTGTTGTGAAGGATGATTCAATGGAGGCATTTAAGAGGGAATTGGATTATTACCTGAAGAGAAAGAGCATGAGACCCATGAAGTGGAGGGCAGCCTGCACGGACAAGATGGACTGAATGCCCTCCTGTGTTGTAATCATTGTGAATTTTGTACTTGATACAAACTGAAATTGAAGCAGCTTTGAACGTGGCTTATGTTCCCTGGAGTTGAGTTTTGAATGTTGAGGGGTGATCTAAGCAACATATTTAAATGATTAAAGTAAATACGGAGAAACTATTCCTTCAGGTGGGGCAAGCAAGAATAAGGTGACTTAATCTTAAAGTTAGGGCCATTTGGGGTAAAATCAAGAGCACTTTTTCTCACAAGGAGTGGCAGAAATCTAGAACTCACCTCCCCACAGGCTGTGGATGCTGGGCCAATGGAAATTTAAGGCAGATCTTCAAGTCTGAAGAGATATGGAGCAAAGGCAGCTAAATGGAGGTGAGATACAGACCATGCATCATCTAATTGAACACCAGAAGAGTCTCAAGCAGCTGGTTACCTTCCAAAAGTGTCCAATTTCTTCATGAACATGTTAAGTTGAGAAACAGTTTTTTAATGATGTTGATATTTTCTTTCAGCTGTAGCGGCCTTCAAAGTTAGATGGATCAGTTGTAGACCATTGAATGCCTGGGATAATAAGACACTGTAATACACAGAAATAATTTGGATGCTTCAGTAATTTGGATCCAGAGTACCTCATCACATTGAGCACCTTCACCTGGAGACTTAGATCAAGATGCTATCATTAATTTGGAATCATCACCTTTTTCCACTTGGACCAAAATAGATTCAGCTGCAACTACTGCAATGAAATCACCTCTTTGGATAGATTCTCATGAACAAGCAGGGAATTTAAAATTATTTCTGTTCAAAATGTTTGATAAGTACACATTGCAAATCCCAAACATGCTGTGAACTATCATTCCCAACATAGTCTGTGTGGCCCATGTGCAAACTTCATACATGCATTTGGCTTCAAAATGACTAATAAATAAATATCTTCTCAAATGTTCAGATAACTTCAGTTTGTGGCTGTTTCCACTCGAGTGAAATCACCGTTTAAAAATGCAATGCTTAAATGTGACTGACACATTTCAACCATAGTCTAGATGCAACTTTGTAGCAGACATTATATAGATTCAAAATTGCAGGCGGTACACCTGCCATCTCTGGGTGTGCAGAGCTGTCAGATGAAGCTCCTGACACTGACACCACCTAGATTAATAAAGCTTGTTGCCTCGAATTCCCAATTCTGCAACATCGTGCAGTTCTGTTCCAGTGTCACTAGCAGTGATGGTGGGTGCGGCTGAAGGCAGCAATTCCTATTCATGTCATCAGTGAAGCAGAACTTCATAATGACAGGGTGGCAGTTCTGTACAAAATGTGATTACAAGTTGTACAACGCAGCCGTGTGACACAGCGGAAGAGGTGACTGATGCCAGTAAAGGGGGTGAAATAGTTCATGCTTCCCATTGAAGACAAATGCTATTTGCCACAGGTTGTATTTTTCAAAAGTGGCAATGATTTATAGCGTTTTATAATTTACAGTTGGGTGTCAAGATTCGCTGCAATCTCTTCAGACAATTGCTATGGAGTTGGCGAAAATCAATTACACTTATTAAAATTTGCACTTACTGAGCAGATGGATGTTGGTTCACACAAAGGCAAAAGCTTTCCACTTCAGATACCCAAGGGTAGAATTTGAACCTCATTCCATGAGGGTTAAAATTGAGCTGCTCTTTTTTCTGCTCTGACAATGCCCAATGGCCATTTTAAAGTTGGATGGTTCAGGTGTTTACTTCACTTATAAATATATGCTAATTGCAGTAGTCCTGCTCAGAAAGGGCCTCGGCAAATTTACGGCTGACTGTGACCTATACATCAATACAACTAGGCACTTAGCAGAGGATCCTGTGGTGTTCTTTGTAATTCTTATTATCAGGATGGATGTCATAGTGTTCACAAAGACCACAGAAGCTAAGTTCAATAACAAAGCTAACGTTTATTACACTACTTATTAAAGCTCGACCACTTACTCCTATAGCAAGCAATAATCGATTCACCTACAATCTACAATGTTAGCACAGTTGCTTCACAGCTCCAGGGTCCCAGGTTCGATTCCGGGCTTTGGTCACAGTCTGTGAGGAGTTTGCACAATCTCCCCGTGCCTGCATGGGTTTCCTCCGGGCGCTCCGGTTTTCTCCCACTGTCCAAAGATGTGCAGGTTAGGTGGATTGGCCATGATAAATTGCCCTTCGTGCCCAAAAAAGGTTAGGTGGTGTTACTGGGTTACGGGGATAGGGTGGAGGCATGGGCTTAAGTCGGGTGCTCTTTCCAAGAGCTGGTGCAGACTTGATGGACCGAATGGCCTCCTTCTGCGCTGTAAATTCTCTATACTAACACTAGTCTCCACACTCTATCTATAACTATAACCTGCATTCTGTAGACCTCTCCTCTGCACTCTCTCCAGCCCTCTCCCAGAACCCCGAGAGTCAGTGCTGGCTGGTAATGGAGTACGTAGCTACTTTCCCCTCAACATCTGGGCAGGCGACAAGCCTGATGCCAAAGGTTAACAGTGCTAATGAAAAATCCTCTTAATCATGACATGCCTTTTTGAACAGTTGTTTTACTATTCCGACTCCTTTCTTGGTTTCCCCATTCGATTGGGGGTATAATGGACTGGATGTGACGTGTTGGAAGTTGCAGCCTTCTGCAAATGACAACCATTCCCAACTACTGAAACAGGGTCCATTATCCATCATGACTTTTAGGGGTGTGCCATGTCAAGCAAATACAAACATCGCAGCTCTTATCACTGAGTGAGCAGTCAAATCTGTCAACATTATGACTTCAGGATAATTGGAATAGTAATCTATGATTGTCAGATAATCATTTCCTCTGAAATAGAACAAGTCCATCCCAACCTTAGACCATGGGTTAGTGACAATTTCACTCGATGCAAATGTTTCTTTGCACTGGGATGGTTGATGTGTTTGGCAGACACTATAATCTTGAACATAGTTGTCAACATCTTTATTGATGCCTGGTCAATATACTGATTGCTTGTCCTTTGCATTTCTCTATCCCTTGATGCCCTTCATGTATCTTTTCAAGAATACTTCTTCGTAGGCAGGACGGTATAACAATTCTGTCTCCTTTCAACAGGAATCCATTGACAACAGCCAGGTCATCCTTGAAACTGTTGCAGCTGCCATTAGGCCATCCTTCTCTCAGATGTTTGATCACCCGCTGAAGTATTGTATCCTTTTCAGTCTCGTCCCGAATTAAGCTTAGTTGTGCATCAGACACTGGTAACATGTCCTCGATAAATGTGTCTTGTGCTTCCACATTCAGTATAACTTCTGAAGCTTTCTCATCATTGTAACTCGTAGCTCTCGACAATGCATCTGCTACAACAAGTTCTTTGCCCTCAGCTTCATGCTGAGATGTGTTGGCAGTCTGATTTATTTGCACCAAATTTAATTAAATGCATGCATCTACACCAATTAATGATGATTTTGTGGCGTGAACAATTTCAAATTCTAATGGTATGCAGATATCACAGTTTTGTGCTGTGAGGCAGTAGGAACCAATCGTTGCACTTGCATTCCCATTGTAGTCTGTCAGCCGGCATTTGGACTTCCTAATCTTTGGAAACTTATTTAAAAGTTTCAGACCTGCCTCTGTTATCAAGTTTGCATGTGCACCTATATCCAGCTTAAATTCAGCATCAGACCCATTAACATTCAGTGTGACAGTCCAATCTTTTATTCGATCTGATACTTGAAGTATTGTCTTATCATCAGTGTCTCTGTTTCTACTCGGAACCCTGGATATGCGATATCCCTTCTTAGTTCCCAAATAACAGAAATTCAGGCTGGGCTTTTTGGCAAAGTTTCGTTGAACTTTATTTGTCAGCTTTAGTGCCTACTTGGAAACTTTGGTTACAATACAAACTTAGGTCAGATTGATTGTCTTTAGCGAATACAGTAGTTGAGTTTAAAATACAATTACCAATCTTGGTTATTCTTCAAATCATGATACACAGTACAACATTACTGATTGATTTAAACAAAAGAAAAATGGTGATTTAGCAAAAGCAGCAGTAAAGAAATAGATTTCAGAAAGAGATAGATTGATTCCGGAATGGATTTTCCATCCAGACAAGTGATTTTTAAGAACATTATTATCTTAAGGTTTCGCCTCATTTTCACCTATGATTGGCTTTAACTAATTTATAATTGACTCAATTCGACCAAAGTGTTTGTCTGTCAATTTTGTGAGACATATGTATTTAAATAAGTTGGTGTGAATTTTCCATTCCATCGCTTGCCAATTTTCCAAATAATCAACACCTGCATCTCAACATTAATTAGAAAACAACACAGCCTTCAGGGCATTATGACCTGAGACTGTGTATTACCATGGAAATGGAGCTATCCAGGCTGGGCAAGTAGTAACATACAATAGGGTCTTTTTGCTAGTTGGTGTCATTGTCCTTCAGTCTTTAGCTGTTTGTAAAATGTAAAACCTGAGAAAGAATTTAGAGCGTGTTATCTGGATTAACCCTTAGAAGATTCCCAGCTACAGATGCACTGAATGAGTTCTCATTTAAACCTCTTATATCTGACCAGAATATTCGATTTCTATCAGTGTCCAGTTTCTTAACTCTTGTAATCTCTTCTACCATGAAGGTATCTTGCATAGTATACTTAGAGAAATTGGAATTTGAAGTAAAAATATTTTCTTAGTTTCGTTCATTTTTTAAACTCTGCACTTTTTAATATCGATGGTATGATTTTTTAGAATCTTTTGCTGGCATCGCTGATGTAAAACGGCATTGGGAGGCAAAGTGATTGAGTTTACCACATCATGAGCATTTTTTTCCTTTTGCAGGACAATTGTTTCTATAATGGGCATGGCCACAATGTGTGCACATCATCACGCTGCTTGAGTCACTTCCAAAATGGCTGCCGTCAGTGGCGCGCTGTTTTCTAAACTGCGTCACTGAGTTCATGGCGTCGGCCACGTTTCGCGAATTCGCACCTTTTTCTTGAGCCCTAAACTCTGCATACTGGTTTGTGGCATGCTCACTAGCCTTGCAGAGATTTATAGCTTCTTCTAAAGACAAAATCAGTCTTCTAAGTAAATGTTCTCGCAACGGCTCATCATATACACCAAACACGATCTGATCCCGAGTTAATGAATCCATTATGGAGGAAGAATTATAAGACTGAGCTCTGAGCCTTAGATTAGTGATAAATGAATCTATTGATTCTCCTTTCAGTTGCAGCCTTTTTTGAAACATGTAGCACTCATAAGTTTCATTCACTTGCGCTTTACAATGAACATCGAATTTGTTCATGGCCCGCTCTTATTTTTTCTTATCCTCACTGTCTTCAAACTCAAACAAATTATATAATTCAAATGCCTCGGTCCAGCTATATTTAGGAGGAGCGCAATTTTGCAATGATCAGGAGCTGATTCTATAACAGAGGCAGATAAAGAAACTTCAAATTGCTGTTTGAATTTTTCCAGTTTAGACTTAGTTTACCGGTCATCCTGAAGTGTTCTGGCTTTTTCAGACATTCCAACACTCTCTAGACCTCTCCTCTGTACTCTCCCCAGCCCTCTCCCAGAAGCCTGAGAGTCAGCACTTTATATTGTCATGTGAGAGTACCTTTAAGAAATGGATGTTTAAGCAATGTACCTTTCAGAAATGGAGCTGATCATATTACTGAAGTGATGTCAGAGGGTGGGGGAGCTGTTTTTTTGAGTTTCCGTTTGAGAACGCAGCTGGGAGTGTCTGTGTGCAGTGAGCTGCAGGAAGAAACACAAAGCTGGTCTGTTTATTTCTGCAATCCAAAGACTATAAATATATTGAATGTAACCTAATGTGTTCTTATTTTTGAAGGTTTGAAGTCTTTTGTATGTTTAAAGGAACAGTTTGAAGGATTATTTAGTGTTGTAGTCTTTTGGGGTTATCTTTGAAGTAATGAGTGTTAAGATATTCAATGTTTGTTTTAAAAGGGTTAACTTGAGTTCATAGAATAAACATTGTTTTGTTTTAAAAACCACTTATCCATTTCTGCTGTATCACAACTGGAGAGTACTCTGTGTGCTTCCCACACCACAATCTATTACAAGTTGTGGGTCGGTTGAACTCCATGAAACACTTTGGGCTTCAGTAAACCCGTACCCATAAAATTGGGGGCTCGTCTGGGATAAAAGTCTATCGATTGGACTGGCGTAACAAACTTAAAGACAGTGAGGGGTGAGCATATTGTGGTTGCTTTTCAGGTGTGGTATTTTAGTTTCAGTGGGGAGTGTGTTGTGGACAATGGCTCTTTCAGAGGCTCAGGAGTTTTTGGGGATGGGCACGGTAACACGCAATACCTTAAAGACAGAGACTAAAAACAGACTGTTAGATTTGGCAAAAGCATTGCAGTTAACATTGCCTGGCAAAATGCAAAAAGATGAGGTACTTACCACGGAGCTGAGCATTTAAATTTGCCTGAGATACATTCTGACTCATTAGAAATGGCAAAGCTCCAGTTGCAGATTAAGCAATTTGAACATGAAAAAGAATTAAAGCAGCTTGAATATGCAATGAGAGAAAAAGAAAATGAGAGAGAAGAAAGAAACAAAGAATGAGATAGAGATAGAGAGGAAAAAGAAAAGGAGAGAGAAGTAAGAAACAAAGAAAGAGATAGTGAGAAAAGGGAAAAAGAGAGAGAGAGTGAACTTCATAAAATGGCTATGAAATATGAAAATCAGTTAAAATTGGCAGACACCAAGGGAAACATACAGTGGGATGAGATTGATGAGGAAAGTGAGACAGAGCATCATAGTCAAAGACGTGGTGGGGATCTATTTAAATATGTCTTAAGCATTGCCAAGGTTTGACGAGAAGGAGGTAGAAGCCTTTTTCATTTCATTTGAGAAGGTAGCTAAACAAATGAAATGGCCACAGGAATGTGGGTATTACTGATTCAAACAAAGCTGGTAGGTAGAGCTAGTGAAGTGTTTGCAACACTACCGGAGGATGTATCTGGAACATATGAGGAGGTGAAAAAAATCCATCTTGGGTGCATATGAGCTAGTGCCTGAAGCTTACAGACAAAGGTTTAGAAATTTAAGGAAAGAATTTGGTCAAGCATACATAGAGTTTGAAAGGCTCAAACAGAGTAATTTTGATAGATGGATTAGGGCTTTGAAAATAGGCCAAACGTATGTAGCTCTCAGAGAAATTATACTTTTGGAGGTGTTTAAAAATTCAATTCTTGATGTAGTCAGAATCATGTGGAAGAGCAGAGGGTTAAAACTATGAGATTAGCAGCAGAAATGGCAGATGATTATGAATTAGTTCATAAATCAAGGCTTGGTTTCCGACATCAGATTCAGCCGGTGAGGGCTAGAAACTGGGCACATGAGAAATACTCAAGTGATAAAGGTAAAGGTGATCTGATGGGAGATAACAAAGAGAGTGTACCTCAGATTTTAAAAAATCCAGGAGGGTGGAAGAGAAATGAAAAGTTTCAAATGTTTTTACTGTAATAAACTAGGCCATGTAAAGTCACAGTGTTGGTGTTTGAAGAAAAACACTGGGAAGGCTGATGTGGTAAAACAGGATAAGACTGGGGTTTGTTAGAGTGGTAAAGGAAAGCCCAAGGGAAGCGAAGGAGGTGCAAACTATTGTACAGCCTGTTCAAGAGGTGATTGATAAGAAGGTGCCAGATGACTTTAAAGAATTTACTTGTGTGGGTAAAGTTTACTCATGTGTGTCAGGAGGAGCAGGTAAAGAAGTCACAATTTTAAGAGATACAGGAGCTAGTCAATCTTTAATGGTAAGAGATAGTTTGGGAAGAATGTTGCCAGAAAAGGTGGTAATATGTGGAATTCAGGTTGAGAGGAGTAGCGTTCCATTCCAAAAGGTAAGGTTGGAAAGTCCAGTGAAGAGTGGTGAAGTGGTAGTAGGAGTAATAGAGAAACTATCTTGTCCAGGAATACAGTTTATCTTGGGTAATGATACAGCTGGATCGCAGGTGGGAGTGATGGCTACTGTGGTTGATGAGCCAGTGGAAAATCAGACAACTGAAGTGTTGAAGGACGAATATACTGGGATTTTTCCAGATTGTGGAGTAACAAGGTCGCAAAGTCACAGGTTAAAACAAGAGGAGAAATCAAAGAGTGAAGATGAAGTTGAAGTGCAATAATCAGAAACGATTTTCGATCAGATGGTTGAAAAAGAACAAGAACAGGTGAAGGCTGAGGCGGATATTTGTAGTTCAGGAAAATTGGTGGGGTTACAACAGAAAGATGTAGAAATAAAACGGACATATCAGAAAGCATATACGGAAGAGGAATCTAAGAGTATACCAGAGTGTTATTACCGTAAAAGTGATGTCTTGATGAGAAAATGGAGACCTTTACATATGCAGGCGGATGAAAAGTGGGCAGAAAATTCATCAAGTAGTATTGCCGGTAGGGTATAGAGAGGAGGTGTTGCGAGTGGCGCATGAGGTACCAGTGGGAGGTCATTTGGGAGTAAGGAAAACTCAAGCTAAAATCCAGAAACATTTTTATTGGCCTGGACAACATAAAGATGTAGTTAAATTTTGACAATCATGTCACACATGTCAAGTGATAGGGAAACTTCAAGCAGTGATAAAACCAACGCCCTTAATACTCATTCCAGCATTTGAGGAACCTTTTACAAGGGTCCTAATTGATTGTGTAGGAACGTTTCCTGAAACAAAAAGTGGAAATAAATATCTTTTGACTATAATGGATGTGTCTACTAGGTTTCCAGAGGCCATTCCAGTACGTAATATTACAGCTAAAAAGATTGTGGAGGAGTTACTTAAATTCTTTATTAGATATGGACTACCCATAGAAATTCAATCGGATCAAGGATCAAATTCTACCTCAAAGTTATTCAAAGAAGTTCTGGATAGCTTAGGAATAAAACAATTTAAATCGACTGCATACCATCCAGAATCGTAGGGAGCATTAGAAAGGTGGCATCAGACATTAAAGACAATGTTGAGGGCTTATTGTCAAGATTATCCAGAGGATTGGGATAAAGGAATTCCATTTGTACTGTTTTCAATTAGGGATGCCCTAATGAGTCAACCAAATTTAGTCCTTTTGAACTAATTTTTGGTCATGAGGTAAGAGGACCACTTAAATTGATTAAAGAAAGATTGGTGGGTGAGAAATCGGAAATTACATTATTGGATTACGTGTCAAATTTTAGGGAACGATTAAATAGAGCAGGTGAATTGGCTAGACAACATTTGAAAGTTCCACAAAATGTGATGAAACGGGTAGTGGACAAGTAGCTAGGAGTGTCTGTGTGCAGTGAGCTGCAGGAAGAAACACAAAGCTGGTCTGTTGATTTCTGCAATCCAAAGAATATAAATATATTGAATGTAACCTAATGTGTTCTTATTTCTGAAGGTTTGAAGTATTTTGGATGTTTAAAGGAACAGTTTGAAGGATTATTTAGTGTTGTAGTCTTTTGGGGTTATCTTTGAAGTAATGGGTGGTAAAATATTCAATGTTTGTTTTAAAAGGGTTAACTTGAGTTCATAGAATAAACATTGTTTTGTTTTAAAAACCATTTCTGCTGTATCACACCTGGAGAGTACACTGTGTGCTTCCCACACCACAATCTATTACAAGTTGTGGGTTGGTTGAACTCCATGAAACACTTTGGGGTTCTGTAAACCCAGACCCATAGCAATATAATGCTGCATCTAGCTCCATCTGGTGGTCAATAATGATATTTCATTAACCCTTTATATTCAAGACATTCAACATAATGTCACAGATCCAAAGACAAGTGAAAATCCTTTTGTTTGCAATGAGGATCAGGAGTGCTAAGTTTGGGCCTAGATAAATCACGCTGAACTATAGCAAGCATACGATTTACCTGCAAACTGCTGAACATCTACCTCTTTACTCCCAGTATCGGTGGACAGCTGGATGACAAGATGTTAATGAAGTCTGGCTATTGTGGGGACAGGAAGTCTGATGGCACTCCCTGGCTTTTCTGACTGGGGGACAGGGGGAGGGGAGGAGGCGGGGGGGGGGGGGGGGGGGGTGTGGGGGTTGTAATTTCTGCTCAAGCCAACATTAAACATTCCTAATTGTAAAGCCTCTTATTTTCTATCTCAACACAAGCTTGAGCTGCAAAAGGTTGTTACTCTAGCCCTCACGTGACATGTTTTCCATTTTCCACACCAGTCATTCTGTGGCCATTTCATATGAGATGAGGAAATATAATGCGATGCCCACTAGAAACTGGGATAAGACTGTTCAAAATCATTTCACCACTTTGTTGAATCTTTTCAGCCATCAAACAGGAGTAGAGTTTTATTCAACAGTCTAGGCTACCTGTCAATCCAGAAAAAAAAACCATGATGTGGAGATGCCGGCGTTGGACTGGGCGAGCACAGTAAGAAGTTTTACAACACCATGTTAAAATTGGACTTTAACCTGCTGTTGTAAGACTTCTTACAGAAACAAAAGAGCAAAATACATGCATTTATATGGTAACTTTTGTGAGCACGGATTATCTAAAAGTGATTTACCACAAATGAAGTATTATTTTGAAGTGTAGTCACTGGTGTAATGTGGAAAAAGCAGCAGCCAATTTATGTACCCAAACTCCCACTATCAGCAATGCGATAATGACCAAATAATCTGTTCTATTTTTATGATGTTGCTTGAGAGATAAATATTTGCCAGGACACAGTGTCTAACTCCCCTGCTGTTCAGTGATTTGGATCGCTTTTACACTGACCGATACCTGAACCAATGAAATTAAAATACCACAGCTGAAGCCACAGACTACCTGGTGACAGGGCTCCACCTCCACAAAGGCAGTCTGACAGCTTTGGTCATGGTTACTTTTTTAAAAATTCAATGCGCTGATCTGGTGCCTCCATCTTGAGGCACTCTTTCTCTCCATTTACCTGCAGGTTGGCTTTCTATTGGCCCTCCAATTCCAGGATGACAGGTGCACCCCCCCTGCCCATTAATTGGCCAAACTTGCAAAAACACTGTACCTGATAGGGTGCGGGGTTGGGACCTGCATTTGATTCAGGTGTCAGGGTCCCAACCCCAAATTGAAAATCCAGCTCAGGTCCCAGAAATGAAAGGCCCGACTTCTCATTTTGCTACCCAGTTCCCCAAATAGCTCCTTGCATTTCTGTTCTGTTTCATTGTGTCGAAAACATCTGAAAGCCTTCACATAATGACTTTCTTTGAAGTGTTATTATGTGGCCAGAGGTAGCAGCCATTCTACCCTAGCAGCACCTCACAAACATCAATGTAGTCTGCTTGCTTTGAGAGCAAAAAATGCATCAAACAGCAGTACAATGCACAATGTAAGTCCAATTAGTTATGTGGGAATTCATTGTATTAATGGGCAGAATTTTTAAGTTAGTGGGGTTTCCCTTCCTGTCAGCTAAAGAGCCTCTGGCCAGCACATCACCAACAAGACTGGCTGCCCTGCAGCCATTTAACTGTCTACTGATTAGCTGGAGGTGGAACCTCTGCCTTTCAGTCAAGAAGAAGTCCTGCATCAGAGAGCTGCTGGAAAATCTGATTGACTTCAGCTCTTTAGTCCCAGGAACTGCACTGGACAGAACGGGGATTGCAAGCAGTACCCAGAGTCCAAGTCCTAGGTGTCCACGACCAGGTAAATGTGGGAGACGTTAGGATGGGGAGGGGAGGTGAAGCCTGGGGAGGGAAGGTGGGGGAATTTGTGCAGAGACCAGGTAGGGAGAGAACATCCACGGTGGCCAAAACCTTTTGGGGAGGCCGCGGGACCATTGAATCACTACAGGGCGGAGCGTAGGGCGCCAGGCCCGCTCAATAGATGCAAATGCATCATTATGACCCATTTGCATTTATTTACATGCACTCGCTGGCTTGTGGCATGGAACTAATTCACGCCGCCAGCAGGGCCTCGGAGTATCATGTTCGTCGGAGCCCAGGGCCGATCCCGACTTTTCCCCGACGACGTTGTTCGCCGCATTCTGAGCATTCCGGGATGGAGAATAAACCCCAATATGTTGTCAAATCTACCAGGGAACAGGCTATTTTAGATTTAGCATTGTGTAACGAGATAGGATTGATTAATGATCTTGTAGTAAAGGATCTTCTAGGGAAGAGTGATTATTGCATCTTCAATTTTAAATTCAGTTTGAGGTCAGCAAACTTGAGACCAATATTAGTGTTCGAGTGTTAAATCAAAGTAATTACAGTGGCATTAAGACAGATTGGCCCTCCTGCACTGGGCAGAAAGACTAAAAGGTAGAATAGTTGATGAACAATGGCAGACATTTGAGGAGACATTCAATTCCTCTGAGCTAAAATATATTTCAGAGAGAAAGCAAAATTATAAGAGGGAGGAAATGCATCTGTAGGAAAGCAAGGAGATTAAAGATAGCATAAAGGCAAAAACTAACGGATACCATACTGCAAAGGTCAGTGACAAGTTGCAAGATTGGGAACCCTTTAAAGACCAACAAAGGGTTACAAAAAAAAGTACTAAAATGAGCAAGGTAAATTATGGACAAAATCTAGTGCAAAACATAAAAACGGGTCGCAAAAGATTATAAGTATATAAAAAGGAAGAGAGTAGCTAAAGTCAATGTTGGTCCCTTAGAAGACAAAACTGCAGAGTTAATAATGAGGAACACAGAAATGGCAGACACTAATTCAATATTATTCCTGGTTTTCATGATGGGAGACACCAGAACCTTCCCAATAATGCAGAGGTTATTGAAAATGAGGAATATAAAACAATTGCCATCACTCAGAAAAGGTACTGAGCAAACTATTGGGATTAAAGGCAGGCAAGTCCCTAGGGTCTGATGGCCTACATCCTATAGTCTTAAAGGAAGTGGCAACAGAGATAGTGAAGGCATTGGTTATAATATTCCAAAATTCTCTCGATTCTGGAAAAGTTCCAGTGGATTGGAAAAAGGCGAATGTAACACTCATGCTCAAAAAGGGAGAAAGGCAGAAAGTAGGAAACTACACCAGTTAGTTTAATGTCTCATTGGAAAATTGTTGGAATCCTTATTATGTAAATAGTAACAGGACATTTGGAAAGTCAAAGCATAATCCATCAGAGTCAAAATGGTTTTATGAAGGGTAAATTGTGTTTGATTAGTTTTCTAGAATTCTCCGAAGATGTAACAAGCAAAGTGGATAATGGGAGATGTGTAGATAAAGAACAAAGAACAAAGAAAAATTACAGCACAGGCACAGGCCCTTGAGCCCTCCAGGCCTGCGCCGATCCAGATCCTCTATCTAAAACTGTCGCCTAATTTCTCAGGATCTGTATCCCTCTGCTCCCTGCCCATTCATGTATCTGTCTAGATACCTCTTAAATGAAGCTATCGTGCCCGCCTCTACCACCTCAGCCGGCAATGCGTTCCAGGCACCCACCACCCTCTGCGTAAAGAACTTTCCACGCATATCTCCCTTAAACTTTTCCCCTCTCACCTTGAACTCATGACCCCTAGTAATTGAGTCCCCCACTCTGGGAAAAAGCTTCTTTCTATCCACCCTGTCTATACCTCTCATGATTTTGTAGACTTCAATGAGGTCCCCCCTCAACCTCTGTCTTTCTAATGAAAATAATCCTAATCTACTCAACTTCTCCTCATAGCTAGCACCCTCCATACCAGGCAACATCCTGGTGAACCTCTCTGCACCTTCTCCAAAGCATCCACATCCTTTTGGTAATGTGGCGACCAGAACTGTACGCAGTATTCCAAATGTGGCCGAACCAAAGTCTTATACAACTGTAACATGACCTGCCAACTCTTGTACTCAATACCTCTTACAATGAAGGAAAGCATGCTGTATGCCTTCTTGACCACTCTATCGACCTGCGCAGCCACCTTCAGGGTACAATGGACCTGAACACCCAGATCGCTCTGTACATCAATTTTCCCCAGGGCTTTTTCATTTAGTGTATCTGGACTTCCAGAAAACATGGCTGGTGACACTTCTCAGTGTGGGATGTGTCCTTTTGAGACAATGAGGCAGTTTTGAATCCACAGACCAAATTGGATGATCCTTGGCGACCATCTTTTGCAGCACATTATTTACCATTTTTAAAAGAAAAGTTTGTTCCAGAAGATTCCACATTGAGTTCAGTTCATATTTTTAAAATTTATGAAAATGACATGCCCTAACTGGGCATGAGCAAGATAAAGCAAAAGACCTGAGGATTGGGAACATTTTAAAATTCAGCAAAGGCAGACCAAGGGATTGATTAATTTGAAATAAAACTAGCTGAGAACATAAAAACTGACTGTAAAAGTTTCTTGAGGTATGAAAAGAGAAAAAGATTGATAAAAACTAATGTAACTTACAGTCAGAAACGGGGGAATTCATAATAGGGACCAAAGAAATGGCTGAGGAACTAAATTGGTTTTTTGCTTCTGTCTTCACAAAGGAAGACATGAGTACTCACTCAGCCTGTTCAAATCTCACTGAAGCATCTCTGCATGTTCTGGATGTTCTGAGGAACACAAGGTCTACTGAGGAGTTGAAGGAAATTAGTATTAGTAAAGAAATAGTTTTGGGGAAATTATTGGGATTGAAGGCGGGCACACCTCCAGGGCCTTATAATCTTCATCCTAAAGTACTTAACGAAGTGGCCCTAAAAATAGTAGATCCATTGGCTGTCATTTTCCAAAATGTTTTGGACTCTGGAATGATTCCTACAGATTGGAGCGTAGAGAATGTAACCCCACTATTCAATAAGGGAGATAGAGAGAAAACAGACCAATGAGCCTAACATCAGTAGTACTGAAGTTGTTGGAGTCCATTATCAAGGATTTCATAGCACAACATTTGGAAAGCACTGGTGTAATCAGACAAAGTCAGCATGGATTTGCAAAAGGAAAATCATGCTTGACAAATCTACTAGAATTCTTTGAATATGTAACTAGTAGAGTTGACCAGAGAGAACCGGCGAATGTGGTTTATTTAGACTTTCAGAAGGCTTTTGACAAGGTCTCACATAGCAGATTAATATGCAAAGTTAAAGAGCATGGGATTAAGGGCAGCGTCTTGAGGTAGAAATCTGGTACGCAGACGGAAGCAAAAAGTTGGAATAAATTGATCTTTTTCAGATTGGCAGGCAGTGACTAGTGGGGTTGTTAAGTAATGGGTTAAGAGTGGTTGTGGACCTTAAGATCTAGGATAAGGCCATTTTTCCGAAAGGACAACTACCAAAAGTTGGTACAAAGGTGACATACTTGCCTGAAGGATCTAGTCAATGGAAGGATGCAACTGTTATTAGAGCAGGGAAGGCCACTGGAAAGTATAAACATTGGTTGAATGTACAGCATTCAGGGGAGGGAGTTAAGACAATGGATTGGGAACACGAAGTTCAAAAATGGAGGTCACAGAAGCGCAGTGCCAGTTCAGATAGTACATCGGTTAGTGAACAGGTCCGCAGGAAAAGGTCAAGAATTTTGAAAGGACATCCCACAGCAGATAGGAAAGATCAAGCAGTAGCAGTATAGAACAAGTTACAAGGCGGGAGAGGGGACGTAGTTTATCAAGGTCTCGGAACATGAGTAAGACTACGAATACTAATAGGAGTAGAAGCCCACATGCACGTGAGATTTTGGTGGCTTCCAATAAATTATATGAAAAGTTATCAAAGATGCTAAACAGCAAGAACTGCATAGTTGGAGTGAATTTGGGCTTTACACGGAAGTACCGGATAGGGGACAAAGAGCTCTGTCCCACAGATGGATTTGCACGGAAAAGGTTCTTCCAGATGGAACTTATAAGGCAAAGGCCAGGCTTGTGGCAAGGGGATTTGAAGAAAGCTTTGAAGATCAGGATTTAAGGGTAGATTCACCTACAGCAGGAAAAGTTAATTTTAAAGATCTTCTTTTAGCCACAAAGGAATGGGAATGCATATCTATAGATATGAAAGCTGCCTTCTTGCACGGGCATCAGCTCTAGAGAGACATTTTTCTCCGTCCTCCTAAAGAAGCAGCGAACACAGAAGGGGTATTCTGGAAGTTGAACAAATGTGTATGTGATTTGAATGTTGCACCTAGTGTCTGGTATTTTTCGGTAAGATCAGTCTTGTTAAAGCTAGGCTGTTACCAGTTGAAAGGAGTTCCGGTAATGTTTTACTGACACTATAAAGGGAACCTTTCTGGCATCTTTATGATGCATGTCAAATAATTTTTGTGGGGTGGGACTAGTGATTTTGAAGCTTTCGTAATCTCTGGTTTGAGGAAAGAATTCAGGGTTGGAAGTCAGGCTTCCGGTGCATTTAAATATATTGGACTGGAAATCGGACAGACTAAGTTAGGGGCAACTTTCCGTCAGCAATCTTATTTGGAAAGCATCAGTCCAATAGCAATTAGTTGTGGCCGGGTTTTCACAAAAAGATGCAAGATTTCAAAGATGGAAAAAGAGCAACTGCAAAGCTTAATTGGGCAACTGAATTGGTTAGGTAGACAGACTAGGCCGGACGTGAGTTTTGATGTCCTAGAGTTGAGTACAAAAATGAATGATCCCAAAGTGGAAGACGTAATAAGAGCAAATAAAGCGGTTGGCCAGACTAAAAATGCAGGAGTGTGTTTTGAGGTTCCAGGTTTTAGGTGACCGTAGGCACTTGAAATTCATAGCTTATAGTGATGCATCCTATGCAAATCAAGCACAGGAGGTTTTATAATTTTCCTCTTGGGGAACAATGGTAAATGTTGTCCTCTTGTGTGGGAAACAAAGAAAATAAGGAAAATGGTCGAAAGCACTTTGGCTGCTGAGACGTTGAGCTTTGTAGAGGTGGTGGATATGGCCTTTTATATGTCTCAGATATTGACAGAAATTTAACTTTTGGATATTGTTAATGAAGGGCGTCTGATTCTGTGACTTTTTGGGGGGAAATTCCATGTGTGTTTTTGAGTTTCTTTAAATTTTGTTTTCACATAATTATTTGTAATGGGTTAAGAGTTCAGTAATGCATTAAGAGACATTAGTTGTCTCATTTATGTTAAGTATCCAATGATTGACACTGATATGTAAAAGGGCTTCAGGTGGCCCTTGTGTCAGGTGGTGTGTTGTTAGAGTTTTGTGCAGAGGCTGTGGAAGTGAAATAAATGGTGTTTGGTGAAAAGGAACAGGACTTTTCATACAATGGTAACTAAAACGTATAACAGGGTACCGCAGGGATCTGTGCCAGCACCCTAACTGTTCAGATTATATATTAATGATTTGGAAGAGGGAACTGAATGCATTTTCTCCAAATTTGCTGATGATACAAAGTTGGGTGGGAGGGTGAGCTGTGAGGAGGATGCAGAGATGCTTCAGTGGGATTTGGACAGGCTGAGTGAGTAGGCACATATATGGCAGATGCAGTATAATGTGGATAAATGTGACGTTATCCACTTTGGTAGCAAAAATAAGAAAGGCAGATTTTTATTTGAATGGGTATAGATTGAGAGAGTTGGAGACTCAGCGAGACCTTGGTATCCTCGTGCATCAATTGCTGAAAGTGAACACGCAGGTACAGCAGACAGTAAGGCAAATGGTATGTTGGCCTTCATTGCGAGAGGATTTGAGGATAGGAATAGTGGTGTTTGACTGCAATTGTATAGGGCATTGATGAGGCCATGCCTGGAGTGTTGTGTGCACTTTTGGTGTCCTTATCTAAGGAAGAATGTTCTTGCTTTGGAGGGAGTGCAGCAAAGGTTTACCAGGTTGATTCCTGGGATGGCGAGACAGTCATTTTTTTTTTTGGGAGGAACTCTTTTATTGAAGCATTTGTAATTTTCACAATTTCTAAAACAACCGCGCACATCTTAACACAAGATACCCCCTAAAATAGCAGCAAACAATAAACCACGTACCCCACTTCTCCCACCCTATCCCCAATTACCCGTATACTAAATTCCCTGTCCTTATTTAACATTACCATGCCTCCTATTTTCCTACCCCCCACTTTTTCCCTTTCCCCCCTTACTGCTGACGTTCAGTTTTTGTTAAAGAAATCGATGAATGGCCGCCAACTCCGGGCGAATCCCTGTATTGATCCTCTTAGAGCGAACTTGATTTTCTCCAGACTGAGAAACTCTGCCATATCGCTGACCCACACTCCTGACTTCAGGGGCTCCAAGTCCCTCCATCTCAGCGAGATCCGTCTACGGACCACCAGGGAGGAGAAGGCCAGGATCTCGGCCTCCCTCGCCCCCTTTGCCCCCGGATCTTCCGACACCCCAAATATTGTTAATTCTGGACTAGGAGTTACTCTACCTTCTAGGACTTCCGACAAAACATCTGCAAATCCCTGCCAGAATTCCCTCAGTTTCGGACATGCCCAAAACATATGAACATGGTTGGCCGGGCTACCCCCACACCGCCCGCATCTGTCCTCCCCTCCTCGAAGAACCTACTCATCCGAGCTACTGTGGGCCCTGTGGACTACCTTGAACTGAATCAAGTTAAGTCTAGCAGAAGACGAGGATGCATTTACCCTTTTCAAGACGTTTTCCCACAGTTCAGTTTCCAGCTGCTCTCCTAGCTCCTCTTTCCACTTCCTCTTCACCTCTCTGATAGGGGCCCCTTCCCACTCTAACAATTCCCTGTATATGTCCAAAACCTTCCTACCTCCATCCCCTGTTTTTGACAGCACTTTATCCTGTAGTCCCCTCAGAGGGGCTTGTCTCCGTACAAAGTCCCACACTTGAAGGTACCGAAACCCGTTCCCACCGCGGGAAATCAAACTCCTCCTCTAATGTCTCCAAGGTCGGGAAGCCCTCCTGGATGAATAAAACCCCAAACCTCTCAATCCCTGCCGCTGCCATTCCTTAAAGCCCCCATCCAGCCCCCCCGGGTCAAACCGGTGATTATCACAGATCGGTGACCACACTGAACTCCCCTCCAGTCTCATATGCTGCCTCCATTGCCCCCACACCCTCAGGGGTGACACCATCACAGGACCTGTGGAGTAGCAAGCCAGCGAGAATGGCAGGGGCGCTGTCAGTAATGCCTCCAGATTCGTACCTTTGCAGGATGCTGCCTGCATCCGCTCCCAGACCGACTCCTCCCCCACTCCCCACTTCCTGACCATCGATTTGTTGGCAGCCCAGTAATAGTTAATAAAGCTCGGGAAAGCCAAGCCCTATTCCTCGCGGGTCCGTTCCAGGAGTGTCCTCTTTACTCTCGGGGTTTTACCTGCTCATATAAACCTCAATATCGCCACATTCATACTTCTGAAAAATGCCTTTGGGACAAAAATCGGGAGACACTGAAAAAAGAAAAGCAGTCTTGGAACGACAGTCATCTTCACCGTCTGAACCCTCCCCTCCAGCGTCAGTGGGAGCATCAATTCCCAGATACCTAAAACTCTTCCCAACAACTTTAAAAGGTAGCTCCTTCAGCCTCCTTTCCTGCTCCCATGCCTGAATCGAACATCTCGCTTTTTCCCATATTTAACTTATAGCCTGAAAATCGCCCAAATTGTCCTAATACCTCCATAATTTTGGTCACCCCCCCCCCCCCCACACCGGGTCTGTGATATAAAGCAACAAATCGTCCGCATGGAGAGAGACCCTGTGCTCCACCCCCCCCCCCTCTCACTATACCCCTCCAGGTAGTCGCTGCTCTCAGGGCCATTGCTAAGGGTTCTATGGCCATGGTAAACAGTAATGGGGAGAGCGGGCATCCCTGCCTTGTTCCCCGGCAAAGATTAAAGTATTCTGACTGAACTCGGTTAGTTCTTACATTTGCCACCGGGGCCTGGTACAGTAGCCGACCCACTCCACAAATCCATGCCCAAACCCAAACCCGCCTAAAATATCCCATAGATACTTCCACTCCACTCGGTCGAAAGCCTTTTCTGTGTCCATGGCAACTACCACCTCAGCCTCGCGCCCCTCCGCTGGCATCATAATTACATTAAGAAGCCGTCTAATGTTGGATGCCAAGTGCCTGCCCTTTACAAACCCCGTCTGATCCTCCCCAATTAACTCCGGGACACAGTCCGCTATTCGAGTGGCCAGGATCTTTGCCAATAATTTGGCATCTACATTCAAGAGGGACATTGACCTGTATGATCCACAGATCCCGGATCCCTGTCACGCTTCAGAATGAGAGAAATTGATGCCTGTGATAAAGTTGGGGGGAGTCCTCCCAGATCCTTGGACACGTTGAAAGCCTTAACCAGGAGCGGCCCCAGTAACCCAGAGAACTTCTTATAAAATTCCACTGGGAACCCATCAGGTCCCGGGGCTTTACCCGATTGCATCGCCCCCAATCCCTCTATCACCTCCCCAAGCCCAATTGGGCCCCCCAGGGCCTCCACCAGCTCCTCATTTACCTTCGGGAACTCTAGCCTCCCCAGGAATTGATTCATGCCCTCCTCCCCAACCGGGGGTTCCGCCTCGTATAGCTGGCTATAAAATTCCCAGAACACTTCATTCACCACCCCCAGGTCCGTCACTGTCTTCCCCCTCAATTCCTTTATTTTCCCTATTTCTCTTACTGCCTCCTGTTTCCTCAGCTGATGTGCCAGCATCCTGCTAGCTTTCTCCCCATGTTCATATATTGCCCCTTTTACCCTCCTCAGCTGACCCTCTGCCTTTCCTGTGGAAAGGAGCCCAAACTCCATTTGAAGTCTCTGACACTCCTTCAGGAACTCCTCATTTGGAGACTCCGAATATCTCCTGTCCACCTGTAAGATTTCTCCTACCAACCTGTCCATCTCCGACCACTCAGCTTTATCCCTGTGGACTCGAAGCAAAATACATTCCCCTCTAATGACCGCTTTCAGTGCCTCCCAGACCACCCCAGCTGCAGTCTCTCCCGTGTCATTGATCTTTATGTACCTCCGAATGGCCTTTCTCACTCGCTCACAGATCAGACGGGACTGTCATAAGAGGAGAGACTAAGTCGTTGGGGACTGTATTCATTGAAGTTTAGAAGAATGAGAGGGGATCTCATAGAAACTTACAAAACTATAACAGGATTAGACAGGGTAGATTCAGAAAAAATGTTCCTGATGGTGGGGGAGTCCAGAACGAGGGTCATATTTTGATAAGGGGTAAACCATTTAGACTGAATTGAGGAGAAATGTGTTCACCCAGAGAGTGGTGTATCTGTGGAATTCTCTACCACGGAAAGTAGTTGAGGCCAAAATGTTGTGTAATTTCAAGAAGCAATTAGGTATAGCTCTTGGGGCTAAAGGGATCAAGGGATATGGGGAGGGGGAAGGTAGGATCAGGGTAAAGAACTTGATGATCAGCCATAATCATAATGAATGGCAGAGCAGGCATGAAGGCCCAAGGGCCTCCTCCTGCTTCTATTTTCTATGTTTCTGTGTTTCTATGGTTCTGTGTTTCTGTGACATACTGAAATTACTGTCATTCTTGGCCATATTAAATCTTATTTTCCTTAATTTATCAAGGTTTTTTATGTTAAATTAATATAAAGATATTTTAGTGTCATATGGAATGTTATTTCTAAATTGAAAGAGACCCCCTCCATTACTATTGGTAAGCATTATTGATAGAGGAGATTGAGGAGAGTCAGTGACATTTTCATCACATGCAAATGGAATAATGGGGGAAATTTTCATCTAATTGTAATCCACCAGGATTGGATAGGAAGCAGTTTTAAACATTGAGTACCCCCATTATAGGGAGAATAAAGAAGTTATGGAAACATAATTTATTGGGCTATAACTTTGAGTTTCAGGACAGTGTATCTGGGGGATCTGGGGCGTACCCCAAAGATACGCAGGGCCTCCCCCCTCACCACCAGAATTTGCCAGCAATAGCCAGGAAAGTACAAACGTCTTTTGGACAATTTCCCTGTACTGGGAACCATCTGAAAATGTAAATTAAATTGCCAACTTTGAATAGTTCTGACTGTCAAACAGCAGTGGTTACTGTGGTGAATGTATTACTGCTACCATTCACCATTGTATGGCATTACATTGTATTGTATTATGTTGATGCCCTTGTGGGCTCTGCCTATGGATCCGCCCCCTCAGGGGAGGTATATAGATCTGCAGTCTGTAGGCAGCATTCAGTAAAGAGCAGTTTCAGGCAGGCACAGATCTAGCTGATTAAAACCACTGTTCACTTCTACTCATCATCTCATGTGAATTGATGGTCGCATTAATTACCCAGGCAGAGTCAGAGGAATTAAAACCACTTCTAGCTTCTGGGTAATGATAGCACTGACCCTCCCCCCGCTCAACAGACACTGGAATCTTGTTAGCCCACTACCCCCCCCCCCCAATCCTCATAGAACTCCCCCCTACACTCCCACTACTCACAACCCCTGCCATGGGACTAGCCCCCCCCCCCCCCCAGTATCTCCTGACTACCCTCCCACCCGAACCAGACGTCCTTCCAGCCCAAACGACTACTGCCCCCCACCCCAGGCCCAATCAGTCCAATCCTAACCAACCCCCACTACCCTCAGGTTCCGACCCCCTTCCCCCTCCCAAATTCTACCCACTTACCTTCTCTCTGTGTTGTCAAAGTGGCTAGACCCTGGACCTTTAAATTTATCTGGTTTAAGGCAGCTAGTGCCGTGAAAAAGGAAGTGTAACTTATTTACCTTCAACTGAGTTGCACTCGTCTGTAAGCCTCAAGAACTTGAGAACAGATCTTGTCTGGCCTAAGTCGGAAGATTAGGTAACATAGGAGTGGTTGGATTTTGAGGTAATTATTTATGAGCGGAATGGCTATCTGACTCAATTGCCACTCCATTGGGAGTTCTGGGACTTTCAGCTATACAGAGAGGCTTAAGGAGTGAGGGCATTTTTTCACTGGCGTGGAGAAGATTATGAATTACATTAAATTTTAATGATTATGTACAATAAATAATTGTGTTATGATGATGTGAGGAGGTGTCGAACGGCTCACCTTTCCTTCTCTTTCATCTCCTCATATGACTGGAACAGGTTTTTTTTGTTTGTAAAGGATATACTTGCCAATTCAGTGAGCACTTAACTGTTTACATTCTTTGATCATCAAAGACATAATTTCCTGAGTTTAACAAAGGAAGTGGATAAATTTATTATACTTAGCCCGATCAAAGTAAAATTGTAAAATATGCATGGTTGCATTTGCTGACAATGATGTGCATGTGCAGTTTCTGATAGTAGGCCCAGGTTAGCAACCACCATCTTTATCAGGGGCAATGCGTGACATAAACCCAGCTTATTTACTTTCAAGAACTATGTATAATGCATGAAAATAAAGTGTATTTCAGTACTTAGCAAATCATATTTAGTTCTGCAACATCATTAATTTATTGATCCTTCTTAAAGTGAAGAGATTTGAGAATGTGACAGAATATGCATGCATTTTAAGGCAGGATTATGCCCCTTCGCTAAACCACTGGAATTCATGAGCTCAGTACAACATTGCAACAGTTTTCTTTCCTATCTTGACTGAATCTTTCTTATCACTGAATATTTAGCAACATATGTTCATAGTGCTTTTAAATTGCGAGACAACAGGAATCATTAATGTGAGTTGAAGTATGGGCATTTAGTAACGATTCTGGATGGTCCCTGTCGCTCCTTGTAAAATACTGTAACCCTTTCTCCAAGTGTCAATATTCTGAGCAATTTGCTGACTAAGTGATGTGTGGGATCCTTGGAATCCACAAACTAAGAGCATATTGCAATAACCAAGTTATTTTAACTGAAGCTGCACATCTGGAAAAAGACGAGATTGGGTAAAATAGTAATTTTACATCCTACCTGAATTTACTGTCCATTGAAATCATAGAATCATAGAATCCCTACAATGCAGAAGGAAACCATTCAGGTCATCAAGTCTGGACCAGCCCTTGGAAAGAGACCCTACTTAAGCCCACGCCTCCACCCTATCCCCCTAACCCAGTAACCCCACCTAACCTTTTGGGCAGTAAGTGGCAATTTAGCATGGCCAATCCACCTAACCTGCACTTCTTTGGCCTGTGGGAGGAAACCGGAGCACACAAAGGAAACCCATGCAAACACAAAGAGAAAGTGTAAACTTCACACAGTCAGTCACCCAAGGTCAGAATTGAATCCCGGTCTCTGGAGCTGTGAGGCAGCAGAGCTAACCACTATGCCACCGTGCTGATGTAAATCTGCCATACCTACCGATTCTGTGGATTTTCTGCCTTACGTGTTCGGTTAAAATTGTTTTCATTGTGTCATTATGGCGGTATCCACCTTTATTAAAGGCTGATCAGAACTGATTTTATATTAAATCATATATTCACTTTATATTAAAAACTGATCAAAACTGATTTTATATTAAATCATGTATTAACTCTATATTAAAAATTGATGACCGATGAAGTCAATTATCTCTTGTAAACCATTACTTATCGCAATAATGTTTTTCAACAAGTATTACAGACATTATCTTTGTAAGAGTCCAGATGCAGTGAACTCATTAAGTCTAGTGGCCTTGTCTGGGAATGAGCTCTGTCAACTAAGGGAGGATATCACTTGTCTAGTGACCTTGCCACTAAGGGAGGCTACTGTCTGCCAAGAGGCCATGCCAAGAAGGGAGGCTGGTGTTTTTCTGGAGATAGCTACCAGAGGTATCAACCTTGCATCTTTAGGAACAAGTGCCCTGCTGGACCTCCCTAGAAACCAAGGTCTTGCCGACCAAGAGAGCGACTGTTCTTTGTCTCGAAATAACTGAGGAGTCAATCTATTTTTCAGAAGCAAATGCTCTGCAAGAACTCCCTAACTACAAAAAAGATATAAATGTTTAAGAACAGGCTGCAAAAGTTAGAGTTTCGCTTGGAGAGCTGTTTAGGAGATTGCTGGTGTTTATTTGACCAAGCTGCTATCTCGACTCGTGAGTTCTGCTCATTGATTGAGTATCGAATTCCGAGGCGACTAGTCGATGTAAGTATAAGATGTTTATAGCTTAAGCAATTATATAGTTAGGGAGGTCACAGGCTAGCTCATCATATATCCTGTATTTGTCAAACTGTATCATGTATCAAAAACACTTGTATTACCTTTTTTCTTTAAATAAATTGCGTATGTATTTTACCATACAGATCTGTGTCTATTTTAATAAATAAGAGTGACATTTAACTAGGACTCATCATATTCTCACCCTTTGAGGCGATCTGAAGGGTCACTTGCCCATGCCTGGCTCTCAAGAATTAGAAATATTTAGTTGAAGTTAAGGAAAAGATAGCAATCTAAGTCACAGTCTATCCTGTACACTGAAGGTAGTGAAAGCAAGACACATTGTGGATACTATCATTAGAACTCCCAGATAGCGAGCCTTACTTTAGATATTAACAAGACCTTGGCTGGTAGCTTACAACCTCGACTATTCAGGAAGATCTTGGATAGAATACTCCTCGACTGTCACTATCGGCATATAATCTTTCCCTATTCCAACTTTCAAAATCTATCAATTCACACTTCTCAAGACCGTGCAGCATTTACCACACATCTGCCAATCCGGTTAGTCTGTCTTAGAATAGAATACCCATAGTGTAGAAGGAGGCCATTCGGCCAATCGAGGCTGCACCAACCCTCTAAAGGAGCACCGTACCGAGGCCCACTACCCCACTCTATCCCTGTAACCCGACCTAACCTTTGGACTGTGGAAGGAAACCGAAGCACCCGGAGGAAACCCACACAAACTCAGGGAGAAAGTGCAAACTCCACACAGACAGTCACCCAAGGCCAAAAATGAACCCGGGTCCCTGGCACTGTGAAACAGCAGTGCTAACCACTGTGCCACTGTACCACCCATTTCTTATCGCCTTTCATGGTCCTCATCATGATTTACCATTCCCTTCTCCAATTTGGTTCTACCAGCCAATCTCAACAATGTTTCCTTAATTTCAGATCATTAATGTTTAAGGAAACAAAGATGGATCCAACATAAATGCCACTGTAACTCCGGGCACCACACTTCTCCAGTCTGAGAAGCTTCCCTTTTCCCTTATCATTTTTCTATTTGTCCTCCACCCATCTCTCCTCCTATTTTCCTACAATCCAGCCACAAGTCTCTCAGCTGGAAAGTTGTCAAATACTTTTTGAAAATCCATAAACTATGGGCGGCACGGTGGCACAGTGGTTAACACTGCTCATACCTCCAGTGACCCGGGTTCAATTCCGGAATCAGGTGACTGTATGTGTGGAGTTTGCACGTTCTCCCCGTGTCTGCGTGGGTTTCCTCCGGGTGCTCTGGTTTCCTCCCACAATCCAAAGATGTGCAGGTTAGGTGGATTGGCCATGCTAAATTGCCCTTAGTGCCCAAAAGGTTAGGTCGGGTTACAGAGTTTAAGGAGATAGGGTGGAGGCGTAGGCTTTTTTTTTAGAAAATATTTTATTGAAGCATTTGTAATTTTCACAGTTTAACACATTAACATTTCTCAAAAGAAAGTCCCGTGTGGGCCGACGCATGCAGAAAAACTAAAAAACAATGTCCCCTACTGCCCACGCCCTATTCCCTGATTACCTGTATACTGAGTTCCCTGTCCATATCTAACACTGCCATGCCTCCTATTTTCTTCCCCCCCCCCCCCCCCCGCCCGCTTACTGCTGACGTTCAGTTTTCTTTGAAGAAATTGATGAACGGTTGCCATCTCCGGGCGAACTACTGAGTTGATCCTCTCAAGGCGAACTTGATTTTTTTTCCAGGTTGAGAAATCCTGCCATATCGCTGACCCACACACCTGACTTCGGGGGCTCCGAGTTCCTCCATCCCAGCAAAATCCGTCTCCGGGCCACCAGGGAGGAGTAGGCCGGGACATCGGCCTCCCTCCCCCCCTTGGCCCCCGGATCATCCAATACCCCATATATTGCCAGTACTGCACTCGGGGTTACCCTCCCTTCGCCCACTTCTGACCTAACGTCCGCAAATCCCTGCCAGAACCCCCTCAACTTCGGGCATGCCCAGAACATGTGCACATGGTTAGCTGGGCTACCCCCACACCGCCCACATCTATCCTCCACCGCCTCAAAGAACCTGCTCGTCCGGGCTACCGTCACGTGGGCGCTGTGGACCATTTTGAACTGGATCAGGCTAAGTCTGTCACAGGACTAAGCTGAATTGACTCTCTTCAAGGCTTTTTTCCCACTTTTCCATTTCCAGCTCTCATCCCAGCTCCTCTTCCTACTTCCGCTTCGGGGCCTCCTCCCACTCCATCAACTCCTCGTATATCTCCGAAATCCTCCCTTCTCCAACCCCAGTTTTGGACATCATCTTCTCCTGTAGTCCCCTCAGGGGGAGGCGAGGGAAGCTTGGAACCTGCCTCCGGACAAAGTCCCGGACCTAAAGATATTGAAACCCATTCCCGCCCGGTAGCTCAAACTCCTCCTCTGGTGCCTTCAAGGTCGGAAAGGCCTCCTGGATAAATAAATCCCCAAATCTCTCGATCCCTGCCTGCTGCCACCCCCTGAAGTCCCTATCCAGCCTCCCTGGGACAAACTGGTGATTGTTACAAATCGGAGACCACACTGACACCCCCTCCAAATCCATGTGATTTGAACCAACCAAAAGTTAGCAACATATTGCTGGCGACATTCTGACGGGACCCAAACTAGAAGTGGCTTAACCACTCCGGGAGAACCCAAAATTTGAATTAGAGATCCAATTGGGAACAGAAAACCACAAGTGTTCAAGCAGTTCTGATCAATTCTCATAATTCGGAAGTGTGTGTATGCATGCGTAACTAACAGGATGATAAGGTAATACTAATAGATTTTTGTTGCGACAAAACTGTCGGGAGTTGGCATTTTCGGAAAATAGCGAAAGCTGTACCCGTATTTACAGCACCGCCTTAGCTCCCTTGTTCCAAATTTAAAAGAAGCAGCCAGATAAGAAAGATGGCAATGCAGGCAATGCAGCGCCTCATGAACGCAGAGAAATTTGCGGTCACAGCGACCAGCAGCAGTAGAGTAGGACAGTGTCCCGTATGGGAGGAAGAAATCAGGAAGTACCTCAAAGGGAAAGGATGGCCCCTGTGGAGCAAATTCTGTAAAAACGAGGAAACAGGTCCCGGGAGTATAGGACATACTTGATGGGAGAACCTGAGCGAGATTCACAAGACGAGCTCAGGAAAAGCTCGCAAGCCGATGGCAATCGTGTCCTGTTTGGCACAGTTGCGAGGCACAGAGGAGGTCGTTAGGACGCTCCAGAAAGAGATGGAAGGCATAGCAAGGTAGATGTTAGTGGGATAGAAAGAGAGAACTTAGAGTTGAGGAGGAAGTTGGCAGCAAAAGACGGAGAGGTGGATGATGCCAAGTGGGCACACCAGTCTTGTCTGGCACACTTAAGCAGCTTCCAGTCCCAGTATGAAAAGGCCGATCAGGACACGCAATGTGCACTCCTGGTATGTGAAGAAACCGAGAAGCAGGTAGAAGCATTGCAGAGGCAGTGTAGTGACCTGAAGGCAGCGTTAAGAGCGCTCCATGCTGCCACCACGGAGCAAAGATAAAGCTCGTTAGACCACGCAAAGTGCTGGAAGCAGATTGCAGAACTGCAATCTCTGCTTTCCGTTCAGAAAGGATTCCAGGAAACCTGCGGAGCAAAATTAGATAAGGAAGACGGCCCTGATTGGGAAGAGTTGAATAAGACAGCACCGAGATATGTTCAGGGAACATGTGCGCAGGGAAATCCCCAGAAGAGGAAAGCGCCCCAACCCCCCACAGAGCAGATAGTTCAGGCTCCAATGAACCCAGTCACCACCCACCGCACAGCCACATCGGACGACACGGAATTTTTGTATACCACCCCCTTAACAGTGACCCAATTACGGGATGCGTGCGAGAAAATCACACCGTTCCTCCCCACCTCAGACCCCCTACTTCTATGCCAGAGTAAAGCAGCAGGCGACCGTGTACGGCCTGGATGAGCGAGAGCACGTAAAGCTCACAGTTTTAAGTTTAGACCCTTCGGTCGTAGCAGCCCTTCCCGACCCACAGAATGTAGGAGGAGGCACCCTTGCAGAAATGCATACCGCGGTCCTGGACGCGATCGGGTATAACCGGGGTGACCCCGTAGATGGCCTCAACAAATGCAGGCAAAAGAAAACCGAGCACCCCACAGCGTTTGCTGGACGCCTGTGGATCCACTTTGCAGCAGTTTTTGGAGACTTAGGGGCCCATTTGTCCCCAGACAACATGGCCAAATGGACCCGCACCCTTATCTCCCATGCCACAGAAACAGGACAAAAAGCTTGCGCGAATTATGATCCCTCAGAGGAGGCTCATAATGAAAAATGGGTAGTAAAAAGATTGTCCCGCGCCTGGGAGCAGTCTGTACAAAACAAACCCACAGTTAAAAATCCTGAAGAAAAGCAGGCAGGAGCAGACATACAAGCAGTAAAATCACACCAGAACCCCGCATGGGTAAATGAAGGAAAGAACAGCCCCCCACAAAAGTCACAGGAGTGTTACAACTGTGGACAGTTGGGACACTTTGCAAGAGAGTGCAATGCCCCACGAAAGCCACAGAGAGCCCAGCAGATGGTCACTCTAAGTAGGAATAAGACAGAGCCCATTCATAGTGTTAGCGCCCGTCCAGATCAGACGGACTTGACCGGAACGGACTGACGGTGTACGGGCTCCCCCAGTTGGGTCTGCGACACTCTTTGGGATAGGTCTGGACGACCGGTAGTTGCAGCGAAAATTCGGGGACAGTCCATCGAGTTTCTCTGGGACACAGGAGGGTCCCGCACCACAATAAATTCCTCCACCATGTTCGAAAAGAACACTTGGCCCACTACAGCCACCGTCACCCTCAGCGGCTTTACAGGCCACTCACAGCAGGGACACATCACAGCCCCTGTACCCATTCAAATCGGTATCGTGGAGCGCATGAATCAGACCCTAAAATCCACCCTCAGAAAAATGGTCCAGCAAAACAACTCCACTTGGGACTCAGTCCTCCTTTTGCGCTGATGTTTTTGTGAAATACAGCTTCAACTTCCACAGGTTACACCCCACACACTCATGACCGGATGCCCCATGAAAGGCACAGAATTTTTATTAGGTTTAGACTTGACCAGCCCCGAAGTGACGGGCCTCACACACGAGAACGCAGTCAAACAATTAGTGGAGAATGTTAAAACAGCTCAGCTCGCAGCCGCAGTGAAATTGGGCACAAGAAAGAAACAGAGCAAGGCCTGTTTCGATAAGACAGTGCATGCGACTGAGTTCAGTGTCGGACAGCAAGTCATGCTCTCCGTTTACAACCCCAGCACATTCCTGTCACCAAAGTACTCGGGTCCGTACTCCATTGTGGACAAAGTAAGCCCTTCCGTCTACAAGATAAAGTACCCCAATGGAAAGACTGCGTGGTTCCATATCAACCAGCTGAAGGCATATGGAACACAGTCTAACCACGCACACCACGTCATGCTCGACGCAGTAGACCACGCCCGCCCACAGCCAATGTAACCCTATCCTCCCCCAACACGTCCAGCCCAGCCACGGACTCGACCTCAACTCCACCCCCAAACTATAGACTCCGCCCCGGAACGCCCACAGACTGCAGCAGCAGAGACAGCGACTGTGACTCGGACGATAGCCACAGCACGCCTCCCTACTATCCCCATGTAACGGGACCTACACCCAGCGAATCTGACCACGATTCGAGTGATCCCTTCACGATCACTTTCCTGAACAAACCCCACCACCAACCACCGACCTACAAGGACGACCCCTATTCCGTCCCCACACAACTAGACACCACCTATTGGCACAGAGATAATTCGTACAGACTCATCTGGAATGACGAGAGCGATCACAGATCATACCAAGCAGCCCTATCAGCCCTGATACACTCGAGAGTTTGGCATCCGGGAGAAGATGACGACCTTGAGTCTGACTCCCAAAACGAGAACCCCTTTGCGACCCTGTTCGCAACTGATAACTGAGGTGTTCAGATGATGTTTTAAAAGGAACCACTTGGGAGAAAACGGTGTCCTTTCTGATGGAACCTGCAGCATATTTGATGTTGTTTGTACTTGTACTGTTAAATGTTGTGTGTCAGACCGGAAAAAAATCATTTCCACCGCCCCACGCCCTTTCGGCCGAAACCTCTGAGAACTTGTCCGCACGCTCATCGGCAGAAACCTCTTGAGAGCTTGCCAGATGCCCGTTCGTAACTGCCCTTCTGGTTCGAAGGACGAACCAATACGGCAACCCCCCACGATGCCTACATTTCTTGCCCGTTCTTGTCGGTTGCTCAGGCAGTGGAGAAACGGCATTGGGACACGACCTGCCTGGGAACCCCCCTCTGGTCAGCTACGCCCAGGTAGGGCACACACGGCATTGGTCGCCGTCCTACCCGGGGACTCCATCCAAATCGTACCCGTCGCGGCCCGTACGCACCTCATTTCGGAAATGTTTGGTTCAAAAAGTTTTGTTTTGTTTTCAGGTAACCCTTACGTTGCCAACCCCCTGCTATTTACATCCTCAAACATTTGGATGGTAAACCGCACAGTCTGCGAGACGGCTCGCACTGGTTCAGTATTTGTAAGTGTGTCTTGTCCGGAATATTCGGTTTTTGAAAATAAAATGAGGGAGTCACACATAGTGACCAATTATAAAGGGAGTAATTGGCACTAAAGGACAGACAGGCTATCATACGAGATATTAAACCAAGATAGTAACAGACACTATGCTTGATCACACAGAACTCCAGAAGCTCCAGGACAAGAGCAGAGGAGAAGTGAAAGAAGAAGAACCATGAGGACATCCTCCGCGTGGCTCATCGTTATAATGGACATTTGGTTTCGCGTGAACGCGAACCCCTTGACCTCAACTCCCCCCCCCCCCCAGCCGTTAATGATTCACGTCCCCACAGTACCCAGAGCCCAGTCACAAGCGACACCACACCATCTTGGTGTGACCGGTTTATAACCTGGTATTCCCTGTCCTATGTGATAGAATCCCTATTGGTATTGGCGATACTCTGCTGCATCGTGCAGACTATTCGTCTGTGAAAATGGAGAAGGAGAGCCTACCGCGCTCGCACCCCGGTTTTTGGATCAGATTCCCTATTTTCGGATACGACCAGACCCCCGACCCCCGCAATCTATAATAAAGAGCATTCGTTTGCGTTTTTGTTGTAAATAAAGAAATGATCATGAGCAATTGTACAATCCTGAGCTTGACTGCCAAGCCAGGAAAAATGTGTATAATACTGCTATGATTATGTTTGTATGGTTTAGGAAGTTAGTGTGATGAAATGTTTAAGTGAGTGTAGTTTATTAAGGGTAGTTAGAGGTTCCGATTTTCTTGTTTTGTAATGCATGTCCCTGTTTGACATAGCGCCCCTCAGGATTGCATAGTTTTTGCATAGTTATGGTCAGTGTAGAGGCCATAGAAGAGTGTTCGCTGGGTCAGGGAATGAAAAACAACGCAGTTATGTGATCCTTCACGCTTCGCGTTAGGATCACAGGGAGGGAGTGTAGCCACCTAAGTTGGCCAACTCCCAATTTAAAATGGAGAACAGCAAAGGCTGAAGAGAAATTCAGCCAACACAGGCAGAAACCAGCAGGTGCCGGTTTGCTGTGTATTTAACTCTGCAAAAGCCCAGACAGCATCGATACCAGCGACCATCAGCATAATAATGTAGCAGCCATCTACATACTAATAAGCAATCCCCGGGAACAATCGCAACATTTAGGACAAACTAAGCTAAGCCAGACTCCCTGACGCCAGCAGGAGCCAACACAAAAGAGGTTAACGAACACCTCAAGACCGCCATCGATCAGGGAACCGCTCCAGTATTGGAGAAATTGAACCAAGCGATTGGAATGAAGTCCAATCACCTAGAACCAGGTACAGGGTCTGCCCCAAAAAGCGGGAAGCCACTGGGGACTATAAATGTTAAGCCCTAACTCGTTCTTCTTGACCGGGTCACTCAACAATGCGAACCAACCCTTGACAGTGACCGGTACAGCTGCCGCCGAGAGACCGTAAGTCTTAAGTCAACGCTCGCTACGAGATAGGCGCTCCTAGCTACCAATCCGTAGCAACTTCGAATCCCGCAGACTCAGAACCCAAACAAAAGGCCATTTGTTCCCCTGACCTGGTGGGCCAGTCCGAAGCTAAGTATAGGCCTGTTAGTTGTAGAAGTAGCTTAGACGTAGAATTTATGCATGAGTAGCGATTACTGTGTATAATAAATGTGCTTTGATTTGAATCTTACTGATCGGTGTATTGAGTTATTGATCATTACTTGGACTTGAACCTCATGGTGGTATCATAAAGATACCTGGCGACTTGAGAGCAAAGGTTATAAAACAACCAATTGAACCAACCAAAAGTTAGCAACAAAGGCGAGCCTTGTAAACAGGTTGCCTCAGCTCCTGTGGTTGCCTCTGCACTTCTTCCTGGGTTGACTTGGGCGACATGGTAGCAGAGCGGTTAGCACAGTTGCTTCACAGCTCCAGGGTCCCAGGTTCAATTCCTGGCTTGGGGCACTGTCTGTGCGTAGTCTGCACGTTCTCCCCATGTCTGTGTGGGTTTTCTCCGGGTGATCCTGTTTCCTCCCACAGTCCAAAGATGTGCAGGTTAGGTGTACTGGCCATGCTAAATTGTCCTTAGTATCCAAAAAACGTTAGGTGGGGTTACTGGGTTATGGGGATAGGGTGGAGGCATGGCATTCATTAGGATTCCCTTTCCAAGGGCCGGTGCAGACTCGATGGGCCGAATAGCCTCCTTCTGCACTGGAAATTCTATGACTGGCCCGGCTCCAGCTCACACCCAGCCCATAGCACTGAAAATCCCACCATTGTGTGCACTTTCTCCCAAGGTGAGCAGAGCCAGGAATCTTCCCGCTTCCCCCGAGGGAGGATGAAAACCCAGGCCGTTGTGTTTGCATTCAGAACATGTCAGAAACTGGGTTTTCTAAATGACTCCTGCAATGCAACAATGTTGCCTTGTAAACATTTGGACGTGTGGTTACAGCTATTCATCTCCAACATTCCTGTGCAGCTAAAATAACTGTGAATCCTCTTGTGTCCGGGTGTTGTAGCAATTGATTTTGTTGTTTCGTAAACCCTCATGTGGAGTTCAACCTTCAGCTTGCATGTTTCTTATTTATAGCATCACCGTGTATTTGTAGCTGACACCCCGGTGGATTACAAAAATCTGTACCACAAAAAATATCGCTTCAGGCAAACATTTCAGTAACCGCTTCAAGAGGATGTTTCAGAAATTCCTCTGTTGGCACTTCCCTAACTTTACAAAAACATCCAGCCTCAGGAGAACGATAAGGTGCATTTGAAAGAAGATACAACAGGGTAATAATTTCATAGCCGACAAGCAGAAAAGCAAAATGTTTAAAATTTTGACTACAGGCAAAAACATTCTGGAAGTAGACAGCTGTCTTACATCTATCTTTGCTCTCTTCCAGTACCAATGATGAACCTGCATTTCCATGTTCATGAATTGCTGAGTACATTTTTCTAAAACGCTAGCTGTTATGCTGGGAACACGGGAACAGGAATAGGCCATTCATCCCCTTGAGAATGTTCCCCCATTCAATTAGATGATGGCTGATCTGTATCTTAGCTCCATCTATCTATCTTGGTTCTGTAACCCTTAACAACAACCTGTCAATCCTGTTTCGAAATTCCCCATTTACCTAGCCTCATCCGTTATCCGGGTGGAGAGTTCCAGATTTCCAAAACCTTTTCTCCCGGTGATAATATCCAACAATTCATTTTCAATGTAGGATAGTTCAGGTGCGGGACTATTTCTGTCTACGCTGCCAATATTGTGACAACTCCATTACCAGAGAGTCGCATCCTATTCCACCATCGCGACATTTCGATTTCCCTCACCAAACATTCTTCTTATTTACTGAATTCTGAGAAATTTTGCTTTACTCATTGGGCGGAATTCTCCCATTCTGAGATTGAGTGCGGTGGTGGACGGCTCCAGCGGCACCTGTCCCACTGACCAGAACAGTGGGATCCCATGCCAGGTTCTGCACTTGGAAGGTCATTAATTATGCACAAGTGAGACCCCGTCCAACTTTCCTGGCAGGCCGGCACCTGGTTCGCCCACTTCACCAGACCGTGCAGGTTATCAGCAATACAGGGGGGAAAGGCTAGCAGCTTCAAGAAAAAATCTGATCCTTGATTCAATCACTCTCCCCCTGAGTTCATGGCCAGACCTGTGCCCCACATGGATCTCACCCCACTGCATCTGGCGTCTTCATTCAGCCCCTTCCAGTAAATAAAGTGCTATCTCTTTGACCCTCTTGTTTGTGAGTTTGTCATGCAGCCTTTTCCGGGTCCAGCTTCCCTCCCCTCGGCCTTCCCTCTGCCATCCATTGTTCATCTTCTTCATCCACCTCCTTGCCACTCTGTTTGCCATCACCAGCTCTTGCCCTTCCCCTGCCCTCTTGCACATCCCTTCTCCCACATTGCCCCCCACGCTTGTTTTCATGAGGCCACAGCCCCCCAGCCTAATCTCACACCCTCCTCCCAGTTGAACTTCAGATCTTTGTTGCGGTGACAGCACAAGTCACACAGCACAGTCTTGTCCAGATAAACAATGCTGTGTGGCACCAGGGGTAAGGAGACCCCTGTACACCCCAGCTCCAGGCACAGTACTGATTTGACTTTGTGACATAGGAGGGTCCAGCAACACACTGCTGTCCATGAAAGCCACTTCGACACGAAGATGGAGGCAGGAACCAGTCTGCCGTGTCAGAGTGGTGAACATCGCATAAGGAGCAGCACAGCACTATGGCAGAAAGTTGTTGCACTCACCTTGAAGTCTTTAGTGGCCTGTGCATGCCACTCATCAACAATTGGGTTTGACGCTGATATAAATTCCTGCTGGCGCGATGCAAGATTGAAAGGCCTGATGGAATGCCAGTGGGCAGCTGTTTTAATGAGAATTCTTGAGATACAAGTGAATGCAAAACTGCAGTTATGCCACTTGAAGCAGGAAGAGCAACCGCCATTGGGAGAATTGCAATGGGATTTTATACCGGCGGGTTTCCCACCAGATTCACGATGCCCGCCCACCAGAAAAGCAGGCAGGTTGGGACAATTACACACATCATGTTAAGACAATTCCAACTCATTCACAAAGGTCCTGGCTGTTTTGTTCTTATGTTGCAAGATGACCAATTTCATGATTGTAAACTAACATTATTAAGAACAGAACATGGACACAGATTCCAGGCTGGCAATCTGGTTTCAATTTGCATTTACACGTGCAATCTCACCTCTGATCCCGAGGCCATGTGACCCCCATGAAGTACTGAGTGTACCATAATATATCAAATACTGGAGCGCACTACCACAATCACTCTAATATCATGACACTGTAACTGGCTGAATAGAGAGTTGGAGATGTTTGGTCCCATTTACCCTCATTTGCTGTGCTTAAAACAGAGGCAATGAGGGCCAATTTTGAGATGTGATGCCTGTGCCTGAGCAGTTGCTGCAATGTAGGTACAGGGAAAGGCCCTTTGTAGTGATCATCTAAAATTAGCACTAGGCCTTACGCTGAAGCAAATCAGGGCCTATTACCTGTTTTAGGCCCTATCCCAGAAAGTGGTCAAAAGCTGACTGGAGCATTCTTTGATTCATTTTTGCAGGAAAATGACATGTACTGGAAGCTGCTGAAGAAAAGGTGAATAATTTTCTCTGAAAGTTTCAAGTATTCCTCCTGGTTCCACAGAAGGCATAAGCATACTAAGCAGTGAAGCAGCATGTGATAGATAGAGCTAAGCAACCCCACAACAAACAGATCAGATCAAAGCTCTGCAGTCCAGTCATGAATGGTGGTCAACAATTAAACAACTAACAGGAGGAGAAGGCTCCAAAAATATTTCAATGATGGGGGAGCCTAGTACATCAAGTACACAAAAGACAAGGCTGAAGCATCTGCAATTATCTTCAGACAGAAATGCAGAGTGGATGATCCATCTCAGCCTCCTCTTCATATCCCCAGCATCACTGATGCCAGTCTTCAGCCAATTCAATTCACTCTACATGATATTAAGAAATGGGGGACTTCCGGTAGCGGTCATGACCTGCTAGGTCACGTGAACGGCAGCTCCCGCCGGGATCAATGTTTCGGGCCACTAAAAGGAGATGCAGCGGCAATTGACAGGAGGGACCGGCGTGGGAACAGACGTGGGAGAGCCCCCCCCCCGCCCCGCTGGTGCATGGCGAGATTGGGGGTTTTGTTGTTTGTTTTGCTTGTTTTCCAGGTGTTTTGTTTTCTAGGTGTTCGGTGCTAGGGGGTGGGAAACGCCCGGGACGGGCTGTCCGGCGCACGGGGAGGTCCCAGATGACGTTTGCCCCTCTACCCTGTGGGGGAGGGGGGTAGGGCGGCCCGAAGGGTTGGTATATAGAGGCGGGAGCGGCCGGGGTCAGCATGGGTGAGCTGACTCACGGAAGCACAATGGGGGGGAAACCAGAGCTAAGCAGATGCTTGGCGGGAGGGGGGGAGCTGGAGAGGGGGGTTTGGGGGGGGAAGGGGTGCTACTTTGCTGACTGAAGGGGAGCCAGGTGAGGGGTATGGATGGAGAGTCGGGCGAGGGGGCCGTTGGGGGAGAGCTGGAGGAGGGAGGCGGGGGTACGCGGTTGGCCAAAAAAGGTAGATGGCTAGTCGGCGGGATGCGGGGGTGGTTACCCCCCCCCCCCCCCCCCCCCCCCTCCGGACCAGGCTGATCATGTGGAACGTGAGGGGCCTGAATGGGCCGGTCAAGCGGTCCCGTGTGTTCTCGCATTTGAAGGGGTTGAAGGCGGACATGGCCATGTTGCAAGAGACGCACTTAAGGCTCGTGGACCAGACGAGGCTAAGGAAAGGATGGGTGGGACAGGTGTTTCACTCGGGGTTAGACTCAAAGACCAGAGTAGTGGCTATTTTGGTCAGTAAGCGAGTGGCGTTTGAGGCGGGAGGCATCGTGGCGGACAAGGGGGGCAGGTATGTAATGGTGAGTGGCAAGCTGCAAGGGGCCCGGGTGGTGTTAGTGAATGTATATGCCCCAAACTGGGACGATGCGGACTTTATGAGGCGCGTGTTGGGTAGGATCCCGGGCTTGGAGATAAGTCACCTGATTATGGGAGGGGACTTTAATACGGTCCTGGGTCCAAGCTTGGATTGTTCTAAGTCCAGAACGGGAAAGAGGCCGGCGGCGGCCAGGGCCTTGTGGGGGTTCATGGGCCAGATGGGCGGAGTGGACCCCTGGAGGTTTACGCGGCCAAGGACGAAGGAGTTTTCCTTTTTCTCCCATGACCATAAAGTCTATTCGCGAATAGACTTCTTTGTGTTGAGTAGGGTGTTAATCCCAAGGGTGGAGGGGGTAGAATACTCGGCCATTGCGGTCTCGGACCATGCCCCGCACTGGGTGGACCTGCGACTGGGGGTGGAACGGGGTCAGCGCCCTCTCTGGCGACTGGATGTGGGGCTGCTGGCGGACGAAGAGGTGTGCGGGCGGATAAGAAGGAGTATTGAGAACTATGTGGGAGAGAATGACACAGGAGAGGTGACGGTGGCAGTGGTTTGGGAGGCTCTGAAGGCAGTCATTAGGGGAGAGTTAATCTCAATTAGGTCCCACAGAGAGAAGAAGGAGAGGGTGGAGAAGGAGAGACTGGTGGGAGAGATACTCAGGGTAGATAGGAGGTACGCGGAGGCCCCAGAGGGGGGGCTGTTGAATGAGCGCCAGAAATTACAGGCGGAGTTTGACCTGCTGTCCACGGGGAAGGTGGAGGTGCAGCTGAAGAGAGCGAAGGGGGCAGTTTATGAGTATGGGGAGAAGGCGAGTAGGATGCTGGCGCACCAGCTGCGCAGGAGGGAGGCGGCCAGAGAGATTGGGGGAGTGCGGGATAGGGAAGGCAACATGGTGCTGAGCCCAGAGAGGGTCAATGAAATCTTCAGGGAGTTCTACGGAAGGTTATACGAGTTGGAACCCCCCGGGGAGGGGAAGGGATGAGGCGGTTCATGGACTGGTTGAGGTTCCCAAGGGTGGAAGCAGAGCGGGTGCAGGGACTGGGGGCCCCGATTGGGTTGGAGGAGGTAGTCAGGGGGCTGGCAGGCATGCAGACGGGCAAGGCCCCGGGCCCGGACGGCTTCCCCGCAGAATTTTATAAGAAGTTCTCGGAGCTGTTGAGCCTGCTCCTGATGAGAACCTTCAATGAGGCAAAGGAGAAAGGGACCCTCCCTCCGACAATGTCGCAGGCATTGATCTCGCTTATCCTGAAGAAGAAGGATCCGCTTCAGTGTGGGTCCTACAGGCCGATATCGCTCCTGAACGCAGATGCCAAGCTGTTGGCAAAAAATTCTGGCCACCAGAATAGAGGACTGTGTCCCGGGAGTGATTGGGGAGGACCAGACGGGGTTTGTTAAGGGCAGGCAGCTGAACGCGAATGTGAGGATGCTCCTGAATATTATCATGATGCCCTCGGAGGGCGGGGGGAGGTGGAGGTGGTGGCTGCGATGGACGCGGAGAAGGCTGTTGACAGGGTGGAGTGGGAGTATCTGTGGGAGGCGCTAGGCAGGTTTGGATTTGGGGAGAGATTTATAGGGTGGGTCAAGCTGCTGTATCAGGCCCCTGTAGCGAGTGTGTCCACAAACTGGCTAAGGTCGGAATATTTCAGGCTGCACCGGGGGACGAGACAGGGGTGTCCCCTGTCCCCGTTGCTGTTTGCCCTGGCAATTGAGCCGTTGGCCATTGCGCTCAGGTCTTCGGGGGATTGGAGGGGGCTGGTGCGCGGAGGGGAGGAGCACCGGGTCTCCCTCTACGCGGATGATCTGTTGTTGTATATTTCAGACCCGTTAGAGGGGATGGGGGAGGTCCTGCGGATCCTGGGGGACTTCGGGAGGTTCTTGGGGTATAAGTTGAACGTGGGGAAGAGTGAGCTGTTTGTGGTCCACGGTAGGGGCCAGGAGGAGAGACTGAGGGAGTTCCCGCTCAGGATAGTGGAGAGGAGCTTTCGATACTTGGCGACACAAGTGGCCAGGAACTGGGATGCCCTGCACAGGCTCAACTTAACCCGGCTAGTGGAGCAGATGGAGGGAGAGTTTAAAAGGTGGGATATGCTCCTGCTTTCCTTGGTGGGACGGGTGCAGACTGTGAAGATGACGGTTCTCCCCAGGTTCCTCTTCGTATTTCAGTGCCTCCCCATTTTCATCCCCAAGTCCTTCTTTAAGCGGGTGAATAGATTGTGACGGGATTTGTGTGGGCAAATAAAACCCTGCGAGTCAAAAGGGCATTCTTGGAGCGTAGCCGGCGGGGGGGAGGACTGGCTCTGCCGAACTTCTGCAGTTATTACTGGGTGGCCAATGTGGCCATGATCAGGAAATGGATGATGGAGGAGGGGGGCGGCGTGGGGAGGTTGGAGGCGGCATCGTGTAGAGGCACCAGTCTAGGGGCACTTGTTACGGCTCCGTTGCCGTTCTCGCCGGCACGGTACACCACTAGTCCAGTGGTGACGAGGCACTGACGATCTGGGGGCAGTGGAGGAGATACAGGGGAGAGGAGGGGGCCTCGGTGTGGACCCCGATACGGAATAACCACAGATTTTCTCCGGGTAGGTTGCATGGGGGATACCAAGGCTGGTATAGGGCAGCTATTAGGAGGATGGGGGACCTGTTTATAGATGGTACTTTCCCTAGCATGCAGGCGCTGGAGGAGAAGTTCGGCCTACTCCCGGGGAATGCGTTCAGGTACCTCCAGGTTCGGGGCTTTCTTATAAAACAGGTGGGGACATGTCCGCTGCTGGCCCCGCCTAGGATCCAGGACAGTGTGGTGTCTGGCATCTGGGTAGGGGGGGGAAGATGTCGGACATTTATCAGGAGCTGGAGGTGGTGGAGGAAGCCTCAGTGGAGGAGTTGAAGGGCAAGTGGGAGGAGGAGCTGGATGAGGGCCTGTGGGCCGACTCCCTGGGCAGGGTGAACACCTCCTCATCATGTGCCAGGCTCAGCTTAATTCAGTTTAAGGTGGTCCATCGGACGCATATAACGGCAGCAAGAATGAGTACATTTTTTGGGGTGGAGGACAGGTGCCCGAGATGTGCGGGGAGTCCGGCGAACCATGCCCATATGTTTTGGGCATGCCCGGCGCTTAAAGAATTCTGGCAGGGGTTTGCGAGGGTGATGTCCAGGATTTTGGACACTCGGGTGAAGGCGAGTCCAACAGTAGCGATATTTGGGGTGTCGGAGGATCCAGGAGTGCAGGAAGCGAAAGAGGCCGAGGTACTGGCCTTTGCCTCCCTGGTAGCCCGGAGACGGATCTTGCTAATGTGTGGAGGGACACGAAATCCCTGGGTGTGGAGACCTGGGTTAGCGATGTTGCGGGGTTCCTCAGCCTGGAGCGAATAAAGTTCGTCTTGAGAGGGTCCTTGATGGGGTTCTCCCGGCGGTGGCAAACTTTTCTTGACTTTCTAGGGGAGCAGTAAGTGTCATAAGAACATAAGAACATAAGAACTAGGAGCAGGAGTAGGCCATCTGGCCCCTCGAGCCTGCTCCACCATTCAATGAGATCATGGCTGATCTTTTGTGGACTCAGCTCCACTTTCCGGCCCGAACACCACAACCCTTAATCCCTTTATTCTTCAAAAAACTATCTATCTTTATCTTAAAAACATTTAATGAAGGAGCCTCTACTGCTTCACTGGGCAAGGAATTCCATAGATTCACAACCCTTTGGGCGAAGAAGTTCCTCCTAAACTCAGTCCTAAATCTACTTCCCCTTATTTTGAGGCTATGCCCCCTAGTTCTGCTTTCACCCGCCAGTGGAAACAACCTGCCCGCATCTATCCTATCTATTCCCTTCATAATCTTATATGTTTCTATAAGATGCCCCTCATCCTTCTAAATTCCAACGAGTACAGTCCCAGTCTACTCAACCTCTCCTTGTAATCCAACCCCTTCAGCTCTAGGCTTAACCTGGTGAATCTCCTCTGCACACCCTCCAGTGCCAGTATGTTCTTTCTCAAGTAAGGAGACCAAAACTGAACACAATACTCCAGGTGTGGCCTCACTAACACCTTATACAATTGCAGCATAACCTCCCTAGCCTTAAACTCCATCCCTCTAGCAATAAAGGACAACATTCCATTTGCTTTCTTAATCACCTGTTGCACCTGTAAACCAACTTTTTGCGACTCATGCACTAGCACACCCAGGTCTCTCTGCACAGCAGCATGTTTTAATATTTTATCATTTAAATAATAATCCCTTTTGCTGTTATTCCTACCAAAATGGATAACCTCACATTTGTCAACATTGTATTCCATCTGCCAGACCCTAGCCCATTCACTTAGCCTATCCAAATCCCTCTGCAGACTTACAGTATCCTCTGCACTTTTTGCTTTACCACTTATCTTAGTGTCGTCTGCAAACTTGGACACATTGCCCTTGGTCCCGAACTCCAAATCATCTATGTAAATTGTGAACAGTTGTGGGCCCAACACTGATCCCTGAGGGACACCACTAGCTACTGATTGCCAACCAGAGAAACACCCATTAATCCCCACTCTTTGCTTTCTATTAATTAACCAATCCTCTATCCATGCTACTACTTTCCCATTAATGCCATGCATCTTTATCTTATGCAGCAACCTTTTGTGTGGCACCTTGTCAAAGGCTTTCTGTAAATCCAGATATACCACATCCATTGGCTCCCCGCTATCTACCGCACTGTTAATGTCCTCATAAAATTCCACTAAATTAGTTAGGCACGACCTGCCCTTTATGAACCCATGCTGTGTCTGCCCAATGGGACAATTTCCATCCAGATGCCTTGCTATTTCTTCCTTGATGATAGATTCCAGCATCTTCCCTACTACCGAAGTTAAGCTCACTGGCCTATAATTACCCGCTTTCTGCCTACTTCCTTTTTTAAACAGTGGTGTCACGTTTGCTCATTTCCAATCCGCTGGGACCACCCCAGAGTCTTGTGAATTTTGGTAAATTATCATTAGTGCATTTGTAATTTCCCTAGCCAACTCTTTTAGCACTCTGGGATGCATTCCATCAGGTCCAGGAGACTTGTCTACCTTTAGCCCCATTAGCTTGCCCATCACTACCTCCTTGGTGATAATAATCCTCTCAAGGTCCTCACCTGTCATAACCTCATTTCCATCAGTCACTGGCATGTTATTTGTGTCTTCCACTGTGAAGACCGACCCAAAAAACCTGTTTAGTTCTTCAGCCATTTCCTCATCTCCCATTATTAAATCTCCCTTCTCTTCCTCTAAAGGACTAATATTTACCTTAGCCACTCTTTTTTGTTTTATATATTAGTAGAAACTTTTACTATCTGTTTTTATACTCTGAGCAAGTTTACTCTCATAATCTATCTTACTCTTCTTTATAGCTTTTTTAGTAGCTTTCTGTTGCCCCCTAAAGATTTCCCAGTCCTCTACTCTCCCACTGATCTTTGCTACTTTGTATGTTTTTTCCTTCAATTTGATACTCTCCCTTATTTCCTTAGATATCCACGGTCGATTTTCCCTCTTTCTGCCGTCCTTCCTTTTTGTTGGTATAAACCTTTGCTCAACACTGTGAAAAATCACTAGGAAGGTTCTCCACTGTTCCTCAACTGTTTCACCATAAAGTCTTTGCTCCCAGTCTACCTTAGCTAGTTCTTCTCTCATCCCATTGTAATCTCCTTTGTTTAAGCACAAAACACTAGTGCTTGATTTTACCTTCTCACCCTCCATCTGTATTTTAAATTCCAGCAGTGTCAGCAGCAGCAGCATCCTGGGAGAGAGGGGGCGGGGGGGGGGGGGGGGGGGGGGGCGTCTGCGGGGTCCAGGTGGGGGTACTGTTGATACAATGTGAGTTGGGTATGGAGACAAAACCCACCTTGTTCTGTTTTTTCAAAAAAATTCTGTTGTGCAAGTAGTTTCATTGTAAGCTTTGGGATATGTTTATTGTTATTGTTTATTACTATCTGTATTTCTATTTTTGTTATGTAAAATCCTTCATTGGAAAACTTTAATAAAACATTTATTTTTAAAAAAGATATTAAGAAATGGCTGAAGGTACTGGACACTGCACAGGTTATGAATCCTGACATCCTGGCAATAGTAGAAAAGACTTGAGCTCCGGAACTAGTTGCACCCATAGCCAAGTTGTTCCAGTACAACTACAACATTGGCATCCATCTGGTAATGTGGAAAATTACTCAGGTGTGTCCTTTCCAACTTAAACACTCACTCCCTCTACCATCGAATGTGTGATGTTAAAAATGCATTGCAGCAATTTAGCACAGATCCTTTGACAGCACCTTCCTAATTTGCGACTATGCCGCCGAGAAGGACAAGGGCAGCAGTTACACAGGGACCTGCATGTTCCCCTCCAAGCCACACGTCATCTTGACTTGTAACAATATTGCCATGTCTTCACTATTGCTGGGTCAAATTCCCGGAAGTCCCTTCTGAAGCTTGATCAAGTCCAAGGTTTGCATCATCAGAGCAGAATTTAAAGTCAGGACTCTTGCTTGTTTCTCACGGTATTCTGCAAATTTGCAGAGGTTCTTCTGATAATTAATTGGAATCACAAATCTTCTTCTTGGAAACATTGAAATCCTTAACAATTTGTGTTTGTCACAAAATTGATGATTTTCTCTTTCTTGTAATATTCTTTTTGTCGTCATAACTAATAGACTGTCAATCACTTGAGCCCAGCCAGACTTCACGGGCGGGATTCTCTGGGAATTGGCGGGGCGGGCAGAAATGGCGCAGTGGAGTGGCGGGAACCACTCCGGCGTCGGGCCGCCCCAAAGATGCGGAATCCTCCGCACCTTCAGGGGCTAGGACGGCGACGGAGTGGTTTGCGCCTCGCTGGCCGGCGTGGAAGGCCTTTGGCGCCGCACCAGCCGGTGCCGAAGGGACTCGGTTGGCCGGCGCGGGTCCGTGCATGCGCGGGAGCATCAGCGTCTGCTGATGTTATCCCCGCGCATGCGTGCATGGAGTCACTTCCGCACCGGGAATGGCGGATGAACACGGCCTCCGGTGCGGAAGTAATAGAGTGCCCCCACGGCACAGGCCCGCCCGCAGATCGGTGGGCCCCGATTGCAGGCCAGGCCACCGTGGGGGCACATCCGGGGGCCAGATCCCCCCGCGACCGCCCAATAACCCCGGAGGCCGCCCGCGCCGCCAGGTCCAGCCGGTAAGGGACCAACTCCAATTTACGCCGGCGGGACCGGCTACAGGCGGGCGGGACTTCAGCCCATCGCGGGCCAGAGAATTCAGGCGGCCCCGGGGCCCATTGGGTCGCCCCGGACCCTGCCATTCTCCGAGGCGGGCGGCGCAACTCGCGCCACGCTGGTTTTTGGGGGGTGGGAGAATTCGGAGGCCAGCGGGGGTGGGATTCACGCCGACCACCAGCGTTTCTCCAACCCGGCAGGGGGTCGGAGAATCCCGCCCCACTGCTTTCAGCAAAGGAGGTGAGGATCGAAGAGGAGAAAATGGGCAGAAATAAAATTAGAAACTGAACGAAGGTATGAAGGGGCATATATCCTTAAAGATTACATGAACATTTGACTTCTGCTAGAATTCTAGAGTCCTGTCACATTACGCCATCATGAATGCTGATGGCACTGAAGAGAAACCCTTGCGCAATTACAAACACTTTTTCAAAACGATGAATGTAAATTGTACAATGCAGAGTTTTCTACTGGAACAATAAACCATTTTCCATTTTTTCTTGACACTTGTGAAGTGCAGAAATACTTAGCCCCGCCACCACATCCTCAAGGGCAATTCGGGATGGGTAGTAAATGCTGGCCTAGTCGGCGATGTCCACATCCCATGAACGAATAAAACAAAAACTCCAATCAAACAGCCTCAGTCCACAAGAGGTGAAAAGTACATAGCGAGTGTGGAGCTGCATTAGAAAGTTCAGTTGTGTCTTTCCAAGCTGCACAGCCTACCATCCGGAACAAAATTGAAAGTAACCTATACAGCAAATCACTGATGTCAGCTTAAGTCTGCCTTCCTGTCGCTCCAAATACATTATCCAACATTATTTACAGCCTTGCTGTAAAAACTGGATGAAGCTGAAAGCCGCAATGAAATCTATCACAAAAGTCCACAACAGCTGACTGAGCTGTTCTCACCTAATAGACCGCAAAATCAACTATCATAGCATTTAATCTCCTATTGCAGAATAAATGCTACGAATGCAATACAATTCCTCTCATTATGGTTATTCATCCATTTGTGCATTTTAAAGATAAAGTCACTCCATAGCCGGGTGATACTAGGCGAATGTTAGGATTTGATTCACCATCGTGTCATCATCTAAATTCATCAGGGGTAATGGCAAGTATAAGTACTCTTCTTGAAGTAAGAGAGTGTAAATCATTCTATGCAGCAGTCATTTTTAAAGTGAAGTATGTGCTGTTCCCATGACAACAAAAGTGAGGGACCCAAAAATCTACATAATTCTCAATTGAATGAAATAATGTAACAAGGATAGTGATACAATATCACACCATCAGACCACAGATAGCTTTTATTTTCAGAATTAATTGGCCTAATTTATCTGGCTGATCTAATTTTCTCCTCAGACTGAATCTTTTAGGCGGGATTTACCATTCCCCGACAGTAATTTCGTAATCGGCAATCGGCGGCGAATCCCTGCTGACGCCGAAATCGGGAACGGCGCCTGTTTGCCGAAGGTTTTGTATCCTCTGCCCGCTCCGAAACGGCATCATCGTGTCGCGCGGCGCACGCCATTGGGACGGTGTAGGTGTGTCACCTGAAGGCCCTCCCTGATTTTCCGCCCCCGATGGACCGAGTTGCGTGGTTGACATGTTGTCTCAGCAGTCGGGAACGCGGCGTAACGGCTGCGGACTGGGTCCAACGCCGCTACAGTTGGGTGGGAGTCGTGCTGCTGGCCGGGAGGGGGGGGGGTGCTTTCCTGAGGGCTGGGGGGACTGTTGAGGGCTGGCCAGGGGGGTGCTATCTGGCAGATTGGGACGGCGCATGGCCTGAGCCATGTTTTACGGTGCTACTGCTGCAGATCGTCGCCGTGCGCTTGCGTGGACACGGTCCTGGCCATTCTCCAGCCATTTTTATAGTGGGTACCGGGGCTTTTATGTGATGTGGCTGCTACCCACTCACCGGTCACAGGGTTGGTGAGGGGTCAGCGCCGATTGTTTTGACATAAAATGCTACAGTTCCTCCGCACTTAGTCTCAAAAACTGTGAATCCTGCCCATTATTTTTAAATGAGATTTGGATGGTGGACAGGAGAGGTTGGGTCAAATGAAAAGGGGGGTGGGGGGGGGGGGGGGGTGACTGGCGTTCAAAGAAACTCTCATTGATGATTGCTGCCTCATATGGTTCCAGTAAAGCAACTGGCACTTTGATAAATGAAGGTTGCGCAAGTTTAAACACAAACCGTTAAATGCAATCAACGAACACCGTGGAGGTACTGCAAAGGTGGGGTTAGCATTTGCAGATAGTGTGACATCCTAGTTAATCTGTGCTTGAGAAAACGTACAACGGAAGTAATGTCCAACAATGTAGTTTTGCAGGTTAATTGACCAGCCTTGAAACTTGACAAAAATGAACTTGCTTCACACACATCTGTATCATATATGTCGAACACGTTTCTATTCAGTGCTATCAGGGTATGGTGGATACGATTCCAGCCCGAGGGCTATGGCGATTTGAATTGTCAATACATAATTCATTTATTATTTGAATCAATTTGAATTAATTAAATTCCATAATTTGATTATTATTAAATAATAAAATTCAATCCTTACATTGCTCAACCTTGAAATGAGGCATCTGAGCTATGACCACAACAAGGTATATGATATAGTGCCAAAAAGAAAAATCTTGCAGATTGCTTCAAACCAAACTGAATATGGAACCAGGAAGAAACAAATTAAAACTAGTAAAAGATAAATTTAGAACTGACGTAAGAAAGTTCTTCTTCGATGAGTGATTAACACATGGAATAGAATGCCATGTAGGGTAACATTGGAAACGGATGCACCATACATTTATTGGTGACATCTCGTTTAAATTGCCAAGCTGTACCTAACGGCCTGACAGCCACACTGTGCAAGATTGCCAAGTGGAGTTGTTTCGAAATTAAATATATTGCTGTGTACATTCCAAGGTGTCAGAAGAAAGCTTCTTTTACACACTAACAATGCAAAACCGACAATCAGAACTAAATACATGCCGATATGCAGCATTCAATGTCAGCTATACCTGCATCTGTGGTAGGCGATATGAAAGATATAGCCATTGATATCCCTAACTCTCGCCCAGGAATGCCAATTTGCGATGTGCAAAACTCAGAAAAAAGGAAGAAGAGATTAATTTTGCTGCATTTTCGCTCTTGTGGGGGTTGAAGGGGAGCTGGGGGCAGGATGGTGGTGGTGGGGGGTGGGGGTGGTGGTGGTGAGAGAGGCAACCTGCATCCAGGATTCACTTCCCGGAACCCGAGTTCCAGTGCTCCTAGAGCTCGGCAGACTTATCAGGGAAAATGAACATTGGTTACATTTGATAATTGGTGGACAGTCCTTTCCGCCAGTTTACCAATCAGGTGTGCCCGCCACCTATCCAAGAATACAGTAGGGGCACCAGCACCACTGAACTGAAAATCAGCCTACCTTGTCCATTAATGCAAAGGTGTGCTGCAGCTGCAGGATATCTGAAATCTAATAGAACATGGTTCTGACCTGGTGGGAATTTCTAACATCTTCTAGTCATATTCAACATTGTCAACGAAGACAGAAAAAAATAAACCCAGGAACCAATCATTATTCATATATTTCCTGCATGAAAAAAGCTAATGATTGCAGCCAACTCAAGTGAAATACTTCCTGAGCAACCTTGTTCCCCTTTTAGAGGAAATGACATTCAAATAGTCATTTGGTAGTACAGAACCTGACTATAGCTGAAAAAAGAGACATGCTGTCAAAGCTTTTTGTCTTACACTCATCAGGAAAGATTTGCAAGAATATCAATTGTAAAGGGAGCAATGATTTATACTGCATGGGAAGAGAATGCTGATCGATTTTCAAATGGACTCCGATTGGTAGAGGCGCTGCCATGGGGAATGAACCAGGGAATGGCTGTTGTCCCAAGATTTTGCTTTGGAATGCTCCTTCTGTTTTTTTTCTCGATTGAACAAAGGCTTGGGCGACGGCCATTCTCCGGTTCATTCCCTGTGGCAATGCTTTGATCAGAGCCAATCTATCTGGTTTGAATTTAATCAAAACTTTTGTGGTTAATGTTCCCAAGTGCATTATCCATGGCAACATCTTCACCAATCAGAGTCCACTTGCTAATCGATCAGCACTCTCTTCTCATGCAGTATAAATTGTTGAATTGTTGTTCCTGTTACAATTTGTATTTCTGCGAATCTGTCCTGTCTCTTTGTTCAGCAAATGGCAGTCAAGTAGACATTGAAAACCCCTGATTTAGTGCACCTCAACTTGCAGAGAACCTTCAGTAAGGGTACGTCTGAAATGCTGTTGCACAGATCGGGGAGGCGGTGGCACAATGTTACTGTCACTGAGACCCAGGGTAATGATCTGGGGACTCGGATTCAAATCCCACCATGGCAGATGGTGGTGGAATTTAAACTCAATAAAATATCTGGAATTGATAGTCTAATGATGACCACAAAACCATTGTCAATTGTCTTAAAAATGCATCTGGTTCACTAATGGAAATCTGCCATCCTTACCTGGTTTGGCCTTCATTTGACTCCAGACACAGCAAAGTGGTTAACTCTTAAATGCTTAGCAAGCCACTCAGTTGTACGAAAACACAAAAAGGAATGACCCTTCCCAACAGCACTTTGAGTGTACCTACACCAGTTCAAGCCGGCAACTCAACACTACCTTCTGAAGGGCAACTAGGGATGGGCAGTAAATGCTGGCCCAGCACTAGCCAGCACTTGTTCTAGATCCAGTCGGGGAGATGGATGCCAAAATCCTGCATCTAGATTCTCCGAGAGAGCCCTTACCAAACTATTCAATGGTGTGCAGCAGAAATTGGACCTCGTATACCTGCATACCCACAGATGCCCTTCCAGCACCACTGTTGCAGCCCTAGTCAGTGCCAGCTCATTGCAGAAGAGGAGAGGGCAGCTGTGCTGGAAGAAGATGAATGTGGCCAGCATAAGTTTGATTCCTCCAGTCTCCCACTGCACTGTCTCACACAACCTTCACACCTCCAAGATGGTTGGCCAGACACCTTGTGGGTTGTCAACACCTATCAAACGGCCCGCTTACTCACCTTCCCCAATCCTCATGGTCCCCCTCCCCCCCTCAGTAGCTACTTTGCTCCTTGCATTCCCGCTGTCATTCAAGTCCCACACCTCATTGCCATCCTGCCAACACCCTCCCCATATGTCTCTTTGCGGGATAACAAATATGAGCGAGCAGAGGAAACCGGGAACGCTGCCTGTATACCAGCCTACAGATGCTGTTAAAACAAGGGGTGCCCCAACATGAAGGGTAAGGCCTGTGAGTGACCCCCCGGGATTGTGATACTGAACCACACACACACAAATTTTCCAATTCCTTCCTGGTCACAGGAGAGGTGGCAGAGGACTGGAGGATAGCCAATGTGATACCATTATTCAAGAAGGGAGGATGGGATAAACCAGGAAACAACAGGTCTGTCAGTCTAATCTTTTTGCTGGAGAAACTATTGGAAGCAATTCTGAGAGACTGAATCAAACTGCATTCGGAAAGCTATAGATGGACTTTGACCTGCTCTCCACGGGGTAAGTGATGCACCAGCTTCGCCAGACACGGGGGACCTTCTATGAACATGAAGACAAAGCCAGCCAACTGTTGGCTCACCAGCTAAGAAAGAGGGAAATAGCTCAGGTGAGGGACAATGGCAATAGACCATGCCAGAAAGGATCAACAAAGTCTTCGCAACCTTCTACCGGGGGCTGTACACCAGTAAGCCCCCCCACAAGGGGGACTCGGGGATGAAGCAGTTCCTTGATGGACTGGACATGCCTTTCATGGGGGACGAGAAGAGATGGGGCCTGGAAGCACCATTAGAACTGGGGGAAGTCATGGAGAGTATCCACTCCATGCAGGCCGGGATGGCGCCAGGGCCAGATGGATTCCCGGCAGACATCTACACAAAATTGGCACCAGTACTGGTCCCACAACTGTGGGAGATGTTTGGAGACTCGCTAGTAAGGGGCGCCCTGTCATCCACACTGGCACAAGCACCAATATTGCTGACACCCAAAAAGGACAAAGACCTGATTGAGTGGGTATCCTACAGGCCCATCTCACTACTCAACGTAGTGAAGGCCCTGGTGAGGTGGCTGAAGTAGTCACCAAAGACCAGATGGGCTTTGTCAAGGGCAGGCAACTAACATTGAACATTAGGCAGCTGCTGAACATGATAATGACCCCATCCGGGGAGAGGCCACCTGAAGTGATGACTCCCTGGATGCAGAAAAGGCATTCAGCATTGTTGAATGCAAATACCTCATAGAGCTACTGGAATGGTTTGGGTTTGGACTAGGCTTCACTTTCTGGTGAAATTACTGTACAGCACTCCCATGGTGAATGTACGGAACCAACACCACCAGCTCTAAATACTGAGACAAGGATGTCCGCTATCTCCGCTGCTGTTTTCTCTGCAATCAAACATCTGGCGATTGCCCTCAGAAAGGCAAAGGGGTGGAGAGGTATCCAAAGGGGGGATAGAGAGCATAGTGTTTCACTCTCTGTGGATGACCTGCTCCTCTACATCTCAAACCCCCAGATCAGCATAGAAGGGAAAACTAAATTCCTCAAGGGGCTTGGAAACTTCTCCTGTTACAAGCTTAACCTGAGCAAGAGCATGATCTTCCCTGTGAACCCACAGGGGAAAGGGAGGGTGCTGGGGGATTGCTGTTCAAGCAAGCACAGACCAAATTCTGCTACCTGGGGATATAAATAGCCCACGACTGGACACGGATCTACAAGTGGAACCTGACGTGTCTAGTGGAGGAAGTCAAAAGGGACCTACAGAGGGGGGCCCACTCCCACTCTCCCTCGCAGGGGGAATACAGATGATCAAAATGAATTTACTGCCCAGGTTCCTCTTCCTGCTTAAATCCCTCCCTATCTACATCCCCAAGGCCTTTTTCAGCACAGTTGACAAACTAATGATGGCATTTGCGTGGTGGGGGGAGGGGGCAGGGCAAACCTGAGGATCCAAAAGAAGGTCCTGCAAAGAAAAAGAAACATGGGAGGCCTGGCCCTCCCAAACCTACAGTTCTACCACTGGGCAGCCATCATAGAAAGAGTGAGGGGATGGGTGAAGGAACCGGGAGTAGAGTGGATTAAGATGGAGGCGAGTTCCTACATAGGGACGTTCCTAAGAGCCCTAGTCACAGCCGCTATCCCATCTCCCATGGCCAAATACTTGAAGAGCCCAGTGGTAATAGCCACGATCAGGATGTGGTGCCAAATGAGGCAACACTTTGGCCCAAACAAAATATCCACAATGGCCCCCATCTGCAACAACCACAGGTTCACTCCGCAAGAATGGACGCCACCTTCAAAAGGTGGAGACAGGACAAGGGACACTGACGGTTAGAGACATGTACAAGGACAATAGAGTAACGACCCTGGGGGAACTCACGGAGAGGTTCCAGCTACCAAGAGGAAATGACCTGAGATACATTCAGGTCAAAACATTTTCCGTAAGGAAACAATGGCGTAATCCCAGCAACCAGGACACTCGTTAGTGGAAGAACTACTGGACGTGGACAGTCTGGGGAATAGAAACTGTACGGCCAATCACACCCAAATGTTCTGGGCTTGCCCCAGACTTTTCGGGGACTGGACGATCTTCTTTGAGGCAATGTTCACGGTTGTGTGGGTGAGGGTGGAGCCATGCCAAAAAGTTTCTGTCTTGAGGGTTTCAGACCAGCCAGAACTCTTCATGGGGAGGGGGGCCAACACCTTAGCCTTTGCCCCCCTGAATCCCCCACTGGAGAATCCTGCTCGGCTGGTGATCAGCAGCACCACCCAAAGCTGTTGACTGGCTGTCTGACTTGGCGCAAATTCTCAGGCTGGAGATAATACAATTTGCCACCCGGGAGTCGGATAAGGGCTTCCACAAGACATGGAACCTGTTCACCAACTTGTTGCAAGATCTGTTTGTAGCCAGCAACCAGTAAGGAAAGGCGGGTGGGGGCAATGGGGGGTCCGGGGGGGGGGGGGGGGGGGGGGGGGGGGGGAGAGAGAGACTCAAGTGAGCCAAGGGACAAAAAGGAAAAGGAAATGGGGGGTGGGTGGGGGGAGGAGGGAGGTGCGACTGGAGGGGAAGCAGGGAAAGGGGGGCGGCGAAGACAGGTAAAGGGAGCGAGAGGGACAGGGGGAAAAGTTACAGGGGACTGGTCCAAGGACAAACTGCAAATAGACACTTGTAACTACGTGCTCTCACCATACTGGGGATTGTGACAGATGTATGCCGACTAAAGGGGGGTCGCGACCAAAGCGGGAGGGATGACAATTGCCTATAAATATACGTGCTGATTTATGTCTGTCTTTTGTATTTTCCTTTGTTTGGCACGATTTTTGTCATAAGTAACCTCGGGTTGTGAAATCTAATGGGCGGGATTCTCCGACCCCCCCGTCGGGCCGGCGTGAATCCCGCCCCGCCGCCCCTACGGCGCCGGTTTTTCGGTGGGGACGGGAATCGCGCCGGTCGGGGGCTGTTGGCAGCGGCTCCCCCGGCGATTCTCCGGCCCGCGATGGGCCGAGTGGCTGCCCGTTTTCGGCAGGTCCCGCCTGCAGAGTCCTCGGGGCGGCTGGGCGATCTGGCCCCAGGGGGGGCCCCCACGGTGGCCTGGCCCGCAATCGGGGCCCACCGATCCGCAGGCGGGCCTGTGCCGTGGGGGCACTCTTTCCCTCCGCGCCAGCCGCAGTAATGGTCTGCCATGGCCGGTGCGGAGATGAACCACCCTGCGCATGCGCTGGGATGACACCAGAACACGCTGGCGCTCCCGCGCATGCGCCAACTCGCGCCGGCTGTCGGAGGCCCTTCGGCGCCGGTTGACATGGCGCCAAGCCCTTTGGCGCAAACCCCGCTGGCGCCAGCCGAGCCCCTGAAGGTGCGGAGGATTCCGCACCATCCGGGCGGCCCGACGCCAGAGTGGTTCACGCCACTCCTCAGCGCCGGTATGACCTGTCCTGCCGGGTAGGGGAGAATCCCACCCAAGATAGGAAAATCCAATGAAAACACTATTTAAAAAAAAAATTAGGTGGTTGTTTTTGACCGTTGCATACACGATGGGCCGAAAGGCTTTTTCTGTGCTCTATGACTATGACACACTGATTAGAAGTTAATTGTGTCCCCGCATCCTTTTCAGTGCCCCCTGAAAATTGAATACCCTGGAGGGTGATTGCTGACGGAGAGCTCACCTCGAAGTTCCCCTCGGAGGTGAGATCGCCAGGTTCACATTTCTATAAATCTGTTGTAAATGTTGCTGGCATGATGTTCTGTCATTATTAAATGAGGGGGGGAAGTCCCAGAGTGAGTTCCCACTAATGACATGCAAATGTATTAAAATGAGGTTCTCGGGCTCCCGCGGCATGTTTCCTGTCAGCGAGAGGTTTCGAAAATCAGAAATCACGATCTCATTGAATCATAGAATCGTAGAATCCCTACAGTGCAGAAGGAGGCCCATCAAGCCTGCACGGACCTTCTGAAAGAGCGCCCTGCCTAGGCCCAAACCCCACCCTCTCTCCGTCACCCCACCTTGGGCAAATTTAGCATATCCAATGCACTTAAGATGCACATCTTTGGACTGTGGGAAGAAACCGGAGCACCCGGAGGAAACCCACGCAGACACTGGGAGAAAGTGCAAACTCCACACAGGCAGTCACCCGAGGCTGGAATCAAACACGGGTCTCTGGCGCTGTGAGGCAGCAGTGCTAACTACTGTGCCACCGTGCTAACTGCATTATCCGATTTTCTACGGATTTTGCGCCCACGTCGCTGTTGTCACTGACAGTTAACGCGGGCTCAAAGCCGTCTCCTAAGCCACCAAGTGAAACCTTTAGTTGTACATCTGTCTTTGATTCTGTATCATTCTTCAATGGCTAATTCTCCCATTCTAGCAGGAAATTTTACAAAAAAGATAATAAAACTGATAATATAGACGGAAAATGTTGGAAATACTAAGCAGGTCAGGCAGCCCCAGATGTTTTTCTTTTACAAGATTAATAGTGTTCTTGCATCATATGATTGATCACAGCTCCCTGAAACCTGGGAACCATTATACTGTGGCACGGGAGGAGAATTGTATTTTACACAACGAGTTACGATGATTAAGAAAGCAGTGCCTGAAAGGACGTTGAGGCAGATTGAATAGTAACTTTCAAAAGGGAATTGAGTAAATATTTGAAAAGGAAAACAATCTGCAAGGTTTTTGGAAAAGAGTGGGGAAGTGGGACCAATTAGATTACTCTTCCAAATGTTTTCACGGGCTGAATAGCTTCCTTCTATTGTGTAGGATGTTACGGTTAAGTAGTTGGTTTCGTTAAATTAAAATCTGTGAGGATCAGTAATCACTACCTTAGAATTGCCGCATGCTTGTTATTTTACAATATTACAATGTAAATTTCATGTTAAAATCGAACATTATTACAATGCAAAGGCAGAACAATAGCTGTACAAGTCAGCACATAAGATTAGAGTTTAACACATAGGATTTACAGATGATAGGGTTTAGGGGATTGGAGGTAATATATTAGCATGGCTTGAGGATTAGTTAACAGTCATACAATAGAGAACAGGAGCAAACGGAACACTATCAGGATCGCGAGGTGCAACTAATCTAGTGTCACAAGGCTCAGTGCCTGGGCCTCAGCTATAGCAATCTATAGCAATGGTCAGGTGAGGGAACCAGGGATAATATATCCAAGTTTGTTGGCGATATAAAGATAGATGAGAATGGGAACTGTAGGACACAAAGAGGCTGCAAAGGGTTTTTAAGCGAGTTTTGGTGGCAAAAACAGGAAGACAGATTATTATCTGAATAGCTATAAAGTGAGAGAGGGTCATGAGCAACGAGACCTGGGTGTCCTCGTATACTAGTCACTGAAGGTATCATAGTCACTGAAGGTAAGCATGTAGTTGCAGCGGGCGGTAAAGAAGGCAATTGGTATGTTGGCCTTCGCAGCGAGAGCATTAGCGAGCAGGAGCAGGGATGTCTAGCTGCAATTATACAGGGCCTTGGTAAGCAACATGTGTGCAGTTTTGGTCTCCTTATCTGAGGAAGGATGTTCTTACCTTCGGGCGGGTGCAGTGAAGGTTCGCCGGACTGATTCCTGGGGTGGTGGGACCAATGGATCAGGAGAGATTGAGTTGGTTAGGATTATATTCACTGGAGTTCAGAAGAATGAGAGAGGATCTCATAAATCTAGAAAATTCTAACAGGGCTAAACAGGGTAGATGCATGAAGGATGTTCCCGATGGTGAGGGTGTCCAGAACCAGGGGATACAGTCTGAGGATATGGGGTAGACCAATTAGGAATGCGATGAGGAGAAATTTCTTCACCCAGAGATTGGTGAACCTGTGGAATTTGCTACCACAGAAAATAGTTGATGCCAAAACAATATGGGCGGGATTCTCCGACCCTCCGCACCGGAATTGTGGCGGGCGTGGAGAATAGCCGTTCACGCCGGAAATCTGGCGTGATGGCGCTTCCGTGATTCTCCGCGCACCCGCCAGTCCCCCGCGCGCAGTCAACGCGGTGCCGACCAGGGACTGTTGGAACAGGCCCCCGCAGCGATTCTCCGTGGTCGACCGGCTGAACATCCGCCGGCATGGTTTACATGTGGTACCACCCGGCGGGAGCTGGGACCCACGGCCGCGGTCTTGGTGGGGGGCGGGGGGTATCTGACTCCGGGGGAGGCCTCAGTGGTGGCCAGGCCCGCGATCGGGGGCCACTTTCCTCCGCGCGGGCCCGCTGTGCGATGTCGGCAGCGCCTGCGCCGAGGTGGGCTGCCAAGCGCATACGCAGACCTGCTTGTGGCCGCTGTGCGCATGTGCGGCTGCGTGGTCTGGCTAGCAGGACCCCGCCGGCAGCCAGAGCTGCAGGATGCATGCCGGGACTCTGCTAGCTCCCTGGAAAACAGAAAATCACCCCGGATTTTGAGGAAAATGGCCGGAGTGATTCCCGCCCGTTTTCCAGCGGGCGTGGGGACTTGGTCCCAAGAAGGGAGGATCCTGCCCTATGTTTTCAAGAAGGAGTTAGATATGACACTTGGGGGGAAAAGGGATCAAGATATGGGACGAAGATGGAAACAGGTTACTGAGTTGGATGATAAGTCATGATCGTTATAAATAATGGAGAAGGCATGAAGCGGCGAATGGCCTCCTCCTTGAAGTGTTGGGTAC